>NC_135255.1:3314285-3977142 GCF_964204865.1 Styela clava
GATATTTCAAAGCCATAAGCAGAAAGCATCTAAAAGCGCTACCATAGATAAAAACAAACACCAAAACGCGCGACATCTGTAAAGTTGATACGTTCTTTGTCTGACTGATAGTTCTAGAAAAACTAAATCACATTCCTGGACAAGGCAAAATATTCATAATGGGAAAAAAGTACTAGTTTTGGGGAATTTTGTGGAAGGCGATACGTAAGTAGTTTTTACCTCGGTATCGGCATCATTGAAAATCAGTCAAGCAATCTGATTTATTGCTATAAAATGGAGAAAACCTATTATAATGTTTAGCAACAAACCGGCAGTGTTTAGGGGTAAGCGAAATATATATCACAGCGAAGTATATACAAAACGAGTAAACAAGATATAAAGACTTACATCGTCCTCATTTAGGCCTAACTCTAGCAATTCACTACTTTTTTGAAGTGAACTATATTTGATTATACACATGCACCGATTTTTAATATCCACAGAATATTTTATTTCGCAGTTTAAGTCAAGTACGGAGAAATATATTCTATTGATGTCAAAAGAATAACTTTCATATTAGTTAATATAAAATAAGTGCGCCTATTTCATTCTAATCCAGGTATTAAAAGTTTTTTTTTACTTACCTGTATCAAACTGATGTCCAAGAGCGGTAGACACTATTTAATTTTAAGTTACGCCCTTATGCAAAATACTTATATGGAATTGACAATTCAACGCATCATTGGCAACTCGTAGATAATGTAACAAATTCTAATAGCTCGATGTTGAACTTGTTACTGTTGAATGGAGCGTAAATAGTAGAAATAATTAAACGGCAAAGTCTTGCTTGAATAGTAGAGCAAGAATACTGCAAGGCCAGGCTTTGCATTCAAATGCGGTGAAATAATGATCAAGCGTTTGATGCAGATGGATTGTTCAATTTGTACGATGTATTGTCCACTCACAGAAGGAATAGTTCAAATTAAAATATATTAATAAGGTCTTCTCAAAAACGGCCTCGCCGTCAACTCACGCGTCAATGCTGAACTATATATATTTTGTCTAAACGATAGATTCTTATTCATGATTCATTTTGTTACGTAAAGAATATAATTATAATATAAACAGCTGTTTTGTTACTATAATTCAGTGAAGCTTCGCGGACGGATTATATTGCTCCGCGGGCCGGATCCGGTGTAGGTTGCCGACCCCTGCTCTACGGTATGATTCAGAGGACTGAGTTTTGCGATGCGAAAAGATGCAAGAAATGTTGCAAAAGTCAGGTGTAACACGTTGAATGAGGCGAGAAGCGAAGAGAAAAATATTTGTGTACAGTAACTTAATAAATGGAGTGTCATAAAGAATATCTGGTACCTGATGTAACACAAACTCACACTAAACGGAAAATGCAAGTGGCTAAATTTCATTAACGCAAGAAGATAGAAATTTATGCTACCTCACCCAAATCAATTACCAACAACTGCAAAATCACATTTATTCTTTACAGTGAATATAAAAAAAAAAACATTTCAACCTACATATAGAAGTTGGGTAAGTAAATTTGACAGTACATATTCGCATGGTTGGATTTGTAAATGTTTACAAAAGAGTAATAGTGATAACGCAGGTTAGCATATAAATCAAATATTTGAAACAATCTATATCAAATGCAAAAGTATGTCAATAAAATTTCGAAAACTTTGAAATATCAGATAATATAAGTTTGAATATTATATGGATATATAAATAAATAATTTGGAACCTAATATTGTTTTATGTTTTAATATGAGAATGATCCAATATATCTGATATTTAGTATGATGAAGAAATCACCAATTGATGTATTTAAAAAATTCAAATTCAATTTTGAAATCACAATTCGAAAGGAATGTCAAGCCCACTATCTTTTATTTTTTCTTCGTATAGTTCATCGAAAGCTGCATTTTCATTTATTGTGAAATAGTTCTTCCAATCACCAACTTCACCTTTTCTCATGAACTTTGACTTTTTAAAATCCATTCCCAAATTTTTACCATGTGAGTAATTTGTACTTTTGTCTTTGCTCATACTCTCGAATGTGCAAAGATTGAATATGATATCTATTTGTTCATTTGTTAGTTTCTTTCCAAGAAAGTTGGATACAGTAAGTATTTCCTTTTTTCATGTCCTTCTTCATAGCTTCGTACGTAGTAAAGTAAATGCGTTCTTTGTCTGTCTGAAACTTCTAGAAAACAAGAGAGTGATGTTCGAATATATTGACAAGAAGGTCAAAGATCTTGAAGCCTCGAATTTGCTAAAAAGATTGATGGACAAGGTTGACGGGGTGGTGAGGTGTAGTAGAATACGTGTTTTTCTACGATGAAAAAATAAAAAATTCGTTCATATAGTTTTCTTACCTCCCAGTATTTGAGAACATGAGGAAAACCAGCTTCCAAACCTGATATTTCCAGAGCTATAATTTTTTAAAAATTCACTCTAGGTTCCTGGGTGCGGTAGTAGCATATTCATGACGTGAAAGAAGTAGAAAGAAACGCAAACATCTTTCGCATTCCGGGTGACATAAATTATCTTGCATTTGTTACCCGATTGAATATCTTGAGGCAGGAGTCCGTAAGGGAGATGAGTTTTTATTAGCCTGCAAAGATTTTATATGCGGACTGAATGTTATTACTGACTTGTTGGAGTTCTAAACTTTCGTAATTTATTTTTGCAAAAAGGGTGTTACACTCGGTTTTAGATTAGATGTTACGGGCAATGTTTTTGAACCAATGGCCGCAAATTTTGCCCACCTAGACCTAGACAAGTAGAAAACAGTGAGCCTCGTGCAAAAACCAAATTTAATCGCTATCTCAAAAAATTCCTTGATCTATTTTTTAAAATCTGAAACATCAAAATTTGGTTTTAGTTTGGTTTTGTCAGCATCATGCGGACTAAATTGAATTACTCAATGGGCCTGATTTGGCCCGCGGGCCGTAGTTTGCCCATGTCAGTGTTGGAGCATAAAGCGCCATTACATTCACTTTTCAAAGGTTTTAAATACAAAAACATATTACTCATTGCTGAAAGGGCGGATTGATATAACCACGTGGACAAAGCGCCTACTTTTCGATCTCTGGCTTCTTTTAGTATTTACTTGATAATGTTATCAAGAAAAGAATTCGTGGAATGTTACGAACGTTATGACAGTCGCTTCCGAAAACTAGCTGCTGACTGGTATCAAACAGATATGATACTAACCTTTGCTTATTCTTTTGCCATTTTTCCAGCGTTTGTATTCCCAATAACACCTTGTCGGTCATATCTACTGTTTCAAGAAAAGGAATTCGACTCGAAAGTGGCTTGTCCTTGTCAACGTTGGTATCAGCGTTGTTTCATATTAACCAAACAATTTGCTGCATCCATGTTGTACCTTCGTTACAGTATATGATTCAATAAACTTCTATAAGTTTAGTACGACTTGAAAACAAATTAAAAACATTTTACTGAGAAGACTAGTTTCGCATAGCATTGCATACTGTGAAATTGCACTTTTCTGTAGATTGTATAAGATAATATTGATGAATCAACTAAATGAGAAACAAGATGTCATATAAGTAATATAAAATCAATGCCATAATTTGATATTCAATAGAGGTGAGAAGGAAAAACAAATGAAAATGAAAAGCCGAATTACAATTTTGACTTCATAATTTTGTTTTCAACGTGACAGGATGTGTAACTTTATTGCCATACGACTTTAAATTAGTCGGGGATGTGATCGAGAAATAAGTTATCCTTGAATGTCACGTATCCATGAATGTCATCTTTTACAATGCACTCACCTGATTTTGGATAAGTAGCAATAAAAACATCGTCATCTCTAATTTTGAATTTCAGAGCTTCCTCATACACAGCAGCCATTTCTTTGTTGCCCAATAGTGTTTTATATCCATTGGATGCCGTAAAATGATATAAGTAACGTACCCTCAACATCTCCGACAAACCAAAAAAATATTCAAAAAAATATTACTAACTGTGTGGGTAAGGAATCAATAAATGTGAAAAATAATGGAAGTACCAAGGTTGCTGATAATGAAAATTTACAATAATGAATTCAGAATCAGTTTTCGGTCGATTTCGAAATATATTGTTCACGATTTCATTGCAAAATCGGATATTCAATGTCATACAACAAGTGTGCAGTTGATGCCGTTTTTCTTTATGATATATATCTCGAAGTAGAATTTGCACATCGAACACTAAAAATTTGTCACATAAATGACGTTTAACAACGGAATCGGGTTTTCTAAAATATTTCCACATGCCGAACCACGCTGCCTATCTTTTGCAGCAGTTGAATCATGAAACTATCTCGATTCGTGAATAATTTTGAGCGATACCGGGATAAGAACACGCGAAATTGCTTTATAACCATTGTGACGTAACAAGCTGAAATTATAATTATTACGTCAAACGTCACGCGGCGGTTAACCGGTTAATTGTACGCGGTTAACGGTCAAAGTGTTTTCCCTGAAATTCCCAGCCCTAGCGATATGCATGGATAAAGTAAAACTAATTTTATATGTATGTATCCGCATATATCCATGCATTTAAAATCGAAGAAGAAAATTTGTAATACGGGCTACATTGATACTGAATGTAAACTCCTATATCGCATGCCGGAACTATATTTCACCGTCATCATAACACCGTGAGTTGTACATAAAGATTTACACATAACGTGAAGTACGTCGACATACTGGTGTTAGTGGTGGAGGCATAGACTGTATAACAACTGAGACAGTCAAACACAGTCTTAAAGTTCTCCTAGTTTTAGTCCAATCTTCCACATTCATCACAACATATTTGACTCAATAAAATTCCGACTTTCCGTGTAAGTTCCTCAAGCTATCTCGTACATCTTTAACCACAGCATGTATATGGACAACGCTATCGATCGGGTTGTGGACGCAACCTGCTAAAATTGGAGTGCCATGAACAGAAACACAATCGTCCAAATGCAGTTCGGCAGTTACATGAGATATAATTGAGGTACCAGCGCAGAAGTAAAACAAACAATATCCTACATTTCCTTATTGCAAGAAATCAGATATTAGCATACTGTTCATCGGCTCGTCGTCCGTTATCTCAGTGTGTATAATATACGAATAAAATTAAATGTAGATTATGCATATAGATCGACACAGCTCAATACGGAGAAGAACCCGATATTTCGAAATCTACAATGCATATGTAACTGTATCAACGCGCTAACAATGGCAATCTTAAACTTATACGCGCTGGGCCATATATAAAATCACTAAGAAAAAACAACTGGTTTTTGTGAGTCAGCGCACAACTTTGATTAGCTACGAATATTTAGAAAAAATGTCTCATTAGTGATCGTTTCATTTGAAACATGTGATAGCGAAATTTTTTATATATTTGTTGCACTTTATAATATTTTGCTTAAACTTTAACATTAGTATGTTCATTTTCATCATTCATAAAAGCAACTCAAACGGTGGCCGTAAATTATACATTTCTTATACCAATATTAAAATTAATATTATTAAAAATCAATATTGCTATTTTTCATATTCTCTTTGTTGAGATCATCAAAAGCTGCATTTTTGTTAAGTGTGAAGTAATTCTTCCAGTCACCAACTTCTCCCCTTTTCGTGAATTTGGACAACTCAAAATTCATCTCTGCATTTTTGGCATGAGAGTCATTTGTCTATTTATTTTTACTTGTATTTTGAATATGAAGTGTTTGAATATTGTATCTACTTATTTATCAGTAAGATTCCTTCCCAGAATATAAATTTCCTTTTCACTTTTTAAATCTTTCTCTATAGCTTCGTTTGTAGTAAAATAGGTACGTTCTTTGTCTGACTGATAATTCTAGAAAAACTAAAGATCTAATAAAAAAAAACGAACAATTCATATTCATTCAAATAAAAACAAAAACAGAGTTCATAAAATGGGTTTCTACCTGACGATAATTCATCACTTGAAAAAACCCGCTTCCATGTAATATATTTCCTGTGTAGTATTTTGCTAAAACCTCGCTCTAGGTTCCTGGCTTTTAGACAAAATATTCATATTGTGAAAAAGTAGCATTTTTTAGAGAATTTCGTGCAATACAAATGATTTTGCATAAATAAGATGACTTTACGTTAATCTGAAAACAATATGCGGTTATGAATTATTTTTGACAATATTTAGGCTCCATTATCTTATTAATATTTAACGTTTTTAGTTTTAGGTTCACAACAACGGTACTCGAAACTTAAGTAGTTTGTACTTCGGTATTGGCATCATTGCAAATTGCAAAAGTCAAGTAATCTGCATCCGATTTGTACCTTAACTGATATATAAATTCATAGCTATAAAATTGGAAAAACATAATATAATGTCTATAGCAACAATCCGGCAGTGTTTAGGGGTAAACGAATTATATATTACAGGGAACTGTATATAAAACGAGTAAACAAGATATAAAGGCTTACAATGTATTTATAGTATGCCTACTTCTAGCAATTCACTATTTATCGAAGTGAACTACATTTGTTATATACATGCACTGATTTTTGATATCCACAGAACACCTTATTTCACAGTTTAAGTCAATGACGAAAAGATATATTTTATTGATGGGCTCGATGTTGATCTTGTTAGTGTTGAATGGAGCGTAAACAGCAGAAATAATTAAACAGCAAAGTCTTGCTTGAATGGTAGAGCAAAAATACTGCAAGGCCAGGTTTTGGATTGCGAGAAAAAAATGACCAAGCATCAGAAGCAGAAGGATCTTCCAATTTGAGTAATACATATCACCGATTTATATTACTAAGAAACCATATCACCAAAAAAAATACCTTTTTCAGTTAGAAAAACAAAACCCTCAAGAGTTTCATAAAAAGATCCCTACGTAAGTTATAAATCGTATAATATTTTTCAATCAAGCATCAGCACATCATTTATAATAAATATATTGATTGATATAGGTATGGTATCAAATGTACAAAACAAGTCGTCGTTCATAACATCAAAGAGATACAGGCTTTCTGGTTATCCAGCGCGATGCGTTGTATTACAAGGTTTACCAGAAAGCCTGTATCTCTTTGATGTTATCGCATTTCAAAATACATTATAGCGAATACGATGTTATTTGATATGAACTTCGAAAGTAATTTCCGAAACAAACTGAACCACAGAGTTCTATTCGAACGACGACTTGTTTTGTACATTTGATACCATACCTATATCAATCAATATATTTATTATAAATGATGTGCTGATGCTTGATTGATGATACAGCGCGATGCGTTGTATTACAAGGTTTATATTGGGATGATTTTCCAATGTTCTTATTGATTGCAGAACAAACTAAGCTGAAGTTATCCGGTCAAAAGTTTGTGATATATAGGCTCGACTCAGTATTGTTACTATAGTCGCATTTGTTTACTTAATTTTAATATTCATTCGGAACAAGCAGCACTACCAGTTTAAGGTTGATTATATCTCAAAATGTGAACAAAAAGGCTTATTATTAGTAAATTCAAACAATAGGCATTGATTTTTCCATGTATATTGCACAAAATTTATCCAATAAACAAGCACCTTAATGTTTTTGATAAATGATTTTCGACTATTCTAGATGATTCACATAAAATTATTGGAATTATTTCTACGTTTTCCCGTACTGGACTACAAGAATCAGGTATGCTCGTATATTGTATGTTGGATAGATAGCTCTTGCGTTGGATAGCTCAATTGTACATTATATTTAAATATCTCGGCTAAAGTGTATATGCAGGGAATCGTACAAACGACAACGCATGTGTGCCGCAGGCAGGATTGTTTTGACTGTATTCACTATTCGGTGCAATACTATATTCAGTGCAATTGAGAGGCCACCTTACAGCCTTACTAAACGCAGTGAATAATGGAGCACGGAAGACGAAATAATGAGCATGTAATGACAATGTGTGTCAACTTCAAATATAAACCCTAATTCTTCGGGATTGAGATGGCGTGTACGTTAATGAATAACCTCCATAATGTACGTACCCTGTTTTTATTTGTCACCATGCGGTCTGCTTGTTGTTGAGTTAGTGATAAAAGCAAATAGCAGGGAATACAAAAGATACCCATCAGTCAACAATCGCTGAAAAGTAGATAGATAGCTTTGCGCTATTGCGCTCCGTCAGTTAATGAAAAGTACTTCAGGGTGAAGTAATTGACGTCGTAGTTTGGTAATTTAACTCAGTCAATGATAAAAATTATGAACGAGCATATGAGTCCATCTCTAATTTTTGTCGATTTACCGGTACTGTGGTTCTCATGCTACTGATTTCGAGCACGAGTCTTGGTTGGCTTTGTATATGCTTCAGTGACTCCACTGGTACAGGCTCGCCTCAGCGAAAGGGAATCGTTCAGTATCTGGCTGAAGCTAATGGGGCGTGACAGAATGTATTGAGCTTTAGTTATAGGTAAAGGCGATTTTGAAATACCGAGAATTAGGCGAAATAAAAAAGAAGATGAAATGAAATGCATTGATAATGCACAGATGATTGAATCGGGCTCGACACTTCATTGGTAATCCAGAACTCTAGCCTTTAATTCTGGCTAATATTGCAGATATTCTAGAGCAGGGGTGACGAACCCATTTGCTGCCGCGGGCCACTTTATCAGTCACCGCTGAGTTAGCGGGCCGCACAATTTTTAGTCGTACTACCGTATGATACCTGTTGATTTTCATCTACAAACGGAACAACGGCATCCATACAGTTGATGTTATTCAATTATATAATGCAATATAAACGCTGGGCTCGGATGTTCGAGATCCGAATTTCCTTTCGAATACCACAGCATTTTTAACACAAAAGTTTAGAGTCTACTACCTGCGTATTAATGCAAAATCAATTTTTAATGTACTGATTAAAATAAATTGTAGTCTTTGATATTTTATAGCAGATCTAGGGATTTCTCGGACGTTGATATGAATATCTTGTGATAGAGACAGTCAGTGATGCAAGAACATCATATTTGTAAAACTTTATAAAAAAAAAACGCCTCCGCTCAAAATCAAATGTAAATTATAAATAATTCAATTACATTTTTAGGGTGGGTGGGGGCTAAGAATCCAGATTGCGTCGGAAATTCAAAACCTCAAATCATTTCTAAACCGAACCGCAACTGGATAGTTACTAATTTGTTATTTCAGAACGTAGTGTTTTTTTTCACATTTTGCATTAGGGATGGAGGCTTTGTACAGAAGATCCGTATTTCGCAGGCCTTCGGATACAAAAATTGTAAACAAATCCCTCTAATCACGATTAACTGATTTTTAAAACGTAGGCATTTTTTTGAGATTTACCATTGTCTTAATCATTGAACAGAAGTTATAAACTTTTTATTACTTCCAAGTATCACGTGTATCGTGCACGAAAATATCACATTTTCATAAAGTGAGATTACTCCTTCTCTATTAAACGGTATGCGTTTGCCGATAAGAGAGCGTAACTATGCTACGACAATACTCATTTTGATCCATTGTCAGAGGTATCGATGATCCAAAAAATAGATGTGTTGGAAATAGTGTTGCTGCCAGTAATATGAATAACACTTGCGATCCCGTTCTCTCTGTACAGTTCTTGGAGGTTTGTGACTTTACGCCAAACATACACTGAATTGCCTGAATGCTTCGTGGGCCGCACGAAAGTCCTTGGCGGGCCGCATGTGGCCCGCGGGCCGCAGGTTCGTCACCTCTGTTCTAGAGAATCTCACGAATATGATGTAACAGAAAAATATATTTGATGGGCTCTCAGATAGATGAATCAAGATTTTTATCGATAACTAATGATTACGAAATTGAAGCAATGACATAAACTATCCAATAAGACGTTTGACTGTTCTGAAATAATAAAAAAACTTTTAAAACCGATGAATACCGAAAAACATGCATGTGGAAAATAATATCATACTCAAATATTTGTGTTATTTTTTTACAATTAGGTTTTTGTTTTTCAATTTTGTGATTCTATTCAACTTCAAAAATGGAAAAGTTGATGAATTTTTGAGTCAAATCGGAAAACTCATGAAGCATTTAGACATTGGATGCATTCTTGTGTACAGTAATACCGAAAAACATATTTCAGCCCTCTTCTCGAATAACAAGGGACTCAATGTGTTTCTACAAAGTGCGAAGAATGGCTTGTTAACACTGGACATACATACTACGAGTGTTGAAAATGCTTATTTCAAGAATCTAGTAAATGAATTGGATGAAAAAGTCAGAAAATTAGAATTTGCTGAGATTCCAAAAACACCGCCTTATGATAGCCTTCCCGCCATGAAACGAGGTCGAGAATTTTCTCATTACGATATTGTCCATGGTATTCGTTTAGTTGAACGAGATTTTGACAAGCTTGTGTTTGACGAAGTTACCTCAAGGCAACATCTACGTGTTTTACACTCTATCGAATTTGGGAACTGCCTTTATTGTGATAATGACATAACCATAGGTGAATACGACTACGAAAGCTATTCTCATGCCTTATCAGGATTCGGACACGTCGATTACAACGGGAAACGTGTTCTTATATTGGGTGGAGGTGATGCTTGTATTGTTCGTAGAATCAAGGATATGGGCAGCACTATGATAACGGCAGTAGAATATGACCAGCGAGTGGTAGACGTTACAAAACTCTACTTTCGCGAAATATGTGGTAATCTACTCGATTCCATGACAGGTCCTAATTATGAAATTGTTATAGAAGATGCTGCAGAATATCTTGAAAAAGCTGTCAAGACTGGATTAGAATTTGATGTCGTAATAAATGACATCGCTACAATCCCATTATCTTTGGAACCAGTGGGAGAGAGATGGGAGTTCAATCTTAAACTTTTAGCTAACTCAATGAAGGTGTTGAAGCATGATGGGGTATTCGTTAGTCACGGAACTTCGGCAAGTCGTCTCCAAAATGTCTTTCAGTAACGGGCCTCGTATAACTCGTATCGCCGGGAAATACGGTATTTATCTCATAACTGACGGATTATTGTTATCTTCGAGCTATCATATCGTCATCATATATATTAATAAAGATAAATTCATTCTCGTAACTCTGGCATGGAGTGTCTCAGCCAGATAATCTGTGGAAGACGGAAAACTTGCGTTACATTACAGCTCAAACTCGGCTGGAATCATTGATTCTTGTAATCTAGATCTAACGTCGCCCTAAGTAAGTGCTACAATAAATATTAAATAGAAAAACGATTGAAATAATTATATTTTTCAAAAATATATTCCACAATAACTCCCTAATAACTAACAATTTTACTATTTAGATACATACTTCAAACAAAGCACCTATAATGCATGAAATATATTGCCTAATTAAATTCGATTCTTGAAACAAACTTTTATGTACATTCTACTCTTCCATACATTGCCGTTGGCTATCTGTGTCGTGTGGAAATAGTAAATATCTATATTGCCCTTCTAATAATCAGAATTCAATTAACAATAAACATTAATACTACTTTCCTCTCGAAAATCGTGTGCACTATGCTCCAACAAAGTTCAAATGTTTTCACTACATTTTATAGATTATAATCGCGGTGCTCAGGAAATGTGTTTTCGACATTATTATTTAACGGTAATAAATTCGGCGGATCGATATAATAAATAGCGGATTGAGATTAGGTTATGGGAATCAATTTTTATGACTTATATCTCGACAGGAGGGTGGACAGAAATAAGAAAAGGGAAATGTTTTCTACTCGGCGTATTTCATCTTACCCCAGCTGATGTTGCTGTTGCCCTGATTTTAAGCCCTTGTGTCAACAATTGTTGGCAAAAGTCTTATATATATATGTTTTCTTCACAAAAAAAGGTTTCGTATTGTTATATTCTTCGAACACTGGAAACCGTTCATCACAAATTAAGCAGGCATTTGAATATTGTCTTTAAAAAATACGTCTCTCCATTTCTTGTTAAAAAACGTCATTCGGAATCCACATTGCGTTTCCCACTCATACTGATGGATTTGTTACAGTGGCTGACAAATTACGGCAGCTGCAGAGAGAATGTTGGTAGAAAAATAAGTCCAAACCTAGACTAAGATTTATATAATAAACAGCATAAAGTAGCAATCGGGTCATCTTGGGTGAGTTTTAGGTATATGTGGCTGGTTTTCCACATTATTTACAGGTGCAGATAATACATGTCTATATCTTAGCCGAAGACTCGTTAGTTTCAACGCAAATGTATATCCATGAAAACTATATACTGTAATCGTAAATTCTACAGGCACAAGTTGGCCGGATGAAATACTTCGGCGAGCTGGATCCTGCCCGCGGGCTGTATTTTGCCCACCCTGCCTTAATGATACTTCAATCAATTATTGGAAACAAAGTGTACATATGGCTCGTTTTGTTAATATTTTGTTCTTGCACCAAAGTGGCGCACAACATGAACATAGTATTTGTGTTCCGGTTAGGGTTCAGGTTGTGCGACTAATAATCGTATCGATAACGATACCTCGTTTCCAAGGTATTCTGTTATCACGAGCAATTATCAAAATGCACTTCTGATCATATTCTCTACTTCTTAAATACACACCGGTTTACTTATCTTGAAAATATCCTATTCTAAAGTAATGTTTCTTTCACTTTAATAGCAATACGGATGATGCCTCATTTCCATGGCAACGGGGTATTTTCTTGGATGGCACCATATCCAAAATTGATCAGGGGATGCTACTGTGCATGTGTGCCAAGTTTCATGCTTGCATCCAAAAGTGCATGATTTTACCTCTTATCCGCTGGACTACAAAGCGTGGGTTCTGGGTCGTCATATTTTTAACGCCTAACCAGAAAGTCCGTTTTTTGGTTTCACGCGTAATTTGAACTGCTTATTGTGATGTCACAAACTTATCTGTTACGCCCGAGCACCTTGATTATTATTTACGATCCCTGGATTTCGTGTTGCTGCACCGGTATAATTTATTTGTTTTTCGTTGCGTAGTCAACATAAAAAATATTTGGAATGTTTAGAATTTAAAAAGGCATTTGATATTGCAAAGCTGGTGTCCAATTTTGTTACAGGAAGTTCGTTGGTTGCTGCTCGTAGCCGCATGGTTAGGTTAGACTAGTTGGAATTTGAAGGAGGGAGTGCTATCGATTAAAACTTTGCATCTTATCACACAAATTACAAAAAAAGGTAAAGACTCACAAATTTCTTAAAGCCCTGATTGTTCAATTAAGTCTCCATTAATCCGAATGGATTCTGTACCTTTTCAGTTTTAAAGCAAACTTCTAAATAACCTCATTTTCTGCTATCTTTTTCCGTAATGTTAAACGTTCTCGTTTAAAGCGGGCATTGCTTTCTGGTCGTTCAGCATTATGTTCGTTTGACATAAAATCCAACATTGCTTTTAGCACTTGCTTCATGCAATTGTTCTAAGTTCAATTTTGCAGAAATTTTAGGAATGTCCCTTCCCCTGGTTGATTTTTTCCTACTAGATGAATTACATGATCTTGTCTCAAAGTTCTTTATTGATCTCATTTGCTCTTCCACTTTATGCGTCAAGTGTTCAATCACAATGTTAATTTTGATAAGTTGATTCTCGAATAATTTCATTTCATCGTGTGAAATACAATTTTTCTTCCCGCGAAATATATGCTCCAATGAGCTTTGATCATCAATAACTTTGACAAACATGTCTTTAATTTTCTATTTATCATCACAGCATAAAAGTAGCCTTTTTCATCTCGCAATGCTTCTCTTTAGAAATTCCAGCATTTCAACAAACTGGGCCTTGATTTTATCACCTGCGAAATCTTGACAACAGCAATTTTCTGTGGATGCTCCCCACTTTCAGATCTGGGCTGTTCCAGTTCTGAATTTCCTTCAGTCAAGGTTTACGGTAATAAAATTTCTTCTGCATCTACTTCAGTTTTCCTACTCGTACTGGTGCTTGATGAACCATTTCTTGACGCCATGATCAAAAGCGTCCCAACTAGTAATTGAGTGTACAGTTTTCCAATGTACTGATTATTGCACAGCTTCACACTTGTTGAAGTGCACAAAAGCGTCCCAACTACTAATTGAGTGTACAGTTTTCCAATGTACTGATTATTGCACAGCTTCACACTTGTTGAAGTGCACAAAAGCGTCCCAACTACTAATTGAGTGTACAGTTTTCCAATGTACTGATTATTGCACAGCTTCACACTTGTTGAAGTGCACAAAAGCGTCCCAACTACTAATTGAGTGTACAGTTTTCCAATGTACTGATTATTGCACAGCTTCACACTTGTTGAAGTGCACAAAAGCGTCCCAACTACTAATTGAGTGTACAGTTTTCCAATGTACTGATTATTGCACAGCTTCACACTTGTTGAAGTGCACAAAAGCGTCCCAACTACTAATTGAGTGTACAGTTTTCCAATGTACTGATTATTGCACAGCTTCACACTTGTTGTGCACTTGTGTTGCACTTCTGTTTGTCACTCGGCTTGAGACTCCAATTACTGTAGTGCAGGGGTGTGCAAAGTGCGTCCCGCGGGCCAAGTGCGGCCCAAATATATTGTCACACCCATTTTAAACGAATTCGGTGGGAAATTTGCTGCTGGATTCTTTTGCCGACTACTCTCATCCAAATTTGCCTAAATGCAGTGCTAGCAATTTGACGCCCATTTTAGAAAAAAATATGTAACCGAAAAGTGCCATATTTGAAGCCATGACTTTTTTCAAATTAAAAAAGTTATCTTAGTTGAGATGTTTTTGGTATAATACGTCAAGATTCATTTCCAAATACTTTGCTGTCAAATATTATTCTAGATTAGATTTTAACAAAATCAACTGATAGGCTGGAACCAAAACTCATTCAGCTTTTGTATCTCTTAATATTACATTTTTTCAAACTGCTTTCCAGTTGCCTAATCTTCAATTGTCTGTTCCTACAAATTCATTAGCGTCTGCTCCGCATTTTTTTTTTCAATTGTTTGCTGCTCGGCAAGTGACAGCTTCCTTGTGAATCGCGTTGTTCGCTTCGCTGTGAAGACGTTGTGACGTCTTTGGTGTGACAATATATACAACGTCTTCACAGCGAAGCGAACAACGCGATTCACAAGGAAGCTGTCACTTGCCGAGCAGCAAACAATTGAAAGAAGAATGCGGAGTTGCCTATTAGTTGTTTTTGTTGAAATCTAATCTAGAATAATATTTGACAGCAAAGTATTAGGAAATGAATCTTGGCGTATTATACCAAAAACATCTCAACTAAGATAACTTTTTTAATTTGAAAAAAGTCATGGCCTTAAATATGGCACTTTTCAAAAGAATTCAGCAGCAAATTTCTCACCGAATTCGTTTAAATTGGGTGTGACAGTATATTTGAATTACAGTTTTAAGATATTTATGCGTTTTCTGCAAGGAACCCCTATGATGACGACATGAGATCAATAACGAAAAGAAACTATTTTGTGCCTGCGACTTATAGAAAGCCTATGTTAAATGAAGGTGCGGCCCGCGATTTTTCCCAGTTATCGATATTTGGCCCGCCTGCGAAAAAGGTTGCACACCCCTGCTGTAGTGTACTGTAATTTTGTCAATTTGTTGCCGTAAACAATTAATCCCTTTAATTACTGGTGTACTGCAGTTTGTTCCCCCGACTCAAATTATTTACTTTCACGCTGTGCCAACTTTAAAACGGTGACCACTTGGATCACAGTGTGCCACAGATGTTGATACTAGAATTAACTTTTAAACGCGGTCTTTATCTTTTTATGCTCTGACGGGACGGCCCCTTCAGGAAAAAGCCGGTAATTAATTTTAGTGTTACTCGGGTATAAACAAATGCAGTACCAATAGATTTCTAAACTGTGAGAAAACATATTTGTTACACCTAAAATAACACGGATCAATTACAAATACAAGTCTATGTTGGGGGAGCCATATTTAAGAAAGAACTGCAGACAGGGCAACTAGCCTAACTCAAGTGAGAACACGTGCTTCAAACACAAAGTCAAAAGGTGATAGTCTCTTGCGACACCTAGTGGACATAAACCCATGGGTACGTATGCCAACAATGTTCTTTGTAAATCAATGACCATCACAAAGATATTAAAATGTCCACAATAGTTTTTTCAACACCTCTTTATATGATAAGAAGAGTTGAACGATATCTGCAATCCTTTGCGAGTATTTTTCAACCCAATTTTTTCTTGAAAGAATAAATAATGGGAATTGTATATTTTATTGTAAAAATCATAGTTACATACTGTGTTGAGTCATGTCAGGTTGAGTCAAAAGTAAAAGAGAATAATTCTCGCATCACAAAACTGAAATGTTAAAATATACATGGAGTAAAAAAAATAGGCGCTGGCAACTTCTACTTAACTTACAAAGGCTCCTGTCACAAGTAATGACAAAATAAAAAAAAGTGTTGAAATTCATTATGCAGATCTGTGTTGAGTGTGCAGGGTAAATAACCCTTTTACGATTTTGCCAAATTAAATATTGTCAAAGACTTATCTAAAAATCCAAAATTAAACGATTCGGCTAAATTGTGTGAGAAAAGAATTGAGAAAGCCTTGGGTTATTATATTGCGCGAAAAAGCTGGAAATTCAATGCTCACATCTAGTCAATGAGCCTGGTCATATAGTTACGAGTTTGGTATGAATATCATAACATACTTCTTCAAACAAACTGTGGGCATTAGGATATTAAAAGTTTGGTAACCACCGCTCTAGTTTCTTATGGCTTTTCTAGTTATTCTAGACTTCGCATTAGGAACGGATTGATTCGGATTGGCGACTTAAATTAAACTTGGCTAGTTAATTGATTCAGCTATTCAGACACATCAAAAGAAAAGAATATTTTCGAATTGCTACACATGAACAAAGCGGAGAATTTGAGGAATGTTAAATTCCTATAAATAAAGCTAATGTGTTTCTAGATTTGATTTCACCCTGTGATAATATTTTTCACTATACGCCAGCGCTCTTTCCATATAATGATTCTTTGATCAAGTTTGTCTGCATAGAAACGTCATCAAATTGCATTTTGCTAACACCAAAATAGAAGAGCGCCAACAGACTAACTCAACAATAAAATATTTTCGTATGAGTCGCTCTCTATACGTAGTCTAGTAGAAGTTGAATACTTTGAAAAATTCGATTTTTTGCGATCTTTATTTCGCGTTGCACTTGGCTTATTTTTTTTTATACACAAAGCATATTGCCTACAGCATATACACTCTACAATGTGCCACTAGCTACCTCATTGCTTCAGCCAATACATTTTCTTGCAGTATTGCGTCAATTGATATTGATTGATATTGCATCACGCAAATACTTACACGTCAGCAATTACTTTACTTTTTTCTATTCCTCTTCACCATCAGACTAAATTTTAATTAATAAGAAAACGATACTCAAATATATGGACACGAGAGTCGCTGCTCCTTAAGTATGCGTATCAAGATGGCGGGATTACTGAAGTCAAATACTTAGTCATATCTTATGTGCGAACCTTAGTAATTCGCACCATTCTACCCTTGCACTAGTGTGTCAATTGATATAATTTGATACTGCACCACGCAAATACTTAGCAGAGTTCTCTTTGTCATATTTAATGTCAGTAATTACTTCACTTCCTTTAATTCATCTTCCACAACAGACTATATTTTAAATATGTCTTGCCTGTACATAATTAGGAATTCCGTGGTTATATGTGGGTATATACATGGGTAGAAATATTCATAAGTGTAATTTTTCAACCCATGAAAATTTGAGGGTGTATATATAAATACCGTAATATAGATAGAAATGTCCATAAGTGCAAATGTACGTGGGCGCAATTCCACATCGATTTAAATTACTGACGCGGGTGCAAATGTACTCGGTTAAAAATTACGGGGGTGCAAGTGCAAAAATGTACATGATTGAGATTAACAGCTGAACTCTCGCCTGGTCGCTGGGTTCGCCATATTTCATTTTACTTGTATTGTATATTGTTTATCGACTGACGTTGTTCGCTCGTTTTTATTGTTTTCCTCGCTGAGACCGCACTCCCACTCGCTGATTTCTTTTCTCTCTCAACACTCTTTTATATCCTCGACACTTCACTGGCCTATTCCTTGGCGACTTGCCTGCTGCTGTCTCTACCCAGGTTTCCACTAGCATCTTCACCCTTTTTTATTTTCCTGGGCTTCCGCCCTGCCATCGGCTCCCTTTTTACCACTACCACCTGTATTGTGTGCTGAACCTGCCCTATAACTCGGTCGGGTTCGGACTGATACCTGGCCTAATGTTCAATCCAAAGTCTCTACGTACCCCCTGCGCTAGCGCTACTGACGAAGAACGGGTGTATCAGAATCTTACCTAATTAACAACGCATGACAGCCCACGACGAGGCTAATTAACTTTCAAAAATTACAATGCACATACTGACTTGTTTGAAGGCAAGTGTATTTATAGCTGAATGGAAGTCGTTCAACTGAAACTATCGTTTGCGTTTGCTTTATTCATGAAAATAAAATGATATCTCATTTTTAGTTCTTGTTCATTTTAGTTTTTTTAATAAAAATGCGTAATATACCTTGATCATTCAACCCATCCTATGCGCGAAAAATAAAAGTGGCATAAACAAAACGATTTCAACATTAGCTATTATGGGGAATGGGATCACCTGAGCAGAAATTTGCATTTTTTGTAATTTTTCAGTTATCTTTTATTGTAGACTTGTGTAGTTTTAAGGATAGAATAAATTTTATATATTTTGCGATATTTTTATCAAGATAAACATGGTCAAGATTTTCGATAATTGTTCATTGAAATTATATTTGGCGTGATGTTTCCGCTGGCGTCTTTCTCACTACACCATGACATTCTGCCAACGGGTTGGGGTCTGTAAAATATGCGCTCCAACTGCCCGTGTTTCTTATTATGTGATAACAGAATACCGGAACCACAACATACCGTGTTTGGCGTTTAAGGAAAGACCTATATTAGTTGGTAAAGTTTAGCCGAAATGGCAGTCTGTTTACGTATTCAGTCAGATTCACTTTTTCTTACTGGCTTTGCGCATACCTTACGGGTACAGCGAGCGACCTTTCTCTGAGAGCACGCTAATATGTTTTTAACCTAGTTAGGATACCGGTATTGATTAATGTAATAGGTTGGAGATATTTATCTTTGTTCTTGTATACAACTCATCCTACCGGGACCTATTTGCTAACATTTTCGTTATGATTTAGTTTTCACTCCCTTGGTACGGTGGTTTAAAATAAATAACACGTCAGCATGCCTTCAGAAGATGGTTGCTAACTGTACAGGTACAAATGTGTAAAACCAGTGAACAAACGCGAGTTAAATGGTAAAAGTCTGTCACTGTTACACGCTTTCAGTACCGGTGTACCATACCCAAGGAGACATTAGCACTGCAGTTAGCGCGCATATTCCACATGTTGGCAGAATAATAAAAATAATGGACTACATCACTACAATCTAATTTACAAACGTTATTGCAATTATTCTGCAACTTTGTGATTCTTCCGAAACTATGCCAGCAAAAAAATAAGCAACTGAAAGTACCGCACGATTTAGACACAGCTGGTAAACGTCAGCGTCAATAACAGGTGCGTCGTATGCCATGAAAATTACCAGATTGCAAAAAATCTAAGCTCGCTGCTTCAGACGAATACTTGCTTCACCTATACAAGTCTATGTTTGAATATTGTAACAAATACCTATGTATATATAGACAAAAAACAAACATGGGTGGGAAAATGTTTAGAAGTCTTTCACGTTCGTTCTTATTCTGTTAATTGTAAATAAAATTGTCATCTGGTTCATATTTTTTACACATTCATAAGTTTATAGGGTATATATTCCCGTGGTATGTGAACTGGGTTAGGGTTAAGCCATAACTTTATTCAGATTTTCTTCAGTTTAGTTATATATGGAAATCGGGAACTGCCTGTGTTGGCCAAGTAAATATACCCCTTACCATAGGTTTCAGTTCTTGATGTAAAGTGGGCGAACAAAATTAGTTACCTCCATATTTGTACACACACTTCTGGAGCGCCATTCATGGGGCTTGAGCTGGCATTTAATTTTAAAACCTTGTGCAAGCTTTGAATGGCAATGGCAACGGGTTAAATAACTTAACAGATGGTGAAATTGCTGGTCTAGAAGAGCAATCCGACCAAATTTTGTATACCCATTTTTATTCATGTTATATGACCCCAAGATTTATCCAATATATCATTAATTATATATCAATGGGAAGGTATTTTTGAGTACTTTACGCCAGATGTCACTGGCGGACCTCAAACACAAACACGTGTTGATGAGGTCTCTCGAAAGTCAAAAATTAACAAAAAAAATTCACCTTTCTTATTCTGTCAGCTGTTTGACGAGCTATTTTCTCATGAAACTCAAATGTGACTATACAGTTGACTGCGTTTTCTGTTTCATATGCTACCAGAATTGTGCAGATAGCGTGAGGCGATCCCGCGTAATATAAACTTTCTCTTTAAAAAGTCACTGCATCGAACCAGGCTAGGCTATGATTGATCGATCGTTCTGTTGTTTATTCGTTCGTTATCGTGTTGAAAGCTCTTATAAGTCATATTAAAACATTTAATATGAATCATCAAAGCATATAATCATGGAACATTGAGAATTCAAGCGATAAAACGCCTATGTAAGGCTCTTTTATGTCTGATAGCATATGAAATGAAATTCAAATTAAGACCTTAACAGACTTGCTTGTGTTATTGGTTAGCGCGCAACGCTAAGGTTTATTGAATTATTTTTTTGTTGTGTGACGTTTTTCTATCGCAGCGGCGTGTACACGCTCGAAAAGTAAGCGATATTTTATCACTTCCAAATGTCATATAACGTTCTTTCTTATATTGGTGCGGAGGAAATTAGCTTTTATCCCAAGCAAGACCCTAATAAACATTACAGACCTCATGGTTTACACACAGCATTGCAAAACGTCTAGAATTTCTCGCATGCGCTACTCCGGGTGGAGCAGGTAGGGAGTAATTTATGAGCGGTCATATAACAAAAGCGCAATGACCTACATCTTTTGAAATAAATCCGGTCAAATATATACAAAATAAAACAAAGGAACTTTGTTTGTAACATGTTACGTCGAAATTTTAATTAATTTTTTATTTAATATTGTATATTTATTAATTTTTAACTTGGTCAAGGAATAGGCATGTCGGCGTAAACAAAACCGGTCGTCGGCGTAAAGAAAATCGGTCTTTTCTTTGTCTCTCATTTTTGTTTGTTTAATATTTCGAATTATTGCAAGTCGACTGTTTACAATTCATTTGGTGTTAGGTGTTTGCCGTTAAGTAGGTCTAATTTACTTGCCGCAATGAGCGGGTTTGTTTGCTTGTCTTTAAGTTAAATGATAGGGTTTGATTTATTTTGCATAATTTATTGTTGCCATTGTTTGCATTTTTTAGAATTAAGTGTATGTATGTATGTATGTATGTTTATTAGTCTCGTAGTAGTAAGCAGTATAAAAAATTGACAACATTAATATTGGAGACGGGACGCATGCACAAGACCGTACTGGCCTAAAACACAAATGTGCGACATGCAACCCTTTTGACAAGTACAGAACAAAAAATGTTAGATTAAATGCATATGATATGGTCCCTTATACAGACAATTGTGTAAGGTGGGGCAATGGGTTGGTGTGGCGAAAGTGGTAAGGGAGGATACACAGAACTGTTTATACAAGGGAGTTTATAAGACAAGACAATATATATAAATAGGGACAACACAATACACCAAATACCAGTGGCGGCGCGTCAATAGGGCCAACCGGGGCAATGCCCCGGTTGTTTTTTCGGTATAATAAAGAATATTCGAAAAATACCTCAATATCGGTTGCACGGACTGTCTACACTAGCCATATTCTCCCGACATGGTTCATTTTTCGCTCGCAAAGCCTTCGCCGAACGTCGACGGGGCGACGCCGATTTTGCCCCGGTTGCTCATTGTATATCGTATTCTCTCTTTTATCTTCCACTCGCCACGCTTGTCTCGTTTGTTTTCTGTTTCTTTTACTAAATCATCGGGGCCGATCGGGGCTAGCCCCGAAATTATGACGACACAATGCTGACGTTTCTTACAACAACGTGTTGACATATTCACGCATTCCTTCTCGTTCGTTGGTTGCTTGAAGAGTTGATAGTTTCCACGCCCTCGTTTTTGTCGCTTGTTTCGCTATTTGAATCAGTTACGGACCATTGGTCCATTTGCTTTCGATTTTCCACAGTTCTTTTGAGCTCCTCACTTCTTTCCGGATTCGCATTTCTTAGCCTTAGACCTCATAATGAATAAGGTTGGTGCACTACTTCGCACTCCGTTTTCGCAGCTGCCGCTGGAACAAAAATTAGAGGTACAACGTCTTGGGCCTTATCAACCAAAAAATTGTTCACTGGAACAATCCCATGACGGAGGAAAGCGTCGGCGTACATTCTGCGCAGAAACTTGGTATAAAAAACACGAATGGTTGTGTTACAGCGAGGACAAAAATGCACTTTTTTGTTTTTATTGCCTACTTTTTGCTACCGCCCGTGACTCACGTTGGTGTAAATTTGGTTTTAGAGATCTTAAACATCTTTCCGAGCGTGCCAGGGATCATCAATCTTCTATGGAGCATCTGGACAATGCAGTAAAATACCGAACATTCGGAAATGTTAATATTGCAGCGCAGTTGGATGAAGGACGCGCGGTTTCTATTCGTCGGCACAACCAAAACGTCGAGAAAAACCGCCATGTTCTCGGTCGATTGATAGATGTTTTGAAGTTCATTGGTTGTCACGAGCTGTCCCTCCGTGGGCACGATGAACGGGCTGGCTCTTCGAATAGAGGGGTATTTTTGGATATGGTGGAATACACCGCATCCCTAGATACAGTATTGAGAGATCATCTTGATGCCGCAACTCTTTCAAAAGGGACATCTAAGGATATCCAAAATGATTTGCTCGATTCAATGTATAAAATTTATTTTCAACATTTGGCTCTGGAAATTGAGAATTGCCAGTTCTTTTCGATTTAGTCTGACGAGACAACTGACATCACGTGCGTTTCCCAACTGGCTGTGATTTTTCGGTTTGTGAAAGATGGTAAACCTACCGAGAGATTTCACAGCTTTGTACCAATCGTTGATCGCACGGCTTGCGGGATATCGGCTGTACTGAAAGAAGTGTTACAGCCTTACAACGCGAAGTCAAAATTGATAGCTCAAACTTATGACGGCGCGGCAGTCATGAGTGGGTCGAAACATGGTGTTCAAGTTTATATAAAAGAAGATTTTCCTCATGCGCATTGTTATGCACACCAATTTAACCTCGTTTTTAAAAATATGTGTCTTGATACCCCTTTTGTCCGTATATTTTTTGCAAATGTTTCGGGGTTTTCTTCATTTTTTTCCGTTTCGCCGAAGCGCTCTGACCTCCTTCGGCAGGTCTAAAGCGTCTGCTAGAAGATGGTGAGTTTTCATTTTTTCTCGCTTTTTTCTCCACAATATTCTATCACGTGGATGTATTATACGGCGCATTGCAGTCAAGGCTAATAGATGGAGCGTCTGTGCAGTCGTGTATTTCAGACTTCTGCGATGCTGTATCTCGTATCCGGGAAACAATAAAATACGACGACACATGGAGTGCTTCTTTACGCCGCGGGCAAACATCGCAGCGTTTGATTTTGTCTGCAAAGGAATGCTGTGACATTCTGGTGAATCAAATAGGCGATCGTCTGCGCACTGAACACATTGCCGCGTTCTCTTTGATGAACCCCAAAAATTTTTCAAAATTTGCACGTCAATTTCCCATCCATTTGTTGGCTACTGTCTCCAAATTTTACCCCATGACAAACGTGGGTAAATTGGAAAATGAATTGCGATGTATATACACCAATCAAATTTTTTTGAACATCACATCAACTTGCGCGCTCTATGGGTTCCTCATAGATAACACTCCAGTAACTACCTTTGCGGCGTCTGCAAAATTTCTGGACATCATTTTGACGACGCCTATTTCTTCCGCCGACGCAGAGCGAACATTCAGCACGCTGAAGCGTATTAAAACGTATCTCAGAAACACAATGAAGCAAGATAGATTAAATTCCTTGGCTGTTTTATCCATTCACAGAGACGTTATTTCTGGGATGCATGACTTTAATCAACGCGTTATTGAGCGTTTTGCTTCCAAGAAACCGCGGCGTGTTGCATATATGTTCAAGCAGTAGAAGTCTAGCAGCATATATATCTATGAGTGAGCGACGCATGTCCTTATCTTTGCATTAACTTTCCTTTTCTTCATAGTAACTTTTAAACCTTATTTTAGGTTTTGTCTGCTTTCCCGAAGTTTCTGTTAATATGTCATTGTATTGATGTGGGTAAATATTGCCTTTCCTTTTGAAAGAGGTTTCAAAATAAAATATGTCTATATTTATTAATCCCTTGACTTGGACCGGTTTAAAGACACTTTCTTATCGTTAAAAATTGTCGCTTTTGCCGATTGGTTGTTACCGATGGAATGGTTTTTATACTCATAAAATGATGGGAGAACTTACAGCGCTCATCCTGTCCTCGTAGATGGGGGTGACTTGGTCCCGCAGTAGCTTGCCCCGGTTGTCAAAATGACCACGTGCCGCCACTGCCAAATACATATATACATAATGATAAAATAAAAATTTAGGCGTAGATACAGCACCCTTGAGTGGTGGGACCATATACCGTTAATATGGATGGGCGAAATATAGGAGGTACATGTGCAGTGCCTATACGGTCGCGCCACTCAAGGGTGATAAATATAGTCTTTTATAGAGTATAGATATTTCGGAAAAAATGCGAGTCATGCAGATTTGGTGAAATGCTCTAGTGTTGCTATCTAATTCCTAGGTATTATTGTTCTATTTAAAGGTTAAAGCCGAACATGGTGAGAATTACAGAAAAAAAATAAACTTGATGAAAAGCATTTCAACAAAACCCAACATGATTCCACTTTTTCCAGAAGAAAAGCAATGTATAAAAGTACAATTTAATTAAGGCTGATGCTTTAAAAAAATAATCATTATTTCTCTGTCATGGAGTGCCCAAGTTGAATTAAAATCACAATAGAATAGTATAGTTTCCTGGGGTGAGGGAAGGGGAAAACATATTTGATTTTGTGCGATGACCTATAAGAGGAAGAGAAGTCCCAGCATGGTACATCAGCAAAAAGCATTCACTCTATTGATGGCTGTATTTAAATTTGATGTAAATGTAATGTAATATGCTATCCTAGACCTAATTTGCTGATCTAAATATTAATTCAGTCCATTGTTTCATATTGTATCCTGCTGAGGTGGCCTGTGGAGTTGAAATCGCACTCTGATGGGTTGTGGTTTGGTAGCCTTCAAAGTTCCACGATGGTGGTTTCAATCCAAATTGTCTATAATCGTCCCTTCATTTTCAATTCACTTTAAAAAAAAAATAAGCTCCGAAACAGTAATATGTTCAAAACAGAGAGTTTGGCTAATATGACGATAACAAATGTTGCATAAGTTTGGAACGAAATTCTGAGCTTGATTTAGATTTTTTGATGCTATTAGGTAAGGAATTCCAAGCTTTTGGTCCACATACTGCAATGGATTCTTGTGAGATGCTTTTAGCAACATATGGAATAAAAATGTTTTCTTTATTTCTGCAGTTTGAATTTGGGTTCGCTCTGAACAATCGGTTAAGGCTGGATGGAAGTTTCCCATTGTAGCAAGAGAACATTATGCTGCATAGTTCAAATTTGGCTAAATCCTCAACTTGTAGTAGCTTATATTCTTTGAATAAGTCAACTTTTTCTCGATTTCCCCTATGGAAAACTCTTCTAATAAAACGGTTGCATACACTTTGAATTTTTTCATAATGGACGTTTGGCGATGAACATAAGTTGTGGCACAATATCGAATATGGCTTTCTATCAGAGAGTGGTATAGAGATATTAAACAAGATGTATTCAAATTGTTGGCTATTTTTGTAATAGCACCAAGAGTGTGTTACTAATCTGACTGTTGGGTTGGCCGTAAAATTTATCAACGCTCAACATTACTATATCAATTTATTTGGACATCTACATGGCAAGAATTATTTACACATCTATCTTTACGATACTGGAATCATTTGTTTTTATGACCACACAATTTTGTCGTTTCATTCATCACATTTACTCGTCTATATCGCACTTGTGCATGTAGACTGATATTTCATCGACTGCAATATATTTCAATCATATTCAAAGTGGTGGAGTTGTTAATCACGAGAAACCTGACAGGTTAACATCAAAGGAAGTTAATAGCGCAAAATGTCACCGCCCAACACGTTATAGAGCCTCATTATAAACACTAAGTCGCTTATATTCTACATAACATATCGACACTCTCTGTTGTATTAGCTTAACATATATGTAAAAAATTGCGTGACAAACTAGGGACAAACAAGTTCACATGCAGAATGAGATATACTGTATGGCTTATCATTAAACTATCTCTTTTGTCAAATATAAATTTCATTGGTTCTCCTCAAACACGACTCTCTTGTCAAATATAAAATTTATAGATTCTTCTCAAGCCTGAAAAACGAATTCTCCCTCTTCGTGGTTTTTAACTGCATCATGCTAGTCAGCAATTTCTTTGGTGTGTCTACGCTCACTCTTGCATGATGTTACAAGGTAAAACTGACTACGCTCACCCATGCATGAAGTTACAAAGTAAAACTGACTATGCTCACTCATGCATGACGTTGCAACGTAAAACTGACTACGCGCAATCATGCATGACGTTACAAAGTAAATGACTACGCTCGCTCATGCATGACGTTACAAAGTAAAACTGACTACGCTCACTCATGCATGAAGTTACAAAGTAAAACTGACTATGCAACAAAGTAAAACTGACTATGCCCACTCATGTATGACGTTACAAAGTGAAACTAATTACGCTCATTCATGCATGGCGTTACAAAGTAAAACTGACTACGCTCACCCATGCATAAAGTTACAAAGTAAAACTGACCCATGCATGAGGTTCATGCATGACAATACTGTAAAACGGACTACGCTCAGCCATGCATGACGTTACTAACTTCGCTGACTCCTGAATGACGTTACAAAGTAAAAGTGACTACGCTCACCCATGCATGGAGTTACAAAGTAAAACTGACTAGGCTCTCCCATGCATGATAGTCAATCATTTCATGACGTTACAAGTAAAACTGACACCCATTCACGAAGTTACAAAGTAAATCTGACTACGCTAGGACGTTACAAAATGTTTTCTTGGTGGCCTTCAACTGCATTTATTTTGGTAGTCTTCCGGAGACCCTCTTCCATTGCGAACATTGTTTATCTGATTTATTATTTAAAATTATTCGTCTAATTGTGTCATTATATAACACTAGCCTGACTAGATCTGCCATTTCGATACTAAATAAAACAATACTGTCAATATCGAACAAAGCAAATAGATTTATTTTATTATAAAGATATATTTTCCCCATTTATCATATCTACAAGGTGTTAAAAAAGTACCGCAAAATTTTCCGTCATTGCAACATATCATGTTATTATATATAGCGATAAACTCTTAACATAAAAAGCTTATACAACACACTTTGTAGTCTCCCAGTTGTGCATATCAAAGAGAGGATTGATTTGATGAGAAATTACTACTCATCTGGAAACATTGCATCATCAGCATCACGGTGATGAGAACCCACCTCGTACTTCCACAGTCACAGCTGACGACGGTGGCGTGCTCTCTCTTTATCTCTCGCCTGCGCTTCATATTTCTAGGACAGGGATGAAACACACAAACGCATAATTTAATTCATATTTCAAATCAGCTCAATGCGATTTATAAAATAAATAAAACTATTAAAGATTGAATTTATAGCTACCTTTTTAACTTTTATGATCCTTGACAACATATAAATTACTAAAATAAAGAGACCTTTCCGTAACCTATTTACTTGGATTTCAAATAAATTTAGACAAGACTATTTTAACACCCTGTATGCAAAATACAACTAAAACATATTGCAAAGTAGCCGATAGTCACATATTTGATTAAATATTCTAAATAGATTTGTAAGTAATATATATTCATTGCATATAGTAACATTGCTTTTTTGCCAATTAAAATAAAAAATAATTTTCTAAATTGTCAAAATATAACACCGAGCTTCCAAGTGGACCCAAGAGGTGTCGGTTTTCCCACTCGTTAGGACTTGTTGATGGGGTCCTATCGCGCTCCAGAAAAATCTGAAACGCCCTATGCCCATATTTAAATGCCAAACGAATTACCTATTTTGGACAATTTTAGAAACAGGACTATACCAATAAAACAACAATGGACACAAATAGTGGCTTGTCAAAATTAAAAAAAAAAACAGTCATCATTACATTATATTATACCTTATCGTGATTATCTTCAGATATTGTTCGGCTTCTTCCATATCTCGGTAATTTTCTTCTGAAAACAAATACGATTTAATAAAAATAATCAACAGAATCAAACTTATTAATAAAATTCATTTAATTGAACCTCTTAACATTAAAAATAACTAAACCTAATAAAATTCGTAAAAATATTTACCTGTAATGTGTAGATTTTCCTTGTATCCGTATTTTTTAAATTTCTTCATGGCCTTCATAATTCTTCCCCTGAATCGCTAGAATAACATTAAAAGCATCTAAGCCTTATTATATTCCTATTATTCCTAATGGCGGGAATGGGTCTAAATCTATCTATAACAAATAAAATATTAAAAACAAAAAAGCCATGGCCACCCTGTTAATATATTTCTTCTTTTGTCGGTGTCACGATATCCTGTTTCCTGTGTAAAATATTTCAAAAATAAAGGAGAAAATAATGATTATGACAAAGAAGACAGGCAAATATAGATACAGATTATTACTAAAAAAGCTTTATTATTAAATATTCAGTAATAAACATAATACTTCGTGCTTTATTGTATCAGTAATAATATATTCAGGAAAATATTATGTCGACCTAAAATCAAAATAAACAACAGTTTGAGAGAGAAAGCCTGCCAAATGAAACACATGTAACATATTTACCTGTATCCACTTTTCCTAATTTCTTCATTGTCTTCATACTTCTGTGCCAGTCAAGCTAGAATAACATTAAAAATCTGAGCCTAAAAAAAATTCGTAAAATATTCACATTTATTGTGTAGATTTTCCTTGTATCCTTCTTTTCTTAATTTCTTCATTGCCTTCAAAATTCTGTGCCTGAGAAGCTCGAATAATAAAAATATCTAATCCTAATAAAATTCGGAAAAATATTTACATGTAATGTGTAGATTTTCCTTGTATCCGTCTTTTCCTAATTTCTTCATTGCTTTCAGAATTCTGTGCATGAGAAGATAGAATATTAAAAATATCTAATCCTAACAAAATTCGATAAAATATTTACATGCAATGTGTAGATTTTCCTTGTATCTTCTTTTCTTAATTTCTTCATGGCCTTCATAATTCTGCCCTGAAACGCTAGAATAACATTAAAAATATCTAAGCCTAATAAAAATCGTAAAATTATTTACATGTAATGTGTAGATTTTCCTTGTATCCGTCTATTCTTGATTTCATCATTGTCTCTATAATTCTGCCCCTGAAAAGCTAGAATAACAGTTAAAATATCCAAGTCTAATATTATTCCTATTATTCCTAATGGCGGGAATGGGTCTAAATCTATCTATACCAAATAAAATATTAAAAACAAAAACGCCATGGCAACCCTGTTAATATATTTCTTGTTTTGTCGGTGTCACGATATCCTGTTTCCTGTGGAAAATATTTCAAAAATAAAAGAGATAATAATGATTATGACAAATAAGATAGGCAAATATGGATACAGCATATTACTAAAAAATGTTTATTATTAAATATTCAGTAATAAACATAATACTTCGTGCATTATTGTATCAGTAATATTATAATCAGGAAAATAATATGTCGACCTAAAATCAAAATAAACAACAGTTGGAGAGAGTAAGCCTGCCTAATGAAACACATGTAACATATTTACCTGTATCCACTTTTCCTAATTTCTTCATTGTCTTCATACTTCTGTGCCAGTCAAGCTAGAATAACATTAAATATCTATGCCTAAATTAGATTCGTAAAATATATACATTTATTGTGTAGATTTTCCTTGTATCTGTCTCTTCTTAATTTCTTCATTGCCTTCAGAATTCTGTGCCTGAGAAACTGGAGTATTAATCTGGAATATTTACATGTAATGTGTAGATTTTCCTTGTATCAGTCTTTTTTCAATTTCTTCATTGCTTTAAGAATTCTGTGCCTGAGAAGCTAGAATATTAAAATAATATTATCCTAACAAAATTCGTAAAAATATTTACATGAAATGTGCAGATTTCCCTTGTATCTTCTTTTCTTAATTTCTCCATGGCCTTCATAATTCTGCCCCTGAAACACTAGAATAACATTAAAAATATAAAATTCTAATAAAATTCGTAAAAATATTTACATGTAATGTGTAGATTTTTCTTGTATCCGTCTTTTCTCAATTTCTTCATTGCTTTCAGAAATCTCTGCCTAAGAAGCTAGAATAACATTAAAAATCTGAGCCTAAAAAAAAATCGTAAAATATTTACATTTATTGTGTAGATTTCCTTGTATCCGTCTTTTCTCAATTTCTTCATTGCCTTCAGAATTCTGTTACTGAGAAGCTCGAATAATAAAAATATCTAATCTTAATGAAATTCGGAAAAATATTTACATGTAATGTGTAGATTTTCCTTGTATCCGTCTTTTCCTAATTTCTTCATTGCTTTCAGAATTCTGTGCATTTGAAGATAGAATATTAAAAATATCTAATTCTAACAAAATTCGTAAAAATATTTACATGAAATGTGCAGATTTCCCTTGTATCTTCTTTTCTTAATTTCTCCATGGCTTTCATAATTCTGCCCCTGAAACACTAGAATAACAATAAAAATATACAATTCTAATAAAATTCGTAAAAATATTTACATGTAATGTGTAGATTTTTCTTGTATCTGTCTCTTCTTAATTTCTTCATTGCCTTCAGAATTCTGTGCCTGGGAAACAGGAGTATTAATCTGGAATATTTACATGCAATGTGTAGATTTTCCTTGTATCAGTCTTTTTTCAATTTCTTCATTGCTTCAAGAATTTCTGTGCCTGAGAAGCTAGAATATTAAAAATATCTTATCCTAACAAAATTCGTAAAAATATTTACATGAAATGTGCAGATTTCCCTTGTATCTTCTTTTCTTAATTTCTCCATGGCCTTCATAATTCTGCCCCTGAAACACTAGAATAACATTAAAAATACACAATTCTAATAAAATTCGTAAAAATATTTACATGTAATGTGTAGATTTTTCTTGTATCCGTCTTTTCTCAATTTCTTCATTGCCTCTATAATTCTGCCCTTGAAAGGCTAGAATTACAGTTAAAATATCTAAGCCTAATATTATTCCTATTATTCCTAATGGCGGGAAAGGGTCTAAATCTATCTATAACAAATAAAATAGTAAAAACAAAAAAGCCATGGCAACCCTGTTAATATATTTCTTCTTTTGTCGGTGTCACGATATCCTGTTTCCTGTGGAAAATATTTCAAAAATAAAAAAGAAAATAATGATCATGACAAAGAAGACGGGCAAATATAGATACACATTATTACTAAAAAAGCTTTATTATTAAATATTCAGTAATGAACGTAATACTTCGTGCTTTATTGTATCAGTAATAATATAATCAGGAAAATATTATGTCGACCTAAAATCAAAATAAACAACAGTTTGAGAGAGAAAGCCTGCCTAATGAAACGCATGTAACATGTTTACCTGTATCCACTTTTCCTAATTTCTTCATTGTCTTCATACTTCTGTGCCAGTCAAGCTAGAATAACATTAAAAATCTAAGCATAAAAAAAATTCGTAAAATATTTACATTTATTGTGTAGATTTTCCTTGTATCTGTCTCTTCTTAATTTCTTCATTGCCTTCAGAATTCTGTGCCTGGGAAACTGGAGTATTAATCTGGAATATTTACATGTAATGTGTACATTTTCCTTGTATCAGTCTTTTTTCAATTTCTTCATTGCTTCAAGAATTCTGTGCCTGAGAAGCTAGAATATTAAAAATATCTTATCCTAACAAAATTCGTAAAAATATTTACATGCAATGTGCAGATTTCCCTTGTATCTTCTTTTCTTAATTTCTTCATGGCCTCCATAATTCTGCCCCTGAAACACTAGAATAACATTAAAAATATACAATTCTAATAAAATTCGTAAAAATATTTACATGTAATGTGTAGATTTTCCTTGTATCCGTCTATTCTCAATTTCTTCATTGCTTTCAGAAATCTGCGCATGAGAAGCTAGAATATTAAAAATATCTAATCCTAACAAAATTCGTAAAAATATTTACATGCAATGTGCAGATTTCCCTTGTATCTTCTTTTCTTAATTTCTCCATGGCCTTCATAATTCTGCCCCTGAAACACTAGAATAACATTAAAAATATACAATTCTAATAAAATTCGTAAAAATATTTACATGTAATGTGTAGATTTTTCTTGTATCCGTCTTTTCTCAATTTCTTCATTGCTTTCAGAAATCATCTGTGCCTGAGAAGCTAGAATATTAAAAATATCTAATCCTAACAAAATTCGTAAAAATATTTACATGCAATGTGTAGATTTTCCTTGTATCTTCTTTTCTTAATTTCTTCATGGCCTTCATAATTCTGCTTCTGAAACGCTAAAATAACATTAAAAATATCTAATCCTAATGAAAATCGTAAAATTATTTACATGTAATGTGTAGATTCTCCTTGTATCCGTCTATTCTTAATTTCTTCATTGCCCCTATAATTCTGCCCTTGAAAAGCTAGAATAACAGTTAAAATATACAAGCCTAATTTTATTCCTATTATTCCTAATGGCGGGAATGGGTCTAAATCTATCTATAACAAATAAAATATTAAAAACAAAAAAGCCATGGCAACTCTGTTAATATATTTCTTCTTTTGTCGGTGTCACGATATCCTGTTTCCTGTGGAAAATATTTCAAAAATAGAGAAAATAATGATTATGACAAAGAAGACGGGCAAATATAGATACACATTATTACTAAAAAAGCTTTATTATTAAATATTCAGTAATGAACGTAATACTTCGTGCTTTATTGTATCAGTAATAATATAATCAGGAAAATATTATGTCGACCTAAAATCAAAATAAACAACAGTTTGAGAGAGAAAGCCTGTCTAATGAAACGCATGTAACATATTTACCTGTATCCACTTTTCTTAATTTCTTCATTGTCTTCATACTTCTGTGCCAATCAAGCTAGAATAACATTAAAAATCTGAGCCTAAAAAAAATTCGTAAAATATTTACATTTATTCTGTAGATTTTCCTTGTATCTGTCTCTTCTTAATTTTTTCATTGCCTTCAGAATTCTGTGCCTGGGAAACTGGAGTATTAATCTGGAATATTTACATGTAATGTGTAGATTTTGCTTGTATCAGTCTTTTTTCAATTTCTTCATTGCTTTAAGAATTCTGTGCCTGAGAAGCTAGAATATTTAAAATATCTTATCCTAACAAAATTCGTAAAAATATTTACATGCAATGTGCAGATTTCCCTTGTATCTTCTTTTCTCAATTTCTTCATGGCCTTCATAATTCTGCTCCTGAAACGCTAAAATAACATTAAAAATATCTAATCCTAATAAAAATCGTAAAATTATTTACATGTAATGTGTAGATTCTCCTTGTATCCGTCTATTCTTAATTTCTTCATTGCCTCTATATTTCTGCCCTTGAAAAGCTAGAATAACAGTTAAAATATCTAAGCCTAATATTATTCCTATTATTCCTAATGGCGGGAATGGGTCTAAATCTATCTATAACAAATAAAATATTAAAAACAAAAAAGCCATGGCAACCCTGTTAATATATTTCTTCTTTTGTCGGTGTCACGATATCCTGTTTCCTGTGGAAAATATTTCAAAAATAAAAGAGAAAATAATGATTATGACAAAGAAGACGGGCAAATATAGATACACATTATTACTAAAAAAGCTTTATTATTAAATATTCATTAATGAACGTAATACTTCGTGATTTATTGTATCAGTAATAATATAATCAGGAAAATATTATGTCGACCTAAAATCGAAATAAACAACAGTTTGAGAGAGAAAGCCTGCCTAATGAAACGCATGTAACATATTTACCTGTATCCACTTTTCCTAATTTCTTCATTGTGTGCCAGTCAAGCTAGAATAACATTAAAAATCTAAGCCTAAAAAAATTCGTAAAATATTTACATTTATTGTGTAGATTTTCCTTGTATCTGTCTCTTCTTAATTTCTTCATTGCCTTCAGAATTCTGTGCCTGGGAAACTGGAGTATTAATCTGGAATATTTACATGTAATGTGTAGATTTTCCTTGTATCAGTCTTTTTTCAATTTCTTCATTGCTTTAAGAATTCTGTGCCTGAGAAGTTAGAATATTAAAAATATCTTATCCTAACAAAATTCGTAAAAATATTTACATGCAATGTGCAGATTTCCCTTGTATCTTCTTTTCCTAATTTCTTCATGGCCTTCATAATTCTGCCCCTGAAACACTAGAATAACATTAAAAATATACAATTCTAATAAAATTCGTAAAAATATCTACATGTAATGAGTATATTTTCCTTGTATCAGTCTATTCTCAATTTCTTCGTTGCTTTCAGAAATCTGTGCATGAGAAGCTAGAATATTAAAAATATCTAATCCTAACAAAATTCGTAAAAATATTTACATGCAATGTGAAGATTTCCCTTGTATCTTTTCTTAATTTCTCCATGGCCTTCATAATTCTGCCCCTGAAACACTAGAATAACATTAAAAATATACAATTCTAATAAAATTCGTAAAAATATTTACATGTAATGTGTAGATTCTCCTTGTATCTTTTTTTCTTAATTTCTTCATGGCCTTCATAATTCTGCTCCTGAAACGCTAAAATAACATTAAAAATATCTAATCCTAATGAAAATCGTAAAATTATTTACATGTAATGTGTAGATTCTCCTTGTATCCGTCTATTCTTAATTTCTTCATTGCCCCTATAATTCTGCCCTTGAAAAGCTAGAATAACAGTTAAAATATACAAGCCTAATATTATTCCTATTATTCCTAATGGCGGGAATGGGTCTAAATCTATCTATAACAAATAAAATATTAAAAACAAAAAAGCCATGGCAACTCTGTTAATATATTTCTTCTTTTGTCGGTGTCACGATATCCTGTTTCCTGTGGAAAATATTTCAAAAATAGAGAAAATAATGATTATGACAAAGAAGACGGGCAAATATAGATACACATTATTACTAAAAAAGCTTTATTATTAAATATTCAGTAATGAACGTAATACTTCGTGCTTTATTGTATCAGTAATATTATAATCAGGAAAATATTATGTCGACCTAAAATCAAAATAAACAACAGTTTGAGAGAGAAAGCCTGTCTAATGAAACGCATGTAACATATTTACCTGTATCCACTTTTCTTAATTTCTTCATTGTCTTCATACTTCTGTGCCAGTCAAGCTAGAATAACATTAAAAATCTGAGCCTAAAAAAAATTCGTAAAATATTTACATTTATTCTGTAGATTTTCCTTGTATCTGTCTCTTCTTAATTTCTTCATTGCCTTCAGAATTCTGTGCCTGGGAAACTGGAGTATTAATCTGGAATATTTACATGTAATGTGTAGATTTTCCTTGTATCAGTCTTTTTTCAATTTCTTCATTGCTTTAAGAATTCTGTGCCTGAGAAGCTAGAATATTAAAAATATCTTATCCTAACAAAATTCGTAAAAATATTTACATGCAATGTGCAGATTTCCCTTGTATCTTCTTTTCCTAATTTCTTCATGGCCTTCATAATTCTGCCCCTGAAACACTAGAATAACATTAAAAATATACAATTCTAATAAAATTCGTAAAAATATCTACATGTAATGAGTAGATTTTCCTTGTATCAGTCTATTCTCAATTTCTTCGTTGCTTTCAGAAATCTGTGCATGAGAAGCTAGAATATTAAAAATATCTAATCCTAACAAAAATCGTAAAAATATTTACATGCAATGTGAAGATTTCCCTTGTATCTTTTCTTAATTTCTCCATGGCCTTCATAATTCTGCCCCTGAAACACTAGAATAACATTAAAAATATACAATTCTAATAAAATTCGTAAAAATATTTACATGTAATGTGTAGATTCTCCTTGTATCTTTTTTTCTTAATTTCTTCATGGCCTTCATAATTCTGCTCCTGAAACGCTAAAATAACATTAAAAATATCTAATCTTAATAAAAATCGTAAAATTATTTACATGTAATGTGTAGATTCTCCTTGTATCCGTCTATTCTTAATTTCTTCATTGCCTCTATAATTCTGCCCTTGAAAAGCTAGAATAACAGTTAAAATATCTAAGCCTAATATTATTCCTATCATTCCTAATGGCGGGAATGGGTCTAAATCTATCTATAACAAATAAAATATTAAAAACAAAAAAGCCATGGCAACCCTGTTAATATATTTCTTCTTTTGTCGGTGTCACGATATCCTGTTTCCTGTGGAAAATATTTCAAAAATAAAAGAGAAAATAATGATTATGACAAAGAAGACGGGCAAATATAAATACACATTATTACTAAAAAAGCTTTATTATTAAATATTCAGTAATGAACGTAATACTTCGTGCTTTATTGTATCAGTAATAATATAATCAGGAAAATATTATGTCGACCAAAAATCAAAATAAACAACAGTTTGAGAGAGAAAGCCTGCCTAATGAAACACATGTAACATATTTACCTGTATCCACTTTTCCTAATTTCTTCATTGTCTTCATACTTCTGTGCCAGTCAAGCTAGTATAACATTAAAAATCTAAGCATAAAAAAAATTCGTAAAATATTTACATTTATTGTGTAGATTTTCCTTGTATCTGTCTCTTCTTAATTTCTTCATTGCCTTCAGAATTCTGTGCCTGGGAAACTGGAGTATTAATCTGGAATATTTACATGTAATGTGTAGATTTTCCTTGTATCAGTCTTTAATTTCTTCATTGCTTTAAGAATTCTGTGCCTGAGAAGCTAGAATATTAAAAATATCTTATCCTAACAAAATTCGTAAAAATATTTACATGCAATGTGCAGATTTCCCTTGTATCTTCTTTTCTTAATTTCTTCATGGCCTTCATAATTCTGCCCCTGAAACACTAGAATAACATTAAAAATATACAATTCTAATAAAATTCGTAAAAATATTTACATGTTATGAGTAGATTTTCCTTGTATCCGTTTATTCTCAATTTCTTCATTGCTTTCAGAAATCTGTGCATGAGAAGCTAGAATATTAAAAATATCTAATCCTAACAAAATTCGTAAAAATATTTACATGCAATGTGAAGATTTCCCTTGTATCTTCTTTTCTTAATTTCACCATGGCCTTCATAATTCTGCCCCTGAAACACTAGAATAACATTAAAAATATACAATTCTAATAAAATTCGTAAAAATATTTACATGTAATGTGTAGATTTTTCTGGTATCCGTCTTTTCTCAATTTCTTCATTGCTTTCAGAAATCTGTGCCTGAGAAGCTAGAATATTAAAAATATCTAATCCTAACAAAATTCGTAAAAATATTTACATGCAATGTGTAGATATTCCTTGTATCTTATTTTCTTTATTTTATTCATGGCCTTCATAATTCTGCTCCTGAAACGCTAAAATAACATTAAAAATATCTAATCCTAATAAAAATCGTAAAATTATTTACATGTAATGTGTCGATTCTCCTTGTATCCGTCTATTCTTAATTTCTTCATTGCCTCTATAATTCTGCCCTTGAAAAGAAGAATAACAGTTAAAATATCTAAGCCTAATATTATTCCTAATGGCGGGAATGGGTCTAAATCTATCTATAACAAATAAAATATTAAAAACAAAAAAGCCATGGCAACCCTGTTAATATATTTCTTCTTTTGTCGGTGTCACGATATCCTGTTTCCTGTGGAAAATATTTCAAAAATAAAAGAGAAAATAATGAATATGACAAAGAAGACGGGCAAATATAGATACACATTATTAATAAAAAAGCTTTATTATTAAATATTCAGTAATGAACGTAATACTTCGTGCTTTATTGTATCAGTAATAATATAATCAGGAAAATATTATGTCGACTTAAAATCAAAATAAACAACAGTTTGAGAGAGAAAGCCTGCCTAATGAAACGCATGTAACATATTTACCTGTATCCACTTTTCCTAATTTCTTCATTGTCTTCATACTTCTGTGCCAGTCAAGCTAGAATAACATTAAAAATCTGAGCCTAAAAAAAATTCGTAAAATATTTACATTTATTGTGTAGATTTTCCTTGTATCTGTCTCTTCTTAATTTCTTCATTGCCTTCAGAATTCTGTGCCTGGGAAACTGGAATATTAATCTGGAATATTTACATGTAATGTGTAGATTTTCCTTGTATCAGTCTTTTTTCAATTTCTTCATTGCTTTAGAATTCTGTGCCTGAGAAGCTAGAATATTAAAAATATCTTATCCTAACAAAATTCGTAAAAATATTTACATGCAATGTGCAGATTTGCCTTGTATCTTCTTTTCTTAATTTCTTCATGGCCTTCATAATTCTGCCCCTGAAACACTAGAATAACATTGAAAATATACAATTCTAATAAAATTCGTAAAAATATTTACATGTAATGTGTAGATTTTCCTTGTATCCGTCTTTTCTCAATTTCTTCATTGCTTTCAGAAATCTGTGCCTGAGGAGCTAGAACATTAAAAATATCTAATCCTAACAAAATTCGTAAAAATATTTACATGCAATGTGTAGATTTTCCTTGTATCTTCTTTTCTTAATTTCTTCATGGCCTTCATAATTCTGCTCCTGAAACGCTAAAATAACATAAAACATATCTAATCCTAATAAAAATCGTAAAATTATTTACATGTAATGTGTAGATTCTCCTTGTATCGGTCTATTCTTAATTTCTTCATTGCCTCTATAATTCTGCCCCTGAAAAGCTAGAATAACAGTTAAAATATCTAAGCCTAATATTATTCCTATTATTCCTAATGGCGGGAATGGGTCTGGATCTATCTATAACAAATAAAATATTAAAAACGAAAAAGCCATGGCACCCCTGTTAATATATTTCTTCTTTTGTCGGTGTCACGATATCCTGTTTCCTGTGTAAAATATTTCAAAAATAAAAGAGAAAACAATGATTATGACAAAGAAGACAGGCAAATATAGATACAGATTATTACTAAAAAAGCTTTATTATTAAATATTCAGTAATGAACATAATACTTCGTGCTTTATTGTATCAGTAATAATATAATCAGGAAAATATTATGTCGACCAAAAATCAAAATAAACAACAGTTTGAGAGAGAAAGCCTGCCTAATGAAACACATGTAACATATTTACCTGTATCCACTTTTCCTAATTTCTTCATTGTCTTCATACTTCTGTGCCAGTCAAGCTAGTATAACATTAAAAATCTAAGCATAAAAAAAATTCGTAAAATATTTACATTTATTGTGTAGATTTTCCTTGTAAATGTCTCTTCTTAATTTCTTCATTGCCTTCAGAATTCTGTGCCTGGGAAACTGGAGTATTAATCTGGAATATTTACATGTAATGTGTAGATTTTCCTTGTATCAGTCTTTTTTCAATTTCTTCATTGCTTTAAGAATTCTGTGCCTGAGAAGGTAGAATATTAAAAATATCTTATCCTAACAAAATTCGTAAAAATATTTACATGCAATGTGCAGATTTCCCTTGTATCTTCTTTTCTTAATTTCTTCATGGCCTTCATAATTCTGCCCCTGAAACACTAGAATAACATTAAAAATATACAATTCTAATAAAATTCGTAAAGATATTTACATGTAATGAGTAGATTTTCCTTGTATCCGTTTATTCTCAATTTCTTCATTGCTTTCAGAAATCTGTGCATGAGAAGCTAGAATATTAAAAATATCTAATCCTAACAAAATTCGTAAAAATATTTACATGCAATGTGAAGATTTCCCTTGTATCTTCTTTTCTTAATTTCTACATGGCCTTCATAATTCTGCCCCTGAAACACTAGAATAACATTAAAAATATACAATTCTAATAAAATTCGCAAAAATATTTACATGTAATGTGTAGATTTTTCTTGTATCAGTCTTTTCTCAATTTCTTCATTGCTTTCAGAATTCTGTGCCTGAGAAGCTAGAATATTAAAAATATCTAATCCTAACAAAATTCGTAAAAATATTTACATGCAATGTGTAGATTTTCCTTGTATCTTATTTTCTTTATTTTATTCATGGCCTTCATAATTCGGCTCCTGAAACGCTAAAATAACATTAAAAATATCTAATCCTAATAAAAATCGTAAAATTATTTACATGTAATGTGTAGATTCTCCTTGTATCCGTCTATTCTTAATTTCTTCATTGCCTCTATAATTCTGCCCTTGAAAAGCTAGAATAACAGGTAAAATATCTAAGCCTAATATTATTCCTAATGGCGGGAATGGGTCTAAATCTATCTATAACAAATAAAATATTAAAAACAAAAAAGCCATGGCAACCCTGTTAATATATTTCTTCTTTTGGCGGTGCCACGATATCCTGTTTCCTGTGGAAAATATTTCAAAAATAAAAGAGAAAATAATGATTATGACAAAGAAGACGGGCAAATATAGATACACATTATTACTAAAAAAGCTTTATTATTAAATATTCAGTAATGAACGTAATACTTCGTGCATTATTGTATCAGTAATAATGTAATCAGGAAAATATTATGTCGACCTAAAATCAAAATAAACAACAGTTTGAGAGAGAAAGCCTGCCTAATGAAACGCATGTCACATATTTACCTGTATCCACTTTTCCTAATTTCTTCATTGTCTTCATACTTCTGTGCCAGTCAAGCTAGAATAACATTAAAAATCTAAGCCTAAAAAAAATTCGTAAAATATTTACATTTATTGTGTAGATTTTCCTTGTATCTGTCTCTTCTTAATTTCTTCATTGCCTTCAGAATTTTGTGCCTGGGAAACTGGAGTATTAATCTGGAATATTTACATGTAATGTGTAGATTTTCCTTGTATCAGTCTTTTTTCAATTTCTTCATTGCTTTAGAATTCTGAGCCTGAGAAGCTAGAATATTAAAAATATCTTATCCTAACAAAATTCGTAAAAATATTTACATGCAATGTGCAGATTTCCCTTGTATCTTCTTTTCTTAATTTCTTCATGGCCTTCATAATTCTGCCCCTGAAACACTAGAATAACATTGAAAATATACAATTCTAATAAAATTCGTAAAAATATTTACATGTAATGTGTAGATTTTCCTTGTATCCGTTTTTTCTCAATTTCTTCATTGCTTTCAGAAATCTGTGCCTGAGGAGCTAGAATATTAAAAATATCTAATCCTAACAAAATTCGTAAAAATATTTACATGCAATGTGTAGATTTTCCTTGTATCTTCTTTTCTTAATTTCTTCATGGCCTTCATAATTCTGCTCCTGAAACGCTAAAATAACATTAAAAATATCTAATCCTAATAAAAATCGTAAAATTATTTACATGTAATGTGTAGATTCTCCTTGTATCGGTCTATTCTTAATTTCTTCATTGCCTCTATAATTCTGCCCCTGAAAAGCTAGAATAACAGTTAAAATATCTAAGCCTAATATTATTCCTATTATTCCTAATGGCGGGAATGGGTCTGGATCTATCTATAACAAATAAAATATTAAAAACGAAAAAGCCATGGCACCCCTGTTAATATATTTCTTCTTTTGTCGGTGTCACGATATCCTGTTTCCTGTGTAAAATATTTCAAAAATAAAAGAGAAAATAATGATTATGACAAAGAAGACAGGCAAATATAGATACAGATTATTACTAAAAAAGCTTTATTATTAAATATTCAGTAATGAACATAATACTTCGTGCTTTATTGTATCAGTAATAATATAATCAGGAAAATATTATGTCGACCTAAAATCAAAATAAACAACAGTTTGAGAGAGAAAGCCTGCCTTATGAAATGCATGTAACATATTTACCTGTATCCACTTTTCCTAATTTCTTCATTGTCTTCATACTTCTGTGCCAGTCAAGCTAGAATAACATTAAAAATCTAAGCCTAAAAAAAATTCGTAAAACATTTACTTTTATTGTGTAGATTTTCCTTGTATCAGTCTTTTTTCAATTTCTTCATTGCTTTAAGAATTCTGTGCCTGAGAAGCTAGAATATTAAAAATATCTTATCCTAACAAAATTCGTAAAAATATTTACATGCAATGTGCAGATTTCCCTTGTATCTTCTTTTCTTAATTTCTTCATGGCCTTCATAATTCTGCCCCTGAAACACTAGAATAACATTAAAAATATACAATTCTAATAAAATTCGTAAAAATATTTACATGTAATGAGTAGATTTTCCTTGTATCCGTTTATTCTCAATTTCTTCATTGTTTTCAGAAATCTGTGTTTTCAGAAATCTGTGCATGAGAAGCTAGAATATTAAAAATATCTAATCCTAACAAAATTCGTAAAAATATTTACATGCAATGTGAAGATTTCCCTTGTATCTTCTTTTCTTAATTTCTCCATGGCCTTCATAATTCTGCCCCTGAAGCACTAGAATAACATTAAAAATATACAATTCTAATAAAATTCATAAAAATATCTACATGTAATGTGTAGATTTTTCTTGTATCCGTCTTTTCTCAATTTCTTCATTGCTTTCAGAAATCTGTGCCTGAGAAGCTAGAATATTAAAAATATCTAATCCTAACAAAATTCGTAAAAATATTTACATGCAGTGTGTAGATTTTCCTTGTATCTTATTTTCTCTATTTTATTCATGGCCTTCATAATTCTGCTCCTGAAACGCTAAAATAACATTAAAAATATCTAATCCTAATAAAAATCGTAAAATTATTTACATGTAATGTGTAGATTCTCCTTGTATCCGTCTATTCTTAATTTCTTCATTGCCTCTTATAATTCTGCTCTTGAAAAGCTAGAATAACAGTTAAAATATCTAAGCCTAATATTATTCCTAATGGCGGGAATGGGTCTAAATCTATCTATAACAAATAAAATATTGAAAACAAAAAAGCCATGGCAACCCTGTTAATATATTTCTTCTTTTGTCGGTGTCACGATATCCTGTTTCCTGTGGAAAATATTTCAAAAATAAAAGAGAAAATAATGATTATGACAAAGAAGACGGGCAAATATAAATACACAATATTACTAAAAAAGCTTTATTATTAAATATTCAGTAATGAACGTAATACTTCGTGCTTTATTGTATCAGTAATAATATAATCAGGAAAATATTATGTCGACCTAAAATCAAAATAAACAACAGTTTGAGAGAGAAAGCCTGCCTAATGAAACGCATGTAACATATTTACCTGTATCCACTTTTCCTAATTTTTTTCATTGTCTTCATACTTCTGTGCCAGTCAAGCTAGAATAACATTAAAAATCTAAGCCTAAAAAAAATTCGTAAAATATTTACATTTATTGTGTAGATTTTCCTTGTATCTGTCTCTTCTTAATTTCTTCATTGCCTTCAGAATTCTGTGCCTGGGAAACTGGAGTATTAATCTGGAATATTTACATGTAATGTGTAGATTTTCCTTGTATCAGTCTTTTTTCAATTTCTTCATTGCTTTAGAATTCTGTGCCTGAGAAGCTAGAATATTAAAAATATCTTATCCTAACAGAATTCGTAAGAATATTTACATGCAATGTGCAGATTTCTCTTGTATCTTCTTTTCTTGATTTCTTCATGGCCTTCATAATTCTGCCCCTGAAACACTAGAATAACATTGAAAATATACAATTCTAATAAAATTCGTAAAAATATTTACATGTAATGTGTAGATTTTCCTTGTATCCGTCTTTTCTCAATTTCTTCATTGCTTTCAAAAATCTGTGCCTGAGAAGCTAGAATATTAAAAATATCTAATCCTAACAAAATTTGTAAAAATATTTACATGCAATGTGTAGATTTTCCTTGTATCTTCTTTTTTTAATTTCTTCATGGCCTTCATAATTCTGCTCCTGAAACGCTAAAATAACATTAAAAATATCTAATCCTAATAAAAATCGTAAAATTATTTACATGTAATGTGTAGATTCTCCTTGTATCGGTCTATTCTTAATTTCTTCATTGCAACTATAATTCTGCCCCTGAAAAGCTAGAATAACAGTTAAAATATCTAAGCCTAATATTATTCCTATTATTCCTAATGGCGGGAATGGGTCTGAATCTATCTATAACAAATAAAATATTAAAAACGAAAAAGCCATGGCACCCCTGTTAATATTTTCTTCTTTTGTCGGTGTCACGATATCCTGTTTCCTGTGTAAAATATTTCAAAAATAAGAGAAAATAATGATTATGACAAGAAGACAGGCAAATATAGATACAGATTATTACTAAAAAAGCTTTATTATTAAATATTCAGTAATGAACATAATACTTCGTGCTTTATTGTATCAGTAATAATATAATCAGGAAAATATTATGTCGACCTAAAATCAAAATAAACAACAGTTTGAGAGAGAAAGCCTGCCTTATGAAACGCATGTAACATATTTACCTGTATCCACTTTTCCTAATTTCTTCATTGTCTTCATTGTCTTCATACTTCTGTGCCAGTCAAGCTAGAATAACATTAAAAATCTGAGCCTAAAAAAAATTCGTAAAACATTTACTTTTATTTTGTAGATTTTCCTTGTATCAGTCTTTTTTCAATTTCTTCATTGCTTTAAGAATTCTGTGCCTGAGAAGCTAGAATATTAAAAATATCTTATCCTAACAAAATTCGTAAAAATATTTACATGCAATGTGCAGATTTCCCTTGTATCTTCTTTTCTTAATTTCTTCATGGCCTTCATAATTCTGCCCCTGAAACACTAGAATAACATTAAAAATATACAATTCTCATAAAATTCGTAAAAATATTTACATGTAATGAGTAGATTTTCCTTGTATCCGTCTATTCTCAATTTCTTCATTGCTTTCAGAAATCTGTGCATGTGAAGCTAGAATATTAAAAATATCTAATCCTAACAAAATTCGTAAAAATATTTACATGCAATGTGAAGATTTCCCTTGTATCTTCTTTTCTTAATTTCTCCATGGCCTTCATAATTCTGCCCCTGAAACACTAGAATAACATTAAAAATATACAATTCTAATAAAATTCGTAAAAATATTTACATGTAATGTGTAGATTTTTCTTGTATCCGTCTTTTCTCAATTTCTTCATTGCTTTCAGAAATCTGTGCCTGAGAAGCTAGAATATTAAAAGTATCTAATCCTAACAAAATTCGTAAAAATATTTACATGCAATGTGTAGATTTTCCTTGTATCTTATTTACTTTATTTTTTCATGGATTCATAATTCTGCTCCTAAAACGCTAAAATAACATTAAAAATATCTAATCCTAATAAAAATCGTAAAATTATTTACATGTAATGTGTAGATTCTCCTTGTATCCGTCTATTCTTAATTTCTTCATTGCCTCTATAATTCTGCCCTTGAAAAGCTAGAATAACAGTTAAAATATCTAAGCCTAATATTATTCCTATTATTCCTAATGGCGGGAATGGGTCTAAATCTATCTATAACAAATAAAATATTAAAAACAAAAAAGCCATGGCAACCCTGTTAATATATTTCTTCTTTTGTCGGTGTCACGATATCCTGTTTCCTGTGGAAAATATTTCAAAAATAAAAGAGAAAATAATGATTATGACAAAGAAGACGGGCAAATATAAATACACATTATTACTAAAAAAGCTTTATTATTAAATATTCAGTAATGAACGTAATACTTCGTGCTTTATTGTATCAGTAATAATATAATCAGGAAAATATTATGTCGACCTAAAATCAAAATAAACAACAGTTTGAGAGAGAAAGCCTGCCTAATGAAACGCATGTAACATATTTACCTGTATCCACTTTTCCTAATTTCTTCATTGTCTTCATACTTCTGTGCCAGTCAAGCTAGAATAACATTAAAAATCTAAGCCTAAAAAAATTCGTAAAATATTTACATTTATTGTGTAGATTTTCCTTGTATCTGTCTCTTCTTAATTTCTTCACTGCCTTCAGAATTCTGTGCCTGGGAAACTGGAGTATTAATCTGGAATATTTACATGTAATGTGTAGATTTTCCTTGTATCAGTCTTTTTTCAATTTCTTCATTGCTTCAAGAATTCTGTGCCTGAGAAGCTAGAATTTTAAAAATATCTTATCCTAACAAAATTCGTAAAAATATTTACATGCAATGTGCAGATTTCCCTTGTATCTTCTTTTCTTAATTTCTTCATGGCCTTCATAATTCTGCCCCTGAAACACTAGAATAACATTAAAAATACACAATTCTAATAAAATTCGTAAAAATATTTACATGTAATGTGTAGATTTTCCTTGTATCCGTCTTTTCTCAATTTCTTCATCGCTTTCAGAAATCTGTGCCTGAGAAGCTAGAATATTAAAAATATCTAATCCTAACAAAATTCGTAAAAAGATTTACATGCAATGTGCAGATTTTCCTTGTATCTTCTTTTCTTAATTTCTTCATGGCCTTCATAATTCTGCTCCTGAAACGCTAAAATAACATAAAACATATCTAATCCTAATAAAAATCGTAAAATTATTTACATGTAATGTGTAGATTCTCCTTGTATCCGTCTATTCTTAATTTCTTCATTGCCTCTATAATTCTGCCCCTGAAAAGCTAGAATAACAGTTAAAATATCTAAGCCTAATATTATTCCTATTATTCCTAATGGCGGGAATGGGTCTGAATCTATCTATAACAAATAAAATATTAAAAACGAAAAAGCCATGGCACCCCTGTTAATATATTTCTTCTTTTGTCGGTGTCACGATATCCTGTTTTCTGTGTAAAATATTTCAAAAATAAAAGAGAAAATAATGATTATGACAAAGAAGACAGGCAAATATAGATACAGATTATTACTAAAAAAGCTTTATTATTAAATATTCAGTAATGAACATACTACTTCGTGCTTTATTGTATCAGTAATAATATAATCAGGAAAATATTATGTCGACCTAAAATCAAAATAAACAACAGTTTGAGAGAGAAAGCCTGCCTTATGAAACGCATGTAACATATTTACCTGTATCCACTTTTCCTAATTTCTTCATTGTCTTCATACTTCTGTGCCAGTCAAGCTAGAATAACATTAAAAATCTAAGCCTAAAAAAAATTCGTAAAATATTTACATTTATTGTGTAGATTTTCCTTGTATCTGTCTCTTCTTAATTTCTTCATTGCCTTCAGAATTCTGTGCCTGGGAAACTGGAGTATTTATCTGGAATATTTACATGTAATGTGTAGATTTTCCTTGTATCAGTCTTTTTTTCAATTTCTTCATTGCCTTCAGAATTATGTGCCAGGGAAACTGGAGTTTAATCTGGAATATTTACATTTATTGTGTAGATTTTCCTTGTATCCTTCTTTTCTTAATTTCTTCATTGCCTTCAGAATTCTGTGCCTGAGAAGCTCGAATAATGAAAATATCTAATCCTAATGAAATTCGGAAAAATATTTACATGTAATGTGTAGATTTTCCTTTTATCCGTCTTTTCTCAATTTCTTCATTGCTTTCAGAATTCTGTGCATGAGAAGATAGAATATTAAAAATATCTAATCCTAACAAAATTCGTTAAAATATTCACATGCAATGTGTAGATTTTCCTTGTATCTTCTTTTCTTAATTTCTTCATGGCCTTCATAATTCTGCCCCTGAAACGCTAGAATAACATTAAAAATATCTAAGCCTAATAAAAATCGTAAAATTATTTACATGTAATGTGTAGATTTTCCTTGTATCCGTCTATTCTTGATTTCTTCATTGTCTCTATTATTCTGCCCCTGAAAAGCTAGAATAACAGTTAAAATATCTAAGTCTAATATTATTCCTATTATTCCTAATGGCGGGAATGGGTCTAAATCTATCTATAACAAATAAAATATTAAAAACAAAAAAGCCATGGCAACCCTGTTAATATATTTCTTGTTTTGTCGGTGTCACGATATCCTGTTTCCTGTGGAAAATATTTCAAAAATAAAAGAAATAATAATGATTATGACAAATAAGATAGTCAAATACTTCTGTGCCAGTCAAGCTAGAATAACATTAAATATCTAAGCCTAAAAAAAATTCGTAAAATATTTACATTTATTGTGTAGATTTCCCTTGTATCAGTCTTTTCTTAATTTCTTCATTGCCTTCAGAATTCTGTGTCTGAGAAACTGGAATATTAAAAATATGTAATCCTAATAAAATTCGTTAAAATATTTACATGCAATGTGTATATTTTCCTTGTATCCGTCTTTTCCTAATTTCTTCATTGCTTTCAGAATTCCGTGCATGAGAAGCTAGAATATTGAAAAGATCTAATCCTAACAAAATTCGTAAAAATATTTACATGCAATGTGTAGATTTTCCTTGTATCTTCTTTTCTCAATTTCTTCATGGCCTTCATAATTCTGCCCCTGAAACGCTAAAATAACATTAAAAATATCTGATCCCAATAAAATTCGTAAGAATATTTACATGTAATGTGTAGATTTTCTTGTATTCGTCTTTTCTCAATTTCTTCATTGCTTTCAGAAATCTGTACCTGAGAAGCTCGAATATTAAAAATATCTAATCCGAACAAAATTCGTAAAAATATCTACACGCAATGTGTAGATTTTCCTTGTATCTTCTTTTCTTAATTTCTTCATGGCCTTCATAATTCTGCCCCTGAAACGCTTAAATAACATTAAAAATATCTAATCCTAATAAAAATCGTAAAATTATTTACATGTAATGTGTAGGTTCTCCTTGTATCCCTGTATTCTTAATTTCTTCATTGCCCTCATAATGCCCCTGAAAAGCTATGATTAACAGTTAAAATATCTAAGCCTAATATTATTCCTATTATTCCTAATGGCGGGAATGGGTCTAAATCTATCTATACCAAATAAAATATTAAAAACAAAAAAGCCATGGCAACCCTGTTAATATACTTCTTCTTTTGTCGGTGTCACGACATTTTGTTTCCTGTGGAAAATATTTCAAAAATAAAAGAGATAATGATTATGACAAATAAAATAGGCAAATATGGATACAGCATATTACTAAAAAAGCTTTATTATTAAATATTCAGTAATAAACATAATACTTCGTGCATTATTGTATCAGTAATAATATGATCAGGAAAATAATATGTCGACCTAAAATCAAAATAAACAACAGTTGGAGAGAGTAAGCCTGCCTAATGAAACACATGTAACATATTTACCTGTATCCACTTTTCCTAATTTCTTCATTTTCTTCATACTTCTGTGCCAGTCAAGCTAGAATAACATTAAAAATCTAAGCCTAAAATAAATTCGTAAAATATTTACATTTATTGTGTAGATTTTCCTTGTATCTGTCTCTTCTTAATTTCTTCATTGCCTTCAGAATTCTGTGCCTGAGAAACTGGAGTATTAATCTGGAATATTTACATGTAATGTGTAGATTTTCCTTGTATCAGTCTTTTTTCAATTTCTTCATTGCTTCAAGAATTCTGTGCCTGAGAAGCTAGAATATTAAAAATATCTCATCCTAACAAAATTCGTAAAAATATTTACATGCAATGTGCAGATTTCCCTTGTATCTTCTTTTCTTAATTTCTTCATGGCCTTCATAATTCTGCCCCTGAAACACTAGAATAACATTAAAAATATACAATTCTAATAAAATTCGTGAAAATATTTACATGTAATGTGTAGATTTTCCTTGTATCCGTCTTTTCTCAATTTCTTCATTGCTTTCAGAAATCTGTGCCTGAGAAGCTAGAATATTAAAAATATCTAATCCCAACAAAATTCGTAAAAATATTTACATGCAATGTGTAGATTTTCCTTGTATCTTCTTTTCTTAATTTCTTCATGGCCTTCATAATTCTGCTCCTGAAACGCTAAAATAACATTAAAAATATCTAATCCTAATAAAAATCGTAAAATTATTTACATGTAATGTGTAGATTCTCCTTGTATCGGTCTATTCCTAATTTCTTCATTGCCTCTATAATTCTGCCCCTGAAAAGCTAGAATAACAGTTAAAATATCTAAGCCTAATATTATTCCTAATGGCGGGAATCGGTCTAAATCTATCTATAACAAATAAAATATTAAATATGAAAAGCCATGGCAACCCTGTCAATATATTTCTTCTTTTGTCGCTGTCACAATATCTTGTTTTCCCTGTTGAAAATATTTTAAAAAATACAATAGAAAATAATGATTATGACAAAAAGATAGGCAAATAATGATACAGCATATTACAGAAACGCTTCATTAAAAATATACATTAACAGTAATAAAAATATTCTGAAGTAAGAATAACGTAAAACGAAGTATTTAAAAATTTTCATACCACGACATCAAAAACAGAATGGCATTGCAGGGTGTTAGAATATAAATAACAATCGTATATAGTTTTCTGAGCTTTGATTCAATCCATTAATAAATGTATAATCAAGAATCCGTTTACAATAATTCAAATTACATAAATAGTTAGTTCCTCATGGGTCGACTCATATTAAATTTCTGCATTTAATCCTTTTACAGTATGTATGGCATTTTGGTATAGTTTTAATCAACAGTCTTATTTGATATAAAATGCATTTGCGTGTGCACCCCCATGCATTTGTTTGCGACCACATATTAGTAACCAGTGCACATGCATACGAGCTTAAAGTACATATGACAATGGGATAGTCTCAAACAACAGTCTATTTTTCAATATCAAAGTCTTGTGTGTGGGCCCAATGCATTTGTTGGATAGCACATCTTAGTTATCTTTAATAAAACTCTTCTTCATATTTTAATAATTGAGTTTCATTTCTTTTTGAAAAACAGAAAGTGTCGTGAAGTTCCATATTTGAGGAATCCTGTAAAATGTTTTAGGTATTATGCCTTTTTATAATAGAGGAAGTAAATTATGAGCAACTTATTACGTATGATGAAGCTCTACAAGATGCCTGCCTATAACGTTCTGGGCGGTGATGCTTCGCGCCATCATCCCTTAGACATATAACCTGCCAGTTATATGGATATTAACAACTCCACAACCTTGAATATAGGTGTAGTCTATTACTGGCAATAAAATAAATATCCGATCTACACAAACAAAGTACGAGAGACGAATAACATGTGATGAAACGCGACAAATAGTGTGGTGATAAAAATGATTATTGTAGAAGTCAAAACTATTAATGAATAGGGCTTCTAAAGTTTACGACCGACCTAGTATGTCGACAACATACTCAATTCCAAAAGATGCAAACAATAGCAACATTAATTTATGCAATATGAATGAACCCTATCACAACCAGAATATAAAACAAGCAAACAATCCGTTTAACAATACGGCAATTTAATTAACACTACTTAAACGACAAACTTATAATGCAAATTAACTCCTAAATAGCCGACTCTCAATGATCCGAAATGATAATAAACAAACAGAATATGAGAAGACAAGACCGATACAAGATTTTGTTTACGTGAACATGCCTATTTTCTTCCCACGAACAGAAGATGAAATTGCCTTAAGGGAGTAAGTAGGCGGTCATTCATCAAAAGGACAATGCCCGATAACTTTCAAAATAACCCCGGGTCAAATATATATACGAAATGAAACAATCAAACTTTGTCTGTAGCTGAGGAAATGAATCTTAGTAGTAGTATGTGTAACCAATTACATGCTTAAGATGGCCTAATAAAATATGCTATTTGTTAGCATACGAGTTTTTTTTTGTTTGTAGTAAAATAGTGCATTGTCTTACAACATATCATGTGATACAAGAACGCATGAAGTGGATATCTATTTTAAACATTACATTTAACGGCCATTACATTATACTCGAGATTCCAACTAGAGAGATGTACCTATACCACTTGTCGCCGAAACCGATCCGACAACAACGATAAAACGTCGATATTAATATTTTAAAGCAGAAATTGCCGACATTTACATGCTATGTAATTATTATTCTAAGCGTGAAATCCAAACTAGTCAAAGTAACAGTTTGCAAGCATTATTCATGCCACACAATTTTTCAGATTGGAAAAGACATATTTCGGATAATGAGAAATTAATGTTTTGAATCCTAATACGTTTTTTAATTTGAATACATTGCACACTGACGCTAATAATATCGGTTCGGCTGTGGGTGGTAAAATGAATAAATTTTCACTCATCCTGTTTAACTGATACATCGAGTTGCATTCGCAAAATTTTATGCCAATATAACGACGTATTTTGTATTTTACACATCGAAAAATTCCCATTCGATATATTTCTTCATAACTTCCATGTAATGCTAAAAATGTCAATATAAAAAATTGGCTGCAAAAATAGCCAAATTAGTTGAGCTAGTTGGGCTAATAAATGGCTAAAATCAGATTATAATCCTGTTCCCGTTTCTATTCGCGCGGTTGGGAAACAGCATTGCTCATACTTAATCTTTGTGTTTCTAAACACAGCTTAACGCACAAACACATTCTGTTTCATAATCATTACTTTATCTCGGCTTATGTTATGAATTAGTTTGCTACTTGTGTATACTTTTCAGTGCACGCACAAGTTTGACCAGTGCTCCGCATTCGTACAGAGGCGTTATCAGGCATATTGGGTGAATTTAAGCACCTTCAGTTAACGGTTAGTTGGACGTGTTTTACCCTAAAATTATTCAAACCCTCCCCACCATAAAAATTAGAAACAAGTTACAGTAATAGAAAACGCGGCTAGTTGACAAACTGTACGGTACAACGAGATTACATTGTCAGGCCCTTGGGATACCAAAACAAGTTTATAAATGTCCACCTATTAGCAGAGGATCAGAATAAACGAACAAACGATTAAGCGAGGGCTTAATTAATATGACTTGGCATGTGTGCAGTGTAAATTGGATGTTTTATGGCTTGCCAGCATGTTTGGAACTGTTTTCTGTGCGCTCGAAAATATGAATATCTATTGTAAGCGTCAAATATACAACAGTGCAGCCTACAACAGATTTAGCAACCAATCACAAGAAATCATTTTTTTTTGCTATATTGGATACCCGACAGAAGGACTGCACCTTCTGAAAAGAAGTCAGAACATCAACCGTTGGAATATGAAGCGCACAAACGAGGATAAACAGATAGAGTTATAATCAAACACAACAATTTGATACCAATCAAAAACTATATAAAATGTTTTATACATAGAGAAAACAAAATGTGAAATAAAAAACTAGTCTTGACAAAAAAAAAAATGAAGAAGAACTTCGGAAAAACGGCCCGCGAATGAACCTGAACGACTTTCGCAATTATTGCTGTATATCATTGTATTTTATTATTTCCAGTTTCGAGTGAAATGACCCCTTATTTGCAGCTAAAAAAGATAAATAAACGATTGAGCGAGGAATTAATAAATATGACTTGGCGTGCGCGCAGTGTAACTAGGATTTGTCTGGCTCGTAGGTTTGCTTAAAACCGTTAACTTTGCGTTCAAAAATATACCATTTCAATACACATATTAGAAACTATGATTGTCCAGTGTCAGCGTCGGATAAATACCAGTTCAGCTAATAAAAACAGAAATAGCCCGCAAACAACAGAAAATATCATTTTACTCTCTACAAGCATATTAAAAAGTAGATATTAAGGATTGAAAATACGATAAAATTCCGCGAGTAACTCAATGTCGGCCCGTGAAATAAAAGGTAATTACTTTTCACCCAGTTATTCGTTTCTGGTCCTTCTGTATTACAAGTTGTACACCCCTGCTGTTTGATTTACATTTTTACCACCAAAACTATGTCGTGTCCGAAATTAAAACTCAACGGTTCTAATGAATTCACACTAAGAGAGACAAAATCCGAAAAACTTTCGCTTTCAATTAATATATTTTCAGTCAAATATTTCCACCAGTAAATTGCGTTTTTTTTATGAATCTGCTGTTGTGCATTGCTTTCAAACATCTGATCAAGCATTTTTGGTATGGCGGAGATATAGTGTGGGGAATCTTGTATAAATAGAACATGGTATTAGGACCACGAATTTTGCAGTTCCTTCTCTTAACCCCATAGATTTTCGCAAAATACCATTATGTAATACAGCATTGCTCTGTAAAGCACTCGCAAGCCCTGATAAAGAACAAACTGGTCAGTATCGTTACGTTACAACAAAATCAGAAAATTCTAAAATTTATTAGAAAGTTTTGATGTTGAGTGCTTTCAAATCTACCAATTTATTACGCTTCATCAGAGAATTAGAAATGAACATTTCATTTCTTTCTCAAATGGCAACATCAAATAAAATAATACTACCTAACTTACCCTTTCCGAGCCTGTCGAACCCCTGCGCTATCCTGAAAGCTCTGGCCAAACCTCATTGTACCAAATGGTTGAAAAATTGGGGTGCCCAATCCTAACTTTATAAAGGGGAAGCCTAATTTCGTGCGAGGTTATAGGAAATAAAAAGATTCAGCTTGAAAATCCTTGGTTTGTCATAACAACCCAAAATGTTTCAAAGTCATAAGCAGAAAGCATCTAAGGGCACTATCATATAAGCCCAAACACCAAAGCGCACGACATCCGTGGAGATGACGGGTTCACTAAAACTTACAACTGCGCAACGCTATACAAACAGCAACGCTAATTTATTAGTTATTAAGTTTAAATATTCGAGATGAACTGTAGTTAAACTTGCATATTTAGTTGACGATGTGATAGAAAAGTCCTATAATATAAAACTCTTTTAATTTAAAGGACCCTCGTCGAACCCATGGAACAGCTCCAACAAACACCAAAAATTCGATTGAACCATTGTTAAAAACTACTGTTCTAGACTATTGAAAAACTGACAAAACGCTATGGCGACGAAACAAACCCATAAAGTAAGAATACAATAAATTGTATAAAATGAGGACCAACCAATTGTATTAATGCAGCCACAAATGCCCCATTGCCACTATTATAATCTCATTGCTGTCGACTGGTGCATACTTCAATACTTGTCAAACGATGGGAGAACGCCCAAAAGGAAACATAACCCGCGTCTTTTCGGGAATTATGTATGCGAAATGAACAAAGTAGCAAAATTTATTGCATACCAGCTAAAAACTGCATACCTGTCCATGAACTAACGATTGCATTACATGACTTTACGAAATTACATAAATGAAATTGGGAGAAATATTTTGGACATGATATATCAGTTTATACCTGACAAAATATGAATTGAAAGATTTATAAGATTACATACTTGCTCTTTACTCTTTGGACTAAATATATAGGCTTCCATCTCACTCAGTGATGCACCAGACTATTAAAAATGTCGATTCCGTTTGAAGCATGACTCTTCCAAGCAGTGTTCTAGAAAACTGAAAATAAATATATAGTAGATTTGGAATGATAAATCACAAAAAATGCTGTTTGACAGAGGTAAAGCAAAGGTAAGCTTATATTGAAAATGCATGAAAAAATCAATTTAATGTCGTGAATATGTGTATACCGAGTCTATCTAACTTTAGGTGAAACTAAATTTCGTTGACCTAAGACATTATCAAGTTATTTAATTCACAAAAAATACTATTTGACAAAATTACGGAGAAAAGATATAGTTGTTCGAACTATGTCATTATCAATCTTTGGAGTTGTGATTAACAGGGACATGAGAAGCTAAGCTTGTACTAGAAGTTAAAAAAAAATAAAAATATTAATTTTTGGTTTAATATAAAATTATTTGCTGATTTCCACGAAAATTACAATTTTTACTTAATTTGAATGATCTGTCAGTGCAATATATTGTATCTCATCATATAAATATCGACTAGTCAATTATTTACTAGAGCAGTGGTTTTCGAACGGCGGGGCGCGCCTCACATGGGGGCGTAAACATTTTAAGGCGACGTGAAGCTGATTGATGGAACTTCAAAAAAAGCGTGAAATCTTTTCTGCCTTATTTTCTTAATTTATTTCATTATATACGTTTCATACACGTATTTGCAACGTGCTCCTTGACGGAAACGTCCGCACTAACTATCTGTGTTTTTGTATCACATTGTTAACTAGTTATTTTGAGGTGGTGCGCGAGACTTGAGAAATTCCTATCTTGGGCGGCTTAAAATATTTGTGTACCACAGGCATTGTGCGTTATATTTACCTTAATATTCAGGTCCTCTCTTCTTTTTCTTACCAACAACTAAAAATATATATTTCATCAAATAATTTTTAATAAGTTAAATTAGCCACAGGGATTGTATACATTATACATTCATTATAAGAACATAACATATTGATACTCGCAATAAACTATAAAGAAATAGGGAATATATTTCTAGATTTAAAAACTTAATACCCTCTGTCAGATTCATTTACATAGTATGGTACTTCGCGTGACCTACCATTTGTGGTGAAAACGGGTTTCAAAATAAATAAAAAATGGTATCAGCCATGTAAAATGATAGAATGATAAGGACTATGCTTTTAACGAAGTTAGATATGTTAGCTCAGGTACCTCATGATAAACGATTTTAGGGTAGTAATATTCGCATTAATACAGCGTCAAACATACACGCATGCATAGAAGATATGAATACTCGCACTTAGTAACAGCTCATTTGGAATATTGCCAGCTTCGAACACTTATCAACATGCAACATATGGTTACAATGACCACCAAGGATTGCCTTTCAATCTACACTCGAAGGGTAGATTATATTTTTTTACGTAAGAGAATTTACCGTACAACATGTTTAAGAGTAAATTATATTATAACCTAATAATTTAGTGAACAGTTAGTCGTTTGTATCTTTTTAATGAAAATCTCTCATAATTTGACAAACCATGCAAAAGAGGCAGAAAGCAGAAACCTGGATTCTTTCATTTACGACCTCTTATATGGTGGAGAAGGGGTTTGTAACAACGAAACAAGTGCTATCAAAACAACGAAATTGCCGTTCGATTAGTAAACGGGGCGATTTGAGATTGTGGATGACGAAATGTCACCAAAAAAAAAAATACTCTTTGGAAGACCACTAAGTTATTCTATCTCATTAAAAACACTATAAACTATGATTTATCTTGTTTATTTGTTCTGTAATATATTCGTTTCTGACCTCAAACAATGTCCAAAACAAACGTTTTGTAAACTGGGGGGCGATGAAGTTGTATATATTACTGTATATATTAGTGCGACTAAAAAGTTTGGAAACCACTGAGACCATGATAATTTACAGTTACATTTCTGAGCTTAGTCGGATTCTTTTTTTACAGTATGATACTATTTTGTGGCAAAAACGAGTTTTGCTCATAAGATTAAACAAGTAAATTCTACACAGAATAATAAGGACCATGTTATCAATAACGTAGTACCCGTATAAATAAAACATAAGAAATATAGACACGCTCAAATATATTGACACGAAATTTATAACGAAATTTTTTACCATTATTTCCCCGGAAATCATACGGTTTTCGTGTCCCACGTGTCCCATGGAACATACAAATGTGGGTTGTCCCATTCCATCTCATGGGACGTTTCCCATAGGCAAGCCTGGACATATGGTAACTATCGCGATAATGCGTATCCATATTAGGTTTTTGGCCATTTGGAAGCGTTGCCACAAAACTTTAAGATGGTAAGCTGGAGTGAATATTTAATTATTAGATGCAAACAGCCAATTTTCAAAGAGATGCTAAAATTGTACAATATTCTGCCTAAAACTCAGATATTAAACATGTACAACGATACTTCAAACAATCTTACGAAAATTTCTCCCTTGGTCTATTAGTGCATAGGTATTCAAAGAGCTCTGTGAGAGAAACTTAGGCGCTCGCGAGCTATTCGATTACTTATTAAAATACTGACTTGACTAATTTTTTTACTGTCCAAAAAAGTAATGACATCATTAATAAAATTTGACATCAGTAGCGTCGAAATATGACAACGAGCGTAAATTCAAATGTGACATTATCTATAAGTAGGATCGCAGTGGATAAAAAGTTGTCTCTCGAGTAAAATATTCAATTCATAGCCGGTGCGAGCATTTGACATATCTTGTCATAGTAATTTCATAGTAATTTATTTGTGTTCTTCGTTACTCGAATTTTAGTCGAGGAAACTTTAACGATTATTAAAATTAAAAATTACTATTCAAAAACTGCATAAAATACGTCCCAAACTGCCAACCATAAGTAGACCGGAATCGTATTTTAAGGTTAGTCAAATTTGATTTGTTTGCGCTCAAAATTATTTTAAAGATATGGACAAAATACGAACGATAGTAATATTTAAATTTGCAAAAAAAAATTTGTTCGATATATTTTGCATTAATTATTTTATATATCATACCGAGAAAAGGTCGTATTGGGCTCCATCGGTAGTTTCAAAATGGACAAAGGTACATCGCGCGAACAATTCACTGTGTTTCGATTTCAGTTACCACATGGTATACAGTCTGAAGAAATACTAACATAACACAAATTTACAATGTCTAAAAAGCGTTTTCAATCTGCTGCGAGACTGCTAGAACGTAACTTATGGTGATATCCTTCGTTTTAGATTTTAGTTTCAATATTTAATAATGCCGGTTTTCAATCAAAAAATTGGGTTGCGGATTCTCCTCTTTATCATTTATTCTTAGCATCTCTTCAGCGATTTTTATAATATAGCATTCTAACTTGTTTCGCACACTGAACTCATAATTCCGCACAAAAATAAAAAGTTATCGTCGGCCTCGTGGAACAATACATTCATATGCCAAGGAATAGGCACATAAGTTGTTTAAAAACACGTCGCGCTGACGAAAACTATCGGTGATTCTACCAACTGCCATCGCATACGTTATTAGGACTTTTTCAGTATTCCAACAACAAAAGGGTGTTCGACCCGAAATTTGATAATATGTTTGTTGAGTTTACATCCTAATATATTTAATTTATGTGTGAAATTTAGATTTATTTATGTCTGGTATTAATCCTATTAAAATGTTTAGCATTTAAATTAGGTAAAGTAATTTTAACTTACTTAGGAATAGTAATAGATAACAATTTTAAAATTTATTGTGGGGATCCGTGAATAATGGTGATGAATGTAAGAAGATTCGAAAAATTGTAATAACATACTTGCTCTTTAGACTCGAGACAGCCACCTCTCTCAGTGATGCATAATCGAACAAATAATTCCGCATGTCTATAGATATAATGATAAATTGTCTTTCCCGCTCTCAAGAAGTGTTTCAGAAAGCTGAAATTTTTATGAGATAATGAAATGTAGGTAAATTTTGTATAATATTGATTTGAACTATATATAGTTGTTCGAACTATGTCATTATTAAATTTTAGGTTCATAAGTTACAGATGATGTAATTTGGTAGGAGCACAGAGAAGCTATGCTTATACTTTAGAATTCAGGGTTTCCCAACCCGATTCCGCGGTCTCAAATGAGCCCGCGAAGCGTTTGAATGAGTCCGCAACGAGCCAGAAATTCACTGCGGGCTTTTGCGAAACTTAACTATCAGCCAAGTTACGATTTACGTTAGAATTTACATAAAACATAAAAGACAAGTTTATTCACATAACATTATTCGAGTCAATAATTACTGGTCAATGAGTAGGACTGGGCATATATTCGAATATTCAACTATTAGAATAGCAATTTACTATTCGAAAATTTGGTAACAGGTGACGAAAACACCTTACGACGAAAACACGAGTCTGCACAAGCTTCGATAGAGTTCGCGAGTTCGAACAACGAGAAATATTTTTTTTTTTGGAGGTGTCAATGGTGACAACCCAAATTTTCTAAATTGAAAAGCGGCTATACAAAATACTAAAAATAAAACGGATAACAGCATAAGTTTTGTTTTATGATTGTCCACGACCGATTAAAAACGCTTTTTTGGACATTGCAAATCGCCAAATTTCGGGTGCTACCGTGGTATACGTGCCAGGGCATTTTTCCTTGGGATTCTTTGCCTTAGTCCCTACCTTGGTAAGTACAATACTGGAGCGCCGTAAGTGTTGTACAAAAAGCTCAGATTTGTTGAATTCACAAAAATACGAATCAAAACAAAATATAATCGGGCACTTGGACCATATTGATATTTTCCGAGTAGTATTGCTTTTATTTCGTCAACACAATTGCCGATTAAAATCATCACAATTACCTTAATAGTAAAGCAAGGCGACAAATATGTATTTTTCATTTACTAATAAACTTTAAATATATTTTTAAGTGCTAAATGAAGTTGTACCTTTTGGAACTTTACAGCAGAAAATAGATTTTTTCTAACGGCGATAACAAAATCGCAAGATCGCAAAAGCTATGTATCAAAACTAAATATAATCGGGCAATATATTCTTATATTATGTCCGCAGATTTCCGTGGCATTTAAAGAAGTAATGCTTTCATCTTGTTGTAAGTCGACGCAACCGCGAGTTACCATGAACACAATAAATTAAAATAGAAAGACATTTTAAATTCTCGTCGTTGTCGTAGACTGAATATTATGCGACAGAAACGGCCATTATACACTAAAAAGTCGGCTCTTTTAACGAACGCATAATTGGGCGAATTTCCAATTTTAAAATTGTAATGTCGTGTTCGGTTTTATTGCTTCTTCACACAAACTACGGTTGCAATAAACGCTCCTCGAGTCCGCAAAGGTTTTCGCCAGTGAGAAAACAGTCCGCGACCAAGAAAGGTTGGGAAACGCTGCTTTAGATACATAAAAATAAAAAAATTAATTTTCAGTTCATTGATAAAATTATTCACAAATTTCCCCCAAAATTACAAATATTACTTTGGAGTGATTTGTCAGTGTATAATATTGCAACACATCATATAACTTATATTTATATTCATTGCAAAGCACGTTGAAAATACGACTACATATTCAAGAAATAAAAATATTAAAAATAAGGCGGGAAAGATAAATCTAGCCAATATTTCTATTCTTAATTACCTTAACGCCCTTCGAAAAATTGTCCACGCCCTTGTGATAAGCTATGCTTATTCTAAAGATACAAAGACGACAACTTGTAACCTACTGATATTCATTTGCGTTCATTCGATATTGTTTGCAGATTTTCAATATTATAAATATTACACATTTGGAATGATTTGTCGGTGTGCTATGTTGTATCTCATTATCTGAATCTTAACTAGTTAATCATTTATTAGTGTGTTATATTTTACCTTCAAGTTTTCTATAGTCTTTCCTTCCCAGCGACTTCCTGAAAATATACGTCAATAAATAACTACAGCCACAGACATTAGACATCATATTATATATATATCTATCTAAATATAAGAGCATGACAGATGATTACTACGGAATAAACGATAGGGAAATAAGGAATGTATTTCCCTTTTTCGAACACTTATGTACATGGGACGGTATGATTACTGAGACTACCAGCAACGGGAATATAGGCTGACTATAGTTGATTTACAATTCGGTGGGATCACATGTATATATATAGTAACCTTTTTGGAATCAGACTGGTTATCGAGCAGCGACACTCAAGTTTCTGATATCTAATTAAAAAAGTAATAATTCTAGAGTTTTGAAACTACTATATTTTATATTGACGGTGAGTGCCGTATGAAAGATCGAATCAACTGAAGAAATTTCTATAAGATATAAGATTAACGGCTATCTTAATACGGTTAGAATGACGCACTCTGATAATATCATTATTGGAAATTTGGGGCAGTTCCAGTTTGAACTAGTTGGGAACATCAATGACATGGTTATCAACTGTTTACTACCAGAGCGTGCAGGTCACGATGAGCCACAGTTACATTTAGGAAATTAGCCTGATTATTTTATATAGTATGGTAGTTAGTGTAAACTACCAATTGTGGCAAAAACTCTCATCAGATTAATAAAAAAGGCCAGGACTACGATTTCAAAAAATTAGGCATATCATTGTATATATAGGCACCCTATGATAAACAACAAGTTAATTAAACAATGCGTTTTAATATTTGCATGGTTATTGAGTTGGGGTTGTGTTTTACCCGAATTGCACTTAATGAGGCATAGTTCAAATCCTTTCAGTATCTCTGCAGATATACACTGCTGGATCAACTTATAGTATCACTATGAATAACTTTCACTGTTTGTCGTAATCACAACGCGACGCCCTATTTTCAGAGAAAAATATTCAGAAAAGAGTCTTACTTTAAGAATACAAAATGAGATACAATATGATAAAGTAACATATCATTTTAACTGAAGGATGTAATTTTGGGGAAATCAGCGCCTACGCGCCTACGCCCTACGCCTTACGCCTTACGCCCTACGCCTTTCATTTATGCTGGCCTAATGACCTTTAAATAAACCGACATTGCAAGATAATAATTGGCCTTTTGGTTTGAACGAATAAACGAAACGACAGCAGATGGGACAACACAGCAGCTAGCCCCTGAACGTGCAGCGCTGTACTGACTACGCCATTATACACCGGATATTGCTACAGTTAATTTGTAGTACAAAACAGTTAATTCCGCGATTATACGAAATGAACATGGTATGGTTTTAACAGATTTTGCCATATACAATTATGAGCGCGCATTGGTGCCTAAACTGACAAAAAAAAATCAATGTAATGCATAAGGAACGAAAAAAGCCTAGTTTTTATTTCTAAAAAATGACCCCCGCATTTTTTACTGGGCCGACTCATAGCCAGAACAAAACGGTAGTTGTGCAAATCATGTTATTATGAAATTAATTTTGAGGTTGTGATTATGGGAAAATTTCATTTGACAGACGAAACAAAACTAAGCTTATACTCAATATATCAAAAGTAATAATTTGTTAGTAGATTTCCCGAAAAAAATAAAATATATCATTTATTTATAGACACGTTAATTGAAAGATTTCAAATGATTTGATTACATACTTGCTCTTCAGACTTGATAGGCCTCCATCTCACTCAGTGATGGAAACCTGGCTCTTGACGAATTTTTTTGGTGCAATGAATTGTTCTGCCGACTTCCAAGCAGTGTTTCAAAACGCTGAAAATCAATATATAGGTCGTGATTTTGTAAGCCAATTCTAAATTTGAATTAAACTAAATTTCGTTGAGTCAACTATGCCATTTTTAGGTAGTTAATTCACTCAAATGTTATTTGACAGAGACACTACAAAGCTATGCTTATGCTAAAGATACAAAAAACCAACTATGTAATTCAATTTAGGTCATTTTCAACTATTTCGCTGATTTCCCCAAAATTACATCATTCAGTTAAAGTGATATGTTAGTTTATCATATTGTAGTTCATTTTGTATTCTTAAAGTAAGACTCTTTTCTGAATATTTTTTTCTAAAAATATACGTAAGTTTTAATAAAATACGTAACGGGTAAATTTCGACATTTAATTTCCTAAAATCCAAAACTTAGAAAATTTAGACGAATGAAATTTATTCAGCGATTGCCATTAAATTTCAAATATATACTTTATATATACATATCAGGTGTAGTTTTCAAACTGCACAAATTGAAAATATTGAAATAACAACAAAAATACCCAATAAAGTTTTATAACTGTTTCATGGAGTATATGACTAAATATCTCTGATCAGTAACTTGTAGCATTATCACATTGTTCACGGTAGGGATCGAAAACTGGGGATCGCTATCCGTAGGGAAGCGCGCAACGAACTTTAGGGGTCGCAAAGAGTACACCAATTTGATACAAGGTACTATATTTATAGTATTTTTTTGGACTTCTGCTTCGAAACACAATTATTAAAACTTGTGCAAAATCTAAATCTTACGATTTCGATAGAATGCACAGCTTCAAATAAGCGGCGTAACAATGTTGGCTCGCATCGAACTATTTAGCATTTTAAACGTGAACGTGGGTCTTAATTTTTTGGAATTTCGAATCGAAAGACAATTATTGAAACTTGTGAAAATATAAATCTTACAATTTCGAAAGAAAACACACTATCAAATAAGGGGTATTACAATGCTGACTCTGATCGCAAGAACTGAGACGCGATGCGCTCGCATCGAATTGTTTAGCATTTTAAACGAAATCAGTGGTATACAGGAATCAATAGGCGTCGAAAGTAGAATAAAATGTTCAAATAATATTTACTTGTAATATTCCTCGTTCGTTACTTTGTGTCTTTAAATCGTTAACTATTAATATTTCTGAATCTAAAAAAAAGTTAAAATATTGATAAATAAACTGTCGCAGAACTGTAGCTAGCATATTCAATGGACAGTGGGACTGAATCTATCGGATCTTCTGCACAAAGCTCCCGCCACGTTTCAAAATGACAGATCAGCAATTATCCATTTGGGGTTAAGAATGATTTAAAAATTTGGATTCCCAGCGCAATCTGCATTCCTAACTTAAACTGGATAATTACTAATTCTCTTATTTTGAACGTTGATAGGATCTTAGTACAAAGATCCAATCTATAGACAATAATATATAAAAGTAAAATGCCTACGGCGAATCTCTATTAAGCCATGAATTTTGCGCTACATTTGCGAAAGCTATGCATTACATTCATGTAAAGCGTACCATGTTGAATGCAGCTTTCGTAGTTACGTAGATCAGTGTATTACGTTTAAGTTTCTTATTATGATAAGTTTATAATGCATAGTTATGCATTCTTGTGTCTCGACTATTGGGCGGGAACGAAAAAATCTTAGTTTTCATTTCTAAAAAATGAACCCCGCCTTATTTACTGGGCCGACTCAATAGCCAGAATAAAACGGTAGTTGTGCGAATCATCTAATTATAAAATTAATTTTGAGGTTGTGATTGAAAGAAAATTTCATTTGATAGACGAAACAAAACTAAGCTAATACTCAATATATTAAAAGTAATAATTTGTTAGTAGATTTCCCGAAAAAAATACAATATATCATTTATTTATAGACATGTAAATTGAAAGATTTCAAATGATTTGGTTACATACTTGCTTCTCAGACTTGATAGGCCTCCATCTCACTCAGTGATGAAAACCTGACTCTTGACGAATTTCTTTTGGTGCAATTATAAATTGTCCTGCCGACTTCCAAGCAGTGTTTCAAAACGCTGAAAATCAATATATAGGTCGTGATTTTATAAGCCAATTCTAAATTTGAATTAAACTGAATTTCGTTGAGCCAAATATGCCATTTTCAGGTAGTTAATTCACTCAAATGTTATTTGACAGAGACACTACAAAGCTAGGCTTATGCTAAAGATACAAAAAACTAACTATGTAATTCAATTTAGGTCATTTTCAACTATGTCGCTGATTTCCCCAAAATTACATTCTTTAGTTAAAATGATATGTTAGTTTATCATATTGTATCTCATTTTGTATTCTTAAAGTAAGACTCTTTTTTGAATATTTTCTTCTAAAAATATACGTAAGTTTTAATAAAATACGTAACTGGTAAATTTCGACATTTAATTTCATAAAATCGAAAATTTAGACGAATAAAATTTATTCAGCGATTGCCATTAAATTTCAAATATATACTTTATATATAAATATCAGGTGTAGTTTTCAAACTGCACAAATTGCAAATATTGCAATACCAATAAAATACCCAATAAAGTTTTATAACTGTTTCATGGAGTATATGACTAATTATCTCTGATCAGTAACTTGTAGCATTATCACATTGTTCACGGTATGGATCGCAAACTGGGGATCGCTATGCAGTAGGGAAGCGCGCAACGAAATTTAGGGGTCGCAAAGAGTACACCAATTGGATACAAGGTACTATATTCATAGTATTTCTGCTTCGACTTCTGCTTCGAAACACAATTATAGAAATTTGTGCAAAATCTAAATCTTACAATTTCGATAGAATGCACAGGATCAAATAAGCGACATAACAATGTTGGCTCGCATCGAACTATTTAGCATTTGAAACGTGAACGTGGGTCTAAATTTTTTGGACTTTTGAATCAAAAGACAATTATTAAAACTTGTGAAAATATAAATCTTACAATTTCGATAGAATGCACAGGATCAAATAAGCGACATAACAATGTTGGCTCGCATCGAACTATTTAGCATTTTAAACGTGAACATGGGTCTTAATTTTTTGGACTTTTGAATCGAAAGACAATAACTAAAACTTGTAAAAATATAAATCTTACAATTTCGAAAGAAAACACACTATCAAATAAGTGGTATAACAATGCTGACTCTGATCGCAAGAAATGAGACGCGGTGCGCTCGCATCGAATTGTTTAGCATTTTAAACGAAAACAGTGGTATATAGGAATCAATAGGCGTCGAAAGTGGAATAAAATGTTCAAATAATATTTACTTGTTATTTTCCTCGTTTGTTACTTTGTGTGTTTGAATCTTTAACTTTTAATATTTCTGAATCTGGAAAAAAGTTAAAACATTGATAAATAAACTGTCGCAGAACTGTAGCTAGCATATTCAATGGACAGTGGGACCGAATCTATCGGATCTTTTGCACAAAGCTCCCGCCACGTTTTAAAATGACATATTAGTAATTATCCATTTGGGGTTAGGAATGATTTAAAAATTTGAATTCCCAGCGCAATCTGCATTCCTAACTTAAACTGGATAATTACTAAATCTCTTATTTTGAACGTTGATAGCGTCTTTGTACAAAGATCCAATCTATAGACAATAATATATAAAAGTGAAAGGTCTACGGCGAATCTCTATTAAACCATGAATTTTGCGCTACATTTGCGAAAGCTATGCATTACATTCATGTAAAGCGTACCATGTGGAATGCAGCTTACGTAGTTACGTAGATCAGTGTATTACGTTTAAGTTTCTTATTATGATAAGTTTATTTATTGCCATATAGCTTTAAAGTTTGGCCTATTTGTGACGAAACGATGGAACCCGCTGTTAGTGAGTTCGATACAAAAGAGAATCATCCATCAATCTGTACTTCTGTATTAGGTTAATAATTCTAATTCGTATAGGTCCGAAAACCTCCAATTTACCACTTATACAATAGTAAAATGAAAGCAATAGGTATAAAGAACATTTAGCTCACCTGAATATTGTTTCGAACTCACTGTCATAACCCAATAGTCACCATATCCATACATCCTACAGAAAATCAAACCTCAGCCTACCACAAACATTTGACTGACTAAAAGCGATGTCGCTTGTGGCTTCCCGCGCAAAAATATTTGACGAAAAAAGCCAACTGATTGGTTATAATCAAATGTTTTTAACTGATTACTTTAATTACTCCAGGTTGTCGTTACGCTTCTGACGCGTGATCGCAAAGTTGCAGAATGCAAATGGCGGTTTGGATTTGCTTCATACATCGTATAATACCTAGTTCACAGTAATATTCTCAGAATCTTTTGTACCAAGTCCCGCCCCAAAACAACACCCCGCCAACGCTCGAATTAAATAGAAATAGTAAATATTCAGTTAAGGTGAGAGATGCAGATTCAGCCGGTAATTCAAATTTACAAATCGTTCCTAACCCAAACTGCATAATTTCCCATTTTTTATTTTAAAACGTGACAGGGGTGTTTATCTCAGATCACACATTTTTGCATCAGTGACGGGAGCTTCGTACAAAGAATCCAGCAATTCCATTATATTTGTCTGTTTACATTTGTCGAGTAAACGCGCACGTGAATGCCATCAAAAATGTAACCTTCCTACAACTCAATGAAAGAATAACGACGTGTAGAGGTTTAGCGTCATATCAATGCATTCTCTGCATTGGCGTACAAATCTTAGCTCATTGACTTGCGCAGCCAAGAATAATTTTGTGTTTTCATACAATAACGTGCCGGCGATGTCGTTAAAAGGGTGGTCATAACGTGACGTTGTTTCGATGCCTACGTTATAGTAATTTCTTCGCCCAAACCAAACAGCAGAGACATAACATCAGCAACAGCAATAATCAGGGTTCTATGTGAAGTAAATAAGTGACTGCTCAAGACAAGAGCATACCGACAACAACAACTGATAAAATAAATACATCAACTATTCGAGACCATTCAAATATTTGGTGTTATGGAGCTCGTGAAGAGGTATTATTGACGTAGGCCCACAATAAGAACGTAACAAAATCAAATTGTTACTTACCTATCAATATTAATGAGTGAATTGAAACTACTCTATTTAATAACTCGGATGTATTTGCTGCTTCTTAAATTTTATTAATGCCATTTTGAGTGAACGAATATGTCGCGTAGACCCTAGGTCCATATGAAGCACTTTGAGTCTGTCTCTAGATTAGACCTCTTGGTAAAGAATGATCATGATACAGGTATGTACGGCCGTAAACGACAATCCTGAGATTTGATCACACAGGGTAAGGGTATACACGTATTATAATCTATTTAGTATCTATGCCAGCCCGTGCACTGCAGCTGACTACGTTCGCGTTGAGTGGCGCATCGTGCTAAGCCTTAGGAATACGCTTGATTCCTATCCTAAGATTACCTCGCTTGGATTTGCAGGTTCAAATCCCGTAGGGGATAATTTAGTACCAGAGGATTGCTGGCGGCTTCCTCCCACCATCCATACCCCAAGCCAGAAATTTTTTTCGCCACGGAACACTTGCACTTTTTCTGTCGCCTCGTGGAACACCAAAAATGCGCCGCTAAAACTACCAGAATTGTGTTAATCATACCTAAAATATGATTGGATATGTTTTTTTTTAAATTTAAATGCTGGGTATATGAATCAATAAATTCATTTTACATTTCTGTGTCGATTACTTTTCATTACGTAGTGTTTCCCTTTAATAATGTTACGTAACAATGAAGTACTTTATTTTATTTATCTGCTCCATCTATTATTATTTATCTGCAGAATCGAGTTTAGGAAGCATGAGTTTCAATTTCAAAGTAAAACCAGGCAGAGGTGGAGGAAGAAAAGTTGACCTTTTTGCCATTATCCTTTTGGCCTACATGTTTGCCTACATCTACAGTAAAACCAAAAGCTGTAAACTTGATATTGAACCTGACAATCACAAAGCTAGGCCGACGGTTAACGAAAATGCCACCACCCGCAAAAAGTTAGTCAGCTTTAGGCCGACGATGACGCGATATTCAACGGTCGTTAGTTGGGCGACAATTTTACGATGGCGTGATTGACTTGGCGACCAATTTAGCCCTAAGCAAACGCCATATGAAAAACATGTCTTTTTTGTAGGCTTTTCCACTGCCGACGGAAAAAATCTCATGGTATATAATTTTTGCAGCCATGGATTAAACATTTACTTAAAGTCATTCGCTTCACAAAACTAGGGCTCAACGTCTCAACTTCATAATTTTGGCCGCGAGTAGGGCTAGCCTAGATTTTACTGGCTGAAAATATTGGCCCGACTTGGCTTAGTTGGATGATTCGTGTCAAACATAACATCGACTGTCGGATTTTGTTAGTTCATGCACAATTTCATTGATCATTTAAAGGCTCTCTCCAAAGTTTCCAAGCTAAGGAAGAGAATTGATTCCGGCTCATTCCAACTTGGAGCAGTAAGAAAAGCTTCCTTTATGGGTTTAGCTTAGGGTAGGATCTTCATACAAGCGCAACTAAGGTCTGGACTCTGGATCTCCAAATGGGTAATGTATATTTATTACACCGACTTATAAAAGATCCATTTGTACATTCGGTGTCCAATGAGAAAATGAGCTGAAAAAGCCCAACTTGGTAACATCACGCGCACTCACTCAGAAATAAATGAGACCGATATCTGAGCAAAGTTACAGGCCACCACACTAAACTGCCAAGAAAGACTATAAAAATACATGATATACTCGACCTGGCCAACCACATGTTGGACGTATAGTAAGTTAGTCTCGCGCAACCCAACTCGTAATTCTTTTGGATTCGCCACTATTATAAAACTTGCGACACTTGGATAAAAAATAATGGTACTCCCGAAGTATGTGAACCAAGATGACGGACACCGGAATGTAGATGTGTACCAGGTTAGGCTTAGGCCACAATTTTATTTAAATTTTCCCCATTTTAGTTCTATTACGAGTTCGGGGACTAGCCAAGTGACTTCCGTAGTATTTGTATATGAAATTATGGCCTAACCCTAACCTGGTACACATACATATTTCTCAACTTCATTTGTGTCCTGTAACTTGGCTCAGAGATTATTTTCTATATTTTTGAGTGATGCGCGTAATCTTGCTTTCAGTAAAATTGCCAATACAAACACACACTCCCTGCGCTGACTGCATATTATAGAAGGAATGCACAAACTTCATGTGTGGCGAGCACCCTAATCATTTTTTCACGAGTAGCAGACGTAACATAAACTCATAGCCCTGTATTGTTCCCAAGATTACCAACTGAATAAAAAAAATATGTTGATGTACTGATTCATATTCTTCGAGTGAAGGTGGAAATTCATGATGTTTTGACCTTTCTTGTTATAATTCGTACACTTTACCACTATTTTCACATTCTATGAATTTCGAATACAATATATTAGAATGGCCATGATCACAAATATACTGATTGAATTGACATGGTTTGCAATACGTTAATCATTTTTATTAGATTTCCTCTTTCCAGAGGTAAATAGTATCTTATGCTACTATAATATAACCAGTCGAACTTCACACATATTATTGCGATCCTGAGAGAATCCATATCATGCACTGCAATTAATACTTCAGCCTTCTCTTCTTATCAAATTATTTGAAACGAGCACGCCAAAACCGACTGACAAAAATAGCACGTGGTGACTCAGTATTCTAAATTACCAATATTATGTTGAAACCAATGCACCCATTGAATATATTTATAACGTTCGGTTGTAAAATAGCAAATATGCAATTGATATATATGTATTCCTATTTTATCGATTTGGTCGACAACACGGGGTTATTTTCGCTGTATTTGGGCGACGGAAATATTTTGGCCACATTTTGCTGTCGCACAAATAGTTCGAGCTTTATTTTCTTTAGGTTTGGGATAATGTTATCACTTCGAGTCTGCAAAATATCTCACTACCTAATCATGAAATATATGAAAATATATGGAGCATTCGTGATATGTACTTTTTGCATGCTAGTGTACTTCGTTCAAATACAATTTTTTTGTAAACAAATCATGTGTGGCCAGGTGTATACCACCGGGCCTATTTAATACTACTTTATACTGTGAACCTTTTAGCGACAGTATTCCTAATTTACAAATGGGATACAATTTGTTCCATGCACTAGTATCAGTAATAGCAAAGAAACAAATAGCAAATTTAATTTAGTCCTTATTTTAGTCAGAAGGATAATTGCAGCAATATTTGATACACACATGAGAGATGTCTTCTGAGGATGAAAAATTCAAAGTTAAGACTGTCAGGGAAACAGTTACTGATTACGTTCTTATTTCATCAGCGGACCCCAATTGTAAGTTGCCAACTATATCGCTGTCTGAACTGCATTCAACTGGTGGGCACCACACTCAGAATGATGAAAGTGAAAAGGTATGGGAGAAAATTAGCTACAGCTTGAGCAAGCAAACACTGCGATGTTTATATTGAGGCAAAATGCTGTTTAAATTGAAACGACATTTAAAAACAGTGCATGGACAGGAAGCTGTAGTGAAAAAAGCTTTGGGGCTAAATGGGAGAAGAAATATGAGAAAATTTGATCTTTGGCACAAAGAGGGCATGTATAATAATAATTTAAGTATGATAGAAGAAGACAACCCCATAGAAGTTGAAGGACGTCAAAAACAATGCCAAGCTGATTTGTCCCGTGGTTTTCCAGGAGAAACCAAATTTCAGCAAAAAGGTAGATTCTTTAACGAGGAAAACTGTTACTAAGAAGGTTTTTTCGTTTGCAGCTTCATTCAATTTGGGACAATGGATCAATTTTGTTGATGGTCCTTATTAGGAAAAAAAAAAAATTTCTAGATAAATTGTGAATTCTGAAAATTTGAGGGTCAGTGGCATATTCAGAGGATTCAACTACCAATGAACGGCAGTTAATATTGTCTCCTGTAAATCTAATGCACACCGTCATGCATTTCGTTTTTCTGTTTTCATTGAATATATTTTTCGCTGCATAAGGAGTTTCTTTTTTAATTTTGATTTCGGGTGAAAATATTAGCCGGGACATCGTGTATTTTATAGCCGGTCCAAGATGGAAATAAAATGGATTCAGACTCCGAAGTCAAACGCAGCATGCGCGAATGTGATTTCACCCTTTTGACTAGTTTTGCTCATGACGTAGTACATGACTTGTTATTGGTGATCCAACTCGCCAGATTAATTTATTTGGCCAAATTGGGTTTAAAGCGTGTACATAAACACTGTATTGATATTATAATCAAATTATCAGTAATTAGGAAAAAAAGCAATAGCTTCAATAAAAATCAATACCAACGAATCAGCCCATCCCAACGAGACTAAAACCAAACCAAAAACAAATAAAAGATTTAATAGAAAGCAGAAACGACGCAACAAAGAGGAAATTGCGACGGTTACCACAACCTTGTACAATCTGTCCAATATCTCGCTAACCGAGCCACAAACTAAAGTGTTAGCAAATGGCTTCTTGCTATAGCATCCTTGCGTTATACGCATACGGATCCATCTGCGCAAAGGCATAGATCAAGGAAAGGTAGTTAGTTTCACGTAACCCCAACTGTTAATTAGGAAAAAGTTTGTAATACTGTTAAAACGACCAATGACAATGGTAAGGACAAGGCGATGATCGCTTTGTTGTTTATTCGAGATGATAAAGCACTCGTGTGAAATCGAGTCACGTTTGAGCACTATGTACATTTTACGGCGCTCCGGAAGTGTGTGTACCAAGATGACGCACAACCTGAACCCTAACCTGGTATACATACTATGTTCAGGTTGTGCGCCATATTGGTACACATACTTTGGGAACACCCATTCAACTAGGAATTGACTGTTGGAAATTACACTCACAGCTATAAAATCATGACATTAGACTGAGTTGCATACATTCGCCGGTGTAACCTATCAGTTTTTTTACATCACCGATTGCATTCGTTATACGATCGGAGCTATAAAATGAAATAACCCAGTATGGTGTCTTATGACTTCAGCGTGCAAAGTGCCGCAAATCTTTTGTACTATGTTTGACACATTTATCCAATGCACGGGTCTACTTTTGTTCAGATGAATAACCAGGGATAAGGGGAACATTGAAGCTTATCAAAATTTCACCACCTTTTGTCTATTAATATTTATTTAAATAGCCTTATACCATTAAATTTTCTTTGACGAACTCAAAATTGTATATTATATACTGAGGCAGACGTTCCCAACCTTCCTGAAAAGAAGGTCAAAGACCTTGAAGCATCGAGTTTGCTGAAAAGATTGGTGGACAAGATTGGCGGGGTGGTGAGGTGTAGTAGAATAAGTGTTTTTCTATAATGAAATAAAACAGAAAAAATTTGCGTAAAATAGGGTTTTCCAGAACTGAAAAAAATTTAACAAAAGGATCCATATGCTTCTTCTGTGCTTCCAATAAGTAATAAAAACAAGAGCAGAAGTTAATTTGAGCATGGTATATTTGCCTAATTGAAAATCAATGCAAAATGAGTAACAACAGCTTTTAACATTTGGGTTTGACAGTCACGGAATACCATAGATCTTTGAATGGGCGCAAAACTTTAGAACATGTGTGTGGTATGGTAATATATGGCGCTTTAAACAATTTGAGTCTTTTGCGCCAGACAATTTAAATCAAAATTTTGTATATGCCTAATTCAAGACTAACTATCTTATGAAGTTATTTATTTCAAATAACCATTGTAGCTTCATTCAACACATTGCGTTGACATGTGTTATAAAGCATGGATGGGTTGGACAAGTTATTGTAGTTATCTTATTTATTGCACGGCCTAATGGTGTCTTTAAAACACTAAACTCAACTAATAGCCTATACTTATCAGGCAATATTTCATCAAACGACTATTTTCGTGTCTAATCCAAATATATAATTACTTCTGATGATTAAATATGAAAATGAGCGCAGATTTCACATTCGCCAAGAGGCTGTTTACATGCATCATGTTCACAAAGTGTCCCTACCTCCCAGTATGTGAGAACATCAGGAAACCAGCTTCCAAACATGATATTTCCAAGGCTATAATTTTTTAAAAATTCACTCCAGGTTCCTGGGTGCGGTAGTAGCATATTCATGACGTGAAAGAAGTAGAAAGAAACGCAAACATCATTCGCATTCCGGGCGACATAAATTATCTTGCATTTGTTACCCGATTGAATATCTTCAGGCAGGAGTCCGTAAGGGAGATGAGTCTTTATTAGCCTGCAAAGATAGTATATGCTGACTGAAAAATATTACTGAATTGTTGGGGTTCTAAAAAATAATCTATTTATGAAATTTATGTAATGCAAAAAGGTTGTAACACTCGGTTTAAGATGAGATGTTAGAGCCCAAAGCGCCATTTGTTTCACTTTCGAAGATTTTAAATAAACAAACTCATTACTCATTGCTGAAATGAAGGGTTGATATAACCACGTGGACAAAGCGCCTACTTCTCTGTATTTGGCCCCTTTTAGTATTTACTTGATAGTGTGATCAGGAAAAGAATTCGTGAAGTCTTACAAACGTTATGACAGTCGCTTCCGAAAACTAGCTACTGAATTGTATCAAACAGTTATGATATACTGAACTTTGCTTATTCTTTTGCCATTTTTCAAGCGTTTGTATTCCCAATAACACGTTGTCCGTCATATCCACTGCTTCAAGAAAGGGAATTCGACTCGAAAGTGGCTTGTCTTCAGCAACGTTGGTATCAGCATTGTTGCAAATTAACCAAACAATTTGCTGCATCCATGTTGTACCTTCGTTAAAGTAAAGTGTTCAATAAACTTTTATTAGTTTCGTACGACTTGAAAACAAATTAAAAACATTTTACTGGGAAGACTTGAAAACAAATTAAAAATATTTTACTGGGAAGACTGGTTTTGCGTTGCATACTGTGAAACGTGAACTAAAAAAGACAAATCAGGTCATATAAGTACTAAAAATAATTTGATAATAAATATAGGTGAGGAGAAAAAAAAAGCCTAATTACAATTTTGACGTTATAATTCTGTTTTCAACGTCACAGGGAAGTGTAACTTTACTGGCATCCGACTTCAAAAATTTATTCGGATATGTGATTCAGAAACAAGTTATCTATAAATGTCACCTTTTACAATGCACTCACCTGATTTTGGATAAGTAGCAATAAAAACATCATCATCCCTAATTTTGAATTTCAGAGCTTCCTCATACACAGCAGCCATTCCTGTGTTGCTTAATAGTGTTTTAAATCCATTGGATGCCGTATAATTTATAGGATATAGGTACCGTACCCTCAATATCTGTGACAAACCAGTCATATGAAGCAAATGTGCTATTCCGAGTTTAATCATCAGCTTCACTTCTGAAAGTTGAGTTATCCTGTTAAAATATTCTCCGAATATAAAATGTTAGCGCAAGGATGAACAATGTAACGTGAAAATGTTTAATCTCTGGAAATATTACTAAGCAATATTTGTTTTAGTTAGATTATTTAAAAGTTTAATTTAGTTAAAACTGGACTAATTGCATTTCGTATTACTGCAAATGATACCGGCAAACAGTATATATTATAGAAAAGATGGAACCTCGTAGCAGATTTTGGTATACAGTACTATTTATATAACTACTTACTGAAAGAGTATCTGTCAATCATTCGCATTGATTTCCATCTTGTTCTTGCGTATAAAAACGCAGTAGTAAGAGCTAATGATAGTACAATAAAAACTTGCATTCTTGATGATCTAATCCAAGTTTTCAGTTTTATCACAGAGTTCTCTACGTAATTTTATGAAGCTATTTACAAAGGTAAAAAAGAAATTGTCGCGAGGATTGTGTTGTACTGAACGTCGACAACCACACTACGATTTAGCGAATACTTTTACCATGTCGTTCAGGAATGTTAGGATGAATATGAATGCATTCAATTTTTTGTATTGTGTTGCATCGAAGATAATTACGGCCTTTGGATTAATCCTGGAGTGGCCAACCCGCAGCTCGCGAGCCGCATGAGGCTGTTGCGTCGGTTTTATGCGTCTCATTTCCTCTTGGTTATATTAAGGAAAAAATAAAATGCAAACTACGATTCATCTCAATTCGATCAAACACCCTAATTATCTTGTACATATTTAACCACAGTATATATATAGACAACGCCATGGATGAGCCGCTAATTGTGTACGCAGCCTGCTAAAATTGATTGCCATCAACGGCAATACAACCGTATATATGTAGTTCAGCAGTTATATGAGATATAATTAAAATACCAGCGCAGAAGAAAAAACAAACAATTTCCTATATTGATTTATTGCAAAAGTGCAGTAGTTCCCAACTTTTTTTTATGTCGCGGCACACTATTGAGCTATTTAGCTGTAAAATAATAAAAAACATAGAAGATCAGATGAAGAAAAATCTATTCTTGTTAATATAACATATCCTGTATTTAAAATGGATGGTTAATAGTTACCGATATTATAACTGTTTTGTTTACAATAATGTACACGAGACCCACTTTCGGAGCACCTCACATTATTGTAAAAGATTCGCGTCCGCACGGGTAATACGTGACGCGAATACGCTTTAGTTTTTCTCGCCCTTCCGTTGGGTGTAGCCCTATTATTATCACAGGTATTCTCACTTTTGCACAACCTAATTCATCCTAATCTTTTCACGTTATGAATTTCGTGCAGGGCCCGAGCATGATTTGATGGCCAAAATTGTAGCATTTACTATGTCGACTTTTCAGACCGCAGGAACTATCCGAAAAATAACCGTGTCTGTGTTCAAGATATGAAATAATCGTCAATTCCACTACGCTTTCATGAAGTTTCATGAATTTACTAAATTTAATGAGGGTTTTATTATTAAGTTTCATTGCATCAGTGCTTGTGCTCCCACGCGTTTTGTCTGATTACTGGCATGATTACAGATTGCAAGAATGGGCAAAATAAAATATTTTTATTGAACCGAATAATACGAATATTTTTAACGAATTGTCGAATATAGGATATTTTTAAAACACATTCAATGGGCATCCAGGCATTTTAATGTTGGTGATCTATTTCCGCCCGTCCTCTCTTTTTTTACAAGGACTATTTCTTACGCAACGTTTGGTTTTATATCCCTGGGAGAACTATGCGTTCACATGGGCGACATATGTTAAAGACGGCTGTTAAAGAGTGAATTCGGGATTTTATTCTGATTTTCATCTTTTACGTCGGTTTTGATCTTTCTCCCCACCGATTGTAAATGAACTGTCCCAATTTTAAGCTAACAATATTATCATTTCTGACGTCGAAATGCGAAAATTTATAAAGACGATAGTTGACCTCCTTATGATTTTACTTTCCTATTATGTCTGTTTTATTTTCGAATTAAATGGTGAATAAAAACCCTGCAAAGTTATTGCGTGAATCCTAAATGTTATTTGAGTTTAAATAGTCTACTAGTCACATAATAATTTCTTGGTCAATCTTGGGGATAATTTCGCACAATATTTTGTTACCTTGGTTGACATTTACAAAGCAAAACTTAGAATTAAAACAATACCCAAATACCTGAAATATGACTCCTCAATTTTGTCTTTTCTGTTTGTTAGCAAGAGCCATGGGATAATTCCTGTAGAATTCAAGGGATTGGAATCACTTGAAATTAATTCAAAAATGAAATCTCTTCGCGGCACACCAAAATCTTTCTGCGGCACCTTAATGTGCCGCGGCACCCTGGTTGGGAGCCACTGCCCCAGTGTGTATGACAGGGTGGTCCAAGGTTGTCGGTTTCGGGAGCCACAAAATCATTTTTGCATTGTTTGAAGAATAGGTAAACAGTGCGAAAAAAACTGCGAACACATACTTCTCAGGCATTGCCATCCTAGGCTAATAGAATCCGCATTCGATTTTTAGTTATCTATGATTCCTATGTTGTTAGCATATAGGCTTATTCCCGACTAAAACGATAAAAAGTCAGATAACAATATAGACTCCCAACACATCATTCAACTTTGCTAGTTGTCTCAGCTAGCCATAATACTAGTCAATTCAGTGACATTAGTGATGTAACTTTGGGTGCCGCTGCTAGATAACCAACTTTGGTTCCCCGCGCCTTCCCTTCCCCAGTAAAATTATGTTCTTTAATTTTTGCTAATTTTTGCACCGTTTAATATTTTACTGGTTAGAAAAAATAAACCTGACTTGACTATGACTACTAACAACATGTCAAAGGATTATTTTCAATTAATTTTATGACGACGAAACAACACGGATTGCAATATGATTGCTCTCCGAATGCGACGCGGGCCACAGAAAATGAAGCTGCGGGCCACATGTGGCCCACGGGCCTGGGTTTGGACCACCCTGGTGTGTGACATACCAATAAAATTAAATGTGGATTATGCATATAGATCGACACAGCTCAAGACGAGTAAGGACGCGAGATTTCAAATCTACACTGTATGTGCAACTGTATCTATGCTCTAACCATGGCAATCCTAAACTTATCCGCGCCGTTTCATAAAATCTCTGAGCAAAGACAACTGTTTCAAGAGTTGTGTGCCAGCTTAGAACTTTGATTTGCTACAAATAATTATGAAAAATGTTGAGACTCATTAGTGATCGTTTCATTTGAAACATGTGATAGTAGAATTTTAAATATATAAACAAATTCCCATATTTAATTAACTTTCATCGGAGAAGTTGTTTTAAAATATCAAATGTCTAAAGCCTATTCGTCACTCTTTACAACAGTGGTTCTTAACATTTCCATGCCTACCGAGTTCCTGCGCTATTCGGCAAGATTCCGCCGAACCCCATCGTTCTGAACGGCTGAAATTAGGAGCCCTATCCTAAATTTATATTGGGGAAGCTAATTTCGTGCAAGGTTATAGAAATTGAACGTTATTGTGTAACCTTAGATACCGATACCCCATGTAGAAATAGTCTTTGTTTTGTCACAATAATGTCGCCGGCAGGGAGAGTGAATGTCTTTTGTTGTATAAGTAACGCCAGTGAAAGGGCGAAAAACGGATGAAGAAATAGCAACTTTGAAAATCCAAAAGATGATATTATGCCTCAAAAACGTCGGTAGTTCAAGTCATTCGTTTCTCAAACTTCAAACTACATTGAAATGCGGATAAAAGCGTTTGCCAATTGCTTTTCGTTATACTGAAATAGAAATATGATATGACTCGGCGCCATATCACAAATATTCAGGTTAAAAATTCATGGTTTGTCATAACTACCCGAGATAATTCAAAGCCATAAGCAGTAAGCATCTAAAAGCGCTACCATAGATAAAAACAAACACCAAAACGCGCGACATCTGTAAAGTTGATACGTTCTTTGTCTGACTGATAGTTCTAGAAAAACTAAATCACATTCCTGGACAAGGCAAAATATTCATAATGGGAAAAAAGTACTAGTTTTGGGGAATTTTGTGGAAGGCGATACGTAAGTAGTTTTTACCTCGGTATCGGCATCATTGAAAATCAGTCAAGCAATCTGATTTATAGCTATAAAATGGGGAAAACCCATTATAGTGTCTAGCAACAATCCGGCAGTGTTTAGGGGTAAGCGAAATATATACCACAGCGAAGTATATATATACAAAACGAGTAAACAAGATATAAAGACTTACATCGTCCTCATTTAGGCCTAACTCTAGCAATTCACTACTTTTTTGGAGAGAACTACATTTGATTATACACATGCACCGATTTTCAATATCCACAGAATATTTTATTTCGCAATTTAAGTCAAGTACGGAGAAATATATTCTATTGCTGTCAAAAGAATAACTTTCATATTAGTTAATATAAAATAAGTGCGCCTATTTCATTCTAATCCAGGTATTAAAAGTTTTTTTACTTGCCTGTATCAAACTGATGTCCAAGAGCGGTAGACACTATTTAATTCTAAGTTACGCCCTTATGCAAAATACTTATATGGAATTGACAATTCAACGCATCATTGGCAACTCGTAGATAATGTAACAAATTCTAATAGCTCGATGTTGAACTTGTTACTGTTGAATGGAGCGTAAATAGTAGAAATAATTAAACGGCAAAGTCTTGCTTGAATAGTAGAGCAAGAATACTGCAAGGCCAGGCTTTGCATTCAAATGCGGTGAAATAATGATCAAGCGTTTGATGCAGATGGATTGTTCAATTTGTACGATGTATTGCCCACTCACAAAAGTAATAGTTCAAATCAAAATATATTAATAAGGTCTTCTCAAAAACGGCCTCGCCGTCAACTCACGCGTCAATGCTGAACTATATATATTTTGTCTAAACGATAGATTCTTATTCATGATTCATTTTGTTACGTAAAGAATATAATTATAATATAAACAGCTGTTTTGTTACTATAATTCAGTGAAGCTTCGCGGACGGATTATATTGCTCCGCGGGCCGGATCCGGTGTAGGTTGCCGACCCCTGCTCTACGGTATGATTCAGAGGACTGAGTTTTGCGATGCGAAAAGATGCAAGAAATGTTGCAAAAGTCAGGTGTAACACGTTGAATGAGGCGAGAAGCGAAGAGAAAAATATTTGTGTACAGTAACTTAATAAATGGAGTGTCATAAAGAATCTGGTACCTGATGTAACACACACTCACACTAAACGGAAAATGCAAGTGGCTAAATTTCATTAACGCAAGAAGATAGAAATTTATGCTACCTCACCCAAATCAATTACCAACAACTGCAAAATCACATTTATTCTTTACAGTGAATACAAAAAAAAAACATTCCAACCTACACAGAAGTTCGCTAATTTAATTTGACAGTACATATTCGCATGGTTGGATTTGTAAATGATTACAAAAGAGTAATAGTGATAACGCAGAATAGCATATAAATCAAATATTTGAAACAATCTATATATATCAAATGCAAAAGTATGTCATTAAAGTTTCGAAAATTTTGAAATATCAGATAATATAAGTTTGAATCTTATATAGATATATAAATTAATAATTTGAAACCAAATCTTGTTTTATGTTTTAATATTTGAATGATCCATTATATCTGATATTTAGTATGATAAAGAAATCAGCAATTGATGTATTTAATCTGTTAAAAAATTCAAATTTAATTTTAAAATCACAATTCGAAAGGAATGTCAAGTCCACTATCTTTTATTTTTTCTTCGTATAATTCATCAAAAGCTGCATTTTCATTTATTGTGAAATAGTTCTTCCAATCACCAACTTCGCCTTTTCTCATGAACTTTGACTTTTTAAAATTCATTCCCAAATTTTTACCATGTGAGTAATTTGTACTTTTGTCTTTGCTCATACTGTAGAATGTGCAAAGATTGAATATGATATCTATTTGTTCATTTGTTAGTTTCTTTCCAAGAAAGTTGGCTACAGCAACTATTTCCTTTTTCATGTCCTTCTTCATAGCTTCGTACGTGGTAAAGTAAATGCGTTCTTTGTCTGTCTGAAACTTCTAGAAAACAAGAGAGTAATGTTCGAATATATTGACAAAAAGGTCAAAGATCTTGAAGCCTCGAATTTGCTAAAAAGATTGATGGACAAGGTTGACGGGGTGGTGAGGTGTAGTAGAATAAGTGTTTTTCTATAATGAAAAAATAAAAAAATTGTTCATATAGTTTTCTTACCTCCCAGTATTTGAGAACATGAGGAAACCAGCTTCCAAACATGATATTTCCAGAGCTATAATTTTTCAAAAATTCACTCCAGGTTCCTGGGTGCGGTAGTAGCATATTCATGACGTGAAAGAAGTAAAAAGAAACGCAAACATCTTTTGCATTCCGGGCTACATAAATTATCTTGCATTTGTTACCCGATTGAATATCTTGAGGCAGTAGTCCGTAAGGGAGATGAGTCTTCATTAGCCTGCAAAGATTTTATATGCGAACTGAATGATATTACTGACTTGTTGGGGTTTTAAAAATTCGGAATTTATTTTTGCAAAAAGGTTATTACACTCGGTTTTAGATTAGATGTTACGGGCAATGTTTTTGAACCAATGGCCGCAAATTTTGCCCACCTAGACTGACGGGCCATGTAAGTGTAACGTAAAAAGTTATATTTTGCGAACAATATTTATGGTGGTACGAAAGCAAAAGTAGAAAACAGTAAGCCTTGAGCAAAAACCAAATTTAATCGCTATCTCAAAAAATTCTTTGATCTATTTTTTTTAAATCTGAAACATCGAAATTTGGTTTTAGTTTGGTTTTGTCAGCATCATGCGGACTAAATTGAATTACTCAACGGTCCTGATTTGGCCCGCGGGCCGTAGTTTGCCCATGTCAGTGTTAGAGCATAAAGCGCCATTACATTCACTTTTCAAAGGTTTTAAATACAAAAACATATTACTCATTGCTGAAAGGACGGGTTGATATAACCAGGTGGATAAAGCGCCTACTTTTCGATCTCTGGCTCCTTTTAGTATTTACTTAAACAGATATGATACTAACCTTTGCTTATTCTTTTGCCATTTTTCCAGCGTTTGTATTCCCAATAACACCTTGTCGGTCATATCTACTGTTTCAAGAAAAGGAATTCGACTCGAAAGTGGCTTGTCCTTATCAACGTTGGTATCAGCGTTGTTGCATATTAACCAAACAATTTGCTGCATCCATGTTGTACCTTCGTTAAAGTATATGATTCAATAAACTTCTATAAGTTTAGTACGACTTGAACAAATCAAAAACATTTTACTGAGAAGACTAGTTTTGCATAGCATTGCATACTGTGAAATTGCACTTTTCTGTAGATTGTATAAGATAATATTGATGAATCAACTAAATGAGAAACAAGATGTCATATAAGTAATATAAAATCAATGCCATAATTTGATATTCAATAGAGGTGAGAAGGAAAAACAAATGAAAATGAAAAGCCGAATTACAATTTTGACTTCATAATTTTGTTTTCAACGTCACGGGATGTGTAACTTTATTGCCATACGACTTTAAATTAGTCGGAGATGTGATCGAGAAATAAGTTATCGTTGAATGTCACGTATCCATGAATGTCATCTTTTACAATGCACTCACCTGATTTTGGATAAGTAGCAATAAAAACATCGTCATCTCTAATTTTGAATTTCAGAGCTTCCTCATACACAGCAGCCATTTCTTTGTTGCCCAATAGTGTTTTATATCCATTGGATGTCATAAAATGATATAAGTAACGTACCCTCAACATCTCCGACAAACCAGTCACATGGAGCAAATGTGTTATTCCATGTTTCATCATCAGCTTCACTTCTGAAAGTTAAATTATCTTGTCTCAATATTCTCCGAATATAAAATGTAGGCGCAAGAATGAACAATGTAACGTGAAAAATGTTTAATCTATGAAAATATTACCAGGCAATATTTGTTTTAGTTAGATTATTTAAATTTTTTTTAGGTAAACTTGGACTAATTGCATGTCGTATTCTGCATAAAATACCGGAAAGCAGAATAGAATATAGAAAAGATGAAACCTCGTAGCAGATTTTGGTAAGATTCTCCATAAGGTATGAAAGAATGGAGTTATAATTAAAGACACCAATACGACTGAGGGTTTACATATAGTACTTATTATATACTACTCACTGAAAGAGGTTCTATCAACCAGTCGCGTTGATTTCCATCTTGTTCTTGCGTATAAAAACGCAGTAGCAAAAGCTATTAATAGTATAATTAAAACTTGCATTCTGGATGATTTATTCCGAAATTATCTCTACGTAATTTTACAAAGCAAAATACAAAGTTAAAAAAAGAATTGTCGTGACGACAATGAGTTCGACTGTGTTCGACTAAACATCGACAATCATCAAAAGAAATTTGTATATATTTGTATAAAATTTGTAATACGCGCTACACTGGTACTGAATGTAAACTCCTATATCGCATGCCGGAACAATATTTCACCGTCATTATAACACCATGAGTTGTACATGAAGATTTTCATAAAGGTGTACGCATAGACTGTATAAGGATTGAGACAATCACACACAGTCTTATAGTTCTTCAAGTTTTAGAATTTTAACAAATTTGCAGCGATGCTAGTGGTAATAGTCCAATCTTCCGCCTTAATAACAACAAATTTGACTCAATAATATTCCGACTTTCGATGTAAGTCCCTCAAACTATCTCGAAAATCTTTGACCAAAGCATGCATACCGACAACGCTATCGATAGGCATCCAATTCTGGACGCAGCCTGCTAAAATTTATTGCCATCAACAGTAACACAACCGTCCAAATGTAGTTCGGCAGTTATATGAGATATATTTGAGGTACCGACGCAGAAGATAAAATAAACAATATCCTACATTTCTTTATTGCAAGAAATCAAATATTAGCATATTGACTCTCGACTCCGTCGTCCGTTATTCCAGTGTGTAGGATATACGAATAAAATTAAATGTAGAATATGCATATAGATCGACACAGCTCAATACGTTAAACAATCCGATATTTCGAATCTACAATTCATGTGTACAACTGTATCAATGCGCTAATGGCAATCTTAAGCTTATCCATGCTGTGCCATATATAAAATTGCTAGGAAAAAACATTTGTTTTTAGAGTTGTGTGCCAGGTTACAACTTTTTAACATCAGTACATAAATTTCATCGTTGATAAAAGCAACCCAAATGATGGCCAAAAATTAAACATTTCTTGTACCAAAATTGAATATCAATATCGATATTTTTCATTTACTCTTTGCCGAGCTCATCATAAGCTGCATTTTCGTTAAGTGTGGAGTAATTCTTTCAGTCACCAACTTCCCTCCTTTTTTGTGAATTTCGAGAACTCGAAATTCATCCCTGCATTTTAGGCATGAGAGTCAATTGGACATTTATTTTTACTTATATTCCTGAATGTGCGGTGTTTAAATATCGTATCAATTTGTTTATCAGTAAGATTTCTTCCCAGAATAATAAATTTATTTCACCTTTCAAATCTTTTTTTAAAGCTTCGATATAGCAATACAGGTAGCTAAATTCTATTAACACAAGTAGATAGAAATTTGTGTTACCTTACCCAAATAAATTATCAACAGCTGCAAAATCACATTTATTCTTTACAGTGAATTTAAAAAAAAAATCAACACACACAGAAGTTAGATAAGTAAATTTGACAGTACATAATCGCATAGTTGGATTTGTAAATTATAACACAAGAGTAATAGTGATAATACAGTTTAGCATATAAATCAAATATTTGAAACAATCCATATGTTTTTATTACCTCACAGAATTAATTTCGTACTTGTTTTGATTCGTTTTGCAACAATCTACGAGCATCGAATTCGAAATTACGTCATTAAAGTTTCATTCAGTCGACAACTACGAAATACACGATAATATGAGTTTGAATATATAATTAAAGATAGAAATAATTCGGAACAGAATTTTGATCTAAGTTGTAATATTTGAATAATCCGATTTATCTGATATTCACTATAACAGAGAAATCAGCAATTGATGTATTCAAAAAATTCAATTTCAAAATCACAACTCGAAAGGAATGTCAAGTCCACTATCTTTTATTTTTTCTTCGTATAATTCATCGAAAGCTGCATTTTCATTTATTGTGAAATAATTCTTCCAATCACCAACTTCACCTTTTCTCATGAACTTTGACTTTTTAAAATTCATTACCAAATTTTTAACATGTGAGTAATTTGTACTTTTGTTCTTGCTCATACTGTCGAATGTGCAGAAATTAAATATGATATCTATTTGTTCATTTGTTAGTTTCTTTCCAAGAAAGTTGGCTACAGCAACTATTTCCTTTTTCATGTCCTTCTTCATAGCTTCGTACGTAGTAAAGTAAATGCGTATTTTGTCTGTCTGAAACTTCTAGAAAACAAGAGAGTAATGTTCGAATATATTGAAAAGAAGGTCAAAGACCTTGAAGCATCGAGTTTGCTGAAAAGATAGGTGGACAAGGTTGGCGGGGTGGTGAGGTGTAGTAGAATAAGTGTTTTTCTATAGTGAAATAAAACAGAAAAAATTTGCGTTGAATATCGTTTTCGGAAACTCAAAAAAAAAAAAATTTAATAAAGAAAATATACTAAGAGTAATAGCTTCCTATCGACTATCTCCATCTTTAATTATTATAATTATGCAATCAGTTATTCTATTTGTTGTGGCAATCATTCCAACAACAACAAGAATTTAACAAAAGGATCCATATGCTTCTTCTGTGCTTCCAATAAGTAATAAAAACAAGAGCTGAAGTTAATTTGAGCATGGTATATTTGCCTAATTGAAAATCAATGCAAAATGAGTAACAACAGCTTTTAACATTTGGGTTTGACAGTCACGGAATACCATAGATCTTTGAATGGGCGCAAAACTTTAGAACATAATTCAAGACTAACTATCTTATGAAGTTATTTTTTTCAAATAACCATTGTAGCTTCATTCAACACATTGCGTTGACATGTGTTATAAAGCATGGATGGGTTGGACAAGTTATTGTAGTTATCTTATTTATTGCACGGCCTAATGGTGTCTTTAAAACACTAAACTCAACTAATAGCCTATACTTATCAGGCAATATTTTATCAAACGACTATTTTCGTGTCTAATCCTAATATATAATTACTTCTGATGATTAAATATAAAAATGAGCGCAGATTTCACATTCGACAAGAGGCTGTTTACATGCATCATGTTCATAAAGTGTCCCTACCTCCCAGTATGTGAGAACATGAGAAAACCGGCTTCCAAACATGATATTTCCAGAGCTATAATTTTTTAAAAATTCACTCCAGGTTCCTAGGTGCGGTAGTAGAATATTCATGATGTGAAAGAAGTAGAAAGAAACGCAAACATCTTCCGCATTCCGGGCGACATAAATTATCTTGCATTTGTTACCCAATTGAATATCTCCAGGCAGGAGTCCGTAAGGGAGATGGGTCTTTATTAGCCTGCAAAGATATTATATGCTGACTGAAAAATATTACTGAATTGTTGGGGTTCTAAAAAATCGGAATTTATGTAATGCAAAAAGGTTGTGACACTCGGTTTAAGATGAGATGTTAGAGCCCAAAGCGCCATTTGTTTCACTTTCAAAGATTTTAAATAAACAAACTCATTACTCATTGCTGAAATGAAGGATTGATATAACCACGTGGACAAAGCGCCTACTTCTCGGTATTTGTCCCCTTTTAGTATTTACTTGATAATGTGATCAGGAAAAGAATTCGTGACATCTTACAAACGTTATGACAGTCGCTTCAGAAAACCAGCTACTGAATTGTATCAAACAGTTATATGATATACTAAACTTTGCTTATTCTTTTGCCATTTTCAAGCATTTGTATTCCCAATAACACGTTGTCCGTCATATCCACTGCTTCAAGAAAGGGAATTCGACTCGAAAGTGGCTTGTCTTCAGCAACGTTGGTATCAGCATTGTTGCAAATTAACCAAACAATTTGCTGCATCCATGTTGTACCTTCGTTGAAGTAAAGTGTTCAATAAACTTTTATTAGTTTCGTACGACTTGAAAACAAATTAAAAACATTTTACTGGGAAGACTGGTTTCGCGTTGCATACTGTGAAATTGAACTTTTTTGTAGATTGTGATAGGAAGTGTTCAATGGAGTATTTGTAATTTTTGCGAGAAAGGAACGTGAACTAAAAAAGACAAATCAGGTCATATAAGTACTAAAAATAATTTGATAATAAATATAGGTGAGAAGAAAAATAAAAAGCCTAATTACAATTTTGACGTCATAATTCTATTTTCAACGTCACGGGGAAGTGTAACTTTACTGGCATCCGACTTCAAAATCATTCGGATATGTGATCCCGGAACAAGTTATCTATAAATGTCACCTTTTACAATGCACTCACCTAATTTTGGATAAGTAGCAATAAAAACATCATCATCCATAATTCTGAATTTCAGAGCTTCCTCATACACAGCAGCCATTCCTGTGTTGCTTAATAGTGTTTTAAATCCATTGGATGCCGTATAATTTATAGGATATAGGTACCGTACCCTCAATATCTGTGACAAACCAGTCATATGAAGCAAATGTGCTATTCCGAGTTTAATCATCAGCTTCACTTCTGAAAGTTGAGTTATCCTGTTAAAATATTATCTGAATATAAAATGTTAGCGCAAGGATGAACAATGTAACGTGAAAGTGTTTGATCTCTGGAATTATTACTAAGCAATATTTGATTTAGTGAGATTATTTAAAAGTTTGTTTTATGTTAAACTGGATTAATTGCATTTCGTATTACTGCATATGATACCGGCAAACAGTATATATTATAGAAAAGATGGAACCTCGTAGCAGATTTTGGTATACAGTACTATTTATATAACTACTTACTGAAAGAGTATTTGTCAGTCATTCGGATTGATTTCCATCTTGTTCTTGCGTTTAAAAACGCAGTAGTAAGAGGTATTGATAGTACAATAACAACATGCATTCTGGATGATTTAATCCAAGTTTTCAGTTTTATCACAGAATCCTCTACGTAATTTTATGAAGCTAAATACAAAGGTAAAAAAGGAATTGTCGCGAGGATTGTGTTCTACTGAATGTCGACAACCCCCCACGATTTAGCGAATACTTTTACCATGTCGTTCAGAAATTTCAGGATGAATATGATTGCATTCAACCTTTTTTTATTGTGTTGCATCGAAGATAGATACGGCCTTTGGATTAAGCCTGGAGCGGCCAACCCGCGGTTCGCGAGCCGCATGCGGCTGTTGCGTCGGTTTTATGCATCTCTTTTCGCCTTGGTTATATCAAGGAAAAAATAAAATGCAAACTACGATTCATCTCAATTCGATCATTTATCGTGCACTGTTCTTTTATGTCGAAGATACATGAACGCCCTCATTCGATTGACACCGCAATCGTCCATTATTAAGCCCCAATCAAATTCGTCGTTGTGGGACGTTTATTGCACTACAAGGGCTGCCGTAATCGTATCAAAAACGAAGTTAGGCCACAAACGCGCAATTTACCGTTAGAGAAAAGTAATTGAATTGCAGATAAACCGTCACAGATTACGTCGTCGACGACTCATTTAATTCTGAGACGGATCGTTTGAAATTCCCTCTAGTCTCACATGACACTGCAACTGAGTTGAAGATGAGTCTATCCTTGTGGGGTAGACGAACTGAAATGCGCTTTATGGGAAGGAACTATTGACTTATGGATAAGGTCAATGTCAAACGAGCTGCGTTTAGAATATTTTCAATGTTTGGATCAACATACGTCTGCGAATATGTGTTTTCTACCCCCTAAAACACATGAAATCGAAGCATTGACTTGTTTTGACTGACACCCATGTGAAAGAACTGCTTTGATTAGCTAAAACGACAGACAAACCATATTTAAAAAGCAATATTCAATCCAAGAAACACCAGAAGTCCCACTAAGTAGCATGCATAACAATAAATGGCTTGTAAATTTCCGTCATAATCATGTTGCTTAATGACATTTACAATGAACTAGCATTCTAGCAGATCTGAATAAAGGTGTATCTGATGTTCATGTGTGTTCCTTGTTATAATGAGGCTCTTCGCGGTAATTAACTACGAGATGCAGCTCTTGGTGTCTGACTGGTTGGAAACCACTGGATCAGGCAATCTATAACCTACACAGGTAGTACAAGTAGTTTATGTTCCGACTTTCCGTGTAACTATCTCGTACATATATTCAACCACAGTATATATATAGACAACGCTATGGATGGGTCGCCAATTGTGGACGCAGCCTGCTAAAATTAATTGCCATCAACAGCAATACAACCGTATAAATGTAGTTCAGCAGTTATATGAGATATATTTGAAATACCAGCGCAGAAGACAAAACAAACAATGTCCTACATTGATTTATTGCAAGAAACGAAATATTAGCATTTTGTGCTCGGCTCTGCGTCCGTTACCCCAGTGTGTATGACAGGGTGGTCAAAGGTTGTCGGTTCCGGCAGCCACAAAATTATTTTTGCATTGTTTGCGGGCCACGATAGTGCCAAAAATAGGTAAACAGTGCAAAACAAAAAATGCAAACACATGGTTCTCAGGCATTGCCAACCTAGACTAATAGAATCCGCATTCGATTTTTAGTTTTCTATGATTCCTATGTTGTCAGCATATAGGCTTATTCCCGACCAAAACGATAGAAAGTCAGATAACAATATAGACCCCCAACACATCATTCAACTTCGCTAGATGTCTCAGCTAGCCATAATACTAGTCAATTCAGTGACATTAGTGATGCAACTTTGAGTGCCGCTGCTAGATAACCAACTTTGGTTCCCCGCGGCTTCCCTTCCCCAGTAAAATCAAATATGAATTATGTATATATATATATATAGGTCGACACAGCTCAAGACAAAAAATAACCCGATATTTCAAATATACAATGTATGTGCAACTGTATCTATGCTCTAACCATGGCAATCCTAAACTTATCCACGCTGTTTCATATATAAAATCACTAAGAAAATACAACTGTTTCTAGAGTTGTGTGCCAGCTCAGAACTTTGATTTGCTATATATAATTATGAAAAATGTGTTGAGACTCATTAGCGATCGTTTCATTTGAAACATATTATAGTAAAATTTTAAATATATAAACAAATTCCCATATTTAATTAATTTTCATCGGAGAAGTTGTTTTAAAATATCAAATGTCTAAAGCCTATTCGTCACTCTTTACAACAGTGGTTCTTAACTTTTCCAAGCCTACCGAGTTCCTGCGCTATTCGGCAAGATTCCGCCGAACCCCATCGTTCTGAACGACTGAAATTAAGAGCCCTATCCTAACTTTATAAAGGGGAAGCTAGTCTCGTGCAAGGTTATAGAAATTGAACGTTATTGTGTAACCTTAGATACCGATACCCCATCTAGAAATAGTCTTTGTTTTGTCACAATAGTGTCGCCCGCAGGGAGAGTGAATGTCTCTTGTTGTATAAGTAACGCGAGTGAAAGGGCGAAAAACGGATGAAGAAATAGCAACTTTGAAAATCCAAAAGATGATAATATGCCTCAAAAACGTCGGTAGTTCAAGTCATTCGTTTCTCAAACTTCAAACTGCATTGAAATGCGGATAAAAGCGTTTGCCAATTGTTTTTCATTTTACTGAAATAGAAATATGATATGACTCGGCGCCATATCGCAAATATTCAGCTTGAAAATTCTTGGTTTGTCACAACAACCCGAGATATTTCAAAGCCATAAGCAGAAAACATCTAAAAGCGCTACCATAGATAAAAACAAACACCAAAACGCGCGACATCTGTGGAGATACGAGTTTTCTATGAAACGTACTAGAATCTAAAAGCATTGACGGGTTCAATAAAACTTCTATCTGCGTGAAGCTGTACACACAGCTAAACAAATTCATCGGTCGTTGAACTTTTAAGCTTGAATATCTGCGATGAACTAGTTATTTTTGCATAATTAGTAGGCGAAGTAATATAAAAGTCTCATAATATAAAACTGTTTCAAATGACCTTCGTCGAACCCCTGGAACAGCTCCACCTAACCCCAAGGGTTCGATCTAACTTAGGTTAAGAACCACTGCTTTACAATATTTTGCTTAAACGTTAACATCAGTACGTTTAGTTTCCTCATTGATAAAAGCAACCCAAATGATGGCCGAAACTTATACATTTTTTATATCAAAATTAAAATTAAATATCAAAATCGCTATTTTCATTTTCTTTTTGTCGAGCTCATCACAAGCTACATTTTCGTTCAGTGTGGAGTAATTCTTCCAGTCACCAACTTCTCCCTTTTTCGTTAAATTGGACAACTCGTCCCCGCATTTTTGGCATAAGAGACATTTGTACTTTTCTTTTCAATCATATTTCCTAAATGTGCGGTGTTTGAATATCGTATCTATTTGTTTATCAGTAAGATTCCTCTCCAGAATAATAAATTTATTTCACCTTTCAAGTCTTTTTCATAGCTTCGTATGTAGTAAAATAAATACGTTCTTTGTCTGACTGATAGTTCTAGAAAAACTAAATATCTAAATAAAAAAGAAAACGAAAAAATTATATTCATTAAAATAAAAACAAATACAGCGTTCATAAAATGGGTTGCTACCTGTCGAAAATTAATCACCTGAAAAAACCCGCTTCAGTATAATATATTTCCTGCGTAGTGTTTTGCTAAATCCTCCACATTCCTGGACTAGGCAAAATATTTATAATGGAAAAAAAGTACTATTTTTGGGGAATTTCGTGGAAGGCAATACGTAAGTAGTTTTTACCTCGGTATCGGCATCATTGAAAATCAGCCAAGCAATCTGATTTATAGCTATAAAATGGGGAAAACCCATTATAATGTCTAGCAACAATCCGGCAGTGTTTAGGGTTAAGCGAAATATATACCACAGCGAAATATATACAAAACGAGTAAACAAGATATAAAGGCCCACATCGTCCTCATTTAGGCCTAATTTAAGCAAAAGTAGAAAACAGTAAGCCTTGTGTAAAAACCAAATTTAATCGCTATCTCAAAAAATTCTTTGATCTATTTTTTTAAAATTTGAAACATCAAAATTTGGTTTTAGTTTGGTTTTGTCAGCATCATGCGGACTAAATTGAATTACTCAACGGGCCTGATTTGGCCCGCGGGCCGTAGTTTGCCCATGCCAGTGTTAGAGCATAAAGCGCCATTACATTCACTTTTCAAAGGTTTTAAATACAAAAACACATTACTCATTGCTGAAAGGACGGGTTGATATAACCACGTGGACAAAGCGCCTACTTCTTGATCTCTGGCCCCTTTTAGTATTTACTTGATAATGTTATCAGGAAATGAATTCGTGAACTGTCACGAACGTAATGACAGCCAATTCCGAAAACTAGCTACTGGCTGATATCAAACAGATATGCTACTAAACTTTGCTTATTCTTTTGCCATTTTTCAAGCGTCTGTATTCCCAAAGACACGTTGTCCGTCATATCTACCGTTTCAAGAAAAGGATTCGACTCGAAAGTGGCTTGTCCTTAGCAACATTGATATCAGCGTTGTTGCAAATTAACCAAACAATTCACAGCATCCATGTTGTACCTTCGTTAAAATATATAGTTCAATAAAATTTGTTTTGTAAGACTTGAAAACAAATTAAAATATTTTACTGGAAAGACTAGTTTTGCATAGCATAACATACTGTGAAATTGCACTTTTCTGTAGATTGTGATAGTGATAGAAAGTGTTCAATGCAGCATTTGTAATTTTAGCAATAGAGGGATATGAAATAAAAAATACAAATCAGTTCATAAAAGTAGTAAAAATTCAATGTCATAATTCGATATTATATATAGGTGGGATAAAAAATTAATAAAAATAAGGTATCCTTGAACGTCTCTTTTTACAATGCACTCACCTGATTTTGGATAAGTAGCAATAAAAACATCATCATCTCTAATCTGGAATTCCAGAGCTTCCGCATGTATTTCAGCCATTCCCGTGTTGCTTAATAATGTTTTGCATCCATTGAATGCCCTAAAATGATATAAGTAACGTACCCTCAACATCTCCGACAAACCAGTCACACGAAGCAAATGTGGTATTCCGAGTTTTATCATCAGCTTCACTTCTGAAAGTTGAATTATCTTGTCAAAATATCCTTCAAATATACAATGTTAGGATGAGCCATGTAACGTGAAAATGTTTAATCTCTGGAGATACTAACATGCAATATTTGTTTTAGTTCGAGGTAAATTTTAGGTGAAATCAGACTAATTGCATTTCGGATAACTGCAAAAAATACCGGCAAACAGTATATATTATAGAAAGATGGAACCGCGTAGCAGATTCTTCATAAGGCAGTATGGAAAAATGGAGTTATATGGATATACCACTCAGTGAAACATAAACTGAATATTGAAGGCAGGCATAGGACTGATGATTTACATGTGCTACTTATTATTACTACTTACTGAAGGAGTCTCTGTCAATCATTCGCATTGATTCCCATCTTGTTCTTGCGTATAAAAACGCAGTAGTAAGAGCTAATGATAGTACAAAAAAAACTTGCATTCTGGATGATCTAATCCAAGTTTTCAGTTTTATTTCAGAATTCTCTATATATATACGTAATTTTATAGAGCTAAATAAAAAGGTAAAAAAAAGAATTGTCGTGACGATTGTGTCCATGAGTACACAAAGATTTACATATAACGTGAAGTACGGCGACATTCCTGTGTACGCATAGTCGTTATAAGGATTGCGACAGTTACACGCAATTTTGAAGTTCTATAAGTTTTAGAATTTTAACAAATTTACAGCGATGCTAGCGGTAATAGTCCAATCTTCCACATTTATCACAAAATATTTAACTCAGAAAATTCCGACTTTTCGTGTAAGTTCCCCTAACTATCTCGTACATCTTCAACCACAGTATGTATATGGGCATGAGTGGACCTTCAATGGTGGGCACAGCCTTCTAAAATTGATTGTCCTCAACAGTAGCACAACCGTCTAAATGTAGTTCGGCAGTTATATGAGATATATTTTAGAAATCAGTTCATAAGATAAAGCAAACATTATCTTACATTTCTTTATTGCAAGAAAGCTCGGCGTCCGTTATCTCCATGTGTATGACATACGAATAAGATTAAATGTAGATGATGCATATAGATTGACATGGCTCGAAACGGAAAGGAACCCGATATTTTAAATTTATATTTCATGTGTAACTGTATCAGCGCGCTAACTAAGGCATATAAAATCACCAACAAAAGACTATTGGTTCTAGAGCTGTGTGCCAGTTTACAACTTCGATTTGCTACAAATATTTATAAAAAATGTTGAGACTCATTAGTGATCGTTCCAGTTAATACATGTCTTAGCGAAATTTTCAATATATATATACAAATTCCTCTATTTGATTAACTACCAATGGAGAAGTGGTTTTTAAATTATCATATGTCCTAAGACCTATTCGTTCACTCATTATAATGTTTTGATATTTGCTCGAATTTTAACATCAGTATGTTTAGTTGCATCATTAATAAAAGCAACTCAAATGACGGCAGAAAATTATACATTTCTATTACCAAAATTGAATATCAATATCGGTATTTTTCATTCTCTTTTTATCGAGATCATCACCAGCTGCATATTTGTTAAGTGTGAAGTAATTCTTCTAGTCCAGTGCTCTTCAACCTTTTTGTTATTGTGGAATCCCTGATATAATTTTTTGTTTTTTATGGAACCCAAATTAACAAAATTAAAAAAAAAACATGAAATAATCGTAACACGAAAAGCTGAACAACAAATCTAGTTTGTACTTTGTAGTATATACTCTCACTAGTCTCGAGAGCAATTTCTACATACTTTGAACATCATGTAACTATGGTGCAACAATAGCGTTCTTGTTAGTTTCATAACAATGACTAAAGTGATTGTACAACCGAAAATATTTCTGTTTTGTCTATTAACTGCACTGTGACTAAACCTCCTGTTCAACGAACTGGCTTACTTGGAGTTTGAATGAGACACGGTGGTCTAGGAATATTTATATTGACGCATCAACATGCTGGAACAAGAAATGTTTTTCCATGAAAAAAACAACAATGCGGAACCCCTAAGGAACCCTATAAACTCACGGAACCCTAGGGTTCCGCGGAACTGTTGAAGAGCACTGTTCTAGTCAACAACTTCTCCCTTATTCGTGAATTTGGACAAATCGAAATTCATTCCTGCATTTTTGGCATGAGAATCATTTGTACACTTTTTGTTTTACTCATATTCTTGAATGTGCGGTGTTCAAATATTGTATATATTTGTTTATCAGTGAGATTCCGTCCCAGAATACTAAATTCATTCACCTTTCAAGTCTTTCTTTAAAACTTCGTATGTAGTAAAGTAGATATGTTCTTTGTCTGACTAATAATTCTAGAAAAACTAAATATCTAATCCCAAAAGAAAACTAAAAATTCATATTCATTCAAATAAAAACAAAAACTGCGTTCATAAAATAGGTTTCTACCTGTCGACAATTCATTACTTGAAAAAACCTGCTTCCATATGATATATATATTTCCTTCGTAGGATTTTGCTAAAACTTCCAAATTCCTGAACTAGGCAAAATATTCATAACGTAGAAAAAGTACCACTTTTTGGGGAATTCCATGCAACATAAATAATTTTCATTAATCTGAAAAAATACGCAGTTCCGAATTATATATACATATATAATAATAATATATACAGAAATATATTCTATTGATGACACGCGAATAACTTTTATAATAGTTAGTAGAATATATGTGCGAATAAATTATTCTAATGCAAGTATCAGAAGATTTCTAACGAACGTGTGTCAAACTGATGTTCAAGAGCGGTATACACTAACTAAATTTAGGTTACGCCCATATGCAAAATACTTATACGGAGTTGACAATTCAACGCATCGTTGATGAACCATGGGCAAAACATAGATTAAGTGACAAATGTTAATGGCTCGATGTTGAACTTGTTAGTGTTGAATGGAGCGTATATATTAGAAATAATTAAACAGCAAAGTCTTGATTGAATAGTAGAGCAAGAATACTGCAAGGCCAGGCTTCGCATTCGAATGCGTTGAAATAATGATCAAGCATTTGATGCAGATGGATTTTTCAATTTGTACGATGTATTGTCCATCCACAAAAGTAATAATTCAAATCAATGTATACTAATACAGGTTTTCTCAAAAACGGCCTCGCCCTGCCTCACGATTACTGAAGCGTCAATGCTATACTATGTGTATTTTGTTTAAATTAAACGATAGCTTCTTATTCATGATTCACGTACCTCCAGGAGAAGCGAAGAGAAAAATATTTGTGTACAGTAACTTAATAAATGGAGTGTCATAAAGAATATCTGGTATTTTGATGTAACACACACACACACTAAACGGAAAATACAAATGGCTAAATTTTATTAACGCAAGGAGATACAAATTTTTGCTACCTTACCCAATTCAATTACCAACAACTGCAAAATCACATTTATTCTTTACAGTGAATATAAAAAAAACATTTCAACCTACACAGAAGTTAGCTTATTTAATTTGACAGTACATATTCGCATGGTTGGATTTGTAAATGATAACACAAGAGTAATAGTGATAACACAGTTTAGCATATAAATCAAATATTTGAAACAATCCATATGTTTTTATTACCTCACAGAATTACTTTCGTACAATCCTAATAAGTGATGGAAAAAAATGAAAAATATTTTTATTTTGCTGAACAGTCTATTCCCAACACTTCAGGTAATTCAAACTAATTTTGACTCCGCTTCTCAATTTAAATACAAAAAACTTCAACATAACTTTGATTAAAAAAAATCTTGTCACCGACGTACATTTAAGAAGACCTAGCATAACTTGTTTTGATTCGTTCTTCCAACAATGTACGAATATCGAATTCAAAATTACGTCATTAAAGTTTCATTCAGTCGAAAACTACGAAATACACGATAATATGAGTTTGAATATATAATTAAAGATAGAAATAATTTGGAACAGAATTTTGATCTAAGTTGTAATATTTGAAAAATCCGTTTTATCTGATATTCACTATAACAGAGAAATCAGCAATTGACGTATTCAAAAAATTCTATTTCAAAATCACAACTCGAAAGGAATGTCAAGTCCACTATCTTTTATTTTTTCTTCGTATAATTCATCGAAAGCTGCATTTTCATTTATTGTAAAATAATTCTTCCACTCACCAACTTCGCCTTTTCTCATGAACTTTGACTTTTTAAAATCCATTACCAAATTTTTAACATGTGAGTAATTTGTACTTTTGTTCTTGCTCATACTGTCGAATGTGCAGAAATTAAATATGATATCTATTTGTTCATTTGTTAGTTTCTTTCCAAGAAAGTTGGATACCGCAACTATTTCCCTTTTCAAGTCCTTCTTCATAGCTTCGTACGTGGTAAAGTAAATGCGTTCTTTGTCTGTCTGAAACTTCTAGAAAACAAGAGAGCAATGCTCAAAATATATTGAAAAGAAGGTCAAAGACCTTGAAGCATCGAGTTTGCTGAAAAGATTGGTGGACAAGGTTGGCGGGGTGGTGAGGTGTAGTAGAATAAGTGTTTTTTTATAATGAAATAAAACAGAAAAAATTTGCGTAAAATATCGTTTTCCAGGACTCAAAAAAAAATTTAATAAAGAAAATATACTAAGAGTAATAGCTTCCTATCGACTATCTCCATATTTAATTATTATATTTATGCAATCTGTTATTCCATTTGTTGTGGCAATCATCCCAACCACAACAACAACAACAACAAGAATTTAGCAAAAGGATCCATATGCTTCTTCTGTGCTTCCAATAAGTAATAAAGACAAGAGCATAAGTTAATTTGAGCAAGGTATATTTGCCTAATTGAAAATTAATGCAAAATGAGTAACAACAGCTTTTTACATTTGGGTTTGACAGTCACGGAATACCATAGATCTTTGAATGGGGCGCAAAAATTTAGAACATAATTCAAGACTAACTATCTTATGAAGTTATTTTTTTCAAATAACCATTGTAGCTTCATTCAACACATTGCTGTTGTGTTGACATGTGTTATAAAGCATGGATGGGTTGGATAAGTTATTGTCCAACACTAAACTCAACTAATAGCCTATACTTATCAGGCAATATTTCATTAAACGATTATTTTCGTGTCTTATCCTAATATATAATTACTTCTGATGATTAAATATGAAAATGAGCGCAGATTTCACATTCGCCAAGAGGCTGTTTACATGCATCATGTTCATAAAGTGTCCCTACCTCCCAGTATGTAAGAACATGAGGAAACCAGCTTCCAAACATGATATTTCCAGAGCTATAATTTTTTAAAAATTCACTCCAGGTTCCTGGGTGCGGTAGTAGCATATTCATGACGTGAAAGAAGTAGAAAGAAACGCAAACATCTTTCGCATTCCGGGCGACATAAATTATCTTGCATTTGTTACCCGATTGAATATCTTCAGGCAGGAGTCCGTAAGGGAGATGCGTCTTTATTAGCCTGCAAAGATATTATATGCTGACTGAAAGATATTATTGAATTGTTGGGGTTCTAAAAAATCGGAATTTATGTAATGCAAAAAGGTTGTAACACTCGGTTTAAGATGAGATGTTAGAGCCCAAAGCGCCATTTCATTCACTTTCAAAGATTTTAAATAAACAAACTCATTACTCATTGCTGAAATGAAGGGTTGATATAACCACGTGGACAAAGCGCCTACTTTTCGGTCTTTGGCCTCTTTCAGTATTTACTTGATAATGTTATCAGGAAAAGAATTGAAATCTTACAAACGTTATGACAGTCGCTTCAGAAAACTAGCTACTTGTATCAAACAGTTATATGATATACTAACCTTTGCTTATTCTTTTGCCATTTTTCAAGCGTTTGTATTCCCAATAACACGTTGTCCGTCATATCCACTGCTTCAAGAAAGGGAATTCGACTCGAAAGTGGCTTGTCTTCAGCAACGTTGGTATCAGCATTGTTGCAAATTAACCAAACAATTTGCTGCATCCATGTTGTACCTTCGTTAAAGTAAAGTGTTCAATAACTTTTATTAGTTTCGTACGACTTGAAAACAAATTAAAAACATTTTACTGGGAAGACTAGTTTTGCATAGCATTGCATACTGTGAAATTGCACTTTTTTGTAGATTGTGTTCAATGAAAGATTTGTAATTTTAGCGAGAAAGGGACGTGTACTAAAAAAGATAAATCAGGTCATATAAGTAGTAATAATAATTTGATAATAAATACAGGTGAGATGAAAAATGAATAAAAATGAAAAGCCTAATTACAATTTTGGCTTCATAATTCTATTTTCAACGCCACGGGGATGTGTGAATTTACTGGCATCCGACTTTAAAATCATTCGGAGATGTGATCCAGAAACAAGTTATCTATAAATGTCACCTTTTACAATGCACTCACCTTATTTTGGATAAGTAGCAATAAAAACATCATCATCCCTAATTTTGAATTTTAGAGCTTCCTCATACACAGCAGCCATTCCTGTGTTGCTTAATAGCGTTTTATATCCATTGGATGCAGTATAATGTATAGGATATAGGTACCGTACCCTCAATATCTGTGACAAACCAGTCATATGAAGCAAATGTGCTATTCCGAGTTTTATCATCAGCTTCACTTCTGAAAGTTGAATTATCCTGTTAAAAAATTCTCCAAATATAAAATGTTAGCGCAAGGATGAACAATGTAACGTGAAAGTGTTTGATCTCTGGAAATATTACTAGGCAATATTTGTTTTAGTGAGATTATTTAAAAAAATTTTTTATGTTAAACTGGATTAATTGCATTTCGTATTACTGCATATGATACCGGCAAACAGTATATATTATAGAAAAGATGGAACCTCGTAGCAGATTTCTGTATACAGTACTATTTATATACTACTTACTGAAAGAGTATCTGTCAATCATTCGCATTGATTTCCATCTTGTTCTTGCGTATAAAAACGCAGTAGTAAGAGCTATTGATAGTATAATACCAACTTGCATTCTGGATGATTTAATCCAAGTTTTCAGTTTTTTCACAGAATTCTCTACGTAATTTTATGAAGCTAAATACAAAGGTAAAAAAGGAATTGTCGCGAGGATTGTGTTCTACTGAACGTCGACAACCACCCTACGATTTAGCGAATACTTTTACCATGTCGTTCAGAAATTTTAGGATGAATATGAATGCATTCAACCTTTTTTTATTGTGTTGCATCGAAGATAGATACGGCCTTTGGATTAAGCCTGGAGCGGCCAACCCGCGGCCCGCGAGCCGCATGCGGCTGTTGCGTCGGTTTTATGCATCTCTTTTCGCCTTGGTTATATCAAGGAAAAAATAAAATGCAAACTACGATTCATCTCAATTCGATCATTTATCGTGCAATATTCTTTTATGTCGAAGATACATGAACGCCCTCATTCAATTGACCCCGCAATCGTCCATTATTACGCCCTAATCAAATTCGTCGTTGTGGGACGTTTATTGCACTACAAGGGCTGCCGTAATCGTATCAAAAACGAAGTTAGGCCACAAACGCGCAATTTACCGTTAGAGAAAAGTAATTGAATTGCAGATAAACCGTCACAGATTACGTCGTCGACGACTCATTTAATTCTGAGACGGATCGTTTGAAATTCCCTCTAGTCTCACATGACACTGCAACTGAGTTGAAGATGAGTCTATCCTTGTGGGGTAGACGAACTGAAATGCGCTTTATGGGAAGGGACTATTGACTTATGGATAAGGTCAATGTCAAACGAGCTGCGTTTAGAATATTTTCAATGTTTGGATCAACATACGTCTGCGAATATGTGTTTTCTACCCCCTAAAACACATGAAATCGAAGCATTGACTTGTTTTGACTGACACCCATGTGAAAGAACTGCTTTGATTAGCTAAAACGACAGACAAACCATATTTAAAAAGCAATATTCAATCCAAGAAACACCAGAAGTCCCACTAAGTAGCATGCATAACAATAAATGGCTTGTAAATTTCCGTCATAATCATGTTGCTTAATGACATTTACAATGAACTAGCATTCTAGCAGATCTGAATAAAGGTGTATCTGATGTTCATGTGTGTTCCTTGTTATAATGAGGCTCTTCGCGGTAATGAACTACGAGATGCAGCTCTTGGTGTCTGACTGGTTGGAAACCACTGGATCAGGCAATCTATAACCTACACAGGTAGTACAAGTAGTTTATGTTCCGACTTTCCGTGTAACTATCTCGTACATATATTCAACCACAGTATATATATAGACAACGCTATGGGTGGGTCGCCAATTGTGGACGCAGCCTGCTAAAATTAATTGCCATCAACAGCAATACAACCGTATAAATGTAGTTCAGCAGTTATATGAGATATATTTGAAATACCAGCGCAGAAGATAAAACAAACAATGTCCTACATTGATTTATTGCAAGAAACGAAATATTAGCATTTTGTGCTCGGCTCGGCGTCCGTTACCCCAGTGTGTATGACAGGGTGGTCAAAGGTTGTCGGTACCGGCAGCTAAAAAATTATTTTTGCATTGTTTGCGGGCCACGATAGTGCCAAAAATAGGTAAACAGTGCAAAACAAAAAATGCAAACACATGGTTCTCAGGCATTGCCAACCTAGGCTAATAGAATCCGCATTCGATTTTTAGTTTTCTATGATTCCTATGTTGTCAGCATATAGGATTATTCCCGACCAAAACGATAGAATGTCAGATAACAATATAGACCCCCAACACATCATTCAACGTCGCTAGATTTCTCAGCTAGCCATAATACAATTCAGTGACATTAGTGATGCAACTTTGAGTGCCGCTGCTAGATAACCAACTTTGGTTCCCCGCGCCTTCCCTTCCCCAGTAAAATCAAATATGAATTGGTCGACACAGCTCAAGACAAAAAATAACCCGATATTTCAAATATACAATGTATGTGCAACTGTACCTATGCTCTAACCATGGCAATCCTAAACTTATCCACGCTGTTTCATACATAAAATCACTAAGAAAATACAACTGTTTCTAGAGTTGTGTGCCAGCTTAGAACTTTGATTTGCTATAAATAATTATGAAAAATGTTGAGACTCATTAGCGATCGTTTCATTTGAAACATATGATAGTAAAATTTTAAATATATAAACAAATTCCCATATTTAATTAACTTTCATCGGAGAAGTTGTTTTAAAATATCAAATGTCTGTGGCCTATTCGTCACTCTTTACAACAGTGGTTCTTAACTTTTCCAAGCCTACCGAGTTCCTGCGCTATTCAGCAAGATTCCGCCGAACCCCATCGTTCTGAACGGCTGAAATTAGGAGCCCTATCCTAACTTTATAAAGGGGAAGCTATTTTCGTGCAAGGTTATAGAAATTGAACGTTATTGTGTAACCTTAGATACCGATACCCCATGTAGAAATAGTCTTTGTTTTGTCACAATAGTGTCGCCGGCAGGGAGAGTGAATGTCTTTTGTTGTATAAGTAACGCCAGTGAAAGGGCGAAAAACGGATAAAGAAATAGCAACTTTGAAAATCCAAAAGATGATAATATGCCTCAAAAACGTCGGTAGTTCAATTCATTCGTTTCTCAAACTTCAAACTGCATTGAAATGCGGATAAAAGCGTTTGCGAATTGTTTTTCATTTTACTGAAATAGAAATATGATATGACTCGGCGCCATATCGCAAATATTCAGCTTAAAATTCTTGGTTTGTCACAACAACCCGAGATATTTCAAAGCCATAAGCAGAAAACATCTAAAAGCGCTACCATAGATAAAAACAAACACCAAAACGCGCGACATCTGTGGAGATATGAGTTTTCTATGAAACGTACTAGAATCTAAAAGCATTGACGGGTTCAATAAAACTTCTATCTGCGTGAAGCTGTACACACAGCTAAGCAAATTCATCGGTCGTTGAACTTTTAAGCTTGAATATCTGCGATGAACTAGTTATTTTTGCATAATTAGTAGGCGAAGTAATATAAAAGTCCCATAATATAAAACTGTTTCAAATGACCTCCGTCGAACCCCTGGAACAGCTCCACCTAACCCCAAGGGTTCGATCTAACCCAGGTTAAGAACCACTGCTTTACAATATTTTGCTTAAACGTTAACATCAGTACGTTTAGTTTCATCATTGTTAAAAGCAACCCAAATGATGGCCGAAACTTATACATTTTTTATATCAAAATTAAAATTAAATATCAAAATCGCTATTTTCATTTTCTGTTTGTCGAGCTCATCACAAGCTGCATTTTCGTTCAGTGTGGAGTAATTCTTCCAGTCACCAACTTCTCCTTTTTACGTTAAATTGGACAACTCGTCCCCGCATTTTTGGCATAAGAGACATTTGTACTTTTCTTTTCAATCATATTTCCTAAATGTGCGGTGTTTGAATATCGTATCTATTTGTTTATCAGTAAGATTCCTCTCCAGAATAATAAATTTATTTCACCTTTCAAGTCTTTTTCATAGCTTCGTATGTAGTAAAGTAAATACGTTCTTTGTCTGACTGATAGTTCTAGAAAAACTAAATACCTAAAAATTATATTCATTGTAATAAAAACAAAAACAGCGTTCATAAAATGGGTTGCTACCTGTAGAAAAATTATTCACCTGAAAAAACCCGCTTCAGTATAATATATTTCCTGCGTAGTGTTTTGCTAAATCCTCCACATTCCTGGACTAGGCAAAATATTTATAATGGGAAAAAAGTACTATTTTGGGGGAATTTCGTGGAAGGCGATACGTAAGTAGTTTTTACCTCGGTATCGGCATCATTGAAAATCAGTCAAGCAATCTGATTTATAGCTATAAAATGGGAAAAACCAATTATAATGTCTAGCAACAATCCGGCAGTGCTTAGGGGTAAGCGAAATATATATCACAGCGAAGTATATATATATACAAAACGAGTAAACAAGATATAAAGGCTCACATCGTCTTTATAGCAGGCCTAACTCTAGCAATTCACTACTTTTTTGAAGTGAACTATATTTAATTATACACATGCACCGATTTTTAATGTCCACAGAATATCTTATTTCGCAGTTTAAGTCAAGTACGGAGAAATATATTTTATTGATGTCACAAGAATACCTTTCATATTAGTTAGTATAATATAAGTGCGATTATCTTATTCTAATCCAGGTATTAGAAGTTTTTTTACTTGCCTGTATCAAACTGATGTCCAAGAGCGGAAGACACTAATTAATTTTAAGTTACGCCCTTATGCAAAATACTTATACGGAATTGACAATTCAACGCATCATTGATGAACCATGGGCTTCTCGTAGATAATGTAGCAAGTGATCAAGCATTTAAAGCAGATAGATTTTTCATTTTGTACGATGTATTGTCCACCCACAAAAGTAATAATTCAAATCGAAATATACTAATACAGGACTTCTCAAAATACGGTCACGTCATGCTTCACGATTACTGAAGCGTCAATGATTGATACTCTGTTGTGTATTTTGTTTAAACGATAGCTTCTTATTCATTCAATAAAAATAAAATTGATATTCTTTTGCTGAACAGTCCAACACTTCAGTTACTTCAATCTAATTTTCACTCCACGCCTCAATTTATAAACTAAAAATGTAAAGGCATGTTTGATATCTGAATTTCAACATAATTTTGATTAGGGGCATAAAAATTGCGACCCGAATGTCCACATTAAAGTAATTCAAACGTTTAATCATTGTTGCTGTCGACGAACAGATACTATACACGCGATATTACGCACAGTAATTATATTGGGTCCTTTCCTGGTTCCTAAGATTTGTGACCAAATGATACTGAACAAAAAACATTGTGAATCAATCAGAGATTTAAGACATATCTTGTCACCGACGTACGTACGTTTATGGAGACCCAGCGAGATTTGTTTTGATTCGTTCTACAATCTACGAAAATTAAATACAAAAGTATGTCGATGAAATTTCGAAAACCTTGAAATAATATAAGTTTGAATATTATATAGATATATAAATTAATAATTTGGAACCAAATCTTGTTCTATATTTTAATATTTGAATCATCCAACATATTTGATATTTAGTATGATAAAGAAATCAGCAATTGATGTATTTAACAAATTCAAATTCAATTTTAAAATCACAATTCGAAAGGAATGTCAAGTCCACTATCTTTTATTTTTTCTTCGTATAATTCATCAAAAGCTGCATTTTCATTTATTGTGAAATAGTTCTTCCAATCACCAACTTCGCCTTTTCTCATGACCTTTGACTTTTTAAAATCCATTCCCAAATTTTTACTATGTGAGTAATTTGTACCTTTGTCTTTGCTCATACTGTCGAATGTGCAAAGATTGGAAATGATATCTATTTGTTCATTTGTTTGTTTCTTTCCAAGAAAGTTGGCTACAGCAACTATTTCTTTTTTCATGTCCTTCTTCATAGCTTCGTACGTAGTAAAGTAAATGCGTTCTTTGTCTGTCTGAAACTTCTAGAAAACAAGAGAGTAATGCTCGAATATATTGACAAGAAGGTCAAAGATCTTGAAGCCCCGAATTTGCTAAAAAGATTGATGGACAAGGTTGACGGGGTGGGAGGTGTAGTAGAATAAGTGTTTTTCTATAATGAAAAAAAAAAATTGTTCATATAGTTTTCTTACCTCCCAGTATTTGAGAACATGAGGAAACCAGCTTCCAAACCTGATATTTCCAGAGCTATAATTTTTAAAAAATTTACTCCAGGTTCCTAGGTGCGGTAGTAGCATATTCATGACGTGAAAGAAGTAAAAAGAAACGCAAACATCTTTCGCATTCCGGGCGACATAAATTATCTTGCATTTGTTACCCGATTGAATATCTTGAGGCAGGAGTCCTTAAGGGAGATGAGCTTTATCAGCCTGCAAAGATTTTATATGCGAACTGAATGATATTACTGACTTGTTGGGGTTTTAAAAATTCGGAATTTATTTTTGCAAAAAGGTTATTACACTCGGTTTTAGATTAGATGTTACGGGCAATGTTTTTGAACCAATGGCCGCAAATTTTGCCCACCTAGACTGACGGGCCATGTAAGTGTAACGTAAAAAGTTATATTTTGTGAACAATATTTATGGTGGTACAAAAGCAAAAGTAGAAAACAGTAAGCCTTGAGCAAAAACCAAATTTAATCGCTATCTCAAAAAATTCTTTGATCTATTTTTTTAAAATTTGAAACATCAAAATTTGGTTTTAGTTTGGTTTTGTCAGCATCATGCGGACTAAATTGAATTACTCAACGGGCCTGATTTGGCCCGCGGGCCGTAGTTTGCCCATGTCAGTGTTAGAGCATAAAGCGCCATTACATTCACTTTTCAAAGGTTTTAAATACAAAAACATATTACTCATTGCTGAAAGGACGGGTTGATATAACCAAGTGGATAAAGCGCCTACTTTTCGATCTCTGGCTCCTTTTAGTATTTACTTGATAATGTTATCAAGAAAAGAATTCTTGGAATATTACGAACGTTATGACAGTCGCTTCCGAAAACTAGCTGCTGACTGGTATCAAACAGATATGATACTAACCTTTGCTTATTCTTTTGCCATTTTTCCAGCGTTTGTATTCCCAATAACACCTTGTCGGTCATATCTACTGTTTCAAGAAAAGGAATTCGACTCGAAAGTGGCTTGTCCTTATTAACGTTGGTATCAGCGTTGTTGCACATTAACCAAACAATTTGTTGCATCCATGTTGTACCTTCGTTAAAATATATGATTTTATAAACTTCTATAAGTTTAGTACGACTTGAACAAATCAAAAACATTTTACTGAGAAGACTAGTTTTGCATAGCATTGCATACTGTGAAATTGCACTTTTCTGTAGATTGTATAAGATAATATTGATGAATCAACTAAATGAGAAACAAGATGTCATATAAGTAATATAAAATCAATGCCATAATTTGATATTCAATGGAGGTGAGAAGGAAAAACAAATGAAAATGAAAAGCCGAATTACAATTTTGACTTCATAATTTTGTTTTCAACGTCACGGGATGTGTAACTTTATTGCCATACGACTTTAAATTAGTCGGAGATGTGATCGAGAAATAAGTTATTCTTGAATGTCACGTATCCATGAATGTCGTCTTTTACAATGCACTCACCTGATTTTGGATAAGTAGCAATAAAAACATCGTCATCTCTAATTTTGAATTTCAGAGCTTCCTCATACACAGCAGCCATTTCTTTGTTGCCCAATAGTGTTTTATATCCATTGGATGCCGTAAAATGATATAAGTAACGAACCCTCAACATCTCAGACAAACCAGTCACATGGAGCAAATTTGTTATTCCAAGTTTCATCATCAGCTTCACTTCTGAAAGTTGAATTATCTTGTCTCAATATTCTCCGAATATCATATGTTAGCGCAGGGATGGACAATGTAACGTGAAGAATGTTTAATTCATGGAAATATTACCAGGCAATAGTTGTTTTAGTAAGATTATTTAAAAAAAAATGTAAACTTGGACTAATTGCATTTCTGCATTAGATACCGAGAAACAGTATAGTATATAGAAAAGATGAGCCTCGTAGCAGATTTTGGTAAGATTCTTTATAAGGGAGTATAGAAAATGGAGGTATAGGTTGGACATAACGCGCTGCAAAGAATAAACTGAAAATTAAAGACACCTATAAGTCTGAGGGTTTAAATATATGACTTATCATATACTACTCACTGAAAGAGGTTCTGTCAATCAGTCGCGTTGATTTTCATCTTGTTCTTGCGTTTAAAAACGCAGTAGTAAAAGCTATTTATAGTATAATAAAAACTTGCATTCTGGATGATTTATTCCATCCAAGTTTTCAGTTTTATCACGAAATTATCTATATGTGATTTTATAAAGCAAAATACAAAGTTAAAAAAAATTGTCGTGACGATTGTGTTCGACTAAACATCGATAACCACCAAACGAAATAGCAAAACAGTAACTTTACTCTTCATAACCCATAAACTCAAGTATATAGACTTGGGAATAATCGCTGAACTTCCAAGTTCATCATTCTATTTGCAAACATTCTATAACTGAATTGCAACTGGCACGTGGCCGTGTTTGCTAATATATCCTATCAAATATGGTCATTCCCTTATATAACATTTGATATTTATTATGGTTGGTTATCAGGCATTGCCTGCAGTTTCCATTGTTGCGAATACTTTTACTATGCTGTTGTGCAGAAATGCTAGGAGGAATATGAATGCATTAAAGTTTTTGCATTGTGTTGCATCGAATTGTTTTTTTTTATATCATCCAAATATCTTGTTATGTTAGATACGACCTTTGGATTAGGCAAACTATACTTTCCACGGGTAGTACAAGTAGATACACTAATATACAATCACTCTTTATTTATATTATTTTCACTCTAAATGTTTGAATTCTTATGAGTGATACAACTCTATCCTCCTCTATTTACCAATACCATATTGGATACGTATTCACTTTTTTATAGATATGTTAGATATACATCACATATGAGCTTTTTTCAGCCAATATTTCCACCGTATTATCAGTACGTTTGCTCAAAAAAATTTCTACACTTTAGTCACAAACCAGCCCATAGACCTGAAATAAATCTAAAAATATACATAATAGACTCGTTGTTTTTATACCATTGTTACACGCTCTTTGTGGTATCGTGTTCAACAATGTGCGATATGTAGGGCTGGGAATGGTTAACCGGTTAACCGATTTCAGATGGTTAACGGTTATTATTTATTTTAACCGTTAACTGACATCTCAGGTACAAATCATCTTCATACCGTACAATATCGTCAAATATGATTACGTCATCGCAAATTTATCTCTTGCAGCGTTTAATTCAAAAAAATATTACTAACTGTGTGGGTAAGGAATCAATAAATGTGAAAAATAATGGAAGTACCAAGGTTGCTGATAATGAAAATTTACAATGATAAATTCAGAATCAGTTTTCGGTCGATTTCGAAATATATTGTTCACGATTTCATTGCAAAATCGGATATTCAATGTCATACAACAAGTGTGCAGTTGATGCCGTTTTTCTTTATGATATATATCTCGAAGTAGAATTTGCACATCGGAAACTAAAAATTTGTCACATAAATGACGTTTAACAACGGAATCGGGTTTTCTAAAATATTTCCACATGCCGAACCACGCTGCCTATCTTTTGCAGCAGTTGAATCATGAAACTATCTCGATTCGTGAATAATTTTGAGCGATACCGGGATAAGAACACGCGAAATTGCTTTATAACCATTGTGACGTAACAAGCTGAAATTATAATTATTACGTCAAACGTCACGCGGCGGTTAACCGGTTAATTTTACGCGGTTAACGGTTAAAGTGTTTTCCCTGAAATTCCCAGCCCTAGCGATATGCATGGATAAAGTAAAACTAATTTTATATGTATGTATCCGCATATATCCATGCATTTAAAATCGAAGAAGAAAATTTGTATTACGGGCTACATTGATACTGAATGTAAACTCCTATATCGCATGCCGGAACTATATTTCACCGTCATCATAACACCGTGAGTTGTACATAAAGATTTACACATAACGTGAAGTACGTCGACATACTGGTGTTAGTGGTGTAGGCATAGACTGTATAACAACTGAGACAGTCACACACAGTCTTATAGTTCTCCTAGTTTTAGTCCAATCTTCCACATTCATCACAACATATTTGACTCAATAAAATTCCGACTTTCCGTGTAAGTTCCTCAAGCTATCTCGTACATCTTTAACCACAGCATGTATATGGACAACGCTATCGATCGGGTTGTGGACGCAACCTGCTAAAATTGGAGCGAATATTTAGAAAAAATGTCTCATTAGTGATCGTTTCATTTAAAACATGTGATAGCAAAATTTTTTTTATATTTGTTGCACTTTAGAATATTTTGCTTAAACTTTAACATTAGTATGTTCATTTTCATCATTGATAAAAGCAACTCAAACGGTGGCCGTAAATTATACATTTCTTATACCAATATTAAAATTAATATTATTAAAAATCAATATCGCTATTTTTCATATTCTCTTTGTTGAGATCATCAAAAGCTGCATTTTCGTTAAGTGTGAAGTAATTCTTCCAGTCACCAACTTCTCCCCTTTTCGTGAATTTGGACAACTCAAAATTCATCTCTGCATTTTTGGCATGAGAGACATTTGTCTATTTATTTTTACTTGTATTTTGAATATGAAGTTTTTGAAATTGTATCTACTTATTTATCAGTAAGATTCCTTCCCAGAATACTAATTTAATTCACTTTTTAAATCTTTCTTTATAGCTTTGTTTGTAGTAAAATAGATACGTTCTTTGTCTGACTGATACTTCTAGAAAAACTAAATATCTAATAAAAAAAACGAACAATTCATATTCATGCAAATAAAAACAAAAACAGAGTTCATAGAATGGGTTTCTACCTGACGAAAATTCATCACTTGAAAAAACCCGCTTCCATATAATATATTTCCTGTGTAGTATTTTGCTAAAACCTCGCTCTAGCTTCCTGGACTTTAGGCAAAATATTCATAATGGGAAAAGTAGCATTTTTTAGAGAATTTCGTGCAATACAAATGATTTTGCATAAATAAGATGACTTTACGTTAATCTGAAAACAATATGCGGTTATGAATTATTTTTGACAATATTTAGGCTCCATTATCTTATTATTAATTAACGTTTTTAGTTCTAGGTTCACAACAACGGTACTCGAAACGTAAGTAGTTTGTACTTCGGTATTGGCATCATTGCAAATTGCAAAAGTCAAGTAATCTGCATCCGATTTGTACCTTAACTGATATATAAATTTATAGCTATAAAATTGAAAAAACACAATATAATGAATAGCAACAATCCGGCAGTGTTTAGGGGTAAACGAATTATATATTACAGGGAACTGTATATAAAACGGGTAAACAATATATAAAGGCTTACAATGTATTTATAGTAGGCCTACTTCTAGCAATTCACTATTTATCGAAGTAAACTATATTTGTTTTATACATGCACTGATTTTTGATATCCACAGAACATCTTATTTCACAGTTTAAGTCAATGACGAAAAGATATATTTTATTGATGGGCTCGATGTTGATCTTGTTAGTGTTGAATGAAGCGTAAACAGCAGAAATAATTAAACAGAAAAGTCTTGCTTGAAAGGTAGAGTAAAAATACTGGAAGGCCAGGTTTCGGATTGCGAGAAAATAATGACCAAGCATCTGAAGCAGAAGGATCTTTCAATTTGAGTAATACATATCACCGATTTATATTATATACTAAGAAACCATATCATGAGAAAAAATATACCTTTTTCAGTTAAAAAAACAAAACCCCTCAAATTTCATAAAAAGATCCCTACGTAAGTTATATTTCGTATAATATTTTTCAATCAAGCATCAGCACATCCATTATAACAAATATATATATTGATTGATATAGGTATGGTAGCAAATGTACAAAACAAGTCGTCGTTCGAATAGAACTCTGTGGCTCAGTTTGTTTCGGATATTACTTTCGAAGTTCGTATCAAATAACATCGTATTCGCTATAATGTATTTTGAAATGCGATAACATCAATGAGCTACAGGCTTTCTGGTTATCCAGCGCGATGCGTTGTATTACAGGGTTTATATTGGGATGATTTTCCAATGTTCTTATTGATTGCAGAACAAACTAAGCTGGAGTTATCCGGTCAAAAGTTTGTGATATATAGCCTAGGCTCGACTCAGTATTGTTACTATAGTCGCATTTGTTTACCTAATTTTAATATTCATTCGGAACAAGCAGCACTACCAGTTTAAGGTTGATTATATGTCAAAATGTGAACAAAAAGGCTTATTATTAGTAAATTCAAACAATAGGCATTGATTTTTCCATGTATTTTGCACAAAATATATCCAATAAACATGCACCTTAATGTTTTTGATAAATGATTTTCGACTATTCTAGATGATTCACATATAATTCTATTGGAATTATTTCTACGTTTTCCCGTACTGGACTACAAGAATCAGGTATGCTCGTATATTGTATGTTGGATAGATAGCTCTTGCGTTGGATAGCTCAATTGTACATTATATTTAAATATCTCGGCAAAAGTGTATATGCAGGGAATCGTATAAACGACAACGCATGTGTGCCGCAGGCAGGATTGTTTTGGCTGTATTCACTATTCGGTGCAATACTGTATTCAGTGCAATTGAGAGACCACCTCACAGCCTTACTAAACGCAGTGGATAATGGAGCACATAAGACAAATAATGAGCATGTAATGACAATGTGTGTCAACTTCAAATATAAACTGAACCCTAATTCTTCGGGATTGAGATAGCGTGTATGTGAATGAATAACCTCCATAATGTACGTATCATGTTTTTATTTGTCACCATGCGGTCTGCTTGTTGTTGAGTTAGTGATAAAAGCAAATAGCAGGGAATACAAAAGATACCCACCAGTCAGCAATCGCTGTAAAGTAGATAGATAGCTTTGCGCTCCGTCAGTTAATGAAAAGTACTTCAGGGTGAAGTAATTGACGTCGTAGTTTGGTAGTTTAACTTAGTCAATGATAAAAATTATGAACGAGCATATGAGTCCATATCTAATTTTTGTCGAGTTACCGGTACTGTGGTTCTCATGCAACTGATTTCGAGCACGAGTCTTGGTTGGCTTTGTATATGCTTCAGTGACTCCACTGGTATAGGCTCGGCCTCAGCGAAAGGGAATCGTTCAGTATCTGGCTGAAGCTAATGGGGCGTGACAGAATGTATTGAGCTTTAGTTATAGGTAAAGGCGATTTTGAAATACCGAGAATTAGGCGAAATAAAAAAGAAGATGAAATGAAATGCATTGATAATGCACAGATGATTGAATCGGGCTCGACACTTCATTGGTAATCCAGAACTCTAGCCTTTGATTCTGGCTAATATTGCAGATATTCTAGAGCAGGGGTGACGAACCCATTTCGTCACGCTAATAACCGAATTGCGTAAGTCATTTTTAGCAGTTTTGAGAAAAACGTAAAAAACTTCCTAATGATATGCCATTGAGAATCAATAATTTGCCATAGTTCAATTTTTCGATCGTAGACGGATTCAAGTTAATTTGTATGACGCAGTCAAGTGACGTCATAATGGCGCACTGTGACTTAGGCAGAAATGTGTCTATGACTAGGGGACATACGCAATTTTGCAACTTGACTATATGTACCAGTCCTGTAAACAAAACAATCCAAAAATGAATGTAATTCTTAGTATATACGATGTCTATTCCTCAAAATAGCTAATCTGTTTCAATTACATTATTTTTTATGTTTAAAAATATATATTTCAAAAAAACACGCTCTGCACATCCACCGAAAAAAGACTAAAGTTAAATATAAAGAATAAAACAGCAAAGTACCCTTATATAAAAGCCAACTAAGGTGAATTGGATTCAGACAGTGAATATCACAAGTGCACGCCTCCCTATACTGTAGTTCAAACTGAAATTTATAAGCGATAAGCTAGAATCTGAGATGCAACAAGAGAGCTATGCTCAAATATATGGACACGTAGAGTCACATAATTTTGATGACGTCATAGCGAAAAAAGAAGTAATAGCCTTCTGGAGAAAATTTTTATCTTTAACCACTAAAAATTTCAAAGCAATTGGTCCAGTATTCGAAGAGAAAAGCGACTTTTTAAAAACGTGTCAAGCGGTACTGAGTTAGCAGTCAGGCAGCATCTTACCTGTACACTGTAGGCCATATACGGTAATTGATCACAGAACAGTTGTTCCCTTGCAAATTTTATGTTGTTTACACTTTAGGACAGATAATTGATCACAGAACAATTCTTCCCTTTCAAATTTTATGTTGTTTCCAGTAGACTCTCATCAAAATAAACAAATATAGTAGGCTACAAGTGCTACAACGCTTGCATTACTGCACTGGTAGGACCGTGAAAGAATAAGTTACGGTAATTTCATTGTGGTAAGACACCGGTACCGGCACCAGTACCAGTATCGTACTTGCGTACTGAGCTACCAGTACCGGTTAGCAGTCAGCCAGCATCTTACCTGTACACTGTAGGCCATATACGGTAATTGGTCACAGAACAGTTGTTCCCTTGCAAATTTTATGTTATTTACACTTTAGGACAGATAATTGATCACAGAACAATTCTTCCCTTTCAAATTTTATGTTGTTTCCAGTAGACTCTCATCAAAATAAACAAATATAGTAGGCTACAAGTGCTACAACGCTTGCATTACTGCACTGGTAGGACCGTGAAAGAATAAGTTACGGTAATTTCATTGTGGTAAGACACCGGTACCGGCACCAGTACCAGTATCGTACTTACGTACTGAGCTACCAGTACCGGTACCGAACCTGTAGGTCTGATATTCCGTTCCGCATACGATAGGCTATAAAACTTGCATTGCAGCATTAGTAATACCGCGGAAGGAATAAGTCAATTTCACTGCGTTACGGCACCGGTATGGCAACTTACCAGTACCGACCTACAGTAGCTGTAGTACTGAGCAAGACAATCGATCGCGAAACCGCTTGAAATAAGTGTAAAACAGTGTTCCCATGAGTAAAAATAAATACCGCGAAATTTTGTATGAAATATCATATCTCATAGGATTCATATAAAATTTAAGAATAAACAAAAGTAATAGCCTTCTAGCGAAAAAATTAATCTTCAACCACTGAAAATTTCAAAGCAATTGGTCCAGTATTCGAAGAGAAAAGCGACTTTTTAAAAACGTGTCAAAGAACAAGAACAACAACAAGAACAACAAGAACAACAACAACATAATATTGAAACGATCGTTATGTCCACTACGTGTCCAAAAACTCGAAAATCCTTCGCAGAGGTTATTTTGCTTTTGTGACGTCATAATAGTCCTGCGTTAACAATGATAATTCATTATGACGAAACAATTGAACAAATTTGCGTATCATACAAAATCTCTATTTTTATGGGTTTTGGAATTCTTAAAATAAAATAAAATCTGAGTTAACAGACAGGTGCGCAGCATTACATAAATACCTATTTTATGAAAAACTCAAAACCGCTAAAAATGACTTACGCAATTCGGTTATTAGCGTGACGATTTGCTGCCGCGGGCCACTTTATCAGTCACCGCTGAGTTAGCGGGCCGCACAATTTTTAGTCGTACTACCGTATGATATCTGTTGATTTTCATCTACAAAACGAACAACGGCATCCATACAGCTGATGTTATTCAATTATATAATATAATATAAACGCTGGGCTCGGATGTTCGAGATCCGAATTTCCTTTCGAATACCACAGCATTTTTACCACGAAAGTTTAGAGTCTACTACCTTCGTATTAATGCAAAATCAATTTTTAATGTACTGATTGAAATAAATTGTAGTCTTTGATATTTTATAGCAGATCTAGGGATTTCTCGGACGTTGATATGAATATCTTGTGATAGAGACAGTCAGTGATGCAAGAACATCATATTTGTAAAACTTTATAAAAAAAAAACGCCTCCGCTCAAAATCAAATGTAAATCATAAAAATTCCAATTACATTTTCAGGGTGGATGGGGGCTAAGAATCCAGATTGCGTCGGAAATTCAAAACCTCAAATCATTTCTAAACCGAACCGCAACTGGATAGTTACTAATTTGTTATTTCAGAACGTAATGTTTTTTTCACATTTTGCATTAGGGATGGAGGCTTTGTACAAAAGATCCGTATTTCGCAAGCCTTCGGATACAAAAATTGTAAACAAATCCCTCTAATCACGATTGACTGATTTTTAAAACGTAGGCATTTTTTTTAGATTTACCATTGTCTTAATCATGGAACAGAAGTTATAAACTTTTTATTACTTTCAAGTATCACGTGTATCGTGCACGAAAATATCACATTTTCATAAAGTGATATTACTTCTTCTCTATTAAACGGTATGCGTTTGCCGATAAGAGAGCGTAACTATGCTACGACAATGGTCATTTTGATCCATTGTTAGAGGTATCGATGATCCAAAAAAATAGATGTGTTGGAAATAGTGTTGCTGCCAGTAATATGAATAACACTTGTGATCCCGTTCTCTCTGTACAGTTCATGGAAGTTTGTGACTTTACGCCAAACATACACTGAATTGCCTGAATGCTTCGTGGGCCACACGAAAGTCCTTGGCGGGCCACATGCAGCCCGCGGGCCGCAGGTTCGTCACCTCTGTTCTAGAGAATCTCACGAATATGATGTAACAGAAAAATATATTTGATGAGCTCGCAGATAGATAAATCAAGATTTTTATCGATAACTAATGATTACGAAACTGAAGCAATGACATAAACTATCCAATAAGACGTTTGACTGTTCTGAAATAATAAAAAAACTTTTAAAACCGATGAATACCGAAAAACATGCATGTGGAAAATAATATCATACTTAAATATTTGTGTTATTTTGTTACAATTAGGTTTTTGTTTTTCAATTTTGTGATTCTATTCAACTTCAAAAATGGATTCGTGGCTTTTAGAATTTCAAATGGACATGAGCAAAGTGCATGGAAAAGTTGATGAATTTTTGAGTCAAATCGGAAAACTCATGAAGCATTTAGACATTGGATGCATTCTTGTGTACAGTAATACCGAAAAACATATTTCAGCCCTCTTCTCGAATGACAAGGGACTCAATGTGTTTCTACAAAGTGCGAAGAATGGCCTGTTAACACTGGACATACATACTACGAGTGTTGAAAATGCTTATTTCAAGAATCTAGTAAATGAATTGGATGAAAAAGTCAGAAAATTAGAATTTGCTGAGATTCCAAAAACACCGCCTTATGATAGCCTTCCCGCCATGAAACGAGGTCGAGAATTTTCTCATTACGATATTGTCCATGGTATTCGTTTAGTTGAACGAGATTTTGACAAGCTTGTGTTTGACGAAGTTACCTCAAGGCAACATCTACGTGTTTTACACTCTATCGAATTTGGGAATTGCCTTTATTGTGATAATGATATAACCATAGGTGAATACGACTACGAAAGCTATTCTCATGCCTTATCAGGATTCGGACACGTCGATTACAACGGGAAACGTGTTCTTATATTGGGTGGAGGTGATGCTTGTATTATTCGTAGAATCAAGGATATGGGCAGCACTATGATAACGGCAGTAGAATATGACCAGCGAGTGGTAGACGTTACAAAACTCTACTTTCGCGAAATATGTGGTAATCTACTCGATTCCATGACAGGTCCTAATTATGAAATTGTTATAGAAGATGCTGCAGAATATCTTGAAAAAGCTGTCAAGACTGGATTAGAATTTGATGTCGTAATAAATGACATCGCTACAATCCCATTATCTCTGGAACCAGTGGGAGAGAGATGGGAGTTCAATCTTAAACTTTTAGCTAACTCAATGGAGGTGTTGAAGCATGATGGGGTATTCGTTAGTCACGGAACTTCGGCAAGTCGTCTCCAAGGACAGAAAGTATATGAAGCTCAACTGGAGAAACTTGAGTATCCCATTAAGTTCACCAAAGAAATAGGTTACATTCCGACTTATCAAGAAAACTGGGTGGTTTACATAGTTTGGAAAAAGAGTTCTTGAAACTGAAGTATTCAGACAGAGTAGACTATTTTACAATTAAAAGTAATTAAAATTGATGTGCCTCAACAATCGTGATAGAATTCATAAACTATTTACTTTACAAAAATGTCTTTCAGTAACGGGCCTCGTATAACTCGTATCGCCGGGAAATACGGTATTTATCTCATAACTGACGGATTATTGTTATCTTCGAGCTATCATATCGTCATCATATATATTAATAAAGATAAATTCATTCTCGTAACTCTGGCATGGAGTATGTCAGCCAGATAATCTGTGGAAGACGGAAAACTTGCATTACATTACAGCTCAAACTCAGCTGGAATCATTGATTCTTGTAATCTAGATCTAACGTCGCCCTATGTAAATGCTACAATAAATATTAAATAGAAAAACGATTGAAATAATTATATTTTTCAAAAATATATTCCACAATAACTCCCCAATAACTAGTGGGGGCAATTCTACAATTTATATATATACTTCAAACAAAGCACCTATAATGCATGAAATATATTGCCTAATTAAATTCGATTCTTGAAACAAACTTTTAGGTACATTCTACTCTTCCATACATTGCCGTTGGCTATCTGTGTCGTGTGGAAATAGTAAATATCCATATTGCCCTTCTAATATTCAGAATTCAATTAACAATAAACATTAATACTACTTTCCTCTCGAAAATCGTGTGCACTATACTCCAACAAAGTTCAATATTTTCACTACATTTTATAAGACTGCAATTCTATTGAATACCAGGCAACATACATTTCTATATCTGGCACAATGATTATAATCGCGGTGCTCAGGAAATGTGTTTTCGACATTATTATTTAACAGTAATGAATTCGGCGGATCGATATAATAAATAGCGGATTGAGATTGGGTTATAGGAATCAATTTTTATGACTTATATCTCGACAGGAGGGTGGACAGAAATAAGAAAAGGGAAATGTTTTCTACTCGGCGTAGTTCATCTTACCCCAGCAGGTGTGGTAAATCACTTTCTTGAGGGGTCCACAGATAATAGACTTATTTAGTTGGCTATGAAGTGAAGTGAGCTTTATAGCCGTATCTGTTGCCCTGATTTTAAGCCCTTGTGTCGACAATTGTTGGCAAAAGTCTTATATATATATGTTTTCTTCACAAAAAAAGGTCTCGTAATGTTATATTCTTCGAACACTGGAAACTGTTCATCACAAATTAAGCAGGCATTTGAATATTGTCTTTAAAAAATACGTCTCTCCATTTCTTGTTAAAAAACGTCATTCGGAATCCACATTGCGTTTCCCCCTCATACTGATGGATTTGTTACAGTGGCTGGCAAATTACGGCAGCTGCAGAGAGAATGTTGGTAGAAAAATAAGTCCAAACCTAGACTAAGATTTATATAATAAACAGCATAAAGTAGCAATCGGGTCATCTTGGGTGAGTTTTAGGTATATGTGGCTGGTTTTCCACATTATTTACAGGTGCAGATAATACATGTCTATATCTTAGCCGAAGACTCGTTAGTTTCAACGCAAATGTATATCCATGAAAACTATATACTGTATACTGTAATCGTAAATTCTACAGGCACAAGTGGGCCGGATGAAATACTTCGGCGAGCTGGATCCTGCCCGCGGGCTGTATTTTGCCCACCCTGCCTTAATGATACTTCAATCAATTATTGGAAACGAAGTGTACATATGGCTCGTTTTGTTATTATTTTGTTCTTGCACCAAAGTGGCGCACAACATGAACATAGTATTTGTGTTCCGGTTGGGGTTCAGGTTGTGCGACTAATAATCGTATCGATAACGATACCTCGTTTTCAAGGTATTCTGTTATCACGAGCAATTATCAAAATGCACTTCTGATCATATTCTCTACTTCTTAAATACACACCGGTTTACTTATCTTGAAAATATCCTATTCTAAATTAATGTTTCTTTCACTTTAATAGCAATACGGATGATGCCTCGTTTCCATGGCAACGGGGTATTTTCTTGGATGGCACCATATCCAAAATTGATCAGGGGATGCTACTGTGCATGTGTGCCAAGTTTCATGCTTGCATCCAAAAGTGCATGATTTTACCTCTTATCCGCTGAACTACAAAGCGTGGGTTCTGGGTCGTCATATTTTTAACGCCTAACCAGAAAGTCCGTTTTTTGGTTTCACGCGTAATTTGAACTGCTTATTGTGATGTCACAAACTTATCTGTTACGCCCAAGCACCTTGATTATTATTTACGATCCCTGGATTTCGTGTTGCTGCACCGGTATAATTTATTTGTTTTTCGTTGCGTAGTCAACATAAAAAATATTTGGAATGTTTAGAATTTAAAAAGGCATTCGAGATTGCAAAGCTGGTGTCCAATTTTGTTACAGGAAGTTCGTTGGTTGCTGCTCGTAGCCGCATGGTTAGGTTAGACTAGTTGAAATTTGAAGGAGGGAGTGCTATCGATTAAAACTTTGCATCTTATCACACAAATTACAAAAAAAGGTAAAGACTCACAAATTTCTTAAAGCCCTGATTGTTCAATTAAGTCTCCATTAATCCGAATGGATTCTGTACCTTTTCAGTTTTAAAGCAAACTTCTAAATAACCTCATTTTCTGCTATCTTCTTCCGTAATGTTAAACGTTCTCGTTTAAAGCGGGCATTGCTTTCTGGTCGTTCAGCATTATGTTCGTTTGACATAAAATCCAACATTGCTTTTAGCACTGCCGAAACTCTACTTGCTTCATGCAATTGTTCTAAGTTCAATTTTGCAGAAATTTTAGGAATGTCCCTTTCCCTGGTTGATTTTCTCCTACTAGATGAATTACATGATCTTGTCTCAAAGTTCTTTATTGATCTCATTTGCTCTTCCACTTTATGCGTCAAGTGTTCAATCACAATGTTAATTTTGATAAGTTGATTCTCGAATAATTTCATTTCATCGTGTGAAATACAATTTTTCTTCCCGCGAAATATATGCTCCAATGAGCTTTGATCATCAATAACTTTGACAAACATGTCTTTAATTTTCTATTTATCATCACAGCATAAAAGTAGCCTTTTTCATCTCGCAATGCTTCTCTTTAGAAATTCCAGCATTTCAACAAACTGGGCCTTGATTTTATCACCTGCGAAATCTTGACAACAGCAATTTTCTGTGGATGCTCCCCACTTTCAGATCTGGGCTGTTCCAGTTCTGAATTTCCTTCAGTCAAGGTTTACGGTAATAAAATGTCTTCTGCATCTACTTCAGTTTTTCTACTCGTACTGGTGCTTGATGAACCATTTCTTGACGCCATGATCAAAAGCGTCCCAACTACTAATTGAGTGTACAGTTTTCCAATGTACTGATTATTGCACAGCTTCACACTTGTTGAAGTGCACAAAAGCGTCCCAACTAGTAATTGAGTGTACAGTTTTCCAATGTACTGATTATTGCACAGCTTCACACTTGTTGTGCACTTGTGTTGCACTTCTGTTTGTCACTCGGCTTGAGACTCCAATTACTGTAGTGCAGGGGTGTGCAAAGTGCGTCCCGCGGGCCAAGTGCGGCCCAAATATATTGTCACACCCATTTTAAACGAATTCGGTGGGAAATTTGCTGCTGGATTCTTTTGCCGACTACTCTCATCCAAATTTGCCTAAATGCAGTGCTAGCAATTTGACGCCCATTTTAAAAAAAAATATGTAACCGAAAAGTGCCATATTTGAAGCCATGACTTTTTTCAAATTAAAAAAGTTATCTTAGTTGAGATGTTTTTGGTATAATACGTCAAGATTCATTTCCAAATACTTTGCTGTCAAATATTATTCTAGATTAGATTTTAACAAAATCAACTGATAGGCTGGAACCAAAACTCATTCAGCTTTTGTATCTCTTAATATTTGACAGCAAAGTATTAGGAAATGAATCTTGGCGTATTATACCAAAAACATCTCAACTAAGATAACTTTTTTAATTTGAAAAAAGTCATGGCCTTAAATATGGCACTTTTCAAAAGAATTCAGCAGCAAATTTCTCACCGAATTCGTTTAAATTGGGTGTGACAGTATATTTGGATTACAGTTTTAAGATATTTATGCGTTTTCTGCAAGGAACCCCTATGATGACGACATGAGATCAATAACGAAAAGAAACTATTTTGTGCCTGCAACTTATAGAAAGCCTATGTTAAATGAAGGTGCGGCCCGCGATTTTTCCCAGTTATCGATATTTGGCCCGCCTGCGAAAAAGGTTGCACACCCCTGCTGTAGTGTACTGTAATTTCGTCAATTTGTTGCCGTAAACAATTAATCCCTTTAATTACTGGTGTACTGCAGTTTGTTCCCCCGACTCAAATTATTTACTTTCACGCTGTGCCAACTTTAAAACGGTGACCACTTGGATCACAGTGTGCCACAGATGTTGATACTAGAATTAACTTTTAAACGCAGTCTTTATCTTTTTATGCTCTGACGGGACGGCCCCTTCAGGAAAAAGCCGGTAATTAATTTTAGTGTTACTCGGGTATAAACAAATGCAGTACCAATAGATTTCTAAACTGTGAGAAAACCTATTTGTTACACCTAAAAGAACACGGATCAATTACAAATACAAGTCTATGTTGGGGGAGCCATATTTAAGAAAGAACTGCAGACAGAGCAACTAGCCTAACTCAAGTGAGAACACGTGCTTCAAACACAAAGTCAAAAGGTGATAGTCTCTTGCGACACCTAGTGGACATAAACCCATGGGTACGTATGCCAACAATGTTCTTTGTAAATCAATGACCATCACAAAGATAATAAAATGTCCACAATAGTTTTTTGAACACCTCTTTATATGATAAGAATAGTTGAACGATATCTGCAATCCTTTGCGAGTATTTTTCAACCCAATTTTTTCTTGAAAGATAAAAATAATGGGAATTGTATATTTTATTGTAAAAATCATAGTTACATACTGTGTTGAGTCATGTCAGGTTGAGTCAAAAGTAAAAGAGAATAATTCTCGCATCACAAAACTGAAATGTTAAAATATACATGGAGTAAAAAAAATAGGCGCTGGCAACTTCTACTTAACTTACAAAGGCTCCTGTCACAAGTAATGACAAAATAAAAAAAGTGTTGAAATTCATTATGCAGATCTGTGTTGAGTGTGCAGGGTAAATAACCCTTTTACGATTTTGCCAAATTAAATATTGTCAAAGACTTATCTAAAGGTCCAAAATTAAACGATTCGGCTAAATTGTGTGAGAAAAGAATTGAGAAAGCCTTGGGTTATTATATTGCGCGAAAAAGCTGGAAATTCAATGCTCACATCTAGTCAATGAGCCTGGTCATATAGTTACGAGTTTGGTATGAATATCATAACATACTTCTTCGAACAAACTGTGGGCATTAGGATATTAAAAGTTTGGTAACCACCGCTCTAGTTTCTTATGGCTTTTCTAGTTATTCTAGACTTTGCATTAGGAACGGATTGATTCGGATTGGCGACTTAAATTAAACTTGGCTAGTTAATTGATTCAGCTATTCAGACACATCAAAAGAAAATAATATTTTCGAATTGCTACACATGAACAAAGCGGAGAATTTGAGGAATGTTAAATTCCTATAAATAAAGCTAATGTGTTTCTAGATTTGATTTCACCCTGCGATAATATTTTTCACTATACGCCAGCGCTCTTTCCATATAATGATTCTTTGATCAAGTTTGTCTGCATAGAAACGTCATCAAATTGCATTTTGCTAACACCAAAATAGAAGAGCGCCAACAGACTAACTCAACAATAAAATATTTTCGTATGAGTCGCTCTCTATACGTAGTCTAGTAGAAGTTGAATACTTTGAAAAATTCGATTTTTTGCGATCTTTATTTCGCTTTGCACTTGGCTTATTTTTTTTTATACACAAAGCATATTGCCTACAGCATATACACTCCACAATGTGCCACTAGCCACCTCATTGCTTCAGCCAATACATTTTCTTGCAGTATTGCGTCAATTGATATTGATTGATATTGCATCACGCAAATACTTACACGTCAGCAATTACTTTAATTTTTTCTATTCCTCTTCACCATCAGACTAAATTTTAATTAATAAGAAAACGATACTCAAATATATGGACACGAGAGTCGCTGCTCCTTAAGTATGCGTATCAAGATGGCGGGATTACTGAAGTCAAATACTTAGTCATATCTTATGTGCGAACCTTAGTAATTCGCACCATTCTACCCTTGCACTAGTGTGTCAATTGATATAATTTGATACTGCACCACGCAAATACTTAGCAAAGTTCTCTTTGTCATATTTAATGTCAGTAATTACTTCACTTCCTTTAATTCATCTTCCACAACAGACTATATTTTAAATATTTCTTGCCTGTACATAATTAGGAATTCCGTGGTTATATGTGGGTATATACATGGTTAGAAATATTCATAAGTGTAATTTTTCAACCCATGAAAGTTTGAGGGTGTATATATAAATACCGTAATATAGATAGAAATGTCCATAAGTGCAAATGTACGTGGGCGCAATTCCACATCGATTTAAATTACTGACGCGGGTGCAAATGTACTCGGTTAAAAATTACGGGGGTGCAAGTGCAAAAATGTACATGATTGAGATTAACAGCTGAACTCTCGCCTGGTCGCTGGGTTCGCCATATTTCATTTTACTTGTATTGTATATTGTTTATCGACTGACGTTGTTCGCTCGTTTTTATTGTTTTTCTCGCTGAGACCGCACTCCCACTCGCTGATTCTTTTCTCTCTCAACACTCTTTTATATCCTCGACACTTCACTGGCCTATTCCTTGGCGACTTGCCTGCTGCTGTCTCTACCCAGGTTTCCACTAGCATCTTCACCCTTTTTTATTTTCCTGGGCTTCCGCCCTGCCATCGGCTCCCTTTTTACCACTACCACCTGTATTGTGTGCTAAACCTGCCCTATAACTCGGTCGGGTTCGGACTGATACCTGGCCTAATGTTCAATCTAAAGTCTCTACGTACCCCCTGCGCTAGCGCTACTGACGACGAACGGGTGTATCAGAATCTTACCTAATTAACAACGCATGACAGCCCACGACGAGGCTAATTAACTTTCAAAAATTACAGTACACATACTGACTTGTTTGAAGGCAAGTGTATTTATAGCTGAATGGAAGTCGTTCAACTGAAACTATCGTTTGCGTTTGCTTTATTCATGAAAATAAAATGATATCTTATTTTTAGTTCTTGTTCATTTTAGTTTTTTTAATAAAAATGCGTAATATACCTTGATCATTCAACCCATCCTATGCGCGAAAAATAAAAGTGGCATAAACAAAACGATTTCAACATTAGCTATTATGGGGAATGGGATCACCTGAGCAGAAATTTGCATTTTTTGTAATTTTTCAGTTATCTTTTATTGTAGACTTGTGTAGTTTTAAGGATAGAATAAATTTTATATATTTTGCGATATTTTTATCAAGATAAACAGGGTTAAGATTTTCGATAACTGTTCATTGAAATTATATTTGGCGTGATGTTTTCGCTGGCGTCTTTCTCACTACACCATGACATTCTGCCAACGGGTTGGGGTCTGTAAAATATGCGCTCCAACTGCCCGTGTTTCTTATTATGTGATAACAGAATACCGGAACCACAACATACCGTGTTTGGCGTTTAAGGAAAGACCTATATTAGTTGGTAAAGTTTAGCCGAAATGGCAGTCTGTTTACGTATTCAGTCAGATTCACTTTTTCTTACTGGCTTTGCGCATACCTTACGGGTACAGCGAGCGACCTTTCTCTGAGAGCACGCTAATATGTTTTTAACCTAGTTAGGATACCGGTATTGATTAATGTAATAGGTTGGAGATATTTATCTTTGTTCTTGTATACAACTCATCCTACCGGGACCTATTTGCTAACATTTTCGTTATGATTTAGTTTTCACTCCCTTGGTACGGTGGTTTAAAATAAATAACACGTCAGCATGCCTTCAGAAGATGGTTGCTAACTGTACAGGTACAAATGTGTAAAACCAGTGAACAAACGCGAGTTAAATGGTAAAAGTCTGTCAATGTTACACGCTTCCAGTACCGGTGTACCATACCCAAGGAGACATTAGCACTGCAGTTAGCGCGCATATTCCACATGTTGGCAGAATAATAAAAATAATGGACTACATCACTACAATCTAATTTACAAACGTTATTGCAATTATTCTGCAACTTTGTGATTCTTCCGAAACTATGCCAGCAAAAAAATAAGCAACTGAAAGTACCGCACGATTTAGACACAGCTGGTAAACGTCAGCTTCAATAACAGGTGCGTCGTATGCCATGAAAATTACCAGATTGCAAAAAATCTAAGCTCGCTGCTTCAGACGAATACTTGCTTCACCTATACAAGTCTATGTTTGAATATTGTAACAAATACCTATGTATATATAGACAAAAAACAAACATGGGTGGGAAAATGTTTAGAAGTCTTTCACGTTCGTTCTTATTCTGTTAATTGTAAATAAAATTGTCATCTGGTTCATATTTTTTACACATTCATAAGTTTATAGGGTATATATTCCCGTGGTATGTGAACTGGGTTAGGGTTAAGCCATAACTTTATTCAGATTTTCTTCAGTTTAGTTATATATGGAAATCGGGAACTGCCTGTGTTGGCCAAGTAAATATACCCCTTACCATAGGTTTCAGTTCTTGATGTAAAGTGGGCGAACAAAATTAGTTACCTCCATATTTGTACACACACTTCTGGAGCGCCATTCATGGGGCTTGAGCTGGCATTTAATTTTAAAACCTTGTGCAAGCTTTGAATGGCAATGGCAACGGGTTAAATAACTTAACAGATGATGAAATTGCTGGTCTAGAAGAGCAATCCGACCCAATTTTGTATACCCATTTTTATTCATGTTATATGACCCCAAGATTTTTCCAATATATCATTAATTATATATCAATGGGAAGGTATTTTTGAGTACTTTACGCCAGATGTCACTGGCGGACCTTAAACACAAACACGTGTTGATGAGGTCTCTCGAAAGTCAAAAATTAACAAAAAAAATTCACCTTTCTTATTCTGTCAGCTGTTTGACGATCTATTTTCTCATAAAACTCAAATGTGACTATACAGTTGACTGCGTTTTCTGTTACATATGCTACCAGAATTGTGCAGATAGCGTGAGGCGATCGCGCGTAATATAAACTTTCTCTTTAAAAAGTCACTGCATCGAACCAGGCTAGGCTATGATTGATCGATCGTTCTGTTGTTTATTCGTTCGTTATCGTGTTGAAAGCTCTTATAGGTCATATTAAAACATTTAATATGAATCATAAAAGCATATAATCATGGAACATTGAGAATTTAAGCGATAAAACGCCTATGTAAACTCACTTTTTTCTGTAAGGGCAGCTGCGATCAAACGACTCGTTATTTTCATATCTTTCATATTTCCCATATGTTGTGAAAGGCTCTTTTATGTCTGATAGCATATGAAATGAAATTCAAATTAAGACCTTAACAGACTTGCTTGTGTTATTGGTTAGCGCGCAACGCTAAGGTTTATTGAATTATTTTTTGTTGTGTGACGTTTTTCTATCGCAGCGGCGTGTACACGCTCGAAAAGTAAGCGATATTTTATCACTTCCAAATGTCATATAACGTTCTTTCTTATATTGGTGCGGAGGAAATTAGCTTTTATCCCAAGCAAGACCCTAATAAACATTACAGACCTCATGGTTTACACACAGCATTGCAAAACGTCTAGAATTTCTCGCATGCGCTACTCCGGGTGGAGCAGGTAGGGAGTAATTTATGAGCGGTCATATAACAAAAGCGCAATGACCTACATCTTTTGAAATAAATCCGGTCAAATATATACAAAATAAAACAAAGGAACTTTGTTTGTAACATGTTACGTCGAAATTTTAATTAATTTTTTATTCAATATTGTATATTTATTAATTATTAACTTGGTCAAGGAATAGGCATGTCGGCGTAAACAAAACCGGTCGTCGGCGTAAAGAAAATCGGTCTTTTCTTTGTCTCTCATTTTTGTTTGTTTAATATTTCGAATTATTGCAAGTCGGCTGTTTACAATTCATTTAGTGTTAGGTGTTTGCCGTTAAGTAGGTCTAATTCACTTGCCGCAATGAGCGGGTTTGTTTGCTTGTCTTTAAGTTAAATGATAGGGTTTGATTTATTTTGCATAATTTATTGTTGCCATTGTTTGCATTTTTTAGAATTAAGTGTATGTATGTATGTATGTTTATTAGTCTCGTAGTAGTAAGCAGTATAAAAAATTGACAACATTAATATTGGAGACGGGACAGAACTGTTTATACAAGGGAGTTTATAAGACAAGACAATATATATAAATAGGGACAACACAATACACCAAATACCAGTGGCGGCGCGTCAATAGGGCCAACCGGGGCAATGCCCCGGTTGTTTTTTCGGTATAATAAAAAATATTCGAAAAATACCTCAATATCGGTTGCACAGACTGTCTACACTAGCCATATTCTCCCGACATGGTTCATTTTTCGCTCGCAAAGCCTTCGCCGAACGTCGACGGGGCGACGCCGATTTTGCCCCGGTTGCTCATTGTATATCGTATTCTCTCTTTTATCTCCCACTCGACGCGCTTGTCTCGTTTGTTTTCTGTTTCTTTTACTAAATCATCGGGGCCGATCGGGGCTAGCCCCGAAATTATGACGACACAATGCCGACGTTTCTTACAACAACGTGTTGACATATTCACGCATTCCTTCTCGTTCGTTGGTTGCTTGAAGAGTTGATAGTTTCCTCGCCCTTGTTTTTGTCGCTTGTTTCGCTATTTGAATCAGTTACGGACCTTTGGTCCATTTGCTTTCGATATTCCACATTCCTTTTAAGCTCCTCACTTCTTTCCGGCTTCGCATTTCTTAACCTTAGACCTCATAATGAATAAGGTTGATGCACTACTTCGCACTCCGTTTTCGCAGCTGCCGCTGGAACAAAAATTAGAGGTACAACGTCTTGGGCCTTATCAACCAAAAAATTGTTCACTGGAACAATCCCATGACGGAGGAAAGCGTCGGCGTACATTCTGCGCAGAAACTTGGTATAAAAAACACGAATGGTTGTGTTACAGCGAGGACAAAAACGCACTTTTTTTGTTTTTATTGCCTACTTTTTGCTACCGCCCGTGACTCACGTTGGTGTAAATTTGGTTTTAGAGATCTTAAACATCTTTCCGAGCGTGCCAGGGATCATCAATCTTCTATGGAGCATCTGGACAATGCAGTAAAATACCGAACATTCGGAAATGTTAATATTGCAGCGCAGTTGGATGAAGGACGCGCGGTTTCTATTCGTCGGCACAACCAAAACGTCGAGAAAAACCGCCATGTTCTCGGTCGATTGATAGATGTTTTGAAGTTCATTGATTGTCACGAGCTGTCCCTCCGTGGGCACGATGAACGGGCTGGCTTTTCTAATAGAGGGGTATTTTTGGATATGGTGGAATACACCGCATCCCTAGATACAGTATTGAGAGATCATCTTGATGCCGCAACTGTTTCGAAAGGGACATCTAAGGATATCCAAAAGGTTTGCTCGACTCAATGTATAAAATTTATTTACAACATTTGGCTCTGGAAATTGAGAATTGCCAGTTCCTTTCGATTTAGTCTGACGAGACAACTGACATCACGTGCGTTTCCCAACTGGCTGTGATTTTTCGGTTTGTGAAAGATGGTAAACCTACCGAGAGATTTCACAGCTTTGTACCAATCGTTGATCGCACGGCTTGCGGGATATCGGCTGTACTGAAAGAAGTGTTACAGCCTTACAACGCGAAGTCAAAATTGATAGCTCAAACTTATGACGGCGCGGCAGTCATGAGTGGGTCGAAACATGGTGTTCAAGTTTATATAAAAGAAGATTTTCCTCATGCGCCTTTTTTACATTGTTATGCACACCAATTCAACCTCGTTTTTAAAAATATGTGTCTTGATACCCCTTTCGTCCGTATATTTTTTGCAAATGTTTCGGGGTTTTCTTCATTTTTTTCCGTTTCGCCGAAGCGCTCTGACCTCCTTCGGCAGGTCTAAAGCGTCTGCTAGAAGATGGTGAGTTTTCATTTTTTCTTGCTTTTTTCTCCACAATATTCTATCACGTGGATGTATTATACGGCGCATTGCAGTCAAGGCTAATGGATGGAGCGTCTGTGCAGTCGTGTATTTCAGACTTCTGCGATGCTGTATCTCGTATCCGGGAAACAATAAAATACGACGACACATGGAGTGCTTCTTTACGCCGCGGGCAAACAACGCAGCGTTTGATTTTGTCTGCAAAGGAATGCTGTGACATTCTGGTGAATCAAATAGGCGATCGTCTGCGCACTGAACACATTGCCGCCTTCTCTTTGATGAACCCCAAAAATTTTTTAAAATTTGCACGTCAATTTCCCATCCATTTGTTGGCTACTGTCTCCAAATTTTACCCCATGACAAACGTGGGTAAATTGGAAAATGAATTGCGATGTATATACACCAATCAAATTTTTTTGAACATCACATCAACTTGCGCGCTCTATGGGTTCCTCATAGATAACACTCTAGTAACTACCCTTGCGGCGTCTGCAAAATTTCTGGACATCATTTTGACGACGCCTATTTTTTCCGCCGACGCAGAGCGAACATTCAGCACGCTGAAGCGTATTAAAACGTATCTCAGAAACACAATGAAGCAAGATAGATTAAATTCCTTGGCTGTTTTATCCATTCACAGAGACGTTATTTCTGGGATGCATGACTTTAATCAGCGCGTTATTGAGCGTTTTGCTTCCAAGAAACCGCGGCGTGTTGCATATATGTTCAAGCAGTAGAAGTCTAGCAGCATATATATCTATGAGTGAGCGACGCATGTCCTTATCTTTGCATTACCTTTCCTTTCTTCATAGTAACTTTTAAACATTATTTTAGGTTTTGTCTGCTTTCCCGAAGTTTCTGTTAATATGTCATTGTATTTATGTGGGTAAATATTGCCTTTCCTTTTGAAAGAGGTTTCAAAATAAACTATGTCTATATTTATTAATCCCTTGACTTGGACCGGTTTTAAAGACACTTTCTTATCGTTAAAAATTGTCGCTTTTGCCGATTGGTTGTTACCGATGGAATGGTTTTTATACTCATAAAATGATGGGAGAACTTACAGCGCTCATCCTGTCCCCGTAGATGGGGGTGACTTGGTCCCGCAGTAGCTTGCCCCGGTTGTCAAAATGACCACGTGCCGCCACTGCCAAATACATATATACATAATGATAAAATAAAAATTTAGGCGTAGATACAGCACCCTTGAGTGGTGGGACCATATACCGGTAATATGGATGGGCGAAATATAGGAGGTACATGTGCAGTGCCTATACGGTCGCGCCACTCAAGGGTGATAAATATAGTCTTTTATAGAGTATAGATATTTCGGAAAAAATGCGAGCCATGCAGATTTGGTGAAATGCTCTAGTGTTGCTATCTAATTCCTCGGTATTATTGTTCTATTTAAAGGTTAAAGCCGAACGTGGTGAGAATTACAGAAAAAAAATAAACTTGATGAAAAGCATTTCAACAAAACCCAACATGATTGCACTTTTTCCAGAAGAAAAGCAATGTATAAAAGTACAATTTAATTAAGGCTGATGCTTTAAAAAAATAATCATTATTTCTCTGTCATGGAGTGCCCAAGTTGAATTAAAATCACAATAGAATAGTATAGTTTCCTGGGGTGAGGGAAGGGGAAAACATATTTGATTTTGTGCGATGACCTATAAGAGGAAGAGAAGTCCCAGCATGGTACTTCAGCAAAAAGCATTCACTCTATTGATGGCTGTATTTAAATTTGATGTAAATGTAATGTAATATGCTATCCTAGACCTAATTTGCTGATCTAAATATTAATTCAGTCCATTGTTTCATATTGTATCCTGCTGAGGTGGCCTGTGGAGTTGAAATCGCACTCTGATGGGTTGTGGTTTGGTAGCCTTCAAAGTTCCACGATGATGGTTTCAATCCAAATTGTCTATAATCGTCCCTTCATTTTCAATTCACCTAAAAAAAAAATAAGCTCCGAAACAGTAATATGTTCAAAACAGAGAGTTTGGCTAATATGACGATAACAAATGTTGCATAAGTTTGGAACGAAATTCTGAGCTTGATTTAGATTTTTTGATGCTATTAGGTAAGGAATTCCAAGCTTTTGGTCCACATACTGCAATGGATTCTTGTGAGATGCTTTTAGTAACATATGGAATAAAATTTTTTTCTTTATTTCTGCTGTTTGAATTTGGGTTCGCTCTGAACAATCGGTTAAGGCTGGATGGAAGTTTCCCATTGTAGCAAGAGAACATTATGCTGCATAGTTCAAATTTGGCTAAATCCTCAACTTGTAGTAGCTTATATTCTTTGAATAAGTCAACTTTTTCTCGATTTCCCCTATGGAAAACTCTTCTAATAAAACGGTTGCATACACTTTGAATTTTTTTCATAATGGACGTTTGGCGATGAACATAAGTTGTGGCACAATATCGAATATGGCTTTCTATCAGAGAGTGGTATAGAGATATTAAACAAGATGTATTCAAATTGTTGGCTATTTTCGTAATAGCACCAAGAGTGTGTTACTAATCTGCCTGTTGGGTTGGTCGTAAACTTTATCAACGCTCAACATTACTATATCAATTTATTTGGACCTCTACATGGCAAGAATTATTTACACATCTATCTTTACGATACTAGAATCATTTGTTTTTATGACCACACAATTTTGTCGTTTCATTCATCACATTTACTCGTCTATATCGCACTTGTGCATGTAGACCGATATTTCATCGACTGCAATATATTTCAATCATATTCAAAGTGGTGGAGTTGTTAATCACGAGAAACCTGACAGGTTAACATCAAAGGAAGTTAATAGCGCAAAATGTCACCGCCCAACACGTTATAGAGCCTCATTATAAACACTAAGTCGCTTATATTTTACATAACATATCGACACTCTCTGTTGTATTAGCTTAACATATATGTAAAAAATTGCGTGACAAACTAGGGATTGGCTCGTATAAATTGTCACGCTTCTGGCTTGAATAGCGAGATCGTCGCCAAAGTGACCCTAGAAAGAAAGTTATCTATAGAAATGATCACTTGTACAAGTTCACATGCAGAATGAGATATACTGTATGGCTTATCATTAAACTATCTCTTTTGTCAAATATAAATTTCATTGGTTCTCCTCAAACACGACTCTCTTGTCAAATATAAAATTTATAGATTCTTCTCAAGCCTGAAAAACGAATTCTCCCTCTTCGTGGTTTTTAACTGCATCATGATAGTCAGCAATTTCTTTGGTGTGTCTACGCTCACTCTTGCATGATGTTACAAGGTAAAACTGACTACGCTCACCCATGCATGAAGTTACAAAGTAAAACTGACTATGCTCACTCATGCATGACGTTGCAACGTAAAACTGACTACGCGCAATCATGCATGACGTTACAAAGTAAATGACTACGCTCGCTCATGCATGACGTTACAAAGTAAAACTGACTACGCTCACCCATGCATGAAGTTACAAAGTAAAACTGACCCATGCATGAGGTTCATGCATGAAAATACTGTAAAACGGACTACGCTCAGCCATGCATGACGTTACTAACTTCGCTGACTCATGAATGACGTTACAAAGTAAAAGCGACTACGCTCACCCATGCATGGAGTTACAAAGTAAAACTGACTAGGCTCTCCCATGCATGATAGTCAATCATTTCATGACGTTACAAAGTAAAACTGACACCCATTCACGAAGTTACAAAGTAAAACTGACTACGCTAGGACGTTACAAAATGTTTTCTTGGTGGCCTTCAACTGCATTTATTTTGGTAGTCTTCCGGAGACCCTCTTCAATTGCGAACATTGTTTATCTGATTGTTTATTTAAAATTATTCGTCTAATTGTGTCATTATATAACACTAGCCTGACTAGATCTGCCATTTCGATACTGAATAAAACAATACTGTCAATATCGAACAAAGCAAATAGATTTATTTTATTATAAAGATATATTTTCCCCATTTATCATATCTACAAGGTGTTAAAAAAGTACCGCAAAATTTTCCGTCATTGCAACATATCATGTTATTATATATAGCGATAAACTCTTCATAAAAAGCTTATACAACACACTTTGTAGACTCCCAGTTGTGCATATCAAAGAGAGGATTGATTTGATGAGAAATTACTACTCATCTGGAAACATTGCATCATCAGCATCACGGTGATGAGAACCCACCTCGTACTTCCACAGTCACAGCTGACGACGGTGGCGTGCTCTCTCTCTTTATCTCTCGCCTGCGCTTCATATTTCTAGGACAGGGATGAAACACACAAACGCATAATTTAATTCATATTTCAAATCAGCTCAATGCGATTTATAAAATAAATAAAACTATTAAAGATTGAATTTATAGCTACCTTTTTAACTTTTATGATCCTTGACAACATACAAATTACTAAAATAAAGAGACCTTTCCGTAACCTATTTACTTGGATTTCAAATAAATTTAGACAAGACTATTTTAACACCCTGTATGCAAAATACAACTAAATCATATTGCAAAGTAGCCGATAGTCACATATTTGATTAAATATTCTAAATAGATTTGTAAGTAATATATATTCATTGCATATAGTAACATTGCTTTTTTGCCAATTAAAATAAAAAATAATTTTCTAAATTGTCAAAATATAACACCGAGCTTCCAAGTGGACCCAAGAGGTGTCGGTTTTCCCACTCGTTAGGACTTGTTGATGGGGTCCTATCGCGCTCCAGAAAAATCTGAAACGCCCTATGCCCATATTTAAATGCCAAACGAATTATCTATTTTGGACAATTTGAGAAACAGGACTACACCAATAAAACAACAATGGACACAAATAGTGGCTTGTCAAAATTAAAAAAAAAAAAAAACAGTCATCATTACATTATATTATACCTTATCGTGATTATCTTCAGATATTGTTCGGCTTCTTTCATATCTCGGTAATTTTCTTCTGAAAACAAATACTATTTAATAAAAATAATCAACAGAATCAAACTTATTATTAAAATTCATTTAATTGAACCTCTTAACATTAAAAATAACTAAACCTAATAAAATTCGTAAAAATATTTACCTGTAATGTGTAGATTTTCCTTGTATCCGTATTTTTTAAATTTCTTCATGGCCTACATAATTCTTCCCCCGAATCGCTAGAATAACATTAAAAACATCTAAGCCTAATTATATTCCTATTATTCCTAATGGCGGGAATGGGTCTAAATCTATCTATAACAAATAAAATATTAAAAACAAAAAAGCATGGCCACCCTGTTGATATATTTCTTCTTTTGTCGGTGTCACGATATCCTGTTTCCTGTGTAAAATATTTCAAAAATAAAGGAGAAAATAATGATTATGACAAAGAAGACAGGCAAATATAGATACAGATTATTACTAAAAAAGCTTTATTATTAAATATTCAGTAATAAACATAATACTTCGTGCTTTATTGTATCAGTAATAATATAATCAGGAAAATATTATGTCGACCTAAAATCAAAATAAACAACAGTTTGAGAGAGAAAGCCTGCCTAATGAAACACATGTAACATATTTACCTGTATCCACTTTTCCTAATTTCTTCATCGTCTTCATACTTCTGTGCCAGTCAAGCTAGAATAACATTAAAAATCTGAGCCTAAAAAAAATTCGTAAAATATTCACATTTATTGTGTAGATTTTCCTTGTATCCTTCTTTTCTTAATTTCTTCATTGCCTTCAAAATTCTGTGCCTGAGAAGCTCGAATAATAAAAAAATCTAATCCTAATGAAATTCGGAAAAATATTTACATGTAATGTGTAGATTTTCCTTGTATCCGTCTTTTCCTAATTTCTTCATTGCTTTCAGAATTCTGTGCATGAGAAGATAGAATATTAAAAATATCTAATCCTAACAAAATTCGATAAAATATTTACATGCAATGTGTAGATTTTCCTTGTATCTTCTTTTCTTAATTTCTTCATGGCCTTCATAATTCTGCCCTGAAACGCTAGAATAACATTAAAAAGATCTAAGCCTAATAAAAATCGTAAAATTATTTACATGTAATGTGTAGATTTTCCTTGTATCCGTCTATTCTTGATTTCATCATTGTCTCTATAATTCTGCCCCTGAAAAGCTAGAATAACAGTTAAAATATCCAAGTCTAATATTATTCCTATTATTCCTAATGGCGGGAATGGGTCTAAATCTATCTATACCAAATACAATATTAAAAACAAAAACGCCATGGCAACCCTGTTAATATATTTCTTGTTTTGTCGGTGTCACGATATCCTGTTTCCTGTGGAAAATATTTCAAAAATAAAAGAGATAATAATGATTATGACAAATAAGATAGGCAAATATGGATACAGCATATTACTAAAAAAGCTTTATTATTAAATATTCAGTAATAAACATAATACTTCGTGCATTATTGTATCAGTAATAATATAATCAGCAAAATAATATATTGATCTAAAATCAAAATAAACAACAGTTGGAGACAGTAAGCCTGCCTAATGAAACACATGTAACATATTTACCTGTATCCACTTTTCCTAATTTCTTCATTGTCTTCATACTTCTGTGCCAGCCAAGCTAGAATAACATTAAATATCTAAGCCTAAATAAAATTCGTAAAATATATACATTTATTGTGTAGATTTTTCTTGTATGTGTCTCTTCTTAATTTCTTCATTGCCTTCAGAATTCTGTGCCTGAGAAACTGGAGTATTAATCTGTAATATTTACATGTAATGTGTAGATTTTCCTTGTATCAGTCTTTTTTCAATTTCTTCATTGCTTTCAGAATTCTGTGCCTGAGAAGCTAGAATATTGAAAATATCTTATCCTAACAAAATTTGTAAAATATTTACATGCAATGTGCAGATTTTCCTTGTATCTTCTTTTCTTAATTTCTTCATGGCCTTCATAATTCTGCCCCTGAAACACTAGAATAACATTAAAAATATCTAATTCTAATAAAATTCGTAAAAATATTTACATGTAATGTGTAGATTTTCCTTGTATCCGTCTTTTCTCAATTTCTTCATTGCTTTCAGAAATCTGTGCCTGAGAAGCTAGAATATTAGAAATATATAATCCCAACAAAATTCGTAAAAATATTTACATGCAGTGTGTAGATTTTCCTTGTATCTTCTTTTCTTAATTTCTTCATGGCCTTCATAATTCTGCTCCTGAAACGCTAAAATAACATTAAAAATATCTAATCCTAATAAAAATCGTAAAATTATTTACATGTAATGTGTAGATTCTCCTTGTATCCGTCTATTCTTAATTTCTTCATCGCCTCTATAATTCTGCCCCTGAAAAGCTAGAATAACAGGTAAAATATCTAAGCCAAATATTATTCCTATTATTCCTAATGGCGGGAATGGGTCTAAATCTATCTATAACAAATAAAATATTAAAAACAAAAAAGCCATGGCAACCCTGTTAATATATTTCTTCTTTTGTCGGTGTCACGATATCCTGTTTCCTGTGGAAAATATTTCAAAAATAAAAGAGAAAATAATGATTATGACAATGAAGACAGGCAAATATAGATACAGATTATTACTAAAAAAGCTTTATTATTAAATATTCAGTAATAAACTTAATACTTCGTGCTTTATTGTATCAGTAATAATAAAATCAGGAAAATATTATGTCGACCTAAAATCAAAATAAACAACAGTTTGAGAGAGAAAGCCTGCCTAAAGAAACACATGTAACATATTTACCTGTATCCACTTTTCCTAATTTCTTCATTGTCTTCATACTTCTGTGCCAGTCAAGCTAGAATAACATTAAAAATCTGAGCCTAAAAAAAATTCGTAAAATATTTACATTTATTGTGTAGATTTTCCTTGTATCCGTCTTTTCTTAATTTCCTCATTGCCTTCAGAATTCAGTGCCTGAGAAGCTCGAATAATAAAAATATCTAATCCTAATGAAATTCGGAAAAATATTTACATGTAATGTGTAGATTTTCCTTGTATCCGTCATTTCCTAATTTCTTCATTGCTTTCAGAATTCTGTGCATGAGAAGATAGAATATTAAAAATATCTAATCCTAACATAATTCGTAAAAATATTTACATGCAATGTGTAGATTTTCCTTGTATCTTCTTTTCTTAATGTCTTCATGGCCTTCATAAATCTGCCCCTGAAACGCTAGAATAACATTAAAAATATCTAAGCCTAATAAAAATCGTAGAATTATTTACATGTAATGTGTAGATTTTCCTTGGATCCGTCTATTCTTAATTTCTTCATTGTCTCTATAATTCTGCCCCTGAAAAGCTAGAATAACAGTTAAAATATCTAAGCATAATATTATTCCTATTATTCCTAATGGCGGGAATGGGTCTAAATCTATCTATAACAAATAAAATATTAAAAACAAAAAAGCCATGGCAACCCTGTTAATATATTTCTTGTTTTGTCGGTGTCACGATATCCTGTTTCCTGTGGAAAATATATCAAAAAAAAAAGAGATAATAATGATTATGACAAATAAGATAGGCAAATATGGATACAGCATATTACTAAAAAAGCTTTATTATTAAATATTCAGTAATAAACATAATACTTCGTGCATTATTGTATCAGTAATAATATAATCAGCAAAATAATATGTCGACCTAAAATCAAAATAAACAACAGTTGGAGAAAGTAAGCCTGCCTAATGAAACACATGTAACATATTTACCTGTATCCACTTTTTCCTAAATTCTTCATTGTCTTCATACTTCTGTGCCAGTCAAGCTAGAATAACATTAAATATCTAAGCCTAAAAAAAATTCGTAAAATATTTACATTAATTGTGTAGATTTCCCTTGTATCAGTCTTTTCTTAATTTCTTCATTGCCTTCAGAATTCTGTGCCTGAGAAGCTGGAATATTAAAAATATCTTATCCTAATAAAATTCGTTAAAATATTTACATGCAATGTGTATTATTTCCTTGTATCCGTCTTTTCCTAATTTCTTCATTGCTTTCAGAAATCTGTGCCTGAGAAGCTAGAATATTAAAAATATCTAATCCTAACGAAATTCGTAAAAATATTTACATGCAATGTGTAGATTTTCCTTGTATCTTCTTTTCTTAATTTCTTCATGGCCTTCATAATTCTGCTCCTGAAACGCTAAAATAACATTAAAAATATCTAATCCTAATAAAAATCGTAAAATTATTTACATGTAATGTGTAGATTCTCCTTGTATCCGTCTATTCTTAATTTCTTCATCGCCTCTATAATTCTGCCCCTGAAAAGCTAGAATAACAGTTAAAATATCTAAGCCTAATATTATTCCTATTATTCCTAATGGCGGGAATGGGTCTAAATCTATCTATACCAAATAAAATATTAAAAACAAAAACGCCATGGCAACCCTGTTAATATATTTCTTCTTTTGTCGGTGTCACGATATCCTGTTTTCTGTGGAAAATATTTCAAAAATAAAAGAGAAAATAATGATTATGACAATGAAGACAGGCAAATATAGATACAGATTATTACTAAAAAAGCTTTATTATTAAATATTCAGTAATAAACATAATACTTCGTGCTTTATTGTATCAGTAATAATATAATCAGGAAAATATTATGTCGACCTAAAATCAAAATAAACAACAGTTTGAGAGAGAAAGCCTGCCTAATGAAACACATGTAACATATTTACCTGTATCCACTTTTCCTAATTTCTTCATTGTCTTCATACTTCTGTGCCAGTCAAGCTAGAATAACATTAAAGATCTAAGCCTAAAAAAATTCGTAAAATATTTACATTTATTGTGTAGATTTTCCTTGTATCCGTCTTTTCTTAATTTCTTCATTGCCTTCAGAATTCAGTGCCTTAGAAGCTCGAATAATAAAAATATCTAATCCTAATGAAATTCGGAAAAATATTTACATGTAATGTGTAGATTTTCCTTGTATCCGTCATTTCCTAATTTCTTCATTGCTTTCAGAATTCTGTGCATGAGAAGATAGAATATTAAAAATATCTAATCCTAACAAAATTCGTAAAAATATTTACATGCAATGTGTAGATTTTCCTTGTATCTTCTTTTCTTAATGTCTTCATGGCCTTCATAATTCTGCCCCTGAAACGCTAGAATAACATTAAAAATATCTAAGCCTAATAAAAATCGTAAAATTATTTACAAGTAATGTGTAGATTTTCCTTGGATCAGTCTATTCTTAATTTCTTCATTGTCTCTATAATTCTGCCCCTGAAAAGCTAGAATAACAGTTAAAATATCCAAGCCTAATATTATTCCTATTATTCCTAATGGCGGGAATGGGTCTAAATCTATCTATAACAAATAAAATATTAAAAACAAAAAAGCCATGGCATCCCTGTTAATATATTTCTTGTTTTGTCGGTGTCACGATATCCTGTTTCCTGTGGAAAATATTTAAAAAAAAAGAGATAATAATGATTATGACAAATAAGATAGGCAAATATGGATACAGCATATTACTAAAAAAGCTTTATTATTAAATATTCAGTAATAAACATAATACTTCGTGCATTATTGTATCAGTAATAAGATAATCAGGAAAATAATATGTCGACCTAAAATCAAAATAAACAACAGTTGGAGAGAGTAAGCCTGCCTAATGAAACACATGTAACATATTTACCTGTATCCACTTTTCCTAATTTCTTCATTGTCTTCATACTTCTGTGCCAGTCAAGCTAGATTAACATTAAATATCTATGCCTAAATAAGATTCGTAAAATATATATATACATTTATTGTGTATATTTTCCTTGTATCTGTCTCTTCTTAATTTCTTCATTGCCTTCAGAATTCTGTGCATGAGAAGATAGAATATTAAAAATATCTAATCCTAACAAAATTCGTAAAAATATTTACATGAAATGTGCAGATTTCCCTTGTATCTTCTTTTCTTAATTTCTTCATGGCCTTCATAATTCTGCTCCTGAAACGCTAAAATAACATTAAAAATATCTAATCCTAATAAAAATCGTAAAATTATTTACATGTAATGTGTAGATTCTCCTTGTATCCGTCTATTCTTAATTTCTTCATTGCCTCTATAATTCTGCCCTTGAAAAGCTAGAATAACAGTTAAAATATCTAAGCCTAATATTATTCCTATTATTCCTAATGGCGGGAATGGGTCTAAATCTATCTATAACAAATGAAATATTAAAAACAAAAAAGCCATGGCAACCCTGTTAATATATTTCTTCTTTTGTCGGTGTCACGATATCCTGTTTCCTGTGGAAAATATTTCAAAAATAGAGAAAATAATGATTATGACAAAGAAGACGGGCAAATATAGATACACATTATTACTAAAAAAGCTTTATTATTAAATATTCAGTAATGAACGTAATACTTCGTGCTTTATTGTATCAGTAATAATATAATCAGGAAAATATTATGTCGACCTAAAATCAAAATAAACAACAGTTTGAGAGAGAAAGCCTGCCTAATGAAACGCATGTAACATATTTACCTGTATCCACTTTTCCTAATTTCTTCATTGTCTTCATACTTCTGTGCCAGTCAAGCTAGAATAACATTAAAAATCTAAGCATAAAAGAAATTCGTAAAATATTTACATTTATTGTGTAGATTTTCCTTGTATCTGTCTTTTCTTAATTTCTTCATTGCCTTCAGAATTCTGTGCCTGGGAAACTGGAGTATTAATCTGGAATATTTACATGTAATGTGTAGATTTTCCTTGTATCAGTCTTTTTTCAATTTCTTCATTGTTTTAAGAATTCTGTGCCTGAGAAGCTAGAATATTAAAAATATCTTATCCTAACAAAATTTGTAAAAATATTTACATGCAATGTGCAGATTTCCCATGTATCTTCTTTTCTTAATTTCTTCATGGCCTTCATAATTCTGCCCCTGAAACACTAGAATATCATTAAAAATATACAATTCTAATAAAATTCGTAAAAATATTTACATGTAATGAGTAGATTTTCCTTGTATCCGTCTATTCTCAATTTCTTCATTGCTTTCAGAAATCTGTGCATGAGAAGCTAGAATATTAAAAATATCTAATCCTAACAAAATTCGTAAAAATATTTACATGCAATGTGAAGATTTCCCTTGTATCTTCTTTTCTTAATTTCTCCATGGCCTTCATAATTCTGCCCCTGAAACACTAGAATAACATTAGAAATATACAATTCTAATAAAATTCGTAAAAATATTTACGTGTAATGTGTAGATTTTTCTTGTATCCGTCTTTTCTCAATTTCTTCATTGCTTTCAGAAATCTGTGCCTGAGAAGCTAGAATATTAAAAATATCTAATCCTAAAAAAATTCGTAAAAATATTTACATGCAATGTGAAGATTTCCCTTGTATCTTCTTTTCTTAATTTCTTCATGGCCTTCATAATTCTGCCCCTGAAACACTAGAATAACATTAAAAATATATAATTTTAATAAAATTCGTAAAAATATTTACGTGTAATGTGTAGATTTTTCTTGTATCCGTCTTTTCTCAATTTCTTCATTGCTTTCAGAAATCTGTGCCTGAGAAGCTAGAATATTAAAAATATCTAATCCTAACAATATTCGTAAAAATATTTACATGCAATGTGTAGATTTTCCTTGTATCTTCTTTTCTTAATTTCTTCATGGCCTTCATAATTCTGCTCCTGAAACGCTAAAAAAACATTAAAAATATCTAATTCTAATAAAAATCGTAAAAATATTTACATGCAATGTGTAGATTTTCCTTGTATCTTCTTTTCTTAATTTCTTCATGGCCTTCATAATTCTGCTCCTGAAACGCTAAAAAAACATTAAAAATATCTAATCCTAATAAAAATCGTAAAATTATTTACATGTAATGTGTAGATTTTCCTTGTATCCGTCTTTTCTGAATTTCTTCATTGCTTTCAGAAATCTGTGCCTGAGAAGCTAGAATATTAAAAATATCTAATCCTAACAATATTCGTAAAAATATTTACATGCAATGTGTAGATTTTCCTTGTATCTTCTTTTCTTAATTTCTTCATGGCCTTCATAATTCTGCTCCTGAAACGCTAAAAAAACATTAAAAATATCTAATCCTAAAAAAAATCGTAAAATTATTTACATGTAATGTGTAGATTTTTCTTGTATCCGTCTTTTCTCAATTTCTTCATTGCTTTCAGAAATCTGTGCCTGAGAAGCTAGAATATTAAAAATATCTAATCCTAACAATATTCGTAAAAATATTTACATGCAATGTGTAGATTTTCCTTGTATCTTCTTTTCTTAATTTCTTCATGGCCTTCATAAATCTGCTCCTGAAACGCTAAAAAAACATTAAAAATATCTAATCCTAATAAAAATCGTAAAATTATTTACATGTAATGTGTAGATTCTCCTTGTATCCGTCTATTATTAATTTCTTCATTGCCTCTATAATTCTGCCCTTGAAAAGCTAGAATAACAGTTAAAATATCTAAGCCTGATATTATTCCTATTATTCCTAATGGCGGGAATGGGTCTAAATCTATCTATAACAAATTAAAAATTAAAAACAAAAAAGCCATGGCAACCCTGTTAATATATTTTTTCTTTTGTCGGTGTCACGATATCCTGTTTCCTGTGGAAAATATTTCAAATATAAAAGAGAAAATAATGATTATGACAAAGAAGACGGGCAAATATAAATACACATTATTACTAAAAAAGCTTTATTATTAAATATTCAGTAATGAACGTAATACTTCGTGCTTTATTGTATCAGTAATAATATAATCAGGAAAATATTATGTCGACCTAAAATCAAAATAAACAACAGTTTGAGAGAGAAAGCCTGCCTAATGAAACGCATGTAACATATTTACCTGTATCCACTTTTCCTAATTTCTTCATTGTCGTCATACTTCTGTGCCAGTCAAGCTAGAATAACATTAAAAATCTAAGCCTAAAAAAAAATCGTGAAATATTTACATTTATTGTGTAGATTTTCCTTGTATCTGTCTCTTCTTAATTTCTTCATTGCCTTCAGAATTCTCTGCCTGGGAAACTGGAGTATTAATCTGGAATATTTACATGTAATGTGTAGATTTTCCTTGTATCAGTCTTTTTTCAATTTCTTCATTGCTTCAAGAATTCTGTGCCTGAGAAGCTAGAATATTAAAAATATCTTATTCTAACAAAATTCGTAAAAATATTTACATGCAATTGGCAGATTTCTCTTGTCTCTTCTTTTCCTAATTTCTTTATGGCCTTCATAATTCTGCCCCTGAAACACTAGAATAACATTAAAAATATACAATTATAATAAAATTCGTAAAAATATTTACATGTAATGTGTAGATTTTCCTTGTATCCGTCTTTTCTGAATTTCTTCATTGCTTTCAGAAATCTGTGCCTGAGAAGCTAGAATATTAAAAATATCCAATCCTAACAAAATTCGTAAAAATATTTACATGCAATGTGTAGATTTTCCTTGTATCTTCTTTTCTTAATTTCTTCATGGCCTTCATAATTCTGCTCCTGAAACGCTAAAATAACATTAAAAATATCTAATCCTAATAAAAATCGTAAAAGTATTTACATGTAATGTGTAGATTCTCCTTGTATCGGTCTATTCTTAATTTCTTCATCGCCTCTATAATTCTGCCCCTGAAAAGCTAGAATAACAGGTAAAATATCTAAGCCTAATATTATTCCTATTATTCCTAATGGCGGGAATGGGTCTGAATCTATCTATAACAAATAAAATATTAAAAACGAAAAAGCCATGGCACCCCTGTTAATATATTTCTTCTTTTGTCGGTGTCACGATATCCTGTTTCCTGTGTAAAATATTTCAAAAATAAAAGAGAAAATAATGATTATGACAAAGAAGACAGGCAAATATAGATACAGATTATTACTAAAAAAGCTTTATTATTAAATATTCAGTAATGAACATAATACTTCGTGCTTTATTGTATCAGTAATAATATAATCAGGAAAATATTATGTCGACCTAAAATCAAAATAAACAACAGTTTGAGAGAGAAAGCCTGCCTAATGAAACGCATGTAACATATTTACCTGTATCCACTTTTCCTAACTTCTTCATTGTCTTCATACTTCTGTGCCAGTCAAGCTAGTATAACATTAAAAATCTAAGCCTAAAAAAAATTCGTAAAATATTTACATTTATTGTGTAGATTTTCCTTGTATCTGTCTCTTCTTAATTTCTTCATTGCCTTCAGAATTCTGTGCCTGGGAAACTGGAGTATTAATCTGGAATATTTACATGTAATGTGTAGATTTTCCTTGTATCAGTCTTTTTTCAATTTCTTCATTGCCTTCAGAATTCTGTGCCTGGGAAACTGGAGTATTAATCTGGAATATTTACATTTATTGTGTAGATTTTCCTTGTATCCTTCTTTTCTTAATTTCTTCATTGCCTTCAGAATTCTGTGCCTGAAAAGCTCGAATAATAAAAATATCTAATCCTAATGAAATTCGGAAAAATATTTAAATGTAATGTGTAGATTTTCCTTGTATCCGTCTTTTCCTAATTTCTTCATTGCTTTCGGAATTCTGTGCATGAGAAGATAGAATATTAAAAATATCTAATCCTAACAAAATTCGTTAAAGTATTTACATGCAATGTGTAGATTTTCCTTGTATCTTCTTTTCTTAATTTCTTCATGGCCTTCATAATTCTGCCCCTGAAACGCTAGAATAACATTAAAAATATCTAAGCCTAATAAAAATCGTAAAATTATTTACATGTAATGTGTAGATTTTCCTTGTATCCGTCTATTCTTGATTTCTTCATTGTCTCTATTATTCTGCCCCTGAAAAGCTAGAATAACAGTTAAAATATCTAAGCCTAATATTATTTCTATTATTCCTAATGGCGGGAATGGGTCTAAATCTATCTATACCAAATAAAAAATTAAAAACAAAAAAGCCATGGCAACCCTGTTAATATATTTCTTGTTTTGTCGGTGTCACGATGTCCTGTTTCCTGTGGAAAATATTTCAAAAATAAAAGAGATAATAATGATTATGACAAATAAGATAGTCAAATATGGATACAGCATATTACTAAAAAAGCTTTATTATTAAATATTCAGTAATAAACATAATACTTCGTGCATTATTGTATCAGTAATAATATAATCAGGAAAATAATATGTCGACCTAAAATCAAAATAAACAAAAGTTTGAGAGAGTAAGCCTGCCTAATGAAACACATGTAACATATTTACCTGTATCCACTTTTCCTAATTTCTTCATTGTCTTCATACTTCTGTGCCAGTCAAGCTAGAATAACATTAAATATCTAAGCCTAAATAAAATTCGTAAAATATATACATTTATTGTGTAGATTTTCCTTGTATCTGTCTCTTCTTAATTTCGTCATTGCCTCCAGAATTCTGTGGCTGAGAAACTGGAGTATTAATCTGGAATATTTATATGTAATGTGTAGATTTTCCTTGTATCAGTCTTTTTTCAATTTCTTCATTGCTTTAGAATTCTGTGCCTGAGAAGCTAGAATATTAAAAATATCTTATCCTAACAAAATTCGTAAAAATATTTACATGCAATGTGCAGATTTTCTTTGTATCTTCTTTTCTTAATTTCTTCATGGCCTTCAAAATTCTGCCCCTGAAACACTAGAATAACATTAAAAATATCTAATTCTAATAAAATTTGTAAAAATATTTACATGTAATGTGTAGATTTTCCTTGTATCCGTCTTTCCTCAATTTCTTCATTGCTTTCAGAAATCTGTGCCTGAGAAGCTAGAATATTAAAAATATCTAATCCTAACGAAATTCGTAAAAATATTTACATGCAATGTGTAGATTTTCCTTGTATCTTCTTTTCCTAATTTCTTCATGGCCTTCATAATTCTGCTCCTGAAACGCTAAAATAACATTAATAATATCTAATCCTAATAAAAATCGTAAAATTATTTACATGTAATGTGTAGATTCTCCTTGTATCCGTCTATTCTTAATTTCTTCATTGCCTCTATAATTCTGCCCCTGAAAAGCTAGAATAACAGTTAAAATATCTAAGCCTAATATTATTCCTATTATTCCTAATGGCGGGAATGGGTCTAAATCTATCTATTACAAATAAAATATTAAAAACAAAAAAGCCATGGCAACCCTGTTAATATATTTCTTCTTTTGTCGGTGTCACGATATCCTGTTTCCTGTGGAAAATATTTCAAAAATAAAAGAGATAATAATGATTATGACAAATAAGATAGGCAAATATGGATACAGCATATTACTAAAAAAGCTTTATTATTAAATATTCAGTAATAAACATAATACTTCGTGCATTATTGTATCAGTAATAATATAATCAGCAAAATAATATGTCGACCTAAAATCAAAATGAACAACAGTTGGAGAGAGTAAGCCTGCCTAATGAAACACATGTAACATATTTACCTGTATCCACTTTTTACTAAATTCTTCATCGTCTTCATACTTCTGTGCCAGTCAAGCTAGAATAACATTAAATATCTAAGCCTAAATAAAATTCGTAAAATATATACATTTATTGTGTAGATTGTCCTTGTATCGGTCTCTTCTTAATTTCGTCATTGCCTTCAGAATTCTGTGGCTGAGAAACTGGAGTATTAATCTGGAATATTTATATGTAATGTGTAGATTTTCCTTGTATCAGTCTTTTTTCAATTTCTTCATTGCTTTAGAATTCTGTGCCTGAGAAGCTAGAATATTAAAAATATCTTATCCTAACAAAATTCGTAAAAATATTTACATGCAATGTGCAGATTTCCTTTGTATCTTCTTTTCTTAATTTCTTCATGGCCTTCAAAATTCTGCCCCTGAAACACAAGAATAACATTAAAAATATCTAATTCTAATAAAATTTGTAAAAATATTTACATGTAATGTGTAGATTTTCCTTGTATCCCTCTTTCCTCAATTTCTTCATTGCTTTCAGAAATCTGTGCCTGAGAAGCTAGAATATTAAAAATATCTAATCCTAACAAAATTCGTAAAAATATTTACATGCAATGTGTAGATTTTCCTTGTATCTTCTTTTCCTAATTTCTTCATGGCCTTCATAATTCTGCTCCTGAAACGCTAAAATAACATTAAAAATATCTAATCCTAATAAAAATCGTAAAATTATTTACATGTAATGTGTAGATTCTCCTTGTATCCGTCTATTCTTAATTTCTTCATTGCCTCTATAATTCTGCCCCTGAAAAGCTAGAATAACAGTTAAAATATCTAAGCCTAATATTATTCCTATTATTCCTAATGGCGGGAATGGGTCTAAATCTATCTATAACAAATAAAATATTAAAAACAAAAAAGCCATGGCAACCCTGTTAATATATTTCTTCTTTTGTCGGTGTCACGATATCCTGTTTCCTGTGGAAAATATTTCAAAAATAAAAGAGATAATAATGATTATGACAAATAAGATAGGCAAATATGGATACAGCATATTACTAAAAAAGCTTTATTATTAAATATTCAGTAATAAACATTATACTTCGTGCATTATTGTATCAGTAATAATATAATCAGCAAAATAATATGTCGACCTAAAATCAAAATGAACAACAGTTGGAGAGAGTAAGCCTGCCTAATGAAACACATGTAACATATTTACCTGTATCCACTTTTTACTAAATTCTTCATTGTCTTCATACTTCTGTGCCAGTCAAGCTAGAATAACATTAAATATCTAAGCCTAAAAAAAATTCGTAAAATATTTACATTTATTGTGTAGATTTCCCTTGTATCAGTCTTTTCTTAATTTCTTCATTGCCTTCAGAATTCTGTGTCTGTGAAACTGGAATATTAAAAATATGTAATCCTAATAAAATTCGTTAAAATATTTACATGCAATGTGTATATTTTCCTTGTATCCGTCTTTTCCTAATTTCTTCATTGCTTTCAGAATTCTGTGTCTGTGAAACTGGAATATTAAAAATATGTAATCCTAATAAAATTCGTAAAAATATTTACATGCAATGTGTAGATTTTCCTTGTATCTTCTTTTCTTAATTTCTTCATGGCCTTCATAATTCTGCCCCTGAAACGCTAAAAAAACATTAAAAAGATCTGATCCTAATAAAATTCGTAAGAATATTTACATGTAATGTGTAGATTTTCTTGTATTTGTCCTTTCTCAATTTCTTCATTGCTTTCAGAAATCTGTACATGAGAAGCTCGAATATTAAAAATATCTAATCCGAACAAAATTCGTAAAAATATCTACACGCAATGTGTGGATTTTCCTTGTATCTTCTTTTCTTAATTTCTTCATGGCCTTCATAATTCTGCCCCTGAAACGCTAAAATAACATTAAAAATATCTAATCCTCATAAAAATCGTAAAATTATTTACATGTAATGTGTAGATTCTCCTTGTATCCCTGTATTCTTAATTTCTTCATTGCCCTCTTAATTCTGCCCCTGAAAAGCTAGAATAACAGTTAAAATATCTAAGCCTAATATTATTCCTATTATTCCTAATGGCGGGAATGGGTATAAATCTATCTATACCAAATAAAATATTAAAAACAAAAAAGCCATGGCAACCCTGTTAATATATTTCTTCTTTTGTCGGTGTCACGATATTTTGTTTCCTGTGAAAAATATTTCAAAAATAAAAGAGATAATGATTATGACAAATAAAATAGGCAAATATGGATACAGCATATTACTAAAAAAGCTTTATTATTAAATATTCAGTAATAAACATAATACTTCGTGCATTATTGTATCAGTAATAATATAATCAGGAAAATAATATGTCGACCTAAAATCAAAATAAACAACAGTTGGAGAGAGTAAGCCTGCCTAATGAAACACATGTAACATATTTACCTGTATCCACTTTTCCTAATTTCTTCATTGTCTTCATACTTCTGTGCCAGTCAAGCTAGAATAACATTAAAAATCTGAGCCTAAAAAAAATTCGTAAAATATTCACATTTATTGTGTAGATTTTCCTTGTATCTGTCTCTTCTTAATTTCTTCATTGCCTTCAGAATTCTGTGCCTGAGAAACTGGAGTATTAATCTGGAATATTTACATGTAATGTGTGGATTTTCCTTGTATCAGTCTTTTTTCAATTTCTTCATTGCTTTAAGAATTCTGTGCCTGAGAAGCTAGAATATTAAAAATATCTTATCCTAACAAAATTCGTAAAAATATTTACATGCAATGTGCAGATTTCCCTTGTATCTTCTTTTCTTAATTTCTTCATGGCCTTCATAATTCTGCCCCTGAAACACTAGAATAACATTAAAAATATACAATTCTAATAAAATTCGTGAATATATTTACATGTAATGTGTAGATTTTCCTTGTATCCGTCTTTTCTCAATTTCTTCATTGCTTTCAGAAATCTGTGCCTGAGAAGCTAGAATATTAAAAATATCTAATCCTAACAAAATTCGTAAAAATATTTACATGCAATGTGTAGATTTTCCTTGTATCTTCTTTTCCTAATTTCTTCATGGCCTTCATGATTCTGCTCCTGAAACGCTAAAATAACATTAAAAATATCTAATCCTAATAAAAATCGTAAAATTATTTATATGTAATGTGTAGATTCTCCTTGTATCGGTCTATTCCTAATTTCTTCATTGCCTCTATAATTCTTCCCCTGAAAGGCTAGAATAACAGTTAAAATATCTAAGCCTAATATTGTTCCTATTATTCCTAATGGCGGGAATGGGTCTAAATCTATCTATAACAAATAAAATATTAAAAACGAAAAAGCCATGGCAACCCTGTTAATATATTTCTTCTTTTGTCGGTGTCACGATATCCTGTTTCCTGTGAAAAATATTTCAAAAATAAAAGAGATAATAATGATTATGACAAATAAAATAGGCAAATATGGATACAGCATATTACTAAAAAAGCTTTATTATTAAATATTCAGTAATAAACATAATACTTCGTGCATTATTGTATCAGTAATAATATAATCAGGAAAATAATATGTCGACCTAAAATCAAAATAAACAACAGTTGGAGAGAGTAAGCCTGCCTAATGAAACACATGTAACATATTTACCTGTATCCACTTTTCCTAATTTCTTCATTGTCTTCATACTTCTGTGCCAGTCAAGCTAGAATAACATTAAAAATCTGAGCCTAAAAAAAATTCGTAAAATATTTAAATTTATTGTGTAGATTTTCCTTGTATCTGTCTCTTCTTAATTTCTTCATTGCCTTCAGAATTCTGTGCCTGAGAAACTGGAGTATTAATCTGGAATATTTACATGTAATGTGTGGATTTTCCTTGTATCAGTCTTTTTTCAATTTCTTCATTGCTTTAAGAATTCTGTGCCTGAGAAGCTAGAATATTAAAAATATCTTATCCTAACAAAATTCGTAAAAATATTTACATGCAATGTGCAGATTTCCCTTGTATCTTCTTTTCTTAATTTCTTCATGGCCTTCATAATTCTGCCCCTGAAACACTAGAATAACATTAAAAATATACAATTCTAATAAAATTCGTGAATATATTTACATGTAATGTGTAGATTTTCCTTGTATCCGTCTTTTCTCAATTTCTTCATTGCTTTCAGAAATCTGTGCCTGAGAAGCTAGAATATTAAAAATATCTAATCCTAACAAAATTCGTAAAAATATTTACATGCAATGTGTAGATTTTCCTTGTATCTTCTTTTCCTAATTTCTTCATGGCCTTCATGATTCTGCTCCTGAAACGCTAAAATAACATTAAAAATATCTAATCCTAATAAAAATCGTAAAATTATTTATATGTAATGTGTAGATTCTCCTTGTATCGGTCTATTCCTAATTTCTTCATTGCCTCTATAATTCTTCCCCTGAAAGGCTAGAATAACAGTTAAAATATCTAAGCCTAATATTATTCCTATTATTCCTAATGGCGGGAATGGGTCTAAATCTATCTATAACAAATAAAATATTAAAAACGAAAAAGCCATGGCAACCCTGTTAATATATTTCTTCTTTTGTCGGTGTCACGATATCCTGTTTCCTGTGGAAAATATTTCAAAAATAAAAGAGATAATAATGATTATGACAAATAAGATAGGCAAATATGGTCTAAGCCTAATATTATCCCTATTATTGCTAATGGCGGGAATGGGTCTAAATCTATCTATAACAAATAAAATATTAAATATGAAAAGCCATGGCAAGCCCTGTTAATATATTTCTTCTTTTGTCGCTGTCACAATATCTTGTTTTCCCTGTTGGAAATATTTTAAAAAATACAATAGAAAATAATGATTATGACAAAAAGATAGGCAAATAATGATACAGCATATTACAGAAACGCTTCATTAAAAATATACATTAACAGTAATAAAAATATTCTGAAGTAAGAATAACGTAAAACGAGAGTATTTAAAAATTTTCATACCACGACATCAAAAACAGAATGGCATTGCAGGGTGTTAGAATACAAATAACAATCGTATTTAGTTTTCTGAGCTTTGATTCAATCCAATAATAAATGTATAATCAAGAATCCGTTTACAATAATTCAAATTACATAAATAGTTAGTTCCTCATGGGTCGACTCATATTAAATTTCTGCATTTAATCCTTTTACAGTATGTATGGCATTTTGGTATAGTTTTAATCAACAGTCTTATTTGATATAAAATGCATTTGCGTGTGCACCCCCATGCATTTGTTTGCGACCACATGTTAGTAACCAGTGCACATGCATACGAGCTTAAAGTACATATGACAATGGGATAGTCTCAAACAACAGTCTATTTTTCAATATCAAAGTCTTGTGTGTGGGCCCAATGCATTTGTTGGATAGCACATCTTAGTTATCTTTAATAAAACTCTTCTTCATATTTGAATAATTGAGTTTCATTTCTTTTTGAAAAACAGAAAGTGTCGTGAAGTTCCATATTTGAGGAATCCTGTAAAATGTTTTAGGTATTATGCCTTTTTATAATAGAGGAAGTAAATTATGAGCAACTTATTACGTATGATGAAGCTCTACAAGATGCCTGCCTATAACGTTCTGGGCGGTGATGCTTCGCGCCATCATCCCTTAATATAACCTGCCAGTTATATGGATATTAACAACTCCACAACCTTGAATATAGGTGTAGTCCATTACTGGCAATAAAATAAATATCCGATCTACACAAACAAAGTACGAGAGACGAATAATATGTGATGAAACGCGACAAATAGTGTGGTGATAAAAATGATTATTGTAGAAGTCAAAACTATTAATGAATAGGGCTTCTAAAGTTTACGACCGACCTAGTATGTCGACAACATACTCAATTCCAAAAGATGCAAACAATAGCAACATTAATTTATGCAATATGAATGAACCCTATCACAACCAGAATATAAAACAAGCAAACAATCCGTTTAACAATTAAATTAACACTACTTAAACGACAAACTTATAATGCAAATTAACTCCTAAATAGCCGACTCTCAATGATCCGAAATGATAATAAACAAACAGAATATGAGAAGACAAGACCGATACAAGATTTTGTTTACGTGAACATGCCTATTTTCTTCCCACGAACAGAAGATGGAATTGCCTTAAGGGAGTAAGTAGTCTGTGAGCGGTCATTCATCAAAAGGACAATGCCCGATAACTTTCAAAATAACCCCGGGTCAAATATATATACGAAATGAAACAATCAAACTTTGTCTGTAGCTGAGGAAATGAATCTTAGTAGTAGTATGTGTAACCAATTACATGCTTAAGATGGCCTAATAAAATATGCTATTTGTTAGCATACGAGTTTTTTTTTGTTTGCAGTAAAATAGTGCATTGTCTTACAACATATCATGTGATACAAGAACGCATGAAGTGGATATCTATTTTAAACATTACATTTAACGGCCATTACATTATACTCGAGATTCCAACTAGAGAGATGTACCTATACCACTTGTCGCCGAAACCGATCCGACAACAACGATAAAACGTCGATATTAATATTTTAAAGCAGAAATTGCCGACATTTACATGCTATGTAATTATTATTCTAAGCGTGAAATCCAAACTAGTTAAAGTAACAGTTTGCAAGCATATTCATGCCACACAATTTTTCAGATTGGAAAAGACATATTTCGGATAATGAGAAATTAATGTTTTGAATCCTAATACGTTTTTTGATTTGAATACATTGCACACTGACGCTAATAATATCGGTTCGGCTGTGGGTGGTAAAATGAATAAATTTTCACTCATCCTGTTTAACTGATACATCGAGTTGCGTTCGCAAAATTTTATGCCAATATAACGACGTATTTTGTATTTTACACATCGAAAAATTCCCATTCGATATATTTCTTCATAATTTCCATGTAATGCTAAAAATGTCAATATAAAAAATTGGCTGCAAAAATAGCCAAATTAGTTGAGCTAGTTGGGCTAATAAATGGCCAAAATCAGATTATAATCCTGTTCCCGTTTCTATTCGCGCAGTTGGGAAACAGCATTGCTCATACTTAATCTTTGTGTTTCTAAACACAGTTTAACGCACAAACACATTCTGTTTCATAATCATTACTTTATCTCGGCTTATGTTATGAATTAGTTTGCTACTTGTGTATACTTTTCAGTGCACGCACAAGTTTGACCAGTGCTCCGCATTCGTACAGAGGCGTTATCTAGCATATTGGGTGAATTTAAGCACCTTCAGTTAACGGTTAGTTGGACGTGTTTTACCCTAAAATTATTCAAACCCTCCCCACCATAAAAATTAGAAACAAGTTACAGTAATAGAAAACGCGGCTAGTTGACAAACTGTACGGTACAACGAGATTACATTGTCAGGCCCTTGGGATACCAAAACAAGTTTATAAATGTCCACCTATTAGCAGAGGATCAGAATAAACGAACAAACGATTAAGCGAGGGCTTAATTAATATGACTTGGCATGTGTGCAGTGTAAATTGGATGTTTTATGGCTTGCCAGCATGTTTGGAACTGTTTTCTGTGCGCTCGAAAATATGAATATCTAGTGTAAGCGTCAAATATACAACAGTGCAGCCTACAACAGATTTAGCAACCAATCACAAGAAATCATTTTTTTTTTGCTATATTGGATACCCGACAGAAGGACTGCACCTTCTGAAAAGAAGTCAGAACATCAACCGTTGGAATATGAAGCGCACAAACGAGGATAAACAGATAGAGTTATAATCAAACACAACAATTTGATACCAATCAAAAACTATATAAAATGTTTTATACATAGAGAAAACAAAATGTGAAATAAAAAACTAGTCTTGACAAAAAAAAAATGAAGAAGAACTTCGGAAAAACGGCCCGCGAATGAACCTGAACGACTTTCGCAATTATTGCTGTATATCATTGTATTTTATTATTTCCAGTTTCGAGTGAAATGACCCCTTATTAGCAGCTAAAAAAAATAAATAAACGATTGAGCGAGGAATTAATAAATATGACTTGGCGTGCGCGCAGTGTAACTCGGATTTGTCTGGCTCGTAGGTTTGCTTAAAACCGTTAACTTTGCGTTCAAAAATATACCATTTCAATACACATATTAGAAACTATGATTGTCCAGTGTCAGCGTCGGATAAATACCAGTTCAGCTAATAAAAACAGAACTAGCCCGCAAACAACAGAAAATATCATTTTACTCTCTACAAGCATATTAAAAAGTAGATATTAAGGATTGAATACGATAAAATTCCGCGAGTAACTCAATGTCGGCCCATGAAATAAAAGGTAATTACTTTTCACCCAGTTATTCGTTTCTGGTCCTTCTGTATTACAAGTTGTACACCCCTGCTGTTTGATTTACATTTTTACCACCAAAACTATGTCGTGTCCGAAATAAAAACTCAACGGTTCTAATGAATTCACACTAAGAGAGACAAAATCCGAAAAACTTTCGCTTTCAAATAATATATTTTCAGTCAAATATTTCCACCAGTAAATTGCGTTTTTTTTATGAATCTGCTGTTGTGCATTGCTTTCAAACATCTGATCAAGCATTTTCGGTATGGCGGAGATATAGTGTGGGGAATCTTGTATAAATAGAACATGGTATTAGGAACACGAATTTTGCAGTTCCTTCTCTTAACCACATAGCTTAAGATTTTCGCAAAATACCATTATGTAATACAGCATTGCTCTGTAAAGCACTCGCAAGCCCTGATAAAGAACAAACTGGTCAGTATCGTTACGTTACAACAAAATCAGAAAATTCTAAAATTTATTAGAAAGTTTTGATGTTGAGTGCTTTCAAATCTACCAATTTATTACGCTTCATCAGAGAATTAGAAATGAACATTTCATTTCTTTCTCAAATGGCAACATCAAATAAAATAATACTACCTAACGCTGTGTGATTTTTCAAATCCTAGTTAACCTTACCCTTTCCGAGCCTGTCGAACCCCTGCGCTATCCTGAAAGCTCTGTCCAAACCTCATTGTACCAAATGGTTGAAATTGGGGGGCCCAATCCTAACTTTATAAAGGGGAAGCCTAATTTCGTGCGAGGTTATAGGAAATAAAAAGATTCAGCTTGAAAATCCTTGGTTTGCCATAACAACCCAAAATGTTTCAAAGTCATAAGCAGAAAGCATCTAAGGGCACTATCATATAAGCCCAAACACCAAAGCGCACGACATCCGTGGAGATGACGGGTTCACTAAAACTTACAACTGCGCAACGCTTTACAAACAGCAACGCTAATTTATTGGTTATTAAGTTTAAATATTCGAGATGAACTGTAGTTAAACTTGCATATTTAGTTGACGATGTGATAGAAAAGTCCTATAATATAAAACTCTTTTAATTTAAAGGACCCTCGTCGAACCCATGGAACAGCTCCAACAAACACCAAAAATTCGATTGAACCATTGTTAAAAACTACTGTTCTAGACTATTGAAAAACTGACAAAACGCTATGGCGACGAAACAAACCCATAAAGTAAGAATACAATAAATTGTATAAAATGAGGACCAACCAATTGTATTAATGCAGCCACAAATGCCCCATTGCCACTATTATAATCTCATTGCTGTCGACTGGTGCATACTTCAATACTTGTCAAACGATGGGAGAACGCCAAAAAAGAAACATAACCCGCGTCTTTTCGGGAATTATGTATGCGAAATGAACAAAGTAGCAAAATTTATTGCATACCAGCTAAAAACTGCACACCTGCCCATGAACTAACGATTGCATTACATGACTTTACGAAATTACATAAATGAAATTGGGAGAAATATTTTGGACATGATATATCAGTTTATACCTGACAAAATATGAATTGAAAGATTTATAAGATTACAAACTTGCTCTTTACTCTTTGGACTATATATATAGGCTTCCATCTCACTCAGTGGTGCACCAGACTATTAACAATGTCGATTCCGTTTGAAGCATGACTCTTCCAAGCAGTGTTCTAGAAAACTGAAAATAAATATATAGTAGATTTGGAATGATAAATCACAAAAAATGCTGTTTGACAGAGGTAAAGCAAAGGTAAGCTTATATTGAAAATGCATAAAAAAATCAATTTAATGTCGTGAATATGTGTATACCGAGTCTATCTAACTTTAGGTGAAACTAAATTTCGTTGACCTAAGACATTATCAAGTTATTTAATTCACAAAAAATACTATTTGACAAAATTACGGAGAAAAGATATAGTTGTTCGAACTATGTCATTATCAATCTTTGGAGTTGTGATTAACAGGGACATGAGAAGCTAAGCTTGTACTAGAAGTTTAAAAACAAAATAAAAATATTAATTTTTCGTTTAATATAAAATTATTTGCTGATTTCCACGAAAATTACAATTTTTACTTAATTTGAATGATCTGTCAGTGCAATATATTGTATCTCATCATATAAATATCGACTAGTCAATTATTTACTAGTGCAGTGGTTTTCGAACGGCGGGGCGCGCCTCACATGGGGGCGTAAACATTTTAAGGCGACGTGAAGCTGATTGATGGAACTTTAAAAAAAGCGTGAAATCTTGTCTGCCTTATTTTCTTAATTTATTTCATTATATACGTTTCATACACGTATTTGCAACGTGCTCCTTGACGGCAACGTCCGCACTAACTATCTGTGTTTTTGTATCACATTGTTAACTAGTTATTTTGAGGTGGTGCGCGAGACTTGAGAAATTCCTAACTTGGGCGGCTTAAAATGTTTGTGTACCACAGGCATTGTGCGTTATATTTACCTTAATATTCAGATCCTCTCTTCTTTTTCTTCCCAACAACTAAAAATATATATTTCATCAAATAATTTTCAATAAGTTAAATTAGCCACAGGGATTGTATACATTATACATTCATTATAAGAACATAACATATTGATACTCGCAATAAACTATAAAGAAATAGGGAATATATTTCTAGATTTAAAAACTTAATACCCTCTGTCAGATTCATTTACATAGTATGGTACTTCGCGTGACCTACCATTTGTGGTGAAAACGGGTTTAGAAATAAATAAAAAATGGTATCAGCCATGTAAAATGATAGAATGATAAGGACTATGCTTTTAACGAAGTTAGACATGTTAGCTCAGGTACATGATAAACGATTTTAGGGTAGTAATATTCGCATTAATACAGCGTCAAACATACACGCATGCATAGAAGATATGAATACTCGCACTTAGTAACAGCTCATTTGGAATATTGCCAGCTTCGAACACTTATCAACATGCAACATATGGTTACAATGACCACCAAGGATTGCCTTTCAATCTACACTCGAAGGGTAGATTATATTTTTTACGTAAGAGAATTTACCGTACAACATGTTTAGAGTAAATTATATTATAATCTAATAATTTAGTGAACAGTTAGTCGTTTGTATCTTTTTAATGAAAATCTCTCATAATTTGACAAACCATGCAAAAGAGGCAGAAGGCAGAAACCTGGATTCTTTCATTTACGACCTCTTATATGGTGGAGAAGGGGTTTGTAACAACGAAACAAGTGCTATCAAAACAACGAAATTGCCGTTCGATTAGTAAACGGGGCGATTTGAGATTGTAGATGACGAAAATGTCACCAAAAAAAAATACTCTTTGGAAGACCACTAAGTTATTCTATCTCATTAAAAACACTATAAACTATGATTTATCTTGTTTATTTGTTCTGTAATATTTTCGTTTCTGACCTCAAACAATGTCTAAAACAAACGTTTTGTAAACTGGGGGGCGATGAAGTTGTATATATTACTGTATATATTAGTGCGACTAAAAAGTTTGGAAACCACTGAGACCATGATAATTTACAGTTACATTTCTGAGCTTAGTCGGATTCTTTTTTTACAGTATGATACTATTTTGTGGCAAAAACGAGTTTTGCTCATAAGATTAAACAAGTAAATTCTACACAGAATAATAAGGACCATGTTATCAATAACGTAGTACCCGTATAAATAAAACATAAGAAATATAGACATGCTCAAATATATTGACACGAAATTTATAACGAAATTTTTTACCATTATTTCCCCGGAAATCATACGGTTTTCGTGTCCCACGTGTCCCATGGGAAATACAAATGTGGGTTGTCCCATTCCATCTCATGGGACGTTTCCCATAGACAAGCCTGGACATGGTAACTATCGCGATAATGCGTATCCATATTAGGTTTTTGGCCATTTGGAAGCGTTGCCACAAAACTTTAAGATGGTAAGCTGGAGTGAATATTTAATTATTAGATGCAAACAGCCAATTTTCAAAGAGATGCTAAAATTGTACAATATACTGCCTAAAACTCAGATATTAAACATGTACAACGATACTTCAAACAATCTTACGAAAATTTCTCCCTTGGTCTATTAGTGCATAGGTATTCAAAGAGCTCTGTGAAAGAAACTTAGGCGCTCGCGAGCTATTCGATTACCTATTAAAATACTGACTTGACTAATTTTTTGACTGTCCAAAAAAGTAATGACATCATTAATAAAATTTGACATCAGTAGCGTCGAAATATGACAACGAGCGTAAATTCAAATGTGACATTATCTATAAGTAGGATCGCAGTGGATAAAAAGTTGTCTCTCGAGTAAAATATTCAATTCATAGCCGGTGCGAGCATTTAAAATATCTTGTCATAGTAATTTCATAGTAATTTATTTGTGTTCTTCGTTACTCGAATTTTAGTCGAGGAAACTTTAACGATTATTAAAATGAAAAATTACTATTCAAAAACTGCGTAAAATACGTCCCAAACTGCCAACTATAAGTAGACCGGAATCGTATTTAGTCAAATTTGATTTGTTCGCGCTCAAAATTATTTTAAAGATATGGACAAAATACGAACGATTGTAATATTTAAATTTGCAAAAAAAAAAATTTGTTCGATATATTTTGCATTAATTATCTTATATATCATACCGAGAAAAGGTCGTATTGGGCTCCATCGGTAGTTTCAAAATGGACAAAGGTACATCGCGCGACCAATTCACTGTGTTTGATTTCAGTTACCACATGGTATACAGTTTGAAGAAATACTAACATAACACAAAATTACAATGTCTAAAAAGCGTTTTCAATCTGCTGCGAGACTGCTAGAACGTAACTTATGTTGATATCCTCCGTTTTAGATTTTAGTTTCAATATTTAATAATGCCGGTTTTCAATCAAAAAATTGGGTTGCGGATTCTCCTCTTTATCATTTATTCTTAGCATTTCTTCAGCGATTTTTATAATATAGCATTCTAACTTGTTTCGCACACTGAATTCATAATTCCGCACAAAAATAAAAAGTTATCGTCGGCCTCGTGGAACAATACATTCATATGCCAAGGAATAGGCACATAAGTTGTTTAAAAACATGTCGCGCTGACGAAAACTATCGGTGATTCTACCAACTGCCATCGCATACGTTATTAGGACTTTTTCAGTATTCCAACAACAAAAGGGTGTTCGACCCCAAATTTGATAATATGTTTGTTGAGTTTACAGCCTTAATATATTTAATTTATGTGTGAAATTTAGATTTATTTATGTCTGGTATTAATCCTATTAAAATGTGTAGCATTTAAATTAGGTAAAGTAATTTTAACTTACTTAGGAATAGTAATAGATAACAATTTTAAAATTTATTGTGGGGATCCGTGAATAATGGTGATGAATGTAAGAAGATTCGAAAAATTGTAATAACATACTTACTCTTTAGACTCGAGGCAGCCACCTCTCTCAGTGATGCATAATCGAACAAATAATTCCGCATGTCTATAGATATAATGATAAATTGTGTTTCCCGCTTTCAAGAAGTGTTTCAGAAAGCTGAAATTTTTATGAGATAATGAAATGTAGGTAAATTTTGTATAATATTAATTTGAATTATATATAGTTGTTCGAACTATGTCATTATTAAGTTTTAGGTTCATAAGTTACAGATGATGTAATTTGGTAGGAGCACAGAGAAGCTATGCTTATACTTTAGAATTCAGGGTTTCCCAACCCGATTCCGCGGTCTCAAATGACCCCGCGAAGCGTTTGAATGAGTCCGCAACGAGCCAGAAATTCACTGCGGGCTTTTGCGAAACTTAACTATCAGCCAAGTTACGATTTACGTTAGAATTTACATAAAACATAAAAGACACGTTTATTCACATAACATTATTCGAGTCAATAATTACTGGTTAATGAGTAGGACTGGGCATATATTCGAATATTCAACTATTAGAATAGCAATTTACTATTCGAAAATTTGGTAACAGGTGACGAAAACACCTTCCGACGAAAACACGAGTCTGCACATCTGCACAAGTTCGCGAGTTCGAACAACGAGAAATATTTTTTTTTGGTAGGTGTCCATGGTGACAACCCAAATTTTCTAAATTGAAAAGCGGCTATACAAAATACTAAAAATAAAACGGATAACACCATAAGTTTTGTTTTATGATTGCCCCCGACCGATTAAAAACGCTTTTTTGGACATTGCAAATCGCCAAATTTCGGGTGCTACCGTGGTATAACGTGCCAGGGCATTTTTCCTTGGGATTCTTTGCCTTAGTCCCTACCTTGGTAAGTACAATACTGGAGCGCCGTAAGTGTTGTACAAAAAGCTCAGATTTGTTGAATTCACAAAAATACGAATCAAAACAAAATATAATCGGGCACTTGGACCATATTGATATTTTCCGAGTAGTATTGTATTTATTTCGTCAACACAATTGCCGATTAAAATCATCACAATTACCTTAATAGTAAAGCAAGGCGACAAATATGTATTTTTCATTTACTAATAAATTTTAAATATATTTTTAAGTGCTAAATCAAGTTTTACCTTTTGGAACTTTACAGCAGAAAATAGATTTTTTCTAACGGCGATAACAAAATCGCAAGATCGCAAAAGCTATGTATCAAAACTAAATATAATCGGGCAATATATTCTTATATTATGTCCGCAGATTTCCGTGGCATTTAAAGAAGTAATGCTTTCATCTTGTTGTAAGTCGACGCAACCGCGAGTTACCATGAACACAATAAATTAAAATAGAAAGACATTTTAGATTCTCGTCGTTGTCATAGACGGAATATTGTGCGACAGAAACGGCCATTATACACTAAAAAAGTCGGCTCTTTTAACGAACGCGTAATTGGGCGAATTTCCAATTTTAAAATTGTAATGTCGTGTTCGGTTTTATTGCTTCTTCACACAAACTACGGTTGCAATAAACGCTCCTTGAGTCCGCAAAGGTTTTCGCCAGTGAGAAAACAGTCCGCGACCAAGAAAGGTTGGGAAACGCTGCTTTAGATACATAAAAATAAAAATATTAATTTTCAGTTCATTGATAAATTATTCACATATTTCCCCCAAAATTACAAATATTATTTTGGAGTGATTTGTCAGTGTATAATATTGCAACACATCATATAAATTATATTTATATTCATTGCAAAGCACGTTGAAAATACGACTACATATTCAAGAAATAAAAATATTAAAAATAAGGCGGGAAAGATAAATCTAGCCAATATTTATATTCTTAATTACCTTAACGCCCTTCGAAAAATTGTCCACGCCCTTGTGATAAGCTATGCTTATTCTAAAGATACAAAGACGACAACTTGTAACCTACTGATATTCATTTGCGTTCATTCGATATTCGATATATACTACGGAATAAACGATAGGGAAATAAGGAATGTATATCCAGATTCGAAAACTTATGAACATGGGACGGTATGGTTACTGAGACTACTAGAAACGGGAATATAAGCTGACTTTAGTTGTTTTACAATTCGGTGGGATCCCATGTATATATATAGTAACCTTTTTGGAATCAGACTGGTTAACGAGCAGCGACACTCAAGTTTCTAATATCTAATTAAAAAAGTAAGAATTCTAGAGTTTCGAAACTACTATATTTTTTTATTGACTGTGAGTGCCGTATGAAAGATCGAATCAACTGAAGATCCTGTATTTGACCAGGTGAATACCAACTGATCCTTCATTTGACCAGATCTAATATTTTGGTAGGGTTAGGGATTCTTCAGTTGATCCGAAAGATCTAACTAACGCCATTCAGTAGAGATTATAAATGAGAGTTTATATTAATTAGGTTCTTCTTAATACACTTGATTAGGCATAACATGACGTGAGCCGCACTAACAATAGGGAAAATATGACACATATTTCCATTTCTCTAATTTATACGGTATCGTTTTTGGAAATTTCTTTAAGATATAAGATTAACGGCTATCTTAATACGGTTAGTATGACGCACTCTGATAATATCATTATTGGAAATTCGGGGCAATTCCAGTTTGAACTAGTTGGGAACATCAATGACAGGGTTATCAACTTTTTAGTACCAGAGCGTGTAGGTCACGATGAGCCACAGTTACATTTAGGAATTAGCCTGATTACTTTATATAGTATGGTAGTTAGTGTGAACTACCATTTATGGCAAAAACGCTCATCAGATTAAAAAAAGGTCAAGACTACGATTTCAACAAATTAGGCATTCATTGTATATATAGGCACCCTATCATAAACAACAAGTTAACTAAACAATAAGTTGTAATATTTGCATGGTTATCAAGTTGGGGTTGTGTTTTACCCGAATTGCACTTAATGAGGCATAGTTCAAATCTTTTCAGTATCTCTGCAGATATACACTGCTGGATTAACTTATAGTATCAATATGCAAAAATTGCACTGTTTGTCGTAATCACAACGTGACGCCCTATTGCGATGAAACGCCTTTTCTTCATGCTAGCCTAACGACCTTTAAATAAACTGACATTGCAAGATAGTAATTAGCCTTTCGGTTTCGACGATTAAACGAAACGACAGCAGATGGGACAACACAGCAGCTAGCCCCTGAACGTGCAGCGCTGTACTGACTACGCCATTATACACCGGATATTGCTACAGTAAATTTGTAGTACAAAACAGTTAATTCCGCGATTCTACAAAATGAACATGGTATGGATTTACAGATTTTGCCATATACAATTATGAGCGCGCATTGGTGCCTAAACTGACAAAAAAAAATCAATGTAATGCATTCTTGTGTCTCGATTATTGGCATGAACGAAAAAAGCCTAGTTTTTATTTCTAAAAAATGACCCCCGCCTTATTTACTGGGCCGACTCAATAGACAGAATAAAACGGTAGTCGAGCAAATTTTGTTATTATGAAATTAATTTTAAGGTTGTGATTAAAAGAAAATTTCATTTGGCAGACGAAACAAAACTAAGCTTATACTCAATATATTAAAAGTAATAATTTGTTAGTAAATTTCCCGAAAAAAAAAATACAATATATCATTTATTTATAGACATGCGAATTGGAAGATTTCAAATGATTTGATTACATACTTGCTCTTCAGACTTGATGGGCTTCCACCTCACTCAGTGATGAAAACCTGGCTCTCGACGAATTTCTTTTGGTGCAATTATAAATTGTCCTGCCGACTTCCAAGCAGTGTTTCAAAACGCTGAAAATCGATATATAGGTCGTGATTTTGTAAGCCAATTCTAAATTTGAATTAAACTAAATTTCGTTGAGCCAACTATGCCATTTTCAGGTAGTTAATTCACTCAAATGTTTTTTGACAGAGACACTACAAAGCTATGCTTATGCTAAAGATACAAAAAACCAACTATGTAATTCAATTTAGGTCATTTTCAACTATGTCACTGATTTCACCAAAATTACATCCTTTAGTTAAAATGATATGTAAGTTCACCATATTGTATCTCATTTCGTATCCTTAAAGTAAGACTCTTTTCTGAATATTTTTTTCTAAAAATATACGTAAGTTTTAATAAAATACGTAACGGGTAAATTTCGACATTTAATTTCATAAAATCCAAAACTTAGAAAATTTAGAATTTAGATGAATAAAATTTATTCAGCGGTTGCCAATAAATTTCAAATATATACTTTATATATACATATCAGGTGTAGTTTTCAAACTGCACAAACTGCAAATATTGCAATAACAATAAAATACCCAATAAAGTTTCCTAACTGTTTCATGGAGCATATGACTAATTATCTCTGATCAGTAACTTAGTAGCATTATCACATTGTTCACGGTAGGTATCGCAAACTGGGGATCGCTATCCAGTATAGGGAAGCGCGCAACGAATTTTAGGGGTCGCAAAGAGTACACCAATTTGATACAAGGTACTATATTTATAGTATTTTTTTGAACTTCTGCTTCAAAACACAATTATTGAAATTTGTGCAAAATCTAAATATTACAATTTCGATAGAATGTACAGGATCAAATAAGCGGCATAACAATGTTGGCTTGCATCGAACTATTTGGCATTTGAAGCGTGAACCGTCTTAATTTTTTTTTATTTTTGAATCGAAAGACAATTAGTTAAACTTGTGAAAATATAAATCTTACAATTTCGAAAGAAAACACACGATCAAACAAGAGAGCTAAGCTCAAATATATGGACACGTAGCGCCACTCAATGGCAATGGTTTTGATGACGTCATAGCGAAAAAAAAAAGTAATAGCCTTCTGGAGAAAAATTTTATCTTTAACCACTGAAAATTTCAAAGCAATTGGTCCAGTATTCGAAGAGAAAAGCGATTTTTTAAATATGATGGAGACAAATATTAACAATAACAACATAATATTGAAACGATCGTTATGTCCACTAAACGTGTCCAATAAGGGGCATAACAATGCTGACTCTGATCGCAAGAACTGAGAGGCGGTGCGCTCGCATCGAATTGTTTAGCATTTTAAACGAAAACAGTAGTATACAGGAATCAACAGGCGTCGAAAGTATAATAAAATGTTCAAATAATATTTACTTGTTATATTCCTTGTTTGTTACTTTGTGTCTTTGAATCTTTAACTTTTAATATTTCTGATTCTTAAAAAAAGTTAAAATATTGATAAATAAACTGTCACAGACCTGTAGCTAGCATATTCAATGGACAGTGGGACTGAATCTATCGGATCTTTTGCACAAAGCTCCCGCCACGTTTTAAAATGACATATTAGTAATTATCCATTTGGGGTTAGGAATGATTTAAAAATTTGAATTCCCAGCGCAATCTGCATTCCTAACTTAAACTGAATAATTACTAATTCTCTTATTTTGAATGTTGATAGGATCTTAGTACAAAGATCCAATCTATAGACACTAATATATAAAAGTGAAAGGCCTACGACGAATCTCTATTAAACATGGATTTTGCGCTACATTTGCAAAAGCTGTGCGTTACATTCATGTAAAGCGTACCAGGTTGAATGCAGCTTACGTAGTTACGTAGATCAGTGTATTACGTTTAAGTTTCTTATCATGATAAGTTAATAATGCATAATTATGCATTCTTGTGTCTCGACTATTGGGCGGCAACGAAAAAAGCCTAGTTTTATTATTTTTTTAAATTGACCCCCGCCTTATTCACTGGGCCGACTCAATAGCCAGAATAAAACGGTAGTTGTGCGAATCATGTAATTATAAAATTAATTTTGAGGTTGTGATTAAAAGAAAATTTCATTTGACAGACGAAACAAAACTAAGCTAATACTCAATATATTAAAAGAAATAACTTGTTAGTAGATTTCCCTATAAAATACAATATATCATTTATTTGTAGACATGTAAATTGAAAGATTACAAATGATTTGATTACATACTTGCTCTTCAGACTTGATAGGCCTCCATCTCACTCAGTGATGAAAACCTGGCTCTTGACGAATTCTTTTGGTGCAATTATAAATTGTTCTGCCGACTTCCAAGCAGTGTTTCAAAACGCTGAAAATCAATATATAAGTCGTGATTTTGTAAGCCAATTCTAAATTTGAATTAAACTAAATTTCGTTGAGTCAACTATGCCCTTTTCGGGTAGTTAATTCACTCAAATGTTATTTGACAGAGACACTACAAAGCTAGGCTTATGCTAAAGATACAAAAAACTAACTATGTAATTCAATTTAGGTCATTTTCAACTATGTCGCTGATTTCACCAAAATTACATCCTTTAGTTAAAATGATATGTTAGTTTATCATATTGTATCTCATTTTGTATTCTTAAAGTAAGACTCTTTTTTGAATATTTTCTTCTAAAAATATACGTAAGTTTTAATAAAATACGTAACGGGTAAATTTCGACATTTAATTTCATAAAATCGAAATCTTAGAAAATTTAGACGAATAAAATTTATTCAGCGATTGCCATTAAATTTCAAATATATACTTTATATATAAATATCAGGTGTAGTTTTCAAACTGCACAAATTGCAAATATTGCAATAACAATAAAATACCCAATAAAGTTTTATAACTGTTTCATGGAGTATATGACTAATTATCTCTGATCAGTAACTTGCAGCATTATCACATTGTTCACGGTAGGGATCGCAAACTGGGGATCGCTATGCAGTAGGGAAGCGCGCAACGAATTTTAGGGGTCGCAAAGAGTACACCAATTGGATACAAGGTACTATATTCTGTATATCTGCTTCGACTTCTGCTTCGAAACACAATTATTGAAATTTGTGCAAAATCTAAATCTTACAATTTCGATAGAATGCACAGGATCAAATAAGCGACATAACAATGTTGGCTCGCATCGAACTATTTAGCATTTGAAACGTGAACGTGGGTCTTAATTTTTTGGACTTTTGAATCAAAAGACAATTATTAAAACTTGTGAAAATATAAATCTTACAACTTAGATAGAATGCACAGGATCAAATAAGCGGCATAACAATGTTGGCTCGCATCGAACTATTTAGCATTTTAAACGTGAACGTGGGTCCTAATTTTTTGGACTTTTGAATCGAAAGACAATAACTAAAACTTATAAAAATATAAATCTTACAATTTCGAAAGAAAACACACTATCAAATAAGTGGTATAACAATGCTGACTCTGATCGCAAGAACTGAGACGCGGTGCGCTCTCATCGAATTGTTTAGCATTTTAAACGAAAACAGTGGTATATAGGAATCAATGGGCGTCGAAAGTAGAATAAAATGTTCAAATAATATTTACTTGTTATTTTCCTCGTTCGTCACTTTGTGTCTTTTAATCTTTAACTTTTAATATTTCTGAATCTGGAAAAAAGTTAAAATATTGATAAATAAACTGTCGCAGAACTGTAGCTATAGCATATTCAATGGACAGTGGGACTGAATCTATCGGATCTTTTGCACAAAGCTCCCGCCACGTTTTAACATGACATATTAGTAATTATTCATTTGGAGTTAGGAATGATTTAAAAATTTGAATTCCCAGCGCAATCTGCATTCCTAACTTCAACCTGATAATTACTAATTCACTTATTTTGAACGTTGGTAGGGTCTTTGTACAAAGATCCAATTTGTAGACAATAATATATAAAAGTAAAAGGCCCACGGCAAATCTCTATTACACCATGGATTTTGCGCTACATTTGCGAAAGCTATGCATTACATTCATGTTAAGCAACGGTCGGCAACCTACAGCCCGCGGGCCGCATCCGGCCCGCGACGCATCACTGAATTATAGTAGCAAATAATTGCTGTTTTGTCGATTATATTCTTTACGCAAAAGAATTTAGGTGTAAACGTAACAAGTATATAATTCACAATTACTCGTTTAATGGGCCTATAATTTAAATATAATGTAGACAAATGACAACTAAACGCAGAAAAGTTGATGCTAAGTGCAAATGGTTTAATGACGCAAAAAATATTCAAATGGTCAGTCTTCGCGCGCCGCTTAAAATTTAACTTGTGATCTGTATGATAAAATGTGATTCATCGGTCATCCATTCGATTTTTAACATTCTAAAAATATGTGCGGCCTGCCAATGACTTGCAACCTTTAATTTTGGCCGGCGAGCGACAAAAGGTTGCCGACCCCTGATGTAAAGCGTACCATGTTGAATGCAGCTTACGTAGTTACGTAGATCAGTGTATTACGTTTAAGTTTCATATTATGATAAGTTTATTTATTGCCATATAGCTTTAAAGTTTGGCCTATTTGTGACGAAATGATGGAACCCGCTGTTAGTGAGTTCGATACAAAAGAGAATCATCCATCAATCTGTACTTCTGTATTAGGTTAATAATTCTAATTCGTATAGGCCCGAAAACCTCTAATTTACCACCTATACAATAGTAAAATGAAAGCAATAGATATAAAGAACATTTAGCTCACCTGAATATTGTTTCGAACTCACTGTCATAACCCAATAGTCACCATATCCATACATCCTACAGAAAATCAAACCTCATCTTATCACAAACATTTGACTGACTAAAAGCGATGTCGCTTGTGGCTTCCCGCGCAAAAATATTTGACGAAAAAAGCCAACTGATTGGTTATAATCAAATGTTTTTAACTGATTACTTCAATAATTACTCCAGGTTGTCGCTTCTGACGCGTGATCGCAAAGTTGCAGAATGCAAATGGCGGTTTGGATTTGCTTCATACATCGTATAATACCTAGTTCACAGTAATATTCTCAGGATCTTTTGTACCAAGTCCCGCCCCAAAACAACACCCCGCCAACGCTCGAATTGAATAGAAATAGTAAATATTCAGTTAAGGTGAGAGATGCAGATTCAGTCGGTAATTCAAATTTTCAAATCGTTCCTAACCCAAACTGCATGATTTCCTATTTTTTATTTTAAAACGTGCCAGGGGTGTTTATCTCAGATCACACATTTTTGCATCAGTGACGGGAGCTTAGTACAAAGAATCAAGCAATTCCATTATATTTGTTTGTTTACATTTGTCGAGTAAACGCGCACGTGAATGCCATCAAAAATGTAACCTTCCTACAACTCAATGAAAGAATAACGGCGTGTAGAAGTTTAGCGTTGTATCAATGCATTCTCTGCATTGGCGTACAAATCTTAGCTCATTGACTTGCGCAGCCAAGAATAATTTTGAGTTTTCATACAATAACATGCCGGCGATGTCGTTAAAAGGGAGGTCATAACGTGACGTTGTTTCGATGCCTACTGTATAGTAATTTCTTCGCCCAAACCAAACGGCAGAAAAATAACATCAGCAACAGCAATAATCAGGGTTCTATGTGAAGTAAATATTTGACTGCTCAAGACAAGAGCATACCGACGACAACAACTGATAAAATATATAGATCAACTATTCGAGACCATTCAAATATTTGGTGTTATGGAGCTCGTGAAGAGGTATTGTTGACGTAGCCCCACAATAAGAACGTAACAAAATCAAATTGTTACTCATCGATCAATATTAATGAGTGAATTGAAACTACTCTATTTAATAACTCGGATGTATTTACTGCTTCTTAAATTTTATTAATGCCATTTTGAGTAAACGAATAGATCGCGTAGAGTGTAGACCCTAGGTCCATATGAAGCACTTTGAGCCTGTCTCTAGATTAGACCTCTTGGTAAAGAACGATTATGATACAGGTATGTACGGGTGATCAGGATTGTCCGCCCGTACATTTTGCTGTCGCCCAATTAGTTTGAGCTTTATTTTATATATGAATCCATCGAGCAAAAAATCTGAAACTTTTTGTGATTTTTAACATTACCCTCAACTATCGCCATAATGTTGAATATGAAATTCGAGCAAAAAAACTCTGTTTTTTGTCGACAGTTTTTAGGCCTAGGTATATTTCATGTAGTTATTTTTGCTAAATTGTGGCTACAAATATATATGCAACAGTCTTAAGAGAGACTTATTTCGTGTTATAATATCCAGGCATTTTAGCTACGTTGGAAAATGTTGAACCCGGGTGGTATTTGACTTTTGTAATTCAAATACACAGAACTTAACTGATATATATAGGAATACTAATAGGTTAGTTCATCCTTCTAGTTTATCAGATTGGAAAATCCTAGCTATATTTTAATTCCCATTGGGGAATATTTTACATTTACATTTTGAATTACGGTATATACCTATTTGTATTGTGTTGTCTGAGTATTTACGATGATAAACATTACCATTATATTACCGTTACGCCATTAATAAGCAGTTCACATGTTTCGATATAAATGTATATACATTGTGACTTGTTCAGAGAATAAAATTGCAATTAATTAATTAATGATACAATGTACTATTTATATTAACATGTATAAAAAATATTTACTTATTATGTTAGGTAACAAAAAACTAGTACAATAAAATATCTCATAGTTTCAGGTTCGAGTAAAATGATTGTAAGACAATGCACAGCACTGAAAGTTTAGTCTAATTGCCTTAAAATGAATTTGATAATTATAAATATAGAAAAAAAAAATGTCTCATAAATTTGAAAAAGTACGAAGAGCAAATGAATACTAGTTACGAAAATCAGCATTTTTTTTATTGTGAAGACTGATTGTGAGGCACATCATTCAAGCAAAATATAATATCTCAACTACAAATTTTGGTTATTTAAATATTAACTTATAATTTATGATAAATTGATCCAATACGGTAGTTATTCGTTAAGTATATTATACTTGAGTAGATTATCTATTTATCGAGCAAAACATTCATCCACTGAATTGAAAAAATTTAATTATTTAAAATTATTATATCTATATATATATACAAGAAAAAGTGTAGCAAAAACCAGGAACCGTTTTGATTCAAATATTTATTGAAATGATATCTGTCATATCCAAAGCATTTTGAACAGTATATCCGTTCGATTTCGTGCACGAGTAAAGTGTATGAAATCTTTATTCATATTATGAATGAGGATTTGAAATGATTGCAACTTGCTATATCAATTGGGTATTCATTAAATTTATTTATGTGTGCAGCCCTGTTTTTTTGAGTTTTTCCAGTTAAGATAGATTATCCAATTTTCTTGATACGATGGTATGTAAGTTATTTATTTGGAAAGTGTTACTGATTATGCAATTCATTAAGTTTATTTCGAATAATTTCCTATATTGAGGATATCTTGCTACGTTTCCATGACAAATGTAAATACAGTTCTTCTTCAAAACTTCCATTGAAAGGTCAAGAAGTTGTCTGAGAAAAATCCATTTATTCCTTCATTTTTAAAGCTTACTGGAATCGAAGTTATGTCATTTATGATAACATCAACTTTTAACCTATTTTTCACGGCTCTTTTGAGATATTCTTCTGCATCTTCAATAATAATTCGATATTTTTTCTAGTCATAGAATCTAGGACATCACCACAAATTGGTCGAAGGTACAGTTTTGTAACATCAATCATTCGCTGATCATAATCTACGGCTGTTATCATGGACGCTCCAAGATCTTTGATTCTTCGTACAATACACCCATCGCTTCCTCCAAGAATAAATACAGTTTTATTTGTATACTCCACTCTTCCAAATCCAGATAAAGCGTAAGAAAACGCTTCGTAGTCGGTTTCGCCAATATTTGTACCATTTTGATGTAACTTCATCAAACACTACTTTGTCAAAATCTTTTTCAACGATGAATCCCTCACATACATCGTAACATGAAAACTCTCTACCTCTTTTCAAAGGAGGAAGACTATCATACCGAGGTGTTTTCGGGATTTCTGCAAACTCTAATTTTCTAATGTCTTCATCTACCTTATTAAACAAGAGGTTAAATTCGGGATTATCTATGTTCGTAGTGTGTATATCCATCGTGAAAAAGCCTTTGTCTGCTTCTTGTAATAAGGCTTTCAAATCATTGCTGTTCGCGTAAAGGGTTGTAATCTTTCTCTACTTTGAAACACAAGCTTGCAGTTTATGTCCATCGTCTTTATAAGCTTGCTTATTTCATTTATAAATTCTTCTCTCTTTCCATTCATTTTGATAACATTTATTCTAAATTCAAGTAGCCATGAAACCATTCTCCTAGATGGGTCTCGAACGATTATGGCTATGTAATAGAAATCTGAATCATTTGGAAAAGACTAAAATGAATTAACCAAGCATGATGAAAAATTTTGAACGGCGATATACGACTTGTTCGCCACAGCCCCACACCCCTATATTTTTTCAATCAATCAGCAGCACATCAATTCTAGTAAAAATACTGATTGATAGGTATGGTAGCAACCCTACAATGCAAGTCGTTGTTCGAATAGAACTCCATGTTTCATATTGTTCCGGAATTTACTTTGGAAGTTTATATTGCATAACATATATTCGCTATATATTGAAATGCGATAACATCAATGAGCTAAAGCTGCTAAAGATTTTCTGATTATCCAGCGCAATGCGCTGTTTTACAGGGTTTATTATAGGATAATTTCCCAATGTTATTTTCGATTTCAGAGTAAACTACGCTAAGGTTATCCCGTTAAATGTTTGCGATATATGAAAGATTGTTAGGCTTAACTCAGTTTTGTTACTATACTCGCATTTATCCACTTAATTTCATCATTGATTCGGAACAAGCAGCAACACCAGTTTGGATTGATTATATATAAAAATGTATACAAAATGTCATAATATTACTAAAATCAAGCAATAAGCATTGACTTTTTCATTTAAAGTGCTCAAAATATAGTCAATAGACATAAACCTTAAAGGTGGGTTATCACCTAAACATTTTTGTAGCAAATTTGATTCTATATAATTTATTAAGATTTTTGGCGTTTACCGTTTGCATAAAATGGACTTCGTTTGCGAGACTCGAATTTTTTAAAGTCGACCCTGCCGAAATCGAACGCAAATTAGTATGTCCGTTGATGACGTAGTGGTGAGAACTCGTCGGCGAAACTTTGCATTAGGTCAAATGCAATTATAGCATTCTGTGCACTCATTCTGAACCGTGTGCTAGTTCTATTGGGCGGTACATTTGGAGGAAGCTTTTGTGATTTAAATCATTACCAATATCTTCAAATAATATTATTGCATTGTGAGAAATTACAGTAAACTCAACTAATCGAGGTCAAGACGAACTTGAGTTCTGTGCCGGACCTTTTGCTGAAATATATTTTCTAGTGAAAAAGCGCATACCAGGCTATTTTTTGTCTCAAATGATCTAGATTTTATAATTAATGTGTGTTTACTCTACTTATCTGATTCTATAACTAGTCTTTTTGTTATATTTTCGGTATATATAGACTATCTGACCATACCGGTATATGCGCAAACATTACCGTACCGTATGGAATGTGTAGTTGGTGGTTACAGCAGATTTCACAGCGATGAATCTGTCTCGAAACAGGAAACAAGGATAAAACTATGGATACAATTTTCGCAAGTAACCTTTTCTGATGTCTCTCCATGGAACTAAAAGAAGACCTCTAAGTCGGTGGATCGTTTAAGCCTTAAAATTATGTTGGAATCCATGCAAACTCCTACCCACAGACGAAACAACAATACCTCACGCAGTTATTCAAATCATTTTTTATTTATTTTTAACATTTTATTACAAGTTTTCATCATATGTAATTCATTCATGCCAATAAATGTGTTGTCACGAATCTCCATTAGTTGATAGATAACAGCTGGACTGTGTTGTTAATAGCAGTGTGCACTGGAAACAAAGTATACAAATTAAATTGATAGAACTGACATAAAATAAGATTAGGATAATATTACCAGACAGTTTAGTAAGGTTCAACATACAACAGTGTTTTGTTGCATAATAATGTGAAATGAATATAAAAAAACTGAACCATTATCGGGATTCTACGTTAATTGGTAGTAGACTATCACTCTTTTGGTAGATGTACAAATTGTCAATTTGTATTTGGTTCCTATTCATACAAAAGTGTGACTGGGTATCATCATGCATTGACTTATTATTTTATCAAACAGTCGATAAACGAAATAAAGTAGTAAATACTTACTCTAGGATCAGTTCCTCAAAGCCTTCTGACGGGTGGTCAGTACCGGTACGATCATTACATAAAACGCCGTGGCTTGATCCCCTCACATTTAGAACTTCTTATGCAATAGCATTTATGTTTAACAATACATTATTGTTTCAGTCTTTATTAAACTACGCGATGAGAAACTAGATTTAAACGCCAAAAACAGAGGTTGAACACCTTACTCGCCAATGGCGAGGGAGCTAATTTCTGGAATGAGTTCTCACTACTACGTCATCAAAGGCCGTTTTCGAACCTTCCGGGTCGATTTTGGTTGAAGCGGTTTTTAAAAATTCATAAGTAGAAAACTAAGTCCACTTTATGCAAGGGGTAAACGTTAAAAATCTTAAAAAAATATATAGAATCAAATTTTCCACAAAAATGTTCGCGTGATAACCCACCTTTAATGCTTACATCTTTATAAATGACTTTCAACTATTCTACATCATTCACATAGAAGTATATTGGAATTATTTCCACATTCTTTGTTTCCCGTATGCCTAAACTGGACTACACGAATCAGATATGCTCGTATATAGGACGGGATCATTCCTCTTGAAGGCCCTAAGCACTTAGGATTTTGGTACCCCGTGTTTAAAAAATAATAATAATGAAACTGGTGTCGTGTGTTATTTTGAATTGAATAAGTAAGTTTCAGTATTCACTGCTAATTGAGGGCTAAGTTACGATTAATTTGTATGTTTTTTGGAAACAGTTCTCATATATATATATATTAAAAACTTACATTGATATATAGAGAGGTGTAACATGATACTTCAGAGCCAGAACATTTTTGCAGCCTGGTCAGTGTCGCGGTTTTAGTAGTCTGGCCAACTCGAATTGTTTCATTAAACACTGGGGCACCATTAAAAATTTGTCTATGGAAATTTCTTTGGTGCCCCTTTTTCTTTGGTGCTTTAAGCACGTGCTTATTCTGCTTAATCGTTAATCCCAGCACTGCTCGTATATCATATGTTGAATAGCTCTTACGATGGATAGCTCAACTCTACAATATTTCGGCAAACGTTTATAGGCAGGAAATCGTATGAACAGTAACGCATGGAGGCCGCAGGCGTGATTGATTGGTTCCGTTTGGTAGTTGGAATTGATTTCATACGTCGGAATTCAGATGGCGTGTACGCGAATGAATAACCTTCACAATGTACGTACTATGTTCTGTTTGTCTCTACGCGGTCTCCTTGTTGTTGAGTTAGTGATGAAAGCAAATCGAGTGGCAATGAAAAGATGCCACCAATCAACAAACGCTGTAAAATAGATAGATAGCTTTGCACAATTGCGCTCCATCAGGTAATAAAAAGTACAGGACGATGCGATTGACGTTGCCGTCGTATTTTGGCCATTTTTAAAGATTTTGCGTTCAAATCTAATCTTCGACCAGTTGGTGAGGTTTTCATGCCTCTGGTTTTGGCCATGAGTTTCAGATAGATTTGCGTATGCTTCAGTGACTACACTTGGCACTTTATTGATAATCTATACAGTCTTTGATTCTGGCAAATATTGCAGATATTAGAGATATACTCGCGAGTAGATCAATCAAGATTTTAATAGCAAGCAATTAAGAAACTATACGAGACTGAAGCGATAAATAAACTATTCAATAGGACGTGTGACTGTTCTAAAATAACAAAATTGTAAGCACCGATAAATATAGAAAAACATACATGTGGGAAATAATGTCATATTAAAATATTTGTGTATTTTATCACAATTAGGTTTTTGTTTTAATTTTGTGATTCTATTTAATTTCAAAATGGATTCGTGGCTGTTAGAATTTCGAATGGACATGAGCAAAGTGCATGAAAAAGTCGATGAATTTTTGAGTCAAATCGGAAAACTTATAAAACATATAGACATTGGATGCATTCTAGTGTACAGTAATACCGAAAGAAATATTTCTGCCCTCTTCTCGAATAGCAAGGAAGTTAATGTGTTTCTTCAAAGTGCGAAGAATGACCTGTTAACACTGGACATCCATACTACAAGTGTTGACAATTCTTATTTTAGGAATCTAGTAAATGAATTGGATGAAAAAGTCAGAAAACTAGATTTTGCTGAGATTCCAAAAACACCGCCTTATGATAGCCTTCCCGCCATAAAAAGAGGACGAGAATTTTCTCATTACGAGATTGTCCATGGTATTCGTTTAGTTGAACGAGATTTTGACAAGCTTATGTTTGATGAAGTTACTTCGAGGCAACACCTACGTGTTTTACACTCTATCGAATTTGGAAATTGCCTTTATTGTGATAATGATATAACTATGGGTGAATACGACTACGAAAGTTATTCTCATGCCGTATCAGGATTCCGACACGTCGATTACAACGGGAAACGTGTTCTTATATTGGGTGGAGGTGATGCTTGTATTCTTCGTCGAATCAAGGATATGGGCAGCACCATGATAACGGCAGTAGATTATGACCAGCGTTATTATAACGAAGATTATAACGAACTTAACAGTAAATTTTTTGACTCCCATGTTTAGTAGTCAGAAAAACCGATTCTGAACAAAAAATAGGACCCCACCCCGATTCCAATGCAAACAGAAATCTCCAAATTCAATCTGACCACGCATACCTATTCAAGAGACTAAATAATAAATTAGTGTTGCGTTTTGTTCCAAAGGGCGTTTGACAGTCAGCAAGTTGTCCAATGGGCGCTGTAATGAAAGGTTCGGGAAACTGATTCAGAGTGCCAGGTAAATTAATACTCCCGAGCATAAAATATTATCGGTATATGGATTCGACTAAAATTTTAAACATTCTACTACCTCGATTTACTTGGATTTTCTTTTTTCTTTTAATTACATAAGAAACTGCTTATCTACAAACTACTTTCCAACATATCTATACCTTATATCTCAGCTTCATAAAATACGTTTAAAGGCAACAAAGTTGCTGCAACCACAATGGATTGGCGAGCATGTGATCAATTCTTCATGAAAAAGTTTGTTAATGACAATGTCGTCGGATTGTAAACCTTGGCAATTTCAATCAAAAAAACCCAAGCCACATGAAACCCTTTTGAAGCTACGCCAGCTCTTACGGCAAATATAATTATGCAGTTTTAAATAAGTATCAAACATACAAAAACAAACTATTATTCAGTGTTTTTTGTTATTTAATCATTTTGACGATCTTATGATATTATATGCGGACAAATTAGAGATATGTAATTGAAGTTCATCGAATGTTTCTGTCATTTTTCTACCATTAACTTCATGTAAAATATGGACCGACTAGACGCCGACAATTAGCCCTACATGCCTACACAGTATCGGTGATACAAAAAATACAGGCAACATTAGCGTTTGAGATACTATAATATGATACTATAGGAATAAATAGATGAATTTTATACAAAAGACTTTCAACAAACGACTCGACAGTCAAATCGAATCTTTTATGTTCGTTGCTTTTTCTCAATATTTTTCCAGATTAGGTAAATAACCCAATTTTCTTGATAAGACGGTATAATTGCAATCTTTTTAGTGAACTGTATCGTGTAATCCAGTTTATTCAGCTCATATTCGTATAGTTTTTGACCTTCGAGTCGGCTCGCCGAAGTTCCGTGGTTAATGTATACTCCGCCATCTTTCACCACTTTCATTGAAAGATTCAAAACTTTCCTAAGAAAATCCCATCTGTCTCCTTCAGACTTTGAAGTTAAAGGAATTGTGGTTATGTCGTTTATGATGATGTCAACTTTTAAATTATTCTTTACAGCTCTCTCAAGATATTCAGCAGCATCTGCTACAATGAATTGATAATTTTCCCCCTCTATGGAATCAAGAACATCATCACAAATTGGTCGAAAATACCTTTTTGTTATGTCTATTACAGCTTGATCATAATCTACGGCTGTTATCATAGATGGACCAAGATCTTTGATTCTGCGCACAATGCATGCATCGCCACCCCCAAGTATGAGCACGGTTTTACCCTCGTAAGCGATTTTATCAAATCCAGATAGGGCGTACGAATAACCTTCGTAATCATATTCGCTAATATTCAGGTCATTGTCACAAAAAAGACAATTTCCGAAAGCAATTGAATGCATAACGCGCAAATGTTGTCTTGATGTAACTTTGTCAAAAACAACTTTATCGAAATCTCGTTCAACCAGTCTCCCACTGGCAGTTTCGTAATAGGAATATTCTCTTCCTCTCTTTAAAGCAGGAAGACTTACAAACCGAGGTGTCTTTGGAACCTCTGCGAACTCCAATTGTCTGATATCTTCATCTAACTGATGCACGCGATCTTTAAAATCAGAATTGCTTAAAAGTGTTGCGTGGATATCCAGAGTGAACAACCCATCATTCGCTTCTTGCAATAAAATTTTCAATCCGTGACTGTTCATGTAAAGAGCAGTAATTATTTTTTCTTTATTTTCGTATACTAGATTGCAGTCACGATCCAAAGTTTTTATAAGCTTGCTCACTTTCTTTATAAATGTTTCTGTATTTTTTCGTACCTTGCTAGTGTTCATCCGTAATTCTAAAAGCCACGAATCCATTTTCTACAGAATTCAATGGTATAAAATAAAGACAATAACTTTATATGAAAAACTATAAATATATTTATTATATATATCTTGAATATATTGAATGCATTTTGTGCAGTACAAATATTAATCACAAAATACAGTAACATAAGCTAGTATAGGCCTGTAGGGTAAAATGATATTTCTGGTTGTTTGATGGCTAGTTCTGATCTGATGAAGACTCTGATTACACCGTTTCCAAAGACATGTATTTATATAATATATATATTTACAAATAGACAATTACAAAATGTCCAGTTCAAACCAGGCTGATAGCAAGACAAAATCCGAGTTACATTGCACGCATTCTGAGTTGTAAAAATTATTCCCTCAATCGTTAGTTGTTCTAGCTGCCCATCCCCTTCCTAACAAATGGTTATTCATAAAATTGTTTTGGTATCCCGATAGGATGACGCTGTAATGCTATTGTAGGCGAATCAACTAATTGTAACTTAATATGCCTAATTGTCGCGTTTTTTTTTTATCTTTGTTTGGTTCTAATTTTAATTAAACACGTACAACTGTTAACTGAAGCAGTTACATTAACACAATATTATGCTTTAGGCCTACAGCGACACAGATACTCATTGTAAAAAATATAAGTCAGGACAGATCACACTTTATGGATAAAAGTACACTATGTTTTTTTGCCCTATTGGAAGTGCTCTTACTTTGGAGACGATAAACTGCACTAATTTGATTGATTATGAAACACAATCACGGAATCGAACCTCGGAATGTATCAATTTTCCACGACCACGAGCCATGTTATCTGGATACGTGAGAAACCAAACACAAATTAATATACAAGTTATTAACATGTTATTCAGAGGGTCAAAATAACCTAAAAACACTCGTTTTCGACAATAGAAAATGCAGCATTGTCAGTACTAAAATCTTGCGTGATCGGACTATCAAAAAATAACAAAGATTTGAATTCACAAAGTTGAATCTATATAAAACGTTATTCAGCACAATGGCTTCCCGAAATAGCCTTTCGAAGCATTCTATCTAGTGAAAGAGAATAAAGAATTTCTGTTCACCAAATGTTGTAATTCACAGACTCCGTGTTCATTCCATACTTTTATGAAAAATGGTATTCTTGCATATTGTAATTTCTTGTTGTACCCTAATGGTTCATTATAAAGTTGAATATTGGCATCAGTTCTTAATTTCTCATACACGTATACAGGTAGGTACAAAGTGTATCCTAAATTGTTGTTATGAAATGAATATTTTTTCGAAGCGAGAATTATACCTTAAAATTTCCCTTTCAGTAAACAATGTAATTTCATGTTACGTAAATAATAAAGTTTAATGGTTTTCCAATTGCCCTCTTTTGACTCAATGAGGTGCTACATCCAGTTCTGTTTTTAGATATAATTACACTTTGAACGTATACTAATATCAATTTATTCTCGAGAAAATCAGTGTTTTACATTCAACTCTTTTCTATTTTGAAGTGGAAAGGAAGCGAAATATTAAAATGTTCATGAATTTTTACAATTTCTTGGATATAGTAACCTGTAAAAATGTAAATTAATAAGTTAAAATAGAGTTAATGATTGGAATACACACACTTTTCCTAGAATTGTTAAATTTCTCATTCGCTAAGTTTGGATAATGTTTTGTAATTGTTGACGATAACGCAGTCAATAAGTTAAGTTTATATAGTTGTAAGTCTGCGGTAATTGTAATTTCAAATTTATAAGTTAAATTCATACGTTCAGTTGAGATTGTTGAAATTATTTTGTTCAATTATAACACTTTAAGTTCCAAATTCATTGCTTGCGATTTTTCAGCATTTGTTTTGCATCCTAATATATTTCCAAAGACAGTAGCTGTTCAAAATAATGTTTCTATGCTTTTAGATCAGGGTCGTCCAACCCGTGGCCCGCGGGACACATGTGGCCCGCAGAAATGTTCCGAGTGGCCCGCGCAGTATTTTTCGAAATTAAATAAACTAATCTTGACCCGATTTCTCCCACAATTGACACCTCCCATAAAAATTAAGTAAATCATTATTAAAAAAATTATTTCTCGTTCAAACACGCGAAAGACACGACTAAATGAAAATTTTCGAGACATCGCCTTCAATCTACTTCGGCTGTAGTGAGCACTGATATGGTCGATTTGTCTATTTTAGCTTATCGAATTCGACCTCCCCTTTCAACGAGCCAGGAAAGATATATAGGGCAAGGTGCGTTTCGTGAATTTGGTTTGTTTGTTCCGGCCATCTACATCTCAATATTGGTTCTGCTTATTACGTGTACCAATTCTGTTTATTTTTTCTTTCTCGAAGGACCGCGCATTTGCTCAACGAAATCGAAAGCTATTGTGCGATCCTTGGTCGAGGAAAATTATAGGGATTAATTTGCAACCCAAATATAATTCATTATGATTATTATTTTTCGTCTGTCTAGGCTTTGGTCGTCTTTATCTGCTGTCAAATAACTAAGATTTAAAATACAATTTGGAGAATGTAAATCGAATTAAAAACGTCAGTTAGGAGAGAATTGTTTAAATGGAAAATAAAATGAAATCGATTCAGTCGAAAAAAAATGTTTGATCTGTCACTTTATCTTCGCAAGGTCATGTGAGCGCAGTAGCAACTGAGATAAATAAAAGAGAATTCGCAGCAACCGCACTACGAGTATGAAAAGGGAGATCAGTTTTGAAGTTAAGGATACATAAATGAAATTTGGGTATTGGAATTAACTATATGAAAGATTACGCAAAAATAAATCACAATAAAGAAATTTAGAGCATCAAGTCTTGTGTGAGAAAGGTGAAAATATTCAACAACAATCACAATCAAAAGGAATGATATGTTGTTATAAGAAAAGCATCACATTTCGCACAATTGGCATCAAAAACCGTATCAGAAATGACCGACCTGATCACTGGCGAATTACTGAATGTTATAAGCATTGAGGTACAGATTTTTTAATTACATTTTGAGCGTTTTATAGGTCTTGGAGCGCATAGTAACTGGGAGCATATTTCAAAGTTTTATGCCCATGTACTTTATGGAATTTTGTGTACGACTGAATGAAAAGCGGGTCATAAAGCTATTGGTAGAGGAACGTGTTGCATAAAAGCGAATAACGCTTTGCTTAACGAAATAGATAGTGAATGCAACAGACAATTTATTATTATGGTGTTGGTGCATAATTTTCAGCAGTTCAATTTTTTAAATGTTACAATTTTAAGAACTTGCATCTTATAATAGTAGGAGTCTAAATTTGACCGTGGTACTGCATTAGTAATGGCACGAATCGCTTATTTTGCATAACTTCAATGCGATGTAATAACGTTTTGCTTGCTGAACCCAAAGCCGCAATGCCATATTGGATATGAGACTGGAACAGAGCATAATATACCATACGTAGAATTGACATTGGTGTGTATGGACAATCTTATACAACATTCCTCCCGACTTAAATAATTCAACGGCAATGCTATTTATTTGAATATACCAGTACAATTTATTATCAATATGGTGCCAAGATATTTATAAGTTTTAACATTTTCAAGAATAGTCCCCCCAATTTACCATCATTATGTTTGAATTTGTTCGGAGTTATCAGCATAGTTTTGGATTTATTCACATTTAGAGTTAGTTCGTTGAATTTCCATCCAATTTACAACTTTTTTTTTATATCAGTATTCACTCTTGACTGAGAGCACATTATGAGACTTATCACTATCAAGAAGGTTTGTGTCGTCCGCAAATAATTTTGATAATGGTGTGGAACTGCGTGCGAGATCATTGATATAGATCAGAAACAGAGTCCCAAACAAGAACCCTGGGGGACCCCGTGGGTCACAGGTAAGACAGATTAGCAATATGAACCCATTGATACATATTGTGTTCTATTTGTCAAATAGCTAGTAAGGAAGTGATTTGCTTTCCCCTTATACCATAAGGCCACAACCTATTAATTCCTTTTAATTAGATTTATGTTATTTTCTAAACTTGGTGTTTCTGGCGCATACAGCATTTAATCCATTTTGTCCATTGGTTGATCGTCGTCTTCATCATCATTGTTAATTTATCATATTTTAGTTGAGTAGTGGGTTTCTCATGCGAACTGCTTGAATATCCCCTTTTCTCAGCTAATGACGCTGGGAATACATTTCTAGGTCGATAGTCTACTGTAAAAGATTAGATAACCGCCCTACTTTTTTTTGGTGTACGTCGCATAAGCTATTGGTACTGTTTAGTCATTTGCATTCGTATCCATATAACCGAGCATTACTCGCATGCACCAGTCAGTCTTTAGAGAGACTTATCTCGTGTTATAATATCAGGCATTTTAGCTACGTTGGAAAATGTCGGACCCGGGTGGTATTTGACTTCTCAAGAACACAGAATCTAACTAATATACATGGGAATACTAATAGGTTAGTTCATTCTTTTAGTTTATCAGGTTGGAAAATCCTACCTATATTTCAATTCCCATTGGAGAATATTTTACATTTTTCACGCAAACTAAACCCAAATACATTTATTGACTAGGCAGTAATCTACACATCACGACATGAGAATTGGGGTTCCACCGGAACAAAGGAAATTTCTCTATCTCATCCTAGCCCCTATTCTATCCGAGTCTTTTATCTTACATTTAGCCTTATTTTGAAATTTCTTGTTATATGTTGCGACTTTTAGATTCAAATATTTTAGATTTTGTTTCTAGCCTTTTTACAATTGAACCAATATTTGGTTCAACTACAATAGTACAGTTCCAGATTATTATGTGTCGTCAACTTTCCACTTTTGGTGAAACTTGGTATCATGCCTTTTGAAACTCGGTATATAACCATTTGTATTTTGTTGTCTGAGTATTTACGATGATACATCTTACCATTATATTACCGTTACGCCATTATAATGCAGTTCACATGTTTCGAAATAAATGTATATACATTGTGACATGTTCAAAGAATAAATTTGCATTTAATTAAGGATACAATGTATCATTTATATCAACATGTATAGAAAATATTTGCTTATTATGTTAGGTAATAAAAAACTAGTACAATGAAATGTCTCATCGTTTCAGGTACGAGTAAAAGGATTGTAAGACAATGCACAGCACGGAGAGTTTAGTCCAATTGCCTTACAACGAATTCGGCAATTATAAATATAGGAAAAGAAAATGTCTCATAAATTTGAAAAAGAACGAAGATCAAATGAATACTAGTTACGAAAATCAGCAATTTTTTATTGAGAAGACTAAATGTGAAGTACATCATTCAAGCAAAATATAATATCTCAACTACAAATTTTGGGTATTCAAATATTAGCTTATAATTTATATTAAATTGATCAAATTGAACCAAACATTCATCCACTGAATTGAAAAAATTTAATTATTCAAAATTATTATATCTTTATATATATACAAAAAAAGTGTAGCAAAAGCCAGGAACCTTTTTGATGCAAATATTTATTGAAATGATATCTGTCATATCCAAAGCATTTTAAACAGTATATCCGTTCGGTTTCTTGCACGAGTAAAGTGTATGAAATCTTTTATTGGATTATAAATGAGGATTTCAAATGATTGCAACTTGCTATATCAATTTGGTATTCATTAAATTTATTTATGTGTGCAGCCCTGTTTTTTTGAGTTTTTCCAGATAAGATAGATTATCCAATTTTCTTGATACGATGGTATGTAAGCTATTTCTTTGGAAAATGTTACTGAGTACTGCAATTTATTGAGTGCATTTTCGAATAATTTCTGATATTGAGGATATCTTGCTGCGTTTCCATGACAAATGTAAATACCGTTCTCCTTCAGAACTTCCATTGAAAGGTTAAGAAGTTGTCTGAGAAAAATCCATTTATTCCCTTCATTTTTCAAGCTTACTGGAATTGAAGTTATGTCATTTATGATAACATCAACTTTTAACCTATTTTTCACGGCTCTTTTGAGATATTCTTCTGCATCTTCAATAATAATTCGATAATTTTTTCCAGTCATAGAATCTAGGACATCACCACAAATTGGTCGAAAGTACAGTTTTGTAACATCAATCATTCGCTGATCATAATCTACGGCTGTTATCATGGACGATCCAAGATCTTTGATTCTTCGTACAATACACCCATCGCCTCCTCCAAGAATAAGTACAGTTTTATTTGTATACTCCACTCTTCCAAATCCAGACAAAGCGTACGAAAACGCTTCGTAGTCGGTTTCGCCAATATTTGTATCATTATCACAATACAGGCAATTTCCAAATGCAACTGAGTGTAAAATCCGTATATGTTGTTTTGATGTAACTTCATCAAACACTACTTTGTCAAAATCTTTTTCAACGATGAATCCCTCACATACATCGTAACAAGAAAACTCTCTACCTCTTTTCAAAGGAGGAAGACTATCATACCGAGGTGTTTTCGGAATTTCTGCAAACTCTAATTTTCTTATGTCTTCATCTACCTTATTAACAAGAGCTTTAAATTCGGGATTATCTATGTTTGTAGTGTGTATATCTAACGTAAACAAGCCTTCGTCTGCTTCTTGTAATAAGGCTTTCAATCTATTGCTGTTTGCGTAAAGGGCTGTAATCTTTTGTCTACTTTAAAACACAAGCTTGCAGTTTATGTCCATCGTCTTTATAAGCTTGCTTATTTCATTTATAAATTCTTCTCTCTTCATTTTGATAACATTCATTCTAAATTCAAGTAGCCATGAATCCATTCTTCTAGATGGGTCTCGAACGATTATGGCTATGTAATAAAAACCTGAATAATTTGGAAAAGACCAAAATGAATGAACCAAGCATGATGAAAAAATTTGAACGACGATATAAGACTTGTTCGCCACAGCCCCACACCCCTACTTTTATGTCAAGTGTCATTTCGAAGATTTTGTTAGTATTTCCCTCCACATACGTACAATATCTACACTTATTTGTATTCAGACAACTTTGTTAATGCCTTCATATAATTATTACCAATCGCATATCGTCTCATAGTAATATCATTTGACAGTATTTTAGGCAACTATTATTTTCCCGTTCCAACATGCTGAAAACCTTCAAACTTTATATTTTGTTTATTTTCTTCGAAATATATATAATAATTTTATTTAATGTAATCGATCAACAATTTATCAATCCAGTATATTACCTTTAGCGACATACAATATACAACTTATTTACTTGGAGATCAAGAGATACTATTACACAACGTCTGGCACAAGCGATAACTCTCAAATTGAGCCGTGGGTTCAAATGTACTGTCACCATCCTAACCACTTTAAAAATGATAATTAAACCCTTCATGTGGTCCCGACCATTGATGAAGATTGTTGAAGTTCCGAATAACGTATCCATTGAACTTTGAATTTGCTAAAATCTAAATTCAATCCTTGTCGAGTTTAAATAGTATGTTAAACTGAATTCATTTCAAATCACTATACAGTCTTGCTTCTAGAAAAATTATTGGTCGGAAACCGTAGAATGGAGTGGAATTTTATACAATTACAACTGCAAGTGATTGAAAACTTGGTACTGTTCATAACAAAGTGGGTAGATATGTTAAATGAAATAAATACAAACAAAAGCAACTGTATTCCACCCAGTCTATTCATCAATCAGCATTTAAGCTGATTCACATAAGCAATCAAACTGCAACGCGCTGTGGTTTCACTATCCATAGTTGGCCAAAATTAGTCAACGCCGACGATATCCGCTTGTCACCGTCCTCAACTAAGGTCTAAACTCCCTTGGCAAATAAAAAGCTACCTTTCCTATTTCGACGAATATCGTTCTACCTGTTCAGTGAATCATCAATATTACCAGATTTTAAACGCTCAGATCAATTCCAAGTACTTGCCTTACAGCAATTACAAATTCTGTTAGGAACATGTCTTTTTAATATCCCAAAAATAAATTGGTCATCCATCTTAATTTTCATAGCTGATGGCTTGAGCCTTTCAGGATTGACTTGTCCGTGAATTTTTTTAACACACTTATTTTATATATTTGCATAAGCCATGCTATTGATTTGTGATGGAGTTGTGAGGAATCGGAAAAGATCATAAGTCTTTGTGACACGCCAATATGTCTGAAACAAGTCACGAGTGTCTTGGGCAAGTTCAAGTTGTTAACACAGTATCAAATCTGATCGACTCTGATTAAAATGTCATTTGTTGGAAGCATAAATAATATTGCAAACACATGACCACCTGCAAGTCACGCGGCATGAGCTCACAGATTTTTCACATAAATCGAGGTGCCTTGAATAATATCAAGTTCATGTGCTGAGATGAGCTCAGAATGTTCTCGTGATATACCACTCTGGAGAAATTCTTGTAGAGAACGATGTGTAAACACGGTATTCAACCCTTTTCAAAAGCTATTGGGTGATTTTCGATGTGTTTTAATTCCTGTTTGCATGCAATAACACTATGAATAGCTGAAAATCATATCTAATTTAAAAAGGATATCACTCTTTATTTCAAATATTTACAATTCAAACACTTGCAACTGCAGAATACCTTCATGGTGTTTGAGCTCCTACAACGTAGTTTCTTACTAACTTAAATTTGGCATTTCTAACATTTTCAAACTATACATGGATCTTTTGGATCATCATCATGGATTAAATTTGCTTTTCTTACGCTATGCAATCAGAGAGCTGTATACCCAAGATCCAGAGATAGATAGACGCACGGCATAAAACACTGCTTCTGCCCCATCTAGACTAGATTACGTCAGTGGTTCTTCCATTGTTGTTTCTATTTTTCTTCTAATGCGTGAATAGCAAAATCACTGTATTATTTTAATATATTAACCAAAAGTAACGACTCAGCATTATGCACCTGTTGAGAATAGTTCTCGCTCTTTTTAAGGTCGCCATCCCCAGTCAAGAAACCTCGAAATATACACCATAATGTTTTATTGTGCTTTGAGAATAAATTATTATTTGTCTAACAACTAGGATGAATACAAGAACGCAGTTGTCGTAGTAGCTTTTTTCCTGTAGCTCATCGCATGTTGGCAGTCTTCATATTAAAGTAAATGGTTCCAGGAAAGAGCAGGTAGCCGTTAGTACAGTATTTCAAAGGATTTTAATGGATCGGTATCAGATTTCTCATTTTTGCATCTTGAAAGGGATGCTTTGCCTTTCAAAACTTCCCTGCGCGAATGGCTTAAGACGCTTGACTTTTCAATTTATACATTATTTTGTCATTATTATTATTTTGTTATACATTATCGTGGCGGGGCGTTCTCCGATGATCCGAGCTTATTAACCTTTTAAAAGTTAACACCATCAGTGGTACATCCTGCCACTCAACGGTTCCAACGTGAAGACATACTAGATAGAAAGAAAGTTATTATGTTGCCGGAAAAATGTTGTGCAACTTCAGAAGTTGAAAATAATGAGTTCGATATATGTTGTCGGTAGTTTAGTAATACCACTGTATCATTTCGGATAAGTAGCATGTATAGTGTAAAACAACCGACATAGTTTGAACCAAGGGTGTGCAACTTTTATCACAATGGGCCAAATACAAGTAACTGGGTGAAGCCGCGGGCCGCGCCTAGAAACTTTACCTACAAAAGGCTCTGGATACGAAAGATCCAAATTACGAAGATTCTTATCGTAAAAATACTACTTCGGCAAGCGTAAGATTTTCTACATACGAAGGGCCGAAAACCAAAAACGTAAAAAGCGGGTGTATTGATGTTTATTTAATTTAGGGTAATTTAATGCAATACTTGAATATGGGATGTCCAATTTGAATTTAATAATATCGAATAACGTGACTGTCGAGTATCGTTTTTCGTGTTTATAAGAGTACCTAATATGTCACACATATCCTAGCGCCGCCGTCCACATTTCGATATGAAATATTTTACAATTATTTCATATTTTATGGTAATCGAAGGCAGCTGAATTTCATTAGTGTGGGCTCATTTTCGTACATTACGTTCTCTCTCAGCGGTCAACTTTTGCAGGCTCTCACTCTCCACGGTCTTCGTTTAGCCAAGTTTTTCCTGTAGTTGCAAGCACAAAAAAATTGTTTCTTTTTGTTATTGATATTACGGCATTGTTAAGGGTCCTTGCAGAAATGTTGAGTTGAAACGCATAGATTCAGTAAAAACCACGTTTTTATAACATTGTGATTTTTGCAACAGGATTTTGCTAGCTAGTTTTGCTTATACGACAGTGACACTCATGTACTGATATAGGCTTTGCAACACAAAGAGATTGGAATTGCTCACACGTACCAAATAAACTAAAAACTCGTTTCGCGGGCACAGTATTCAAAATTGGCACTTCACTGCGAGCCTTACAGTTTTTCTTTGCGGGCCACATTTGCCCGCATGCATTTAGCCCGCGGGTCGCAGTTTGCACATCCCTGGTTTAAACCTAAAGGATATTTTTTTATATATATATCACTTAATTTCGTTTGTTTCATTGATTGTACCGTTACATAGGCCGAGACTAGATTAGCGATATGTGGTTCGATTCTTTCTTGGATGTTCACCTAGTTCAAATATCGTGGCATATATTCAACCTGGTGCCAAACGTTTGAGAAGTTCAGAGTATCTACGGGTACAATAAAGAGATCGAAGATTTATTCAGGTATCACGATAATTTGAAAAGAAACATGAAATTGGTCGCAACTTTTTTTCTGTTCTAATTTAAAGTATAAATATTTTGTAATATTGTAACCATAAACTGTTTAGATGTTTAATTTTCTAGTATTATGAGAACGCGTATTTGATTAGTTGAATAATTCTGGAATCGAAGAATATAAAGTATAATCGGTTGTACACTCAATATTGAGTTGATATCGCATATTGCAAGTCAAAAATCTAACTCAAGAATCTGTTCCAACACACTACCTTTGCATGCATTTTGCTCAACAGTATGAAATACATTGTACATATGCTTCTCATACCTAACTCTCATTAACAAGTTTGGGAATCCTTTCTGAGCAATATCACACTCTGATATAATCGAACGTTCAACATAAATGCGTTATTTTCTTCTTGTCAGTCGCAGTTATGTATATATCGTTAGTACAAAACTGAATGTGAGCTTATACAACGCGTGACAGAATTGAAAACTATATAATTAATCCATATTATCTAATTTGCATTTCTATTAATTTATTGTTCATGGTAGGGCTACATGGACGGGAAGTACATTCCCTGAAACCGCAACGAACCAGGAAATTCAAGTCAAAACTCGACTGAACCCGAATAACTAACTATTAATTTGAAAGCTTCAATTATATATGGCCAAATCAAATCTCAAAATATTGTTTGAGTGGTGTTTGAATATTTCATCTTGTAACTTGGGTTAGCAAGTACCAGTACACAATATGAAAAAGCAAACGAGATATGCAGTATGCAATTATCACGTTCTCTATCTAGCATATTATTTTATGAGGGGTCTTGACACAGATTTTTTTTTCTTATAAATATGAACAATTCTAAGTAAACTCGCAACGGTACTCCGGTAGTATGTGTACCAGGTTAAAACACGTCACAAGGTGTCGCTATTTTCATTCTGACACATAAAAAACGAATATCTTGAAGTCCACAGAAGTTTTTGAAATAGGTAAAAGTAATAGCTTTCTGATAAAAAAAATCAATCTTTAACCACTGAAAATTTCAAAGCAATTGGTCCAGTATTCGAAGAAAAAAGCGATTTCATTATGACGAAAGAGAAGAATACTAACAAGAACAACAACATAATATTGAAACTATCATTTTGTACACTGATGTGTCCAACAAGGTGCAAGTCAATCATGGTAACGGTTGCTTCACCAATAGCTGTTAAAAGTAGATATGACTTATTCACTAATCATCCAACAATCTACCAAAAACGCTTTTGACGCCTCCTCCCCAAATCCACCTACGCAGACAGAAGTGCTGGAAATCATTAATAGATACTTAATAATTGCTGAAAGCACATCATGTCATAACGAGTCAATGCATGTAGGCATGTGCTTCCTAAAACTCCGAGGAAGTATACAACCGGAAATACGTTGTTCTACTAGATTTAGATATTACTTGCTAGAATATTTTTATCTTGAGAGCGAATTGAGTGTGGATTTATGTTACATATGTTTGTTTTATGATTCAGGAAAAGCAGGTATCATTTCGTAACTACTAATCATCATGTGTATCATTAGTATATACATCATATACTAATCATACAAATTAATCATGTATCGACCACGATGGAAAATTTTGATCGGTGATGGACAAGTTTCATTTTGGAGATTTGTAAGTATTACTTCCACAGAAGTTGAATATCTACACCTATTTGTATAGGCAGGCAACTCAAGCAGGTTAATGCCTCTATATACTGTATATCGAATTACATATTGTCTCATAGTAACATAATTTGACTGTATTTCACAAGTCTGTCTAATCCCGTTCTGACACGATGGAACCTTCAAACTTGATATTTTGTTTATTTTCTTTGGAATATGTCGTCTTTATTCAATGCAATAAAATGAACAATTTATCAATAACGTATATCCCCTTTATCGACATGCAATATATGATTGTATTATTCCTGAATATTACGATAAAAAGTTTAAAATATATTTATATTTTGTAAGATGTAGGAATACAATTTTAATATAGCTATCACAATTTAGTGCAAATATAAAAAAGAAGCATTACCGTGTATGGGGTCTAGAGTATCAGATTGTGATATATATCTGCTTTATTGCGATAAGATATAATAGAACGATAGAGAATATAACGTTACGTGTTTATCATATTCATAGCATCTTCATTTGTAGAGCGCAGTTGACCGTGTATTAAAATCAAACTGAAAAGTAACAGACTCCATACTATATGATTATTAAAAGGTGTGAGAATTTACATTTCAATAACCGAGTTTGTCTGGGTATCTGATTGTAAGTGCACAAGAATAAGCACAGTTTTATCGACGTAATCGACCTTCCCAATTCCGGACATCGCATGAGAAAATCCTTCATAGTCCGACTCAGCAAGATTCAAATCGCCGTTACAGTAAAAAACATTTCCAAATGAGACCGAGTGTAGAATTCTAATGTGCTGTCTCGACGTAACTTCATCGAGAACTACTTTATCAAAATCTCTTTCCCCTATCATTCCATCGGAGAAATCATAGCAAGAAAACTCTCGGCCTCTTTTTGAAGCAGGAAGACTATCATACCGAGGTGTTTTTGGTATTTCCGCAAAGTCTAATTTTCTAATATTTTCATCTAACTGATTCATACGATCTATAAAATAGGAATTCCTTTTTGTTGTAGCGTGAATGTCCAATGTAAACAAACCGCCATCAGTTTGTTGCAATAATGCTTTTAATCCATTGCTGTTCATATAAAGTGCAGTAATCGAATCCTTTCTATTTTCAAACATGATATTGCAGTTCATGTTCAATGTCTTGATAAGTTTGCTCATTTTCTTTATTCGCTTTGCTAGTGTTCATTCGAAACTCAAGAAGCCATGAATCCATTTTAGAGTCATGTAATAGATGTATAAAGTAATTAAATAATAATCTATAAATATTGAGAGATAAAAGGAGTATTTACTTAACGATCAAGAGATAATATTACCCAACGTCTGGCACAAGCGATAACAATCAAATTGAACTGATATGATTTGTACATATTACAATACCCTCACAAGACCATAATATTATTATCGTCTCACTTTTTAACTCTTGTTGATCACTCCAGTTAATTAACTTAAACCGCGGAGGTGGATATATTAAAAAGAAAAACACTGAAATAGAAATAAACGTGTAAAAGATTGATAGACAAGTAAACATCACTTATACAAAAACAAAGGAAAGTAAAGAACAGATTTTTTATTCGGATAAATATTTAGGACATAGTTATCAGCGGGCACACTTTTTAGAGTGTGTAACGGACCTGAAACAGGAAACTCAAACTTCGAACCAGACTGAACTGGAAAAATTATACATTTGTAACCCTGGCGTGTAGATAAGAAATCTCAAATACCCCAGCCATTATAAAACTGTTCAGCTTATTAAGTAGTCCTGACCATTGATTAAGATTTTCGAAGTTCTAAATTAAGTGTTTATTCCATAACTTTGAACTTTATTTAGTCAATTGGTTGAAAATTTTAGTGTAGAATTGTATACAATTACAACTACAAGTTATTGATAACTTGTAACTGTTCATGACAAAGTGGATAAAAACAAACAGAAGCAACTGTATTCCACTCAGTCTATCCATAAATCAACTTTTAAGCGGATTCAAATAACCCATCAAAGTGCAAAACGCTGTAGTTACACTATCTGTAGTTAGCCAAAATTAGTCGACGCCGACAACATCCGCTTGTCACTGTCCTCAACTAAGGTCAAAACTCCCTTGACAAATTAAAAGCTACCTTTCCTATTTCGGCGAATATCGTTCTACATGTTCAGTGAATCATCAATAATAACAGTTTTTAAACGCTCAGATCAATTCCAAGTATTTGCCTTACAGCAATTACAAATGTCTTTATAATATCTGAAAAATTAAATGGTCGTCCATCTTAATTTTCATAGTTGATTGTTTGAGCCTTTCAGGATTGACTTGTCGGTGAATTTTTTTAAACACATATTTTATATATTTGCATAAGCCATGTTACTGATTTGTGATGAAGTTGTGACGAATCGGACAAAGTCATAAATTTTTGTGACACGTCAATATGTCTGAAACAAGTCACGGGTGTCTTGGGCAAGTTCAAGTTGTTAACACAGTATCAAATCTGATCGACTCTAATTTAAATGTCATTTGCTGAAAGCATAAATAATATTGCAAAGACATGACCACCTGCAAGTCACGCAGCATGAGCTCAAAGAGTTTTCACATAAATCGAGGTGCCCTGATTGATATCAAGTTCGTTTGATGAAGATGAGCTCAGAATATTCTCGTGATATACCCCTATTGAGAAATTCTTGTAGAGATAAATGTGTAACAAACCACTCCTTAGCTAGTGAATGCTGCAACCAATTTATTATTATGGTGTTGGTGCATAATTTTCAGCACTTCAATTTTTATAAATCTCAGCAATTTTACGAATCTGCATCTTATAATTGTAGGAGTCTAAATTTGACCGTGGACCGGCATTGGTAATGGTACAAAACGACCTATTTTGCATAAATTTAGTTCCCCCAATTTGAATCCCAGGCCGCGATGCCATATTGGATATGAGACTGTAACAGAGCATAATATACCATATACGTAGAGTTGACATTGATGTGTAGGGACGAAGCTTATACAACATTCCTGCCAACTTAGATAATTTAATTCCTCTATCTCGTATAACCTTTTTATATAACATTTAGACCAATTGTGAAATTTCTTGAAATATGTGGCGACAGGCACTTTTAGATTCTGTTTGATTAGGTTTATAATCTTTTTTTTTTACAATTGAACCAATATTAAGTTCAACTACAAAAGTTCAATTTCAAATTATTATTTGTCGTCAACTTTACACTCGTTTTACGCCGTAAAACTTGGTATCAAATCTTTCGAAACTCGGTATATAACTATTTGTCTGTTATTGTCTGAGTATCTACGATGATAAATATCACCATTATATCACCTTTACGCCATTATACTGCAGTTAACATTTTTTAATACATTAATATACATAGGTATTTGTTCAGAGAATAAATTTGCAATTAATTAATAATACAATTTGCGTATATTACATATATGTATCTTTTATATTAGTATATAAAATATTTACTTATTATGTATTATGTTTAGGTAATAAATAACTAATATAATAAAATGTCGCACCGTTTCAGGTACGAGTAAAATCATGTAGAACACTACACAGCACGAAGAGTTGAGTCCAATTGCCCAAAAAGAAATTGTTAATCCTAAACATAAAAAAATGAAAATGCTTACAAAATTTGAAACAATACGAAGAGCTAAGGAATACTAGCGAATTTTTATTGTGGTGGCTAAAGGTAAAGCACATCATTCAAGCAAAATATAATATTCCAACTACAAGTTTTCATTATTCAAATTATAGGTTGTAAAATCCGGAAACCTTTTTGATGCAAATTTTTATTGAAATAATATCTGTTATATTCGAAGCATTTTAAACAGTATATCCATTCAGTTTCGTGCATGAGTGAAGTGTGTGAGTGATATATCTTTTTATCAGCTCAGTAATGAGGATTTCAGAATGATTGCAACGTCTTATATCAATTGAGTATTTAATAAATATAGAGTTATAGGCGACCGATTTTTTTTGAGGTTTTCCAAATAAAAAAGATTATCCAATTTTCTTGATATGAGTAATTTTTTTGAAAAATGTTACTGAGTACTGCAGTTCGTTAAGTTCATTTTCGAATAATTTTTGATCTTGAGGATATCTTGTTGCGTTTCCATGACAAATGTAAACACCGTCTTCCTTCAAAACTTCCATTGAAAGGTCAAAAAGTTGTCTAAGCAAAATCCATTTTCTACCTTCATTTTTCAAGCTTACTGGAATTGAAGTTATGTCATTTATAATAACATCAACTTTTAACCCATTTTTTACGGCTCTTTTGAGATATTCTTCTGCATCTTCAATAATAATTTGATAATTGTTTCCGGTCATATAATCATGAATATCACCCCAGATTGGTCGAAAGTATAGTTTTGTAACATCAATTATTCGCTGATCATAATCTAGGTATCATAGAAGCTCTAAGATCTTTGATTCTGCGTACAATACATCCATCGCCTCCTCCAAGAATAAGTATAGTTTTATTTGTATACTCCACTCTTTCAAATCCAGATAGAGCGTACGAAAGTCGTTGCTCAGTAGTCGTTTTCGCCAATATTTGTACCATTATCACAATACAGGCAATTTCCAAATGCAACTGAGTGTAAAATCGGTATATGTTGTTTTGATGTAACTTCATCAAACACTAATTTGTCAAAATCTTTTTCAACGATGATTCCTTCACATACATCGTAACATGAAAATTCTCTACCTCTTTTCAATGGAGGAAGACTGTCATACCGAAGTGTTTTTGGAATTTCAGTGAACTCTAATTTTCTAATGTCTTCATCTACCTTGTTAACAAGAGTTTTGAATTCAGGATTATCTATGTTTTTAATGTTTATATCCGATGTGAAAAAGCCTTCTTCGGCTTCGTGAAATGAAACTTTTAATTTATTGCTTTTCACGTGAAGGGCTGTGATCTTCTCTCCACTCTGAAACACAAGCTTTCAGTTTATGTCCAACTTCTTTATAAGTTTCCTTTCATTTCATTCATAAATACTCTTTTATTTTGGTAACATTCATTCTAAATTCAAGTAGCCATGAATTCATTTTAGATGGGTCTCGAAAGATTATGGCTATGTAACAGAAAGTTATTTGGAATTGACCAAAATGTTTATTTTGTGTTTTTTTCTTGTGATGAAAATAGTGTGATTTAATATTATATTGCCCAATTTTGCAATCCAAGCAGCAACAAAACGTATATATTTTTATAAATTCAAATAAATTATACTAAGAATACAAATGAAAATAATATTTTCACTCCATCCAAAATAAAAGAAAATATATTCAAATCAACCACGGTGGAAAGCTAGCAAAATCAACAAACTTGAACAAACGCTGCTCGATATTTGATCCACACGCTTCTGAACTGCGGTATAACCTTCGTGCAAGATATTACGAATGATAAACGTGATTTTCTATTGTGTTCCAATTGAAGATGGGTAAATTAGCCTTTGCTTTCAAAACCAGTAACAAAGAGCAATTATCAAATTCAGGCCCGAAACTGATTCAAATATGATTGATGAAGCGTGGGGTAGGGGTGGGCAACATACGGGCCGAGTCCGGCCCGCGTCGAGATTTTGACCGGCCCGCTGACTGTACATCAGTACATTATGATATTACATTATTACACTTTCAGTATATTATGATAAATTCATTATGTGTTTTTTGGTCTCTGTTTTTAGTAAAGTTTAAACTTTACTTTAAACGCGATTCATAAATTTTCTTTCTTGCATTAGCGAATAAATATGTGATTAAGATTTTGAATACTGTTCATGTAATAATCCGTCCCACCGGGGACTTAATTTTCCCACATCTGGCCCGCCGACTAGAGAAGTTGCCCATCCCTGGGCCGTGGGGTGTACTAGCCTCTCATCTTTAGACAGAAAATGCAAAAAAATGCATCATTCAAAATTCAAAGCACTTCTGGTATATACAAGGACAAATTGATTTATCATGAACAAATCCGTGAATATATATTAATAAATAGATATGGACACGCCGTCGGCATATCGCGTAACTAAAATTGATAGTTAATAAATATTGGAGTGAATATTTTGTTTCAAAATGCTGGAAATGTGCTTCTGTTGTTTTAGCATTAAAACTGTTGCGATAGCACATATGGGTAAGTATCGCACCACTATACGCCACTGTTGTACACTTTAATGTCAATATGAAAACGTGCCTATCCTATTCCTATTGATCAACAGTATGAAATACATTGTGCATATGCTCCTCATACCTAACTCTTGATAACAAGTTTGTGGACCATTCTGAGCAGTATCATCATCAGATACAATTGAACGTCCAACATAAATGTGTTATTTTTTTCTGGCCAGCCGCCTGAAAAAGTTATATATATATATCATTAGTATAAAATCTGAACGTGAGCCTGTATCACCCGTGGCATGGTTCACAACTGTATAATTAATCCAAACATGTTATTTAATCAGTATTTCTCTCAATGTATATGTTGTTCATTGTAAGGCTACGTGGATACGAAAGTACATTAATTGAACCCGCAACGAACCAGGAAATTTTAGCCAAAATTAGACTGAACCCGAATTACTAATTATTCATTTGAGGGTTGAATTATATATGGCCAAGTCAGACCTCAAAACATTGTTTGGGTGTTGTTTGAAGATTCCATCTTGTACACAAAAATGAAAAAGCAACCGAGATATGAAATGTGAAATTCATCACGTTCTACATTTATAGCATATTATTTTATGAGGGTTCTTGACACAGATTTTTTTATGAATATAAACAATTCTAAGTACACTCACCACTGGGCTAGATTAGAACGACTAGAACACTAGACCAATCCAGTTTCGTTCTGTTCTACGCCACATTATCGAGAGAACATTCCAATTGGCGAATTGGGTAGGATGGCTATCTAAAAAATCTCTATAATACCACAGTTTAGTGTAGCGAGTTCAGTAATAGTGGCAAATCTAACAGACATTTGATTTTTTTAGAAAATGTTAATGTAGAATTGCCTTGGACTGAACTAGGGGGAATCCTAGGGTGCCGCGGAACCCCGGTTGAAAACCAATGAACTAGAAGTATAGAAAACAAGGCTCAAGTCCCCCATAGTGACGTTTGCTTCATCAATCGCTGTTATAAGTAGATATAACTTATTTACAACTCGGCTAACCATTTGGAAAATCATCCAACAATCTACCAAAAAGATTACGATTTCCAATGGCCACATTATTATACCTCCTTCCCAAATCCACCTACAGACAGAAGTGCTGGAAATCATCAATACTTAAATATTGCTGAAAACACACCAAGTCATAACCGGAAATACGTGTGTACTACTAGATTTAGATAATACCTGTTAAAATATTATGATCTAGAGAGCAAATTGAATGTGGATTTATGTTACTTTGTTTGTTTTATGATTCAGGAAAAACAGGTGTCATTTTGTAACAACTAATCATCATGTAGGCTACATCATTATATCATCATTAGTATATAGATCATATACTAATCATAAAAATAATTCATGTACCGAGCACGATGAAAAATTTTGAACGGCGATAGACAAGTTTCATTCTGAACAATTGTAGGTATTCCTTCCACAGAAGTTGAATACCTACACTTATTTGTATAAGCAGACGACTCAAGCAGGGTAATTCCTTTATATATCCTGTATAGCGAACTACATAATGTCTCATAGTAGCATAATTTGACTGTATTTCACAAGTTCTATAATCCCGTTCTAACATGATGAAACCTTCAAACTTTATATTTTGTTTATTTTCAAGAAATATATAGTTTTTATTCAATGCAATTAATCAAGAATATATCAACCCCGTATATTTTCGTCAGCTACATGTAATACATAATTGTATTTTTCCTAAATAATAAAAGTATAAAATATATATATATATATATATATATATATATATATATATTCAGATGTAGAAATTCAATTTTAGTATAGCTATCACTATTTCGTGTATGATTACAAATATTTAAAAATCAAAAGCATACATGTATATGGAGTCTAGGGTACTAGATTGTGGTTTCCTGGGTATCTGCTTTATTGCGATAAAATATAGATAGAAATAGAGAATATAATATAACGTGTTTATCATATTCATAGCATCTTCCTCTGCAGAGAACACTTGATCATATATTAAAATCAAAATACAGAGTAACAGATTCAATGCTATGGTTATTAGAAGATGTGAGACTTTACATTTTATTAATCGAGTTTGTCTGGGTATCTGATTGTGAGTGCTCATTTTTTAATTGTTTCCAGATAAGATATACTAGCCAATTTTCTTGATATGATGGTATTGTAGCTATTTCTTTGGTGAAATGAACTGAGTAATCAAGTTTGTGTATTTCATTTTCGAATGATTCTTGGGCTTGGAGATGACTGGGTGACACTCCGTGAGTTATATACACACCGCCATCCTTTAAAACTCCCATAGAAAGATTTAAAAGTTTTCTCACAAAGTCCCACTCTCTTCCATCAATTTTTGAAACAACCGGAATGCATGTTATGTCATTTATGACAATGTCAACTTTCAACCTATTTTTCACAGCTTTTTCAAGATATTCTCCTGCATCTCCAATGATAATTCGATAATTTTTTCCCGTCATAGAATTGAGAACATCGCCGCAAATTGTTGGTAAATATATCTTTGTAACGTCGATTGCCCTTTGATCATAATCAATGACAGTTATCATGGACGGACCGAGATCCTTGATTCTGCGCAGAACGCATGCATCGCCTCCTCCAAGAATAAGCACAGTTTTATCGACGTAATCGACCTTCCCAAATCCGGACATTGCATGAGAAAATCCTTCATAGTCAGATTCAGCAAGATTCAAATCGCCGTTACAATAAAAAACATTTCCAAATGCGACGGAGTGTAGAATTCTAATGTTCTGTCTTGACGTAACTTCATCGAGAACTACTTTATCAAAATCTTTTTCGCCGATCATTCCATCGGAGACATCGTAACAAGAAAACTCTCGGCCTCGTTTCAAAGCAGGAAGACTTTCATACCGAGGTGTTTTAGGTATTTCTGCAAAGTCTAATTTTCTAATATTTTCATCTAACTGATTCACACGATCTTTAAAATAGGAATTCCTTCTTGTTGTAGCGTGAATGTCCAATGTAAACAGACCGCCATCAGTTTGTTGCAACAAGACTTTTAATCCATTGCTGTTCATATAAAGTGCAGTAATCGAATCTTTTCTATTTTCAAACATAAGATTGCAGTTCATGTCCAATGTCTTGATAAGTTTGCTCATTTGATCCATAAATTTTTTTGTTTCCTCATTCACTTTGTTAGTGTTCATTCGAAACTCAAGAAGCCATGAATCCATTTTAGACTCGTGTAATGGGTGCAAAGAGCAATTGAATAATAGTCTAAAGATATTGAGAGATATAGGGAGTAGTTACTTAGAAATTAAGAGATAATATTATATAATGTCTGACATAAGCGATAACTGAATGAAATAAAAACAAACAGAAGCAACTGTACTACACCCAGTCTATCCATCAATTAGCTTTTAAGCGGATTCACTTACAATCAAACTGCAAAGCGCTGTGGTTACACTATATATAGTTGGCCAAAATTAGTCGACGCTGAGAGTATCTACTTCCCACTGTACTAACTAAGGTCTAAACTCTCATGCCAAAAAAGAAGCTTCCTTTCCTATCTTGGCGAATATCATTCTACGTGTTCAGTGAATCATCAATCATCTCAATTTTCATAGCTGTGATTGTTTGAGCATTTCAAGATTGACTTGTTGGTGAATTTTTTTTTAAACACATGTTTTATATATCCGCATGTAATCGATGTGTGATCTTGGGCGGTTTCATGTTGTTAACACAGTATCAAATCTGATCGACTCTAATTAAAATGTCATTTGGCGGAAGCAGAAATTAAATTGTTAACACGTGACCACGTACAAGTCACGCTGCATGAGCTCAAAGAGTTTTCACGTGAAAAAAGGTGTCTTGATCGATATCAATGTTCGTGTGATGTGGATAAGCTTAGAGTTCTATCGTTTTATGATGCGCCTTGATTAATATCAAATTCGTGTGATAAAGATATGTTATAAGGTTCTTGGTTTGCCTAATTGACGTTATATGAAAAAACGACCTTCACGTTATCAAAAACGACCGTGTTCTCATTCCCAGCAGACTAAGCTTAACAAATAAACTTTGAATCATTAGCTTCTATTTAAAGTTGTCATGAAATCCATTATATGATCAAAAATTTTCGAGAGTGGATTGCCGTTGGGGCAATACAACAATTAAAAACATTTCTGAATTGTACCGTCGAAGATCTTTGCCGATGGCGGAGAAGAATAATTCCATTGTAATACAAACGAGTAGGAAGTAGAGTTGAGGGCTAAATATATTTAGCTTTTGATAGGAATGAATAAATGTAATGTGAAATTTTTAATTTAACCATGCTAGATGAAGCAAAATAAAACATTTTCTCATGCAAAGCGAAATTGTAATAATTTTGAAAAACGAGCAAAATAGCTCAAATGTAAATGAAAGACCTGTAATTCGGTTGCCAAAGTTAAAAAAAAAAAAAAAAACAGGACGTCGTATAATTGAGTTACGGTTCTGGATGAACTCCTCGGCCTGAATACATAATTTGCTATATAATGCTTTCTAATTTTGCATTATTTTTTGCTGAATTATGAGGGCACCTCTTACATTTACTTCCCAACAACGAATGTTGTATAAGTAAAGTATGTATTCACGCGATAGATATCCAGGTGCATAATGAGAGACCGCAATTTCATAAAATTCATCAATTCTTTTAATATAATTATTTTGTCAATAAACCTTTATAGTTCAGTTTCAATGTTAAAATATCGTAAGTTGATAATTATTTCAAAGTCGAGGAAGATCAATGCTTTACAATATATAAAATAATATTTCGAAAAAGAGTATTAACCCTTTTATCACAAATTAGAAATGGAAAATCTATATAATTTGGAGCGTTGAAATCAGATTGACCCCGAACAAGAATAGTGCTCTGAAACAAAGATATTTTGGCTCTGGGACTGGACATGTTCCATTAATTTTGTGATTATATATCTTACAGAGCTCCATAATAAAATATCGAATATAACTGAAATAGGTAATATCAACAAGTCAAAAGATTGTTTAATCAATAACACACATGCTGAGATTAATTTACTCAAGTTCAAATAGAAAATCCAATCCAGTACCCTCCATCTTCTCTTCGTAAAGATGATCAAAGACAATATTTTGGTTTAAAGTAAAATAATTTTTCCAATCCCCGACTTGTCCCTTTCTCATAAATTTAAACTGGGAAAAATTCATACCAAGGCGACGCCCTACTTTCGCGAGGGCAGGATTTATGTTTTTGCTCATTGTATCAAACGAACACTCTTGAATTATGTCCTGCACTTGCTGATTAGTCAATTCTTTATCCAAAAACTTGGAAATTGCTTTCACTTCAGATTTCAAATCTTTTTTCAGTGATTCATACGTGACAAAATATATTCGTTCTTTATCTTTCTGAAATTCCTAAAGAAGAAGTTTTTACAATGTCAACTAGATATACCCATTTCTTGTTTTACACTGAAAACTACTAACTACTTTAACAATATTTAATATTGCTATTCCAGTGACAAAAAATGAAATCTTTTTTGGTGAACGGGGCGGTCCTTGACTATTTTAATCTTGAATATGTAAAGTTTGAAAAAAATCAAGAAGGAATTAGGATTGATAACATAATTGTAAAGTGTTTAATCGTATGGGCTTTCATATTTGGTCCCCTCGAATATTACCTTCGCAATTTTTACAGTAAACCTTTAGTTAGTTTCGATTATAAATTTGATTGTTACTTCTATGTGTTGTAACATGTCTCACGTCGATAAATATTTGTATTTCTTTTGGCGTCGGTGGCTTAGTGTGGATTTTCTGTCTATAAGCGATTTTATTCCAGTATTATAAATTATATTTTAACGTGGGTAGATTTCAGAATCTGTTACACACGATGGTTTTTGCAAGCTATTCATAAATACCTACTTTCCAGTATTTCAAATTATGGTCGAACCAACTTCCAGCTTCAATGTTTCCTGAAGAAAATTTGGATAGAAATTCGCTCCATGTTCCGGGGTTTTCGAATATTTTATTCCCCATTTTGTGGAAGAAATAATAGGAAACACACAAATCCTTCGGATTTCTTGCAACATAGATAATCTTGCCCTTTCTGTTTGTCCTCACTTCCTCCGGCAGCAGATCGAACGGATAATGAGTTTTAATTATTCTTGATTAAATGAAAGAGCGTCAGATATTAGATAATTTATAATTTAATAATTATTTGATATCTTGCGAAATCCAATGCTTCAGTAAATGTTTAGATACTTCTTTCTACTGGTTAATAGATACTTGGAACGTTTTATATATTAGAGAAACATAGGGTAAATGTACAATTTGCTATACTATTGTTATCTAGCTTTAAATAAATAAAAAGGGATGTTGGGTGACAATAGAATAGGTTTATTTCGTCATGCAAGGAATCACAAATAATAAAGTCAGACAAAAACAAAATATTATACATAGATAGATATAGATATACATATAGAATACCGAAGCGAAGGACCAGAATTAGGTCATCAAAAGTCTGCGACATCAAAATTTAAAACGAGTCAAAAATAAAAAACGATATAGCGATCAGAGACCGCCGACTTATCAGTCTAGCGGCGTGTATCCTTCGCTCTGACTCAACAGCGACACCGCGTGTCCCATCACTAACTCATTAATAACTCGCTAATTATACCACATGATTCATCTAAATTCATTCATCAATAGGCTTCCGATCCGAGATATGATGAATGCACATGCAAAATTTGGAGAAGATTCAACCTCGCTTTCGTGAGATATCGCGTAACATACGAAAGTGTAAAAGACAAACAAACAAATACCTATCAACATACTTACCGATCAAGATCGCTAAGTAATAGAGGTAAAGAAATATGGGCCCAAAGAGGAACTTGAGTTATAGTAAAATTTAACAACAACGTATGATTTGAAAAAGCTCAATTGTACGAGTGCTAAGGCATAATTTCATGTAGAACCAGCCATATGAATTTTTTGGGGTGACGAATAAGGGAGAAGTTTGGTCCATGGTCGAATTTTCGCGCAGATATCGAAGTCGACTCCAGCAACCTATCTTTTTGGTTTCAGTTGGTTAGCTGCAGTGGTCAGTCAACAATGAACAAGAAAATAATTGTTTAGGTTGCTTAGAGACAACACGCATTGATAATTGGATTTCTAGTGATAGAAAGTTTATAAATGAGTGAGTAGGAGGAATGTACCATGTTATTTCACTCAAAAACTAATAGCTTCTGTTGTATTGCAGGTTGTGAAGACCATCAGTAACTACCGGTACCGTAGTTTTTGATCAAATATTTTTTACATGTCATTTTGAAAGTGGTGTCGCCTTGTGACTTCATTTAATGTGGAGTGCCGTATCTTATTTTGACTTTTAGCGATTTAAATTTAACATTTTTCTCTAACGTTAGAATTGATTTATGGCTGGAAAGAAAATCTGTGTCATCGGCAAATACTTTTGTTAATAGGTTAGAGCATTGAGTGAAGTCATTTAATATATATTAGGAATATATTGGACTAAACATAAGCCCTGTACGACGCTGCAAACTATTGATAAAGTTTATGATGTTATTTTGTTGATTTTTAGAAATCGCACTCGGTTTGTTAAGTAGCTTTTCAAAAGTGATGAAAACAGAAATAAATCGGCAATTTTAATGTCTAAAATTGGTTGACAATAACTTGACATATAACGTGCTATTTTCTTCGACTATTGTAGATAACAAACCCTATAGTCCACTTAGTGTTACAAATGACCTGAGGGTATTATGACCTGGCTGCTCATCACTGGCACATTTTTTTTAAATATTGATGTTCTTTATAATTAACTAGTTTCTGATTGTCGAATATATCAGTTATTGAAATGTTTAACTGCGTAGAAGCGTTTTTTCCCATTTTACACACAATCTCAGCGATTTCTTTCTTTTACTTGATTATTTGAAAGTTTTGTATTTCTCCGTATGGAAGTATTTGTATGTTCTCATCGTAACAAAGTTGGAACAACAACAATTGAATCACTAAAATGCATCTATTCGAATTTCTGAAACAATTACCTCTGCTTATTTATCGGCCAATTTTCAACGGACTGTATTCCACGAAGGACCGGTGGTGCATCAACTGCTTCTAAGAATGGACTCCTTTCAGGTATCGACGTCTTCCTAGATGTTTCAATGTCGGCGTCGTTACAGATAAGCCATACAAGTTGTTGCATCCAGGTTGTACCTATACGGTAACAACAACTTTTAGGATTTCCAAATTAATAAAAAAAATATATGAAACTTTCAACTTCTCATTGTCAAATATCATTTTCCTGTACTGCTTGTGAAGTAATTCAAATTGTGAATAACTCTAGATTGAAAGGGCTTGTTGCGATGTTATGCCAATTTAGTTCAGTATAAATGTACATTTCCGATTACAAACAAATGAAAAATATTTTAATTTTGATACATTCTAAATTCTGAATAAAAAAAAAAAAATTCATTGGAATTCAACTTCATATCCGTAGCCAACGAATATTTATTGCTCACCTGCTTTTGGGTATGTGGCGATAAAAACATCATCATCTCGTGCTTTCAACTTTAGCACTTCCTCCAATGTAGATACAAACATGGGATTTCCAACAAACAGGGTGTGGCCATTCGATGCCTTAACTCCTCTACATTTTGTTGACTTAGGGAACAAAGTAATAAGCCGAGTGGTGTTCGTTTTGTGCATAATCTTTGAGCCTGTACAAAACAGGAAGATTTGAATAGAGCATATGTAAAACAGAATGAAACAAAGCGAACAACATATTTACATTTCCATGTGTGGAATGCGCACTTACCGAGAGACAATAAATCGCATTTTCGCATTGATTTTAATGCATTGTATAATATTACTACAGCAACTAAGACAAGAGATGTGACAATCAATCCAAGCATGGTTTTGATTTTCAATACAGAAATAGATACAGCAGTCAAAGCTACATGAAATAAATGTATAAATAAGGATTTATAATCTGGTAAAAAAAAGACGCAAAACATTTTTAAGATGAAATAAAATGTAATTCTAAGTAAATTTTGCAGGCAATACTCTTCATTTTAAAGTGTTACAATTAAACTTTAAATTTTAATCATAATCCATGACATCGTTTCAATATTTTAATCGTAAATATTTCAATCTGTAAATCAAAATTTAGGTACGCTTCCTGTGTAAGTAGTTCAAGCCTTTATATTAAACAGAAGATCCAGAAAGTTTGGTCCGCATTATCAAAAACTCATAATAACTTTCTCGACAAATAATTTGGGGCGTGCAAAATAAATAAATCTTATCATTTTTTAGCCCCTCCTATCATCATGTCTTACTGAAGTTCACAGTTGCTATCGATTCGGTTCATAGTAACGCTGAAGTTTCAGTTGAAAAACAATATGAGAACTAAATTTAAAAGAAGAAATCAAAATAATATATATTCTCAAATATTTCAAAGACTGCTCGAAAATTTTTGTGTAAAATTTTCCAACATGACAACATTTAAAATATATTGTAACAAAAATTTCAATGGGAATTGTTTTTTAAAATTGTAAACAGATATATATATATATATATATATACATTTTTCGGCATCACGTTCATATGATTGCCTCAGGGTATTCGTAACAAAAATCAAACAATTAATCTGAATGACGTTGTCCTGCACACACTATCTATTCTGCCTATATCTGCTCTACTACATAAATCCATTTAACTGGTTTAAAACACTGTATATCTTACACGAAAAAAGAACATGACTACGCCACACCAGGCTTTTACGTTTTTTCAAACATTTGTGGGGTCTATTTTACACTTTTAACATTTGCCGCACCGTGAACTGTAAGTTCGCAGTCACATATACTCGGAACAAATTCGAAAGTTAGCTATGCTGAACAAGCTTTCAAGAATTTTCAACAAATTACTCTTTGAAACCTACAACATGCTAGCTAGACTGAAGACTTCACAGAATTTAAAATCATGGTCGAAAGTCAGTTAAATCGAGTATCTTGTTTCGCGCTTTCTTTAGGTTTGACGCGCTTTTTGCGTACGTGTTTAGCGTGACGTTGAGTTTTGGGAAGCGCTAAGTCGTCATGTGATTGTAAATGTTCTCAATTATATAATTCGAACTGAATAAAGATCTCACTGTTGGCTAGCTTGATTTAAAGTAAACTGAAAATTTATTTGTCGTTCCTATTAGTATCGGAATAGAGAAAATGTCTTAATTGGTGGTATGCGTGGTTGGTGGTTTGTACGTGTGTCATAGTTCCGCCGTAGGTAAAAATATTTTACGATAAACTTAGTTTGTAGCGGTTTTATCACCAGTGGCCGATTAATAGCGTATGCAAGAATGAATTTCATTTTGATTATTGTGACTAACACATTCTTCATGAATTGTACGATCAGCTGTTGTGAGGTATAGTGAGTTGTGACATCCGGACTGTAGCCGGAGATAAAACTTTATATACAACGAACTCTGCTGGTATCGTTACCGACACATAACATGTAGGGGCGACCACTAAATGATGCCAAACCCGGATCCATTTATTAAAACTATATTTCTTTGAAGTACATATTTATATTTTATTTATAAAACGTTTTACAAATTTACTGTTCGCGGGAGAACACGTCCTAATTTCGCTATCCAACCTGTCTAAGGCTGCTTAACCTGGCTTGCGATTCTTCTACTATGTAACAGAATAAAACGTGAGTAAAATTACTTTTCACTAAACTTAGATTTGATTAGTTTGTTCTAACACTTGCCATAATGTAATATTATAATAAATAAATTAATATAATTTTATAAAAATTTTGAGTAAACGTACTTGAGCGGAACGAACCCCACTGACTCCCCCAGAGGTAAGCACAAAATATTTATGATGCCAAATATATATATATGTTACACAATCGAATTGATCCAGATAGCAGATAATATTCTAAATACGAGTGTACGATTGAAATCTAAATTGATACTACTACGTAAATACAATAACCTACTTCGCAACTCTCGTCCGATTGCGGGAAATGCGTCATCATTATCTTTGACATATACGCGACGCTTAGCATGGAAGCTCGCCACGATTATCTACCAAAAGGAAACAAAGTTTCAATTCATTCAACATGCTATTAATGATTAGGGGTTAAAATCACATTGAAATCCATAGTAATCATAATATCAGCATTGTCGTGGACTTGAAATTTTGTCGTTTTCAAGAGGTAATGTAACAACACGAAATAGCTCGTCGGCGAGTTATGAATGCGCAATAGGAGAATTGAGAGCATTTTTAAAATCGCCGAAAACTTCAGAAACTAAGCTTCGCTTTGTTCGGTTTGGGCAAAAAGTATAAAACAGATTGCCTGGAGAAATGGACATCAGTTGAAATTGCAGAAGATGTGTGTATATAAGCTTTCTAACGGTTTCACCCAACATTAAGTATATATTGAAAACGCCACTATAGAGTTAATTATAAACAATGGTAATTAGAACTTAACAATACGATTCATAGTGCCAGGGCGTGCCACATTGTTCAATGAAGTCTTGCTAAAAAATTCTATCTACGTTTTATCTAATAACCTTAGTAATGTATTCGACACTGTTATCTCGATTCCAACTCCAGCAAGCTTCTAACAATCTCTGATAGTAAACATGTACAGCAGATTTATTTATACATTCCTCAAACACAACAACCAAATATTTTATATTCAAGTCTATTTATTCCAATTCGAAAATAAAATCCAAATCAGCATTTTCCATTTTGTCTTCGTACAATTTATCGAAGGCTTCATTTTGATTTAGAGTGAAATGATTTTTCCAATCGCCAACTTGCCCTTTTCTCATAAATTTCGATTTTTGAAAATCCCACCCATACTTTTTTGCGTGACTGTAATTGACTGTCTTATTTTTACTCATGCTGCTGAAACTGCAATGAGCGGTTATAGAGTCAACTTGATCTTGTGTCAAATCCTTCCCTAAAAATTCAGCAATTGAGATAACTTCTTGTTTCAAATCTTTCTGCAGATTTTCATATGTTGTAAAATAAATTCTTTTATCCTCTTTAGCCTTCTGCAAGAAATATTAAATTGTTTTAGAATGCCTCACTGGTAAAGCAAATTTTCTCGTGAAAAACATGACGTCCTAAATCAGAGGCATTTGATTTTAGTATTGGGCAGTAAACTGGACATCCTTTATTGAATAGCCGCAAGACTATTTCACAAGTCAGCAAGTTATAATATCGTGATAGCAGATAAAAGTCGATTATTTCATATGTAGATTAGCTTATATCCACACAATTTGCAATTCCATGATGTCGTTTTAGGAATGCAATTCAACGGGTCACACACACTTAGACATAATATATATACTGCAATGTTTTATGCACTTACCTCCCAATATGTCAACGCATGAGTGAAACAACTGCCCCAACCAACGTTCCCGGTACAAAAATTTGTCACAAATTCACTCCAACTGCCAGGATCCTCCATTCCCAGGTTCATTTGGTGGAAGAAATAAAAGGAAACACACAAGTCTTTCGGATTTCTTGCAACGTAGATTATTTTACATTCTTGACCTGATTCAGAAAAAATCTCCTGGGGTAGAAGTTCATAAGGGAGATGAGTCTTGATAATCCTAAAATATATGGAATATAAAAACTAACTACAATTAAAAATCAATTTCATTTAATATTCGTTATGTTGCTCAATATTGCCTCTAATCAACGAGCTTAGTAATTCTTGAGGCAACGGCGTGAAGCAATAAGTTCGAACTTTTGCCGCAAAATTGCCTCAGTGATATCATTCGGATGAAATAAGTCTGTCTGTGAGTCTACAAACCTTACCTACGACTATTAATCGGCCAAGATTCAATTGACTGTAATCCCTTATTCTCGGTGCCAATATCAATTGTTTCAATGAAAGGACTCCTCGCCGTCAGCGGAGAAGTTTTTGCAGTTTCAGTGTCAGCGTTATTGCAGATGAGCCACGTTATCTCTTGGACCCAAGTCGTCCCTAAAACAATATGAGTCAGGGCTTGCTTGTTGCTATTGGAATTCCAAAAGATAAATATACTAGATAATTATATTTACGATAGTTAACTGATTGGTGCATGCAGTGCTGGCATTTATTCGCCACAATCTTTTTGATGGGAGTAGTCGACCATGTCTTCTGCTGTGGTTACAACACGAGTCAAATTTTTTGAATGGGCTATTAGCCCAGATCTATTGTTATTGTCACACCTGGTCAATTCAAAATTGAGTCTTTAACAAATTGAAGAAATCAGCATAATATAAATTTGTAATAGCTTTGCTTTGAGAAACGCAGATTACAAACCAGCTTTGGGGTAAGTGGCAATGAAAACATCATCTTTTCTGACTTTCAGCTTGAGAGCTGGTTCCAATATGATACCGTACATGGCGCTTGGAGCCATGAACCTCACGCCGTTAGGAGCCACGAGTTCCGTAGATTTTGGTCTCATTTTTTTGTTCAGTCCGGTTTTTACGAGAAAGGTCATCAATCCAGATCTTGACATGAAATTCATAACTGCAATTTCAAGAAAAATAATCTGACACTCCAAAAAGATTTGTTTATCCAAGGTTATTATTATTTCTTCCAATCACTTTACTGGGAAGTATGGACTTGTACCAATTTGTGAATATTCTAACTTAGAAGTTCGCAAACTGGGGTACATGTACCCCCAGGGGTACATTTCGTTATTCCAAGGGTCTTAATCGATTAAGCATTGGAATATTCTTTCCATAACATCCAATATGTCTTAAAATATTTTTAATATCTGAGAATAATAATTTAAAAACCTGAGTTTGTGAACTTCGGGGCAAGTCACATTCTCACTTCAGTAAAAGCAATATCTTCAACAACAATAAATATCAAGTCCACATTCGCAGTTCACGTGACTTATTTTTTCTAATCACACACACAAATCAAAACAACTGATTGATTGCTATACGAGAACAGTTCGATAGAAGCTAGCAATTTGCTCTAACACTATTTTCATATTTAGTACTGTAATTGTAACCAAATTTCTGTGTCAAAATATTGGGGGTACACGAGCCGACGAAGTGATCTATAAATTGTGCAAATGGTATCTATGAACAGAAAGTTTGGAAAACCCTGTTATAACTAACTAATTCTATGTCAATATGAGTATTATATACCTTAATCTTAATTTAAACATGTTTTATATATGCTATGTTTTGGGTATTGGCGGTTACAGCTACCTTTTCACAAATTACAGAACTAAATCACAAGTTTCATTATTGAAGACGGTCCATATTGAGTCAAGCTTTATTATATAATATTTCAGTAACATTTTACACTACATTTACTTACCATAATATACAACATCGACAGGTCTCATTGACCTCAGGTAAAGTACCGATATTAAAATTGCAACCGCAGTGAATAAAATAATGTAGAACAGCATAATAACTACACTGAAATAAACTATAAAGTAAAATAAATGCAGGACGAATATTCAGTCTCGAGTATTTAACGTCAGTAACATTGCCGATTGCTATTAAGCAAAACTGCATATCTCATGTCCAAAACAAAAAGACATATACCGTTCATATGCTAACGTTTACTCTGATGCTCTCGGCATATTACGTCATTATGTGTGACTAGTGCAATAGATTTGTGATAGAACATTTTTAAAGAATTGTATTTGTACTAAAACTGTGCTTCTCAAATTATAATATAATTGAGAATTCGAAAATGATATACGATTTGTTTACGAGCTATTTATATTTGTTCGAAATCATGCACTTTGTACACATACTATATCACAAACTAAAAGCACCAAACCAAAAGTACAAATGGTTCACGTTTCAATATACCTAGCCTTTAATGAAACCAGCATAATATATGCATATATAACAAATTCTGTGAGCAAACAGAAAACAGCTTAGCTTATTTGCCTGATTCTGTAATCATGGACCGTGACCATATTTGGTGATTGCCCTGGGGCAGCCAACTTCTATATTATGACGATCAATGTTGTAAACAAGTGTATGACAAGGCATTTTCTCACATGTGATGTCTTCCTCGAAATTTCCACGTTTGGAAACAAAATTCAGAATTGCGCGATATTATAGACCCGCGGTCATAACTTTTGTTTAATTAACTAAATAGTTTGAAGACCGTAAAAGCATTGTGGACAAAAATGTTATCTGAACAAGAGAGCTATGCTCAAATATATGGGCACGTAGCGCTACCTAGTGGCAAATTCGGATGACGTCATAGCACACAAAAAAACGAATCCCATGCAGCTCACCGGAATATTTGAAATAAATAAAAGTAATAGCCTTCTTCATGTAAACTTCATAGTTTAAATGCAAGAAAATGTCCCGTCCATTACCTAATACAAACCTATCTATCAAAATACATGTGGGAACAGATAGGGTTCTTGTGTTAAAAAAGTATTTAAGTAGAGACTGCCAGTTGTTACAACATGGCTAGGATGTCGGGTAAATGTCATCTACGACTGAAAAACATGGTCTAAATATAAAGCAATCAAGATGTTTATTAATATTCAGGTTAAATATGCAACATTACTCTTCTCAAAAACCCCGTGCTTTTAATCGAGTTCAAAAAGAAGTTTTAATCCAGTATTCTTCAATTTTTTTTCATACAATTCATCAAAAGCAATGTTTTGATTTAACGTAAAATAATTTTTCCAGTCTCCCACTTCTCCTTTCCTCATGAATTTGTAATTATCAAAATCCCATCCATATTTTGCCGTGTGAGTATAATTTGTTGTAATGTTGTTTCTCATATTGGTGAAATAACAGTGGGTTGTTATCGAATCAATTTGTTCATCCGTCAAATCTACAGCGAGAAACTTTGATAACGAAACTACTTCCCCTCTTAAATCCTTTTTCATTTTTTCGTAAGTTGTAAAATGAATACGTTTATCTGCTTGTGATTCCTGAAAACATAAAAAGAGTCTTAGCATAAAAACAAAATATAAATCTCTTCTAAATTCAGCCATAAGCAATGGTGAGGATGTGATCCTCAATACAAAACTTCAAACGGGGTCCCATGTCAGTGTCAGAGAGATAAATCTTTTTAATTGATAAATATAATTCGAATAAATCGTTTCGTTTTTATCTTTATGAAAGATACAATCAGCTCCCATGAGTGCTTCAGGAAACAGGTTTTAGAAAGTTTCGAAACTATGAGGAATAGGCACCCTCCATACGAATTACCACCCCTTCTTCCATATTAGGATCTTGATTTAAGTGCCCTGAGTCTGGAACACGAAGTATAGTACCAACGGTTTCAATGTAGTAGAAACACGTTCAAATTATTAGACCTAATTTTAAGAACGAATAATCTCCTCATTGTTTCAAGGAACATACCTTCCAAAATTTTAAGGTGTGCGAAAACCAACTTCCCCAGGATACCCCTCCGGAACAGAATTTATCCAGAAAGTTATTCCAAGTTCCTGAGGATTCCATTGTTACATTCAAATGGTGAAAGAAATAATAAGAGACACACAGATCTTTTGGATTCCTTGCGACGTATATAATTTTACAGTTTTTGCCAGACTCCTTGGAAAGTTCCTCGGGTAATAGCTCGTACGGAAGATGCGTTTTTATTATCCTTCAGTAGGAGATATAATGATAATTCATGTTATGATCTATCGTTGAAACTTTTTAATATATATGAATTCAAGTATATTTATAACAAAGAGGTATCCCCGATAACATTCAAAATCTGTAAATTGGTAGCATACGAGAACTCGAAATCTTAAGAATAATTTTAACTTTATAGCTAATATTTTGAAAGAAATACAAGATTACGAATTGCATCATTACCTTTCGAATCTCAACTCAAAAGCGTTTTATGATATTGTCCAACAGCTCAGTACGTTTAAAATAGACTGTGCAAATTTCATGGTTTTGCATAATCCAATACGACATAAAATATATATAACTATTTAACCCGTAGGCCTACAACTAAAAAATACTTCATTTACTATTTGTTAAGTTGCTCAACATTGCCTTTAATCAACGGAATATTTGATTCAAGAAGTAACAGAATAAAGCAATAGTTTTTACTTTTTTGTGGCATTATGTCTATACCTAACTTACACCAATATTTACATTTATTTCGAACTTTTGCCGCTAAAATGGGCCCACGATATCACTTGGATGAATGCCCTTTTGCGAGTCTACAAACCTTACCTACGACTATTAATCGGCCAAGATTCGATTGACTGTAATCCCTTATTCTCGGTGCCAATATCAATTGTTTCAATGAAGGGACTCCTCGCCGTCAGCGGAGAAGATTTTGCAGCTTCAGTGTCAGCGTTATTGCATATAAGCCATGTTATCTCTTGGACCCAAGTCGTACCTAAAACAATATTGGAATTTCGGACCTCTTGAACTACGCGCACCAAGATGGCGCACAACCTGAACTCAAGTTGTGTACCAGGTTAGGGTTTAGGTTATGCGACATCTTGGTGCGCATACTTAGGAGTACCGGAATTTCAAATTTAGCTAACTGATCGATGCAAACAGTGCTGGTATGTTATTCGCCACAATCTGTTCGATGGTGTTAGCACCTATGGGCACTGCTGCGGTTATAACAAGAGTCACTTTTTTAGGACGGGCTATTTGCAAAAATCTCTTGTTACTTTCACAGATAGTCAATTAAAAATTGAGTTATCAACAAATTGAAGAAATTAATATAAATTGAATTTGTAGGAACTTTGCTTTGTCCGAATCTATGAAGCATGTCATTTAATTTATAAGTAAATACTCTGTTAATCTATTTGCTTCTATTATTTATATTTGTTTGGTTGTTAAACATTAAATGAAAAAATTAAGCGTTACATATCCCCAGGTATGTGAAAGTCCTAATTGCACCCTGACCAGCATTATCAATTTTAATAAAACTTTATTGTTTCGCAAAATGCATATAGACTTTCCACAAACAGAAGAGTTGCATTGAGTCAATTTTAATGGCATATGGTATGTTGGACTAAACACAATGCATACAAACCAGCCTTGGGGTACGTGGCAATGAAAACATCATCTTTTCTGACTTTCAACTTAAGAGTTGGTTCCAATATGATACCGTGGATAGCGCTTGGAGCCATAAACCTCACGCCGTTTGGTGCAACGAGTTCCGTAGATTTTGGTCTCATTTTTTTGTTCAGTCCAGTTTTTACGAGGAAGCCTATCAGTCCAGATCTTGATATGAAGATCATAACTGCGAATTCATGAAAAATAATTGTAACACTCAAAATATATTTTTTTATTTTCAAAGTTGTTATTATTTCTTCTAATCACGTTACTGGGAAGTATATGCTTTGTATAGACTCCTAATGCATCAATTGAGCATATTCTAGTCCGGTTGTTCTCCAACTGGGGTACATGTAGGCTACCCCCAATGGTACATTTTGTCTTTTCAAGTGGTACATTAGATTAGGTATAGGGATATTCTTTCCATAACTTTCAATATATATGCCTTATAGTTTGAAGACTTGAGCATATGAACTTTTTAAGGAAGTCGCCTTTTCAGCTTTAACTACAACTACAGTAACTACCAAGTCTTTATTTGCAGTTCACATGACTAATTTTGTTCAATGACAGCATACAAGACAAAATTGATTGCTTCAAGAACCGTAGTTACGAAGGTGAGTAATCAAATACCGTCTTCCCCGCATAAAACAACATTCACGTCTCTTAGCCACTGTGAGAATAAAATCTACAGACCACGAGTTTACTCATTGTTTCCAACAAATGTGAAAATTGTATCACTTTCTTGAGGGATGGATTTTTAACATTGATTCTTGCTCACCTTATTGATACTTCGATACTCGGAATATGCTTAGCAAGAGTATTCGAGAAAAAGACCTAACAGTGTTTGTGTACAGAAATAAATTCAAAGCATTTCTGGCGAAACTTCAGCTGTGAGGGGGGTTTGCTCTGGCGGCAAATCCATGTTTAATACTGTAACCAGGTTTTGGTGTCAAAATTTTGGGGGTACACGAGCAGACAAACGATCTATAAATTTTTCAAAGGGTACCCATGAACTGGAAGTTTGAAATACCCTGTTCTAACGAGTATACTCCTACCTCAGATGATAGTAAAATACTATATATACGTCCAAAAATAGGACATTTGAATAAAAAATCGGATGTGTTTGGCGAATTCTCTTTGTATACGAGTACTATTAATCTTAATTTTAATGTTTGTTTGATATAAAACCAATGCTGTGTTCTGAGTTCGGGCGGTTACAGCTACTGAGATTGCATACCATCGCAGAATCTATCACAATTCTCATTATTGAAGATTGGGACCTCCAATAGTATGCGCACCAAGATGGCGCACAGCCTGAACATAGTAGGTGTGTACCGGTTAGGATTCAGGTTGTGCGACATCTTGGTGTGAATACTTCTGGAGCACCGAAGATGGTCCATGCTGTAATATAGAGTCATAGACTATTTAAAGAATATGTTACACTACATTTACTTACCATAATATACAACATCGACTGGTCTCATTGACCTTAGGTACAGTACTGATATTAGAATTGCAGCCGCAGTGAATAAAATAATGTAGAACAGCATATTAATTACATTGAAATAAGCTGTAAAGTAAAACAAATGCAGAACGAATATTCAGTCTTGGATATTTAACGTCAGCATAACGGTATATTCTCAAGTTCAAAACAACAAACGGAAGCATTTACCGTTTATTTGCAATCGTTTACTCTAGTGCTCTTGTCGTATTTTCTTGTCCACGTCATTATGCGTTGTTTGCGCAATAGATTTGCGATCGAACCAAAACCGTGCATAGTATAGTCGCCAAGTTGGAAATGATATCAGATTCGTTAAAATGCTACTGCTGTATCTTCGAAATTATGCACTTTGCATATCTATTACATATATCACAAACTAAAACACAACTGGCTCACAATTTTAATATACCCGCCTGTTACAAAACAAACTTTGTATGCAAACAGAAAACAGCTTTGTTCATTTGCCGCATTCTGTATTCATGGACCGTGACCATATTTGATGACTGCTTCCCTACGGCGACCAACTTCCATTTTACGACGATCAGTATTGTAAACAATTGCATGGTAAGGCATTTTCTCACATGTGACTTCTTTCTCGGCATTTGCACGTTTGGAAACAGAATTCTGAATTGCCCGGTATTATATACTCGCGGTCAGCGCTTTTGTGCCCTTGGAGACCGATGAAGCATCGTGACCAAAATGCAGGGGTTATTTGAATAATGAGAGATAACGTAACTATGGCCAACTCAAATATTAAAAATATATTTGAAAGGCCATACGCGATGACTGTGGAAAGTCGCAAAGGTCACAGAAGAAATAAATTGACTTTGTACCTGTGCTACACCAGATTGCTTTAGGCGATTGTAATTTGATAAATAAACGCTTTGATGTCTTCTACCAGAGAAAACGTGCTGTGAATTTCATCGTTTAGTTCCTATGCAAGAATATGTCTCGGCCACTACCAGCTGTACTACCGAATCTTGATTACGAATTCTAGTATTGAAATATATGTAATAACAATTAGGATTCGTGCGTTAAGTAAAGATATTTAAATGTCCAGCGGCCAGCTGTTACAACATGGTTGGGAATTTAGGATGTCGGATAAGCGTTAGCTACAATAGACAACATGGTCCATTCTATTGCGTTAAAAATGTTTATTAATATCCAGGTTACATATGAAACGCTAATCTTCTCAGAAAATTTGAGTTTCTCATTCGAGTTCAAAAACCAGTTCTAATCCACTATTCTTCATTTTTTCTTCATACATTTCATCAAAAGCAATATTTTGATTCAACGTAAAATAATTCTTCCAGTCTCCCACTTCTCCTTTCCTCATGAATTTATAATTATCAAAATCCCATCCATATTTTGCCGTGTGAGTATAATTTGTCGCAGTGTTGTTTTTCATATTGGTGAAAGAACAGTGGTTTGCTATCGAACCAATCTGTTCATCCGTCAAATCTACCGAGAGGAACTTTGATACTGAATCGACTTCTCCTCTTAAATCATTTTTCATTCTTTCGAAAGTTGTAAAATGAATACGTTTATCTTTTTGTGATTCCTGAAAACATAAAAAGAGTCTTAGCATAAGAAAAAAAGGGAAATCTTTTCTAAATTCAGCCATAAGCAATGGTGATAATTTGACCCCCAATACAAAACTGCAAACGTAGGTCCCATGTCTCCCGTGTCAGAGAGATCTTTTCTATTGATATAGAAAATTCAAATGCGTTTCGTTTTTATCTTTATAAAATATACGATTAGCTTCCATGAGTGTTTCAGGAAATAGGTGTTGAAAAGTTTCTAAACTATGAAGGATTGGCACCGTCCATCCGAATTCCTACACCCTCTTCAATATTAGGGTCTCGATTCAAGTGCCCTGAGTCTGGAACGCGAAGTATAGGACCGACGGTTTCATAGTGAAAAAAAACGTTTAAACTATTAGATAAATTATACGAATTTATACTTCCCTCATTTTTCAAGTACCATACCTTCCAAAATTTCAAGGTGTGCGAAAACCAACTTCCCCAGGCTACTTTTCCGGAACAGAATTTAGCCAGAAAGTTATTCCAAGTTCCTGGTTCTTCCATTGTTACATTCAAATGATGAAAGAAATAATAAGACACACACACATCTTTTGGATTCCTTGCAACATATATAATTTTACACCCTTTTCCAGACTCTTTGAAAATATCTTCGGGTAATAGCTCGTACGAAAGATGCGTCTTCATTATCCTTCAGTAGGGGATATATTAATAATTTTATGTTATGATTTATCGTTGAATTTTCTATATGAATTCAAGTATTTATAACAAAGAGGCACCTCCAATAATACTCAATATTTGTAAATTGGTCGGATATAAGAACTCGAAAACTCAAAAAAGTAGTAACTGTATCTATAGTATTTCGAAAGAAAAACATGCTGCGGATTGAATAATTTACTTTCGAATTTTAGTTTTTAAGCTCAACTCAAGAGCGTTTTATGATATAGTACGTTTAGAATAGACTGTACGGCTTTATTCCCCAAATTTGTTCACGGTTTTGCCAAATCAGTACCATATTTTTACAGTTATTTCTAACGCAATACTGAATATTATTTTATCATGTATGATAATGCGAATGAAGGTCCCACCTTTGTTTGCCCAGTGGCCAATTTTCTAATGATTGTAGTCCCTTTGAATCGGAATCCACGTCAAATAAATCAAGAAATGCACTTCTTCCGGTAACTGTTTCACTTTTAGCAGCTTTTATATCTGCGTTGTTGCATATGAGCCAAACTATTTCTTGCATCCATGTTGTACCTAAACAACACTGAGCTCAAAAAGTTATACGAAATAATTTCTCAACTGTAAATACTATCATGAAAGGCATTTAGAGTGATGTCCGTGGGAACAATTTGAATTTAAATTTATTTAAGTTTAAATTTTTCAGGTTATTCCCAACTTGCTAACTTTGTAAAATATATGTATATAATAGTCATTGTATCACTCCTAAAGTTTGTTTCTTAACTATCACCATTTATAATTTTCGCTTCACCTGTTTGAAGGAATGAATGTAAAAATTGAATAATTATTAATAGATAAAACATTACAAGGTCATTGGCAGAAATTGTAATACCAACGAACACATGTTTGAATATTAATAACAATTTGAGCTTGATTTCTTGAGCATTAAATGACAACCGATAACCGATTATGACCCTGACGTGATGCTATACGTGCTCGTCCATGATAAGTTAAGTTCAGCCTACCTGCTTTTGGATATGTCACCACGAAAATGTCGTCCTCTCTGATTTTTAGTTTTAATATAGGTTCCAGAAGATGTGCAAAACCTTGACTCTCTGCAACAAACTTGAAGCCATTTGATGCTACAACTTCTACAGTCGGTGATCTGATTTTTTTGTTTAGTCCGGTTTTTATCATCAGGGCCATTAACCCTGATTTCATAGAAACTTTCATGGCTGAAAATAATCGAAATTATTTGCGAAGTGAAATTGGAATACCGGTGAAACTATTTGCAAATACGGATTTCACCTAGAAATACAAAATGCAGAGGAATTTTCTCGTACAATGATTATTTCATTTTAATCGGTTTTGCTTTTCATAGCGTTACCCACCCATTATGCATAATTCTAAATAGTAGGATTTAATCATAATTTCTTAAACTTTAATTTTGCGCTAATGCAACAATAAACAATGTTAAGCATTGTTACTCCAATTACTTACCCAAACTGACGACATCCGCAGGTCTCATCGATTTTATATACATTGCAGAAATTACAACAGTAACAATAGTTACCAGCAGAATGTAGAAAAACATATTATAGGTAAAAAGTTATGCTTAAAATATAATGTGACAGAGAAAATTATAACGGTCATGTTTCTTAGTAACGAGTGTAGTTTCCAAAACATCAAAGAGCAACATTCAAGAATTGCGACGTATAATTATTTGCCTTCCTCTAGCGTATCGAAAATGCTATTTTTTAACTGATAAACAATATATAATGGCAATTACAGTTTCCTGTTGGAAATTTGAATTTATAACAGCAGCATACGTAACATGCTTATAGATGTGACATACCAACTAATATATATATATTAGGCAATTAAAAAATGTAAATTTTTTCCACATTTATGCCCCACAAATGAAAGAATATTTCGAAACTAAAAATCCTCACTCATACACGAAGTTCCTGTGCTATATTATTATGTGATAGAAGATACATGTTACCAGTGGCTAATAATTTTAAATCTAACATGAAGACTGTAGTAATCATTCTCTTCAGTATAGAGCATATTTGGGATGGCTATTCTATTCAACGTCAACCACTGTATGAGACTCTTAAATTGAAAATTTAATCTCCTTTGCGCACTAATTCCTGTCATCTGTGGATCGCTCTGTTTTGTAATATGTATAATCACCTTCAATGGCCCTTCCTTTTAAACTCTTGAGTTTAGCCCTAAGCCATATTGAGATCATATCGGAAACTAAACCAACATTTCTAGAATGTCGATAATTCTTATCAACGAGATCTCATTAAATCAATGTTGGTCGTCATTCGCCTTCATGCCATATTTTTGAGCATTACGTTTATGTTTATTTGTTTAAGACATTGCATAGATTTATTCTCGATTTATCAAAGCCATTTGAACTTTCGTGCACATGGACAATAATAGCACATGCTAGCAATCTTCAACCTGATTCGTAATGCGACCACGTGTGAATCGCAAAGGTATAGACAGAGAGCGCATGCTCGTAACATGGGCACATGGGAGCATAGTTCCTTCAAACCCAATCATTTCACATTCCTGGCTAAATATTTAGAATCAATCAAACTAGTGCAGAGCAATTGATTCACAATTTTACGATTAATGTTGATTATTTTGAGACTACTTTGACAATTTGACGAATGCTGACTGGCTGATATACTAATTAGGCAATTAGCCTCGTACTATACAAGTATACAGAGACCCAAAATTAGCTTCAATATATCCCTACCTGCAATGCTACATTGTTCCATTTAAAATCAATATAATAAACGATTTTCAATTACTACCCTGTGTATTGTCTATTCGCATATGCGTTGATAGGCAATATCTGTACTGGCAATATCTGTACTGACTATCTTGTAAATACGTTCAAATATGCCAAAGCGAAAGCCGTATCGTAGCCATCTCGATCCATCCATCTCGCGCTATCTTTATTTCTAAAACTAACGTCGCGTAACGGTCTGACAGGTTCCATTACATTTGAACCCACGTACATTTGAATCCATGACAATTGCACCTGCATACTATTGCACATATGGAATTTTTTTTACGGTTATTTGAACCCATACTAACCCTAACCCATGGGTTTTAGCACCCGCGTATAGATTGAACTTGCGGATATACACAGGGGTTCAAATGTACGTGCATGTGTTCAAATGTACGGTCACGGTCTGAAGGGCTTTTCTAGCGATGAGATATTTTTAAGTCGTTTGAAAAAGACCTCTGTCGATGCTACGATAGTATACCGACCATGCATTAAATGTTCGACTGTGTGACAATTTTAGTGGATACGCGGATACAACGTCTACAATTGCATGCAACAATCAAAGAGTGCATCGAAATCTCCGCTAAATTTCAAAAGCTATCTTTAATAGAATCCGATTATATAACAGTGGCAGTAACTAATAATGGCTTTTATTTTTCCCATTCACTAGAATAATTCCAAACTGCACCAAGTGATGAAATTAGGGTCCCGATCGCCATTCCAAAGGACCCCGCATATAAGTGTGCTATGTCATTTGGGTTCGTGCGTAGAAGTAACCTCGATTCTTAATTGCGTTTATTTTTCTGCCTTTTCCGCGACTGAAAGTTTTCTGCGGGATAAATTTGCTCAATGACAAATCAGGATCTTATCTGAGCATGTTAATAATATCACCGCCTACTCACGCTCGCCTTAGACCACGTTTTGGGTAATTTTGGTCCATAATAAAATTTCAAAATAAACTTGTATTTCTTCTTGCACATGGGTTATTTATTCCATAATCTTCCACCCATAGCTCCATATTCCAATTGCATTTTTGAAGATGCAAAATGGACGGAGAGTGTGATATTTATTTACTCTCAATAGTTTTATAAAGATGATGACTAGATGAACAAACTCAACCATGTCGAGCATATTTATCAATATTCATTAATGACCCTCAAACTTGCGATAAAAGTATTGACAAGGAAAAATAAATTACGCGCGTAGAGCATAATTTTTTAAGTATTTCTGCATATTTACTATACGGATAATTCAGTTTTATTCATGTTTATTTCAATTACTTCAATGTGCCACTAGAGAGGATCTGGAAGCAATGTAAAGGGAAAAAATATCCTAATTAAATATATTTATATATCAAAACTTGGTTTTTCTTCTTATGTTTATCACTTAAATTCAACATCTAATTAAGATACACGTTAACTTACTATACAAACCGTGTCATATCAACGACAATTATAATAATCAACATTTAGTACTCAAGTGTAAGCAAGACAAATTTTGTTCACTACCTGTCGTAACTCTTTTTATTTATTTTCGTATTAGTGCATCAAAACTTGTAGTGTAAGATTTTCATATTTATTCCGGGGGAGATGAAAGCTGATAAGACAGCTTAATCACATGATGTACCACTGCCTCTCGCTGGTTTAACGGTCCAGTGGGAATAGCTAACCAACCAGATTGTTTCAGATGCATGGACTTGACGATGGAGGAAGACGTAACCGACCAGCGATTATGTGAACCCTCTCATATACGCCGGTGAGGAGTCCAGCAATTTTTTACACATAATTATCCCCACGGGATTCGAACCTGCGAAACCATGCAAGGCAGTCAGAGGTGCGAAGGCAAGCGTACTAGCTTAGACCAATATCCTTTTCCAGTGGGTTAATAGTTAATACGCATACCTTCGTCGTGAACAATTCAGTCTGGTATTTGAACAATACTGTTATAATAATCATACACTTCCGTTTGTTTCATCACGTTTATTGGTCTATTTTCAATGATCGTTGCAACATCATTGTTTACGACAAGAAGTTTAACTTGATAATTCACACGAAACATAAAATTAACCCAACAAAATGAAGAAAGTAAACTTGCATTTTTGTGAATGCCGGAATGAATTGCCTTATCCAAACGTCGCTGTGTCACAAATATCATTTTATGTGTTGCTAAGTATATATTAGGAAAAGCATATAGCTATATTAAACTAATATTATTTATTACAATCCTGCCCAGTGGGAATCTCTTTTTGTAAAAAATAATTTTTGAATGCTATTGATGGAGTCCTTTAATATTTTGCACATAAGTATTCCAATCCGTTTTGCGTCGTATTTATAGTTTGAAAATATTTCGTTATTTAAGCAAATCAATTTCAACACAAACAGTTCGTTACTTAGAGTGAAATATTTGAAACACTTTCAAACATAATTCAAAAAGGCTACGCAAATAATTTTTCATTGTTACATAAACATTTTCGGATATGAATATTTTCAAAGTCATCAACATCCTTACAACGTTCCATTTAAAAATAACGCGCGCACTTGCGCAAATAAACACAAGTCATTTGATGTATTGTTTTCATACTGTATTGTCCCGAATAACCCGTAATTAGATATGAAACGTTTTGGAAACGCACGTTGACAAGATAAAAGAAAGTCTATTGCGGGATTTAGAAATGCAATGTACCCCGTTGTTATCGTTAAACCGATTAGGATGCGTTAATTTAATATAAAATGAGTTGAACTTGAGAAGGAAGACATTCAGTGAAATATTGTTTTCCAACGTACTTGCTCTCTGCAATTTATTATATCATGGAGCCTAACGTATCAACCTCCAGTTTTTTCAACGACTGTCGTGGAACATCTTTGCGTGGATCTAAGCGATATAAAGCAACAACGATTTGGAATGAGTTACTTAACGCATTCCGCGATCGGCTCAATTGTAAGAAACACAGAAGAAATTTAAAGACTTATGACAACTGTTTTACTGGATCGGGAGCCGCTGATGTCATGCATTCAGTTTTACTTGAAAATGAGAATGTTTCTCAAGATGTAACAAGATCACAGGTAAGAATTATGGTTTTATTTAGAGTACCTGTATTTTTCTGATTGCGTAAGATGTTCTTCACCATTGTTCCTAACATAGATTACTATTGAAAACTCCATAGGTTCGAAATGATAGAAACCAGTTCTGTACGAAGTAAGCCATCACTCATCACCATTTTCCACCAACATTATACGGTGGAAAATACCTAAGTGCCTGCTTCGTTTTATCGTGCACCAATATAAAACCTTTATGATGTATGCTTTTGAGTAGAAAGAAACTAAAATTGTAATTTTCGATTCAGGCAATCAAACTGCTTCAAAAGTTTTTATTCGAGCATGTGATTGAAACAATTAATGGGAAATGGGAGAACGAACTGTTCACGGACACAAATCGGTTGTACAGGTAAATTAGTTATAAACATTTATTCATTTAATGTGTAATTGCTTGTATTTTTTTTTTTAATTCAAAATTGTCAGGTTTACCGTTCGTTTTCAATTTTCTATTTCACACGAAGAAAAAATCATTTTGAATGTTGTCTGACTAGTTTCAGTAGTTGCATGTATTAACTTCAGTAACATGTATTAAATATGTGTGCAGAGCGCCTACATTTGCATTAACCTTTTTTTTTATTATTTAAGGTTATATGGTGAAAATGAAGATACGGAAATCTCTTCAAGTTCAATTCCTCTTATTAAAAACAAAGTAAGTTTGAAACGACTAGAAGGAAGATTTTTAAATAAATCGAATAATGTAATGGATGAATATACAACAGTTTTTTATTTTTTATTCAAGATTAAGAAATCCATATGATTTGAGCATTGGTAAAATGGGTATACTGAAACAATATGTTTATATATAAAGCTACACTGCGATGAATAAGTCTTGAAGGTGGCATTATGAAGTTTTCCTGACGTGGTATATCGTACATACTTTCTTCAAATGAAGATTATTCATCATTATACTTATTATTTTTTAATGCAGTTTCCATCAAGACAAATTATTCTTTCGCCGCCAATCTCGAGAAGATTTGCCACCTCACCCAAACAAGAAAAGCCAACCCGATCGAATTGTTCAATGAAGCTTCTTCCCAGCAAAGGTTGTGAACTGAGATTTATTCCTAAGTGTCTCCTTGCTGTAGTAGACTGAATATTTCTTTTGCTGCTTGATTTAAGTATATGCGTGTTATGTATCTCGCTAGTTTCGCAAAGTGTTCCATTTTAATGTTAATTGTTGATTCACCATTGTTTTTTTAGTAATTATGTCACTAGTAGCATTGTGTTTATTGCAATAAATATATTTGCTAATTCAAATTTGTATGTTATTACGATCATAACGTCATCCGAAACAGGAACCGGTCGATAGCATGGGTTGCGGCTAAAAAGGAAAGAAATAGGTTTTACTTGTGAGAAATTCACTCTACTCTGTTTTTTTTTATCAGTTATCACTTTAAAATCTATGTAGGTATAGATATGCTACGTGAAGAGTAAATTTGATATACTGACTCTAAACGTCGATAAGATATAGGGGCACGCGTAGATGTATAATAGTCTAATATCTAATGATGACAGATGAATTGCAACATATTAGAATGTCATCAGATATACTGAGATGCCTATTATTACGAAACATAAACAGCGTATATGTTCAACCTATATTATCAATATATTATATTATTGTCTACATTAAATTATCACTTCAACAAAAAAATATACAAAACCCCGGTTATCAAATGTCAATTCCAGGTTCACCAGAACTCTCCGAAATGTCATGACTGTTGGTAACATAAATTTCCGAACAAAAGTAATTGACATTGCAATTACAGACGTCTTTGTCTGTAGAGATGTACTTCATTCATCATACTTTTTTTTATCATATGTTCTATTCCAATAGATATATATTCATATTTGGTAATGCAATGATGTGCTGCTAACAGTCATTGCCGATCGCCAGGTACTTTCTGTTTGTTAATCTATTATGGCACACTAAATTCATTTTGTCTCCATTAGTAAGAAGTTTATTGGCGGCGTGTCAGTGAGTGATATACCAAGTGTATGTAACACAAGAATGATCGCACACAATTTCGAGAGGCTCAGATGTTGCAATAGTAATAGTTTAATCAATGCAACTGAAAATGACGTCGAACTGCACAAACAGATATATCTTTAGCATGGCTATTTTCACGTTACTTATACATGTAGCTCAAATGTTTGATGATGTATGGGATACTTGGGACATTGATACAATACCAGAATTCTATTTTTATTCAACAAATTAATGCACATGAAAATTTTAACTGATTACATGCAATCTTGCTTATACAGACTAAATTTTGTTACTTTCTCTAGTTTCCGTATTATCAATATCGAGGGCTGCCATCGATATGAACTCCAAAATTAGGACATTAGGGAAACATAATAATAGAATAACAAAGAACGAAACGTAATAAACAAATTATAACCATGCCAGTGTGGCCCGTGTTTAATCATACTTTGCACTAGAAAGGACTTGCTCCAGCAGTTCTTAATTCTTAGAAACAATCTGTTCCATCTCATTTATATGTTCTATTTTGATTCATATTACACGAACTGATTTTGGCCGGTACGCTATTATTTTGTCGCTGTGTCAATTAATTTGCTGTTAATACGTAATGAATGCGCGTAGCAAACAATGAGGTTGAAAAATAACATTTCTAGCAAATCAATCATTCGAATTAACCAATCTAAATGCCTGGTATAAGAACCCCTACCCATAAAATAAGGACAAAAACAAGGACACATGTCAAAAGGATGTTTCTTAAAAATAAAGACATATTTTCTAATACGAAGACCTTCAAAATAAGGACAAATCTTAGAAATAAGGACGTTATGGCAGCCCTGCCTATATCAGTAAGAAGAAACTAATAAAATATTACCTTCATTTAAGTAATTTACGCGATCACTGAATCAATGCCTACATTCATTTCATTGGCTAAAACTTGTGCATGTATTTGGCTGTGAATAAGCCTGGTAACAACCAGGTATTGTGATTGCGGGTTGATCATGACATAACGAGGGCATTCTGCTTGTAAGCCTTCGAAAGCCGGGAGCCAGGTTCGAAACTTTGTTAAAAGTAACAAACATTTTCCGGATCTCTGGCTCAAACCCGATCTCCACATCTTTACACAAGGTGTAATAATTTTTAATATAATAATAATGTAGGATATTTACAAAAGCGGAATGATTCCGGTTTATAAAAAAAATATGCAGCTGCACAGGTATCACAGGTTGCTTGTCCGATCATTGATCAGAGTAAAGTGTAAAATAACATCACAAAAAACGGCAAGATTTTTTGTTGTCACAACATTTTCCATGAGTCGGAAACGGACTCAAATATATCGGTATTCCGAAGTATGCAGTCAAAATCCGATTTTGGGTTACTTGTAGTCAGGAGTCGAAGCTTTTTTTCGACTGGTCTCCACCCTGATATAAAGCATGCAGCACCTGGATATGGGATATATTCGCCAGTGTATGATTGCATCAATGTATGAAATCGAAATATTACTCTCCCATAACGTTCCTAAACCACTAACACGTACAATATTTCCGCAATTCTAGTGCGATTGTGTTCAATCAAAGGCATTGCATACACATAAAAGATAAATCATTCGCGTTGAAGTTCAGAGAGAAATGTATATAAAATGAAAGAAAGCACGGCATTTATCATCACTTTTTCATGTAACGTTTTTTGAAATGAAAACAGTGAAACGGTGCCCCGGGGTATATATAAAAATGAAAGAAAGTAACAAATTTAACAGTACTTTTGAAGTAATATTTTTGAAATGACAAAAGTGAAACAATGCCTCAGGGTATTTCACACGCTGACTTATCAAGATAGCAAGTATCTCTGTTGTCTGAATTGTGCACACTTGGATTTGTATTTTGAACGATACTCAGTATACGAATCAAACGCTACCTATAACTTTACTGCGGTTGTTGTTGATTGCGCAAGATATGCGAAACTAACTTGGCAGGTTTTTGTCAAACGTTTAGCTCTCATTTAGATCGTTTGATTTTGATATTGCAAAGAACTTAGCTTAGGTATGATATAAATATAGATAGATAGTATGTCATGGTCGATGTCTTACCTGATACTTGCCTTTCTACGACAATTGTATGATAAGTAATTTTTTTCACATTATGTGGTTGCCACTGATTAAATGAAATCTTTAGTGAAACCCGCATACCTAACACTCCAGCCAAAGTGCAATAAACTGAGTAGACAAGGCAGAAACGTCCTTTCAATATAGTAGCGGCTTATGTATCAGTAGTTAGTTGATTCTCCAGAGCCTTGTCAGGAATGAAGGTGTAAAACGAAAACAAAGTGTCGTTTCACTGAAAATTGTTCATATTTTTACGTCGGGTGATGCTTTGTGCAACCACCAACTCACGTTGTAAAGTACATGATTTTTTCTGATCCGGAATCCCCCCCCAAAAAAAATTGTTACACCATGGGCTTCATATAATTCGTGCAAATGCCATGGACTTGCCTTAAAGAGTCACTTTACAATACCATCACATTTTGAAGTAAACGCATCAGCCTCTGAAACCAAGTTTTGGTTCTTACGTTAGAGCAGAATCAAAATTTAACAGCACATTAAGTATGGGGGTGGACATACGGTCGGAATTAGATATTTGTAATTTGCGCCCCCAACATAGTTGGGTTGAGTCCATCATGAAAATCACTTTAATTTTGATTTACAGACCGTGTATCAATATGTTAACATATACAGTTACTATCATATTCATTCTGTGTGTTGGATTAGTGAAGATTCAACGAACGACATGTATGTTGGAAGAGACTTCAGAATACGAAGATAAAGCAAGGGATAGAATGTTTAGTGCTGAGAACATCATATCAACGAGGGGTGAAAAAACAATACTTGTTGCTATATTCGTACGAAATAAAGAACATTCATTGCCATATTTTCTACGAGGACTTGAAGATTTGAAATATGATAAAAAACTGATGTGGCTGTGGATTATTTCTGACCATAATCGAGATAACTCTACAAAGCAACTGGAAACATGGGTAAGAGTTTTCAATGATCAATACGCAAAGATTGAGTTTGAGAAACCAGATTTCCCAATGAATTACAACGGAGATTTGAGTGACTTACATTGGACAAAAGATCGATACATTCGACTGCTTGAGCTGAAGCAATTTGCACTAAACAAAGCGAGAAAGATGAATGTCGATTTCATTTTATATATTGATGCTGATAATATTCTAATGAATCCATACACTTTGAACCACCTCACCGGAAAATCGCAGACGATCATTGCACCTATGCTGAATTCAAATACGGATTACTCCAACTTTTGGGGCGAGGTGGACAAAGAAGGATGTCATAAAGATAATGACTTGTACGATAAAATCAGGACTCGTAAAGAAACCGGGACCTTTGATGTTGCATTAGTACATTCAACATTCTTGATAAATTTGAAAAATGAAGATTCTAAAAAAGTTAGATTTTTACCAATTCCATCATGTTACGACCACGATTTTAATGATGATATGATTTTTCATTACCAATGTGATTTGGAAGACGTACATATGTACATTGATAATTCCGTTTTTTATGGTTATTTACCAGAGCCACAAGATAAGGACGATGGCTTAGAAGATGAAATTTATAATTTTATGAGAATGAGGATGGATGCTATGACACTGCCTCCTGTAGGCGTTGGAATATCGTTAAGAAAATCTGTACACGTTCCGGATAAGGAGATTATTACCAGTCTTCCAGTTGATCATGTGTTTGTAATTAATTTGGAGAGAAATCGCAATCGCAGATTACGGATTAATAAAAGCTTTGCAATGTATAAAATCAATTACACATTATTTGATGCTGTTGATGGAAGAAAGTTAAATAGAAGTTATATCGATAGTCTTGGCATCAAAGTACCTACAGGCTATAAAAGCCCGGAGTTTGGAAATGAAATGACTGTAGGTGAAATTGGTTGCTTTTTGAGTCATTATTTCGTTTGGAAAAAGATTTTGGATGAGAAATACGAATCAACCATCATCTTTGAAGACGATGTTCAATTCAAACCAAAATTTATCCAAAAATTTCAGAATGTTATGGAGAAAGTACGAAATGAGAATATATCGTGGGATTTGATTTATTTGGAAAGAAAACCAGCGGGAAATGAAGGCGAGGAAGAAACGGTGATATTACAAAATGACAGTGGTCCTAACTTGGTGCAACCAGTCTATTCTTACTGGACCATAGCGTACATGATATCTTACGATGGGGCGAAAAAGTTGATTGATGCCGAACCGTTGGGTAAAATTATTGCAGTGGATGTGTTTCTTGCTGTCATGTACGGAAAACAGCCCTTAAATTATATTAATAAATATTTCCCAACAAAAAATCTCAATGCTCTTTCATTCGAGCCAACCATAGTAAAACAAACACACTACTACTCCAATGATTATCATGTCAGCGATACCGCAAATTCAAAATTCGCCAATGAAATCCTGCAGTAGCTACACAGAACTATGAAGTACAATTCAACGATTCTGTTTCAGAACATACTCATAGTTCATATTTATAAAACTATTGAATCAATTTTAAGTAAATTAACTGTGATTTGTTTAATTCTTTAACTGTAATGCTTTTGCAGAATAATCTTCTATTATTTTGCTTTTGTTTATCGTTGTTTTATTATCATTCAATGTGGCTTATCACGAACAAGAGAGCAATGCTCAAATATATGGAGACGTCAATCAGAGAGAAGCTGTCCTTACCTTTGACGCTACCGGTACCTACGGCGCTGTATGCCATTCCCCGTTAAGAAAGCAAGCACTTCGTTACACACCACCGACGTTCGATGAGCACGTGATCAAAAGAGCAAGAAAAAGAGTGAAAGCATAAAAACGACTTTTTAGGTTTTCCACTAGGTGTCCAAAAAAAAAGTAAAACGATCCTTAGGTTCACTCCGTGTCCAATAATGAAAAATAAAAGTAATAGCCTTCTGGGCAATTAAAAAATCAATCTTTAAAGTGATGGATAAGTAAAGCCCAAAAATACACCAACAGAAGCTTTTAAGATTTGTTTCAGAAGTTTCTTATAGATACAAATTGATACATTGATTAAATATCTGTGACCCACTCTCTTCTGTTCGCCGATAAAAATATAATTTTTGACCCATTCATCGAGAAAGGTTCGCCATCCCTGTCCTAGTACTTTGACTGACGGGACTTTAATTCCTTCAAATTTATCAATATTCAATATCTGATGCCCCGTTAAGTGTTTCTTCAAACTAAATAATCATACAGTGATCCACGACTTGACCGGCTATTGGGTCGGGTATGAGAAGAGCTAACCAGCAAACATTTTCAGACCCGAAAGAATAAAAGTGAAACCTAACTGACAACCTTGCCGCGACTAGAGTCCAGCATATTTTAGAAATCGGATTATCTCATTCGAACACGTGAAGCCACACATTGATGAAGGTTGAGCATAAATTTATGGCATTATCTGTGTTGTGTACTCAAGTGACACAGAAAAAATATTATTACCTTTCATTTTAAAACATTAATCTCAAGGATTCAAATGTAGTTACTCGGAAAAGGTGAGTAATATTTAAGTTAATAAGCAAAAAATGACCATATAAAGAGAGGATTGCGCTTAATAAATTTTGGGATAAATATTTCTTTCAACGCTTTATTTACTGCAGCAGTTGTTTTGACTATTTTGATTCTCAATAGTATTGTCTTATTTGTGGGCCTGTGAACAGCTGCTTCAGTCCTATATATATATATCTTCGTACATCTTTTCTAGGTCAAAATCTCGCAAGTAGTTGTTTTATTCTTGTTTTATTTGTGTCGCAAAGTTGACGTCCCACATCATTTCTTCGTAGTCGCAGTAACCAGAACTCAAAACCCAAAAAGATAGCTGACTGTAATGAAATAGTGTGTCTCAACAGGACGTTAACATAAAATGCGGTACATTAAAAATCCTCTGTATTTATTGAAATAAATGTATGTACATGAAATATAATGTACATCACAAGTATACTCAAGCCTAATGCACTATTCACAAGCCGTTGCGTTGCCGCCCTCAGTAGGTAATATGTAAAACATAACATCTGAATCGAATTATTTCTTTCCCATCAATTTAGGTAAGAAAGTTTTGAATCCCAAAAACATGTGTTACTGCATTGTGCATTATTAAAATATCATTTGCGCATTACATGTTTATATTCGATGATATACAACATGAAACCTACATCGAATGCGAACACAAGAGCAATTTAGTTCAGCACTATTAGTCCGGCAGATAAGGGGACCTTTTTGGCCCAAGTTTGATTTCAGACATGAAGTTTTTTTTATTAGTGATTATTCATCTTGGGGTCATTGCCCATCATTTCTACATGTGTCTGGAGTTTGCAGCCTGAGCAATTTTTTTCACGGCTTGATATTTGTATTGGTGTTTTTCGTCAAACCTGTGTATCATAATGACACACAAACTTAACCATAAACAGTTACAATACTATGTTCAGGTTGTGCGCAATCTTGGTGCACAAACTACGCAAGCACTAAATTTACTACGAAATAAAATCAATAACTTTTAGGTATTTATTGAGATATTTGTACTAGTGTTTTTCGTCAAACATGTGCATCATAATGGCGCACAATCTGAACCATAACCTGTTACAATACTATGTTCAGGTTGCGCGCAATCTTGGTGCACAAACTACGCAAGCACCAAATTTAATATGAAATAAAATCAATAACTTTTAGGTATTTGTTGAGCCCAGCTTTGGGTCGCGACCCATATACAGTATATGGAAATACTGTCGAAACATACGCGTAAAATAAAGAGTACTATTTCAAAATACCCGTTTTTGTTGCAATTAACAATACGCCTGCTAATGCAGTCGCCAGTGGTTCAAGTGGATATACACCCGGTGGAGAACAGTCAATTATTTGTTAGCGAGAATTGTTATGCAGCGGGATGATCACGACGACGCAGTGAAAGATACTGATATCACGAGAACAAGAATGGGAAAATTGCTACATTTTATAGTATATCCCAGGAAAAGAATATAGTTCATTCTTATGTTCCATGCCAATGCTTTTCAAACTACCAAAGACTCTCAACACTTTTGCTTCTTCTCTTCTATAAAAATACATTGTTATTATATATTCGCATTTCCATCTGTTTGTTCGTGCTCCCAGATAGCCCTGTCATAAACTAAAAGAGGCGACCGTGCTTCTCTTGTTTGTTGTCATGCTGTCCCTGGAATTCAGCTACAACAAAAATTTCAGGAAAACGGATTTTTAAATTTCATGGGTGAAATTTCATTTCGTGGTTTACGGGTGGTAAAATGCCAAGTTATTCCAACAACATGATCATGTTTTGCAATTTACAACCAATATTTTGTATGTAACTTTGTTTGACAGAGCCCCAAGAGCTCTGACTACAAATATCAAAAATGTGAGGTCAAAATAGTCACACTACAACATTGTCAAATGTGGTGTATTTACGATAGATAACAGATTTACCAAAAATAATTACATAAAAAATGGTAAAATAAAGATCAATTCAGCAATATCTACTTGGCGATATGCATCTGTTGATGATTTTATGTGTTTGTTTCGGAAGTTTAATAACAGAATTAATTGTGGTTGTTGGGGATGTTTTAAAAAAAGGTTGCATAAAAAAAAGTTTTCACAAAATGTCAAGGTTTGATGGTAGTAGAGAAGTAGAAAAAATACTTCCATGTTTTTTTTTTCATTTGATAACCACGCCACAGAACTTCCCCGATAAGTATACGCAGCAATTGCGAGAGGCAGAAATGCCAAGATGGGATTCATCGCATTGCAAGCCAATATTAGCAATTCTTATATATATTCGCGCATTCCCATCTGAACAGCGTGGGAAAGATTATACCCATCTACACACTTTAAGAACTATGTCAGATGAGCGTCATATTATCGAATATTATTGAAGGAATAGTGCAATGGGAAAAGACATATAAGGCGGAACTTTCAGCAGTATGCAATCAAATAATTTTATTGTAGAACATATATTTAAAAACATTTCGTCACGCCAACTGCAGTCCGAAACTTTTTGTCTCTGACTGAGCTTAGATACCAATTGGCACTCATGCAAACTGGTAAGACTGTAAGAGGCACGCGATGGAGCAGATACTAAGAGTATCCATCCCCCAGCTGTCATTTGAGTGGGTACTGCTGTTTTTATTGCAGATGTTACTAATCTTTGTGTATTAAAGATTTACTGGCATCACCGATTTGAGGATGTTGGAGACCAACACGCAATATTACAAAACTTACTTTCAACATGCGGTTTGAATGAATGAAAAATCTGGAACTAGTATTCTTTAGAACAGCATACAAATTCTATGGAACGAAATCATACACAAAAGCTCGTCAAAAACCTATAGCTCAATAATCAAGTGGAATTTGATGCATGTGCGCAAAAATGTGCGCGTTACTACGTACAACCGACGCACGCAGGAAAATGTGTGTGATGTACTAGTATTCAAAAACGTTTGACTCAACTATGTTGGCATAACAGGTGCACATCTCGGTTTTGCATACGCATACCTTCTATCTCCACAAGCATATATTAATTTTGCCAAAGTCAATGCAGCACTGAAAGGTTGCGGTTCTTCCAAAAGAAAACACGTTACACATCTTTAGATACCAGTGGATGGTTTTTCATGGCCTTGTTCGGAGTGAAAGACGAGGTCAAATATTCAATCCAATTCAACTAATAAAATATTTCCTAAGTCCCTAAGCTTAAACTAGGAAAACGAAATGCGCGCGGCAACGCAAATGTAGTTTGAAGAGCGCAATAGAAAGTGGCTAGATGCTGTCGATGGACCTTGGCTTGTATTAGTGAAATAAACTACCATTTATTCACTGAAATTGAATTTCTGACATTGTCAGGAGATTCAATGTTACTATGTATGCAAAACTAAACCATGTAGCTATGAAATAATTGTTTTTAACAAAAAGGCGCTCCTGAAGTATTCATACCAAGATGGCGCACAACCTGAACATTGTATGTTTACCCGATTAGGGTTCAGGATGTGCGTCATCTTGGACCGAATACTTTAAATCAGGGGCGTAGCCAGAAATTTTCAAAGGGGGGGGTCTGAATTTTTTTTTGCCAAGTCAGATCGAAACAGCTAGCGGGTCCGATCGAACGCTGGAATTCGCGTGTTTTTAGTAGTTTTGAGAGTTTAAAAAGCATTTTAAGCTACGGAAAATTGCTATCTATGATACAGAAAAATGATTTTATTTTTTTTTACATTTTAAAAGAGGGGGGTTCCGACCCGCAAAACCACCCCCTGGCTACGCCACTGCTTCAAATCCGCTTAAAAAAATTGCTCAACATTATATACTCCACATCCACCTGGGTATCATTATATATGTCATATACATTATATCTAAACAATAAAAAAAACTTTATGTCCCAAAACAATGTTAAGGCCCAATTCTGCCGGACTACATGTCTGTTAATTAAATAAAGTCTAGTTAATTTTAGAGCAATCAATGTATAGAATTAAATCTTCAAAAGCAAAAACAAAACCAAAGTTGAGCGAAGCCACATGAATCAAATTTGTTGAAAGACCTACCTTAAGGCCCAAACACGAACAACATCAATCACTTTCATTGAAGTTAGATGTGGGCCAGACTGCGAATCGAATCTCCCTAATGGCACAGACGTTTTTACAATGAGGACAAGATAAAAATTAACGGAGGATAAAAACATGCATAAGGCTTCTCAACATTATTCCAATACCCTATACAAATCTTTAGATGTCCTAAATTCCCTAATAAATTTAATAACTAAAAACAAGCTTGTATGCTTTGTAACATGATCGATGCAAAGTTAGTGTAAAATATTGAAGTTCAATTTAACGGAACAAAAGTATTGTGCTAAAGGTTTACAAGCTTCAATTATAAGAAGGAATTGAACTAGTATTTATTTGATTCCAAATCATCATTAACAAAGGATCACTAATTATCTAGTCATTATTCATTTGAAACTGTATCGGATGTGACTTAGTGATAACGTCCCCTACGACAAGACAAAGACAAGACAGAGTATTCAAATTGCGACAAGTTAACGCAAACAAAGGCAATTATTACAGTAATATTTTAATACGGATGGATAGATTGTAAGACCGGTTCCAAAAATGCGTAAGCTGTGTAATTAAGAGCAAAGGGTCGCCTAATTGTTTCGATAGCGAAAAAAGGAAGCGTGTTTACACTTGAACAACTAAATAATGACTACTTATTATAATCTTGCGCATCGTTACAAATTTTCTTGCTTTATAACCTCGCTGACGACTGTAATGGCGTAGTAGAAGTAGATCGTCCTGCCTTCAGGATGAACTGAAAGTGTTTAAAAAATTCGTTAGTAATTATGGTTTTAACATAGAAACTAAATAGTTTGAAATTAAGCAATTAATAGCAAAAATTGATCGAATTGATAGCAAAAAGCTAAGGCGATTATTCATGGGCCAAGGAAATAAAATTTCTCTTATGAAACGAAAAAAAGACTTCAGAATTATTGAAATATCAGAATTAAATAAATGCCGGTTAACGTAACATTTTTAAATGCCTCTACTTAACAGAATTTACGTCATTAGAGACTATTTTGCGTGATTAACTCTAGCGATGGACTTTTATTCAACGTACCATGCGTCGAGAAGCGATCACAAAATGATTCCGAGACAATACAAAGCTACAGCAATATGGAACGAACTTATTGGATCTTTTCGAATACATATGTGTTGTAAAACTCGGAGGAGAAATTTGAAAACTTATTCTAACTGTTTTACTGGAGCTGGTGCCATCCACGTCTTGCATGCTGTTTTGATTGAAAATCAAAATTTTACTCGGAAAGTTACCAGAGAGCAGGTATGCCCATATAAGTATATATTTGATTTGACAATAAACTGGAAAATCATGAATGGAAGTTTTGTGATATTGCGGTAAATTATTCTTCTAATAAAATACAGTACCGTATAAACGTTGAAAATAGAATTACTCAAGTTATGTTGAAAATTGTGTTGGGTAGTAGATGCTATAATTTTTTGTTAATTAACGTCTCTGTATAGTCGACGGTAGCAATGAGATTTGGCATGTGATGCCCGAAATTCTATTGAATCAACAACATATTTTGTCTTAACATGATTCAAAGTTGTTTTCAACTTTGAACTTCTTTGATTTTATCACCTAACACCAGTGTTCCCTCTAAGATGTACGCGTGTGCGCGCGCGCACAGCTTTCAGAGGCTGCGCACACGCATAGATTTCCTGCGCACAGACGTATTTCGATGTAATGTAACAATGTGCTCGGTTGGCAGGTTGAGAAAGTTTGTTGTTGGCCCACCCATTACCCGGTTAGAACGCCAAAATTTCTTCATTGGTTTTTGCACAAATATTAGTCAAATATTTCCAAAAATGTGCGCACACACCAAAATTTCTGCGCACACATACTACAAAAAATTAGAGCGAACATTGCCTAACACCATGAAATAATTTTATTTATTTTTGTAAGGCCCACAAATTGATGCAGAAATTTCTGTCGGAACACGTGATCGAAACGGTCAACGGAAAATGGGAAAATGAAACATTTTCTGATTCAAATCGTTTATACAGGTGGGCATTTTATTGTTAAACCGGCAGTATACAATCCGATTTTATAACATTTTGTTCGTGTAACTTTTGGTTTTAAATAAGTTTGGGTCAGTCATCAGTATCGACCCACAAATTCAGGTACGGGTAAAAGTTGAAATTTTTTCCTAACTTGCATTCTTATCATCTGTGGTAGAATTTTCTACGAGTCATTTGGGTTCGGTTTGAACATGTTGTATTGACACACTGTATGCTTGATTTCGATTTAACCAACTTTATTAGATTTTCATTTATACAATATATATGCATGAGCCAATGTATCTATCCACTGACAACTTTGGAAAAGAAATGTATTGGTTTACGATTTATTCATTCGATTAAGTAGATTATATTATTCTAAGTCTTCGTTTTGAATTTAGATTCAACAAAGAATATGCATGTGCTACTCCATCGCTATCCTCTCGTTGCAAGGTAAATATTGTATGTAAACTCTGTAATAACAAAATACATCTATTACCAGGCTTGTCTATGAGACATATTTTTCTGTCCCATTCCCATCCCATAGCAATTATGCCTGCCCCATCCCGTCCCATGGGATTCCCATTGGAATACAATTCAATAAAAATTGTTAAATTTAGGTTTAGCGTCTACTAAATATGACTACATGTACGAAGAGACATGCAAAACAACAAAATTCACGGACTTTGTTAACTTTATATTCATAACTATAATACATGTGTCCATCAGTCCCTTCACGAAGTATATTGTAAAGGCTGAATATATTTTGCTCCTAATAACTAACATGAGAGCTATGCTCAAATATAGATCATAAGACCATAACGAAATGTTTTATCATCATTTCCCTGAAAATCATAAGGTTTACGTATCCCATGGGAAAATACAAATATGTGCTGTCCCGTCCCATCCCTGTCTCATGGACAAGCCTGCCTATTATGGTAGCCAATTGTGGGTGATATTCCCACGTATTGAACCCCACATATCAAAATTTCAATGAATCTGTTTTAGAAAAGTAGACATGGGTTTTTATCTCTAATTTAAATTTATTTCTATTCGAAAACATTTTTCCACTTATAATACCGTGGTTTTCTAATTTTATTCAGTGGAAATTCTTTTTTTAAATTATCTTGCAATATGCGTAAATCGCTTTATAATTTTTACAGGTGATGTCCCCGCCAACGATAAAACGGTTTTCAACAAACATTCTGGAAGAAAAAGAACGTCACACGGATCATGAGCAATCGACGAAAAAGACTAATTTGACTAGAAAAGACGATATTCGACTGATACCAAGTTGCATTATGGCTGTAACTGATTAGCAAGATTTTATATTGAAGCAAATTTATTATTTATATATCTTTCTTATGTTCCGTGTGTTTTTTATATGACCAACCATATCATACCAAAAATTTGTTTGTGTTATTTTCGACGATTTTTCTGATATAAAACTTACTTTCTTGGAATCATTATCTCTTTAATGTTATACTGGAAATAAATCAGTTTTATGATTTCTTGCTTAGAGTAATGAAATGTCACTTTGATTGCTTGCTATTACAACGGGATTAGCTTGTTTGAGTTTTCCTATTCCAAAACGTTTTTAGGTTGATTTACGAGTTAGCAAAGAATATAAATATTTGCATGTTAACGAAATTCTCAACTGGAGGTTGAGAACAGTCTTATATGAAAACGACCTTTTGCAGGAATTTATTTTTGCAAGAATATGATTTTGTGGCAAAGAACTCTTGTAAGAATAGACATTTCCAAGAATATGATTTTGAGTATTCATTCCAACTTTCTTTAATTATGAAAGATGTCGCATGCACCTCGATAACAGTCATTAAGTCATTCGTAAAAAAAACCTTATTATTGCAGATGAACTTCGAATGAAATTAGCCTAAAATTTTCATTATAGGTGGCATATCTTCAACTCTTTTTGCGTAAAAGAATGTTCTAGAAAGCATATTCTCGCGAACGTACATTCGCGTAAATATTCGTTATTGCGAAAGTACCTTCGTGCCAAAATATATTATCGCGAACCTTTTTTTTTACTGAAAAAAGGGCATTTTTTAAAAACGGCATTCTTGCGTATTTTCTTCGGCATACGGATTTCGGTTCCCCCACAATACTTTCTTGTGGCCTGACTACAAGCATCTGTCAATAGTAATTACAGGGGCGTTTTTTCACACCTGTCTCGCAAACAATCACAATGAATGGCGTGCCTAATAGTTGGCACATTGTGTGAAGTGAAAGTTAGGCCGGATAAAATTCGTAGGCAGCATTACCCGTCAAAATGTATTTACCTCTCATCGCACTAGCTTTTCTTCTTATTTGGGTGTTTGGGTTGCTAGAAATTATTTTGCCAAAACAGTCTACTAATGCAGGAAGATAGTTTGAGTGGCCGCAAACGTTTGTTTTTGCGTGTGAATGTATTTGCAAATAGTTTTGCAAAAACATACTTTTGCTGACATGAAAAATTTCAAAAAGAAACCCTTGCATGAACGAAATTTAGGGCAAATGGACTATTGCAAGAAAGATGTGTGTATAGAGTGGTTTTGATAAAATCAAAAATTTTGAATATCTAAAAATATTATTTTAAATATCTAGAAAAATTATTTATTAATTTAATCTTTTGGAAATGGTGACTTCAATGACTGGGGGTGGGGTGGCACGCTGGTACGTTGTGCAGAATGCACATTTTAGATTGAATATTTCTTGCAAAAGTGAATTTCTACAAAACTACATTACGAAAAAGTACGTTCCGGCATAAATTATATTTTTCAATTGCCGCTTTCGTAAAACGATATCGTTTTTTTATCATTAATATCGACAAATGGTTTTATTCCGTTTGTTTCTGGCAATTGATTCGTTCATGAATTCAATCTATCTGTTTCTATTAACGCTTTTTGCATCATGAATTTTCAAATACTATGAATTTGTCCTGATCTCTGCTGTCTGATAAAATAATCTAAAAACGCATAAATCTTTTAGCATATGTACTTCTGTGATATGAATATCAGAGACATTTATGTATAGAGATAAAAGAGACCGCGGATAGTTTTTCAATAATATCTTTAAGATACTAATCTTATCAGCTACGATAAGACGTTGATTTAGAATGCGAATTATTTAGCCCTTGATAACATGAAAGCAGTTCCGACTAGGATGGCCATCAAACCGCAACTAATTCAATTTTGCAATATTCGTGATTAGGTTTAGTTAACTTATCCTATAATATTTTATTCTAATGCCCTTGAAATTTATCCTCTTACAGTATAGTTATACAATTTTGTTTTATGTTCTCACCAAAAATTTCAGCTAAACGTAACTGTTTCCTGATCGTTTTGATTCAAACCGGTCCAAGTTTCCCGCCAATCAGTATTGACGTTATACACCCCCTTCAACTATTTTCGCGCAAAAGAATGTTCTAGATCTAGAGAAACACATTCTCGCAAAAGTACATTTGCTTGTACACTCTTTATTGCGGAAGTACATTTGTGCCAAATTCTATTGTCACAAACTACATTTTCTGATAAAAGCATTTATAATGAACTACATTTTTGCGTATTTCTTTCGGCATAAGACTGTTTGTACCCAAAATAATTTCTGATGATCTTGCTACGAGCATACGACATTTTTTGCACATAGGATGAAGTGAAAAGTTAGACCCGATAAAATTAGCAGCTAGCATTAGCAGCCACAATAATTTTAACTCTCACTGCACTAGCTTTTCTTCTTATTTGGGTATTATTTTAAATTTTAAATATCTAGAACAATTCTTCATTGAATTTAGTTTTTGGTAATAATGAATTCATTACACGAGTGATTCAATGACTGGGGAGTTTTGGGCTTCACGCTGGAACATCGTGCAGAATATGCATTTTAAATTAAATATTTCTTGCAAAAGTGAGTTTCTACAAAACTACATTATAAAGGGTTGTCTTCTGCTGTCTGATAAAATAATCTAAAAACGCATAAATATTATAGTATATACTTCTATGACATGGGTATCAAAGACATTTATGTATATATAGATAAGAGGGACCGCGGATAGCTACGATAAGAAATTGATTTAGAATGTGAATTATTTAGTCATTGACAACATGAAAGCAGTTGCGACCAGGATTGTCATCAAACCACAATTAAATCATTTTTGCAATATTTATCATTAGGTTTGGTTAACTTAAAATCATATAATATTCGGTTCTAATGACCATGAAATTTTCCTAATACAGTATAGTTACCAAATTTCGTTTTATGTTCACACCAAGATCTTCAGCCAAGCGTGACTGCTTTCCTGATGGTATTGATTCGAACTGGTTCAAGTTTCATGCCAATCAGTATTTGTTGGCCTCATACACAGCCACGAATATATAGTATTATTAGCTCTTAGAATTGGACTGATCGCCCCTTAATTTGATCAGAAACGAGTTTCCTTTACTTCTGAGTGAGTAGGCGTTGCGTTGCTCCAAGCAAATGCTCTTAAAGTTGATTGTTTTGTTTGTTTGCGTTTTTCCAGACACAAAATCAAATTAGGCTAAGCAAATGCAAATGACAATGGTATGTACCAAACATACTTGAAGAGAGAAGTGGTACAAAATGTGAACTAAATGTAAATTTCACCAGTTATAATTCAATACCTAATTTATTTATTGCCACTATACTCATTATCAAATTTTATTGCATATGTGGAAAAGAAATTGCTGCGAAAGTCGTCAACCTATTTTTTTTGCAGTTTTTAATCGCATACGCTTTTTTCGGTAGTGGTTTTATTCTGATCCCAGTGAAGTCTTTTTATATTATTATTAATATTACTCAGTTTAAAGTTACAGAGAGAATGATTATAAATTCATGGTTTTCCGTCCTGAACAGCACGCGTGTACATTCCATTCCGGACAACTGTGACGGATGTCGACTAATTACCATTATTGTTTCTTAATATTTGCTAAAGTTCTTATGTAAAATAACCTTGAAAGATAAATTGTTCAAGGCTAAAGGCGTCATTAAAGATGAATATGCCTTAGAGGAGGTTGGATAAATAACCTAATTAATTGACGGAACGTGTATACGCTATCTCAATATTTACTTTAGAAATTATTCTCAATTTTATCAATGCGATAATCCACGATTCTATTCCAAGTTCAAACAAACTCTTTACCGCCTTATCACAAATTTAATCAAATCATAAAACAACTAAATATTAGAAGTTATATCTCTTTATCGTGTTTTACAAGAGCGAGTGTCTTCTGGGCATTATAAAATGGTCTTGATGGAGATTGTAGTCATTCAGTTATTTATTACTCCTTATACTGAGTTGAGTACTTTTTACAACTCTTGAAGAATTAGTAAAGGTTATTGAGAAAGTATTACGAATTCTGGGATTTTCATTTGCAACGACTACAGTTATACAAGTAACATCCAAGCAAGGGAAATAAACAAAGAACGAACATTATGGAATGTGGACTAACACTCGCAAGACAATGTTCTTTCAAACAAAGCAACGAAAAGTACAGAGCTACAGTCATATGGAAAGATTTAGTCATGTCATTTCGTGCTCGTGTTGTTTGTAAGAAAAAGCGAAGACATTTGAAAAGTTTTGAAAATTGTTTTTCCGGATCATCAGCCGTAAATAAGCTATTTCAAATTCTGCAAGAAAACGAAAATTTTCCACAAGAAATTACGAAGGAACAGGTAAATGCTAAATAGTGTCAAACAAAATCCTAACAAAATTGAGTTTAGATTCATCAAAAATAATCACAATAATATATGAATATAGCATTACACTATTAACTAACTGTTCCTTATTATTTTAGGCCGTCAAACTTCTGCAAAAGTTTCTTTCGGAACATGTCCTCGAAGCGGTGGATGGTCAGTGGGAAAATGAAACTTTTTCTGATTCAAGCAAATTATACAGGTATATGTCGTTTCATACATGAATGTATGAACATTAATGATTTTTCTGGAATGAAGTGAATTTCTAAGTGTCTATTACATTGACTGTACTTTGTGAATCATGAAGTGATGTAAAGTAGCAGCTAACAGAACTGTCTTTTGCATCACATTGTCCCATTTGTGTCTAAATTTGGAATAATTTGTAGTATAGACACCAATAATAAACTTAATTACAGAAATATGATGAAAAAAATTGGTTTATTATTTAGATTTACATTGCATTGTTTAACACCACAATTTTTTTAGATTTGCAGATTGGAAAGATGGATACGCAAATACCACGCCAACAAAGAATAAATATAAGATAAAAAGGCATCACGGAACTGATAAATTAACCAGAAAAATATTTCGTGGATTGAATTATATCGAAGAAATATCAAGTCCAACAGTTGTAAAAAAAGCTAGAAGATCAGGAGTATTTACAAGAATACATGCAATCACTCAAAATGTTAGATAAAGTTCAAGTTAAACACTTTACTATACATCGCGTACATTCAGTTACACAGAATGTGAAAATCAAATCAGTGTGAAAAAATGACTCGAATAGGAGGAGAAGTCAAAGGATACATCTCAACAATGAATGTACAACAACGGAAACAAACAAACCGAGAAATTTTTCACGTCACGATAAGACAATTATGACATAACATACAGGTACTCTTTCAACATGATGTTTCTAAAAACCAGCACGTAAAAACACCGTTCGGACGCATTCAGCCATGAAGAATATATATGGTTTATCTGATCAGGGGGAACGAATGGATCCTTTACTCAGAAAATCAGAAGTAAAACAATCATGTCAAGATGGAAATAATTCCTAACAACGATGCAGTTTATTTGGATAACAATAATTCAAGAAATTTATCACATCACAATGTTCTGATGAGTCTCCGGGTGGGGAGGATTATGACTAAGCTATATATATTCCTTCGACACAGAATTCTAAAAATCCTGCTAATTTGACAATTGAATACTCTGGAAACACTTATCACTTTGCACATAATTAATCAGAATAACCTATGCCAGGGATGTGCAACCTGCGGCCCACGGATCGAATGTGGCCCACAAGGAAAACTTGTGCGACCCGCGGAGAAGGTACAATTTTGAAGGGTGTGCGACCCGCGAAACGAGTATTCAATTTGGTTTAATCTAGTACGTGCGATTCCTCTGCGTTGCAAAGCCTTTATCTGAGCTTGTGCCAAGCGAACAACGCATGTCACAAGATCAATACTCAAAATTGTCGTGTCTGCAGCTACTAGGAAGTAAGTACATATTAAGGCGCGGCCCACAGTTTCACCCATTTATTTGTATCTGGTACCTTTGCTTCAAATGTTACACATCCCTGACCTATGCTATTGAACCAAACGTTACAGAAGTTCACGGTGGCTGGTTGAACGTTATGGAGAAACAAAAGATAATCTTTTCTATTAATTCCTATTTAGTTCTTCAATATGGTTCTTATATTTTACGTTTTGCACTAACTGTTCCATATTATTTCCTTTATGTCCATTTTTTATTTATTTTTTGATTCATTTATACAATTTTTGAAATATATTCATTACAATGAATTCGAATAGTGTATTCTTATAAAAGATAAAGGCATACAGGCTGTTGGAATAAAAGTAAACTATTTCCCCTCTCGCAAATGCAAACAATATGATAGCTGTGTGTGCCTGTTACCAACTTTCTGGTATGAAGTACTTCATAACAATTTTTATATGGGATTTCAAGCATGCCTTCATCAATGTTTTATAAATGTTTTGCCGTTAGAGAACATTACACTATTTTTTGGGTTATGAACCAAAAGCACTTTCGAATTAACTCAGCAAAATATAGTATGATAGCCTTGCTTAAAGAGTTGATATAAAGTTTATCCGATTACTAAAAATGAACACAAACAATGCGGATACGGTGTTTAGAGGGGAATGTAAAAGCAAATCACATGTCAGGAAGGAAGTCTACAATAATAAAAATCGAAAGAAAATCATCTGATTACAAATAATTATCAATTTTAACTCTTTCATCTATTATAACGCCTTTTTAAGTAATCTTATCATGTATATCGAGGCATGAAGTTTTTATTTAAATCCTGTTTGATTTCAATACTCACTATATCATTAAACACACAAGGTGCAAATTTCGATTCGAGTCCATCTCCGTTCAATAAATGAATAATACTGCACGTCTATTCTTATCTTAGATGCTTGTCCCAAATTATTACAATGAAAAAGGAATTGTCGACGAAGCAATTCAAGTCAAATCAAATCTTGAAGCTAGGAACAATTTTAAAAAAAAATTGAGATTAAATTGAGTAAAAGGAAAATGGAAACACACGGAGGCATGTGAAAAATACTTCATCAGATGAGCAATTACACTTCGTGAATCAGAGAAAGATGAAATTTTTGTACGAGAACTTTCAGTAGTTATTGCTTTGTTAGAGAGTAGAAAACCAATGAATTGTGTTGATAATTGTTTCTTGTTTGCATGATACAAGTTTGTTGTTTTCGTGTACATCATCATATTTATACTTAATATTTCAGCGAAGTTGATTGTTAAAGACGTTTCAGTGGGCCTAAAAACCATCGTGAAATAGATAATAGATATTCTAAAATATATAATTTTATCTCAAAATGTTTTTTGTCAATTGTCATTTTACCCTGAAATGGAAACTAAAAAATATGCAGTAAAGTATGACTAAATTTTCAATCCTACTTTTTGAATATCTCGAAAAAAATTATTCTCCAAAAGACGTGAATGAAAATTTTGATATTACAATGTAGTACTCAGAGTATGCTAGACTCAAGTTAAAGAACTGTCCTATAACAATTAGTTAAAATTGTTTTATGAATTTTTTATTATCATATCATAAATTAAAAACACAAGTTAATGTACAAATTATATCTGAGTAAAAATTCAATAAATACACAACTCATCTGGGATAAATTAGTACGGTTTAATATCCAGGGTAGTGTATAGAATCGTCATCATCAAAAACAATTTGAAATAGATTTATTTTTAAAATTGGTATAAATAAAATCAATACTTATGAATGATTCAGATTTTTAATTTTTCTGGTGGAATTGTTAATTAGACTTTTGATGTTTTAAAAAGTCTCGGTTAGAAGTTTAATACAAGTGGTATTGATATGTTTTCCTATTTCAAAACATTTCAATAAATTTTTATGACTACAGGTAATATACTCAAATACAATATATTACACCTGAACGAAAAAACTATGGACGATATTTGCAGAACACGTATATGCATAAATATAATAATAAAAAGAATAAGTTTACAGCTGTATACACATAAATTGAATAAATGCAAATTATTTAACTCTGGACTATTTGGCAACACAACAGCAATAACTGATTTAACAGAGTCCCATTCGGAGTGAAGGCATGAAAAAGGCTCATTGAAAATAAACAATGATGCATATTATGCTAAAAACTTAGAGAATACAATACGTTATGTATAATTATTGTAGGTTAATATTTGAATTTCACAGTTGAATAAATAAATTTCAAACGTCCAATAGTTTTATGCCCCATAGTATGACAACAAAAGATAAAACATGATAAAAATTGAATAATTTATCATGTGTCACAAAATTATAACAGCGTGGTTTTCAATTAAAAAAAAACTAATAAACTGTGTTGACCACAGCCATTTTTAATAAAAGAGTTTCTAAAGTTATCTTTTAACTACACAGACTTATCTCCCATAGGAACTATTGAGTAACCTTTCTTAGACCATTTGCGCGAAAACGGCAAGCCACGTAAGTTTGAATTTCGAAATGATACCCATGTGCTATAAAAGTAAGAGGGAAGTTTTGAGCATATCATTAGTAATGAAATAACAATAAAAAGTAGCATAAGAACTGGAAAAATGGATCTTCTAGGAACCGCGACTTCGATTTTATTATCTGAGTCATCCTCAGATGTCGTTTGTGCCAAGTCATCTTTTTCTTTGTTCTTCTCTTCATCTAAATGACATTGGGGGATTATGAGATATAAATAAATGAACTTGATTCTATTGCACATAACCTTTCATGTTAGAATTCCCAGAACGGAAAATATTTGTTGATAATTGTACTTTACGCACAAAGTATTAAATATATATTAACCACTTTATTTCGTCCTCTAACTTTGATTCATTCGTGGTAAGTATAATAAGCGAAGTGAATTGGCAATACTATTACAGTGCCGCACTATTAAACTTTAATCTACATGTACAATTCTGGTACTTTCTAATTTTTTCAATTTTTATTCTTCTTATATATTTAACGTTGCTCTACCAATGGGCTCTGTGCATCTGTATTATGTTTATTCAATGCCTACCTCCATTACTTTTGTATTCAGGGGATCCAGTATCTGATGCCAATACATCTGCCTCTATCTCACTATCGTCAGTAACGTCATGTTCAATTTCTGTTGTTCCTTCTAAAATATGACAAAATGGTTAGTAACGACATAAAAAAGGGTAAAAATAGTACTTATCTATGACTGGGTAGCATTTCGTTCAAATCTTGGCAAAACTCAAAATATATATAAAAAGATTCTAGTTTCTTCACGTTATCTAGAAAATTTGTGAACGAGTAGAATATGTTTTTGTTCTATATCACACCTAGGAAATTTTCTTCCGTGAAATCGTTTTGATCCGCTGTAACCGGGTCTCCATGTACTACTTTCGGTGAATCCTCGGTTCGACCAAAATGTATATCTTCTTCTGGTGGATAAGTAATCTCTTCTGCCATAATCGAATTTGTAGTTACATCATTATCATCACGCCCATTAACATTTTTATACGAGTGCATCGATTCTAAATTATGAATTTGGTATACAATGGTGAGTAATCTAAGTTTTTTCTAATCTTAATAGTGGTGTCGATACTATGAAGCAAACTAAAAATGTAAAAGTACCTGTTGTACCTGGATCAGTGAGTTGCTTATAATCGGAATCCTTCCTATTATTCTCAGCAAAAATTGGATTTTCAATGCTGGTTTCGATCTCATCGGCTTCGAAACGATATTTTGCTTCTCCGACGATCTCAGATTCTGGATAATCTTCTTCCTCACCCATGTCCTGAATATGTTCGAAATCTGTTTGATCTGCAACTGAAAAAGGTTGAAAGCAATGAATTAGTAACCAGTTCGTGAGAATGCGATTAAATTTAGGCATTATAAATCATTTTGTGGGCTGATCTACATAGGTTCCGTCTATTCTCGGCGAGGCTATTCAGAAAACATTGCTAATTAGAGACAGGGGGCTGCTACAGTCTGGCTCAGCTTACTCACTTTGTTACGTAGTGCGAATTAGTATATATATTCGTCGATTGAACGATGACAAAAACAATAAGAAGTCGACCTCCGCTAAAAACAAAACAATGTTGTCTATGACCTTCTTGATATCGAAACTGTGATTCAACCTTTTAAAAATACCTCTTTGATCTGTCGTTTCTTCGCGTATGTTTGGTGTTGATTCAGTTGTCAAACCAACTAATGTGCTTGTAGTTTCATCTATTTTAGAATGCAGTGTAGGTACAGTTTCACTATCCATTGAAACTTCCATTGTTAAAATAGGAGCAGTGACATTTTCAATCATTTTTTCATGTAATACTGAAGTTGTTGTCTCCGCAATGTCGGAACGGGTTTCCTTGCTATCATTATTCAGATGTTGACTATTCACACTGGCTGCTGTTGGAGTTTCTGTTTGTTGTTTAGTATTAAAATCATTTTCATTAGATGGCGCAGTTATAATATCTGTTGTCAAAGGCAAGTTTTCCCTGGTCGTGTTTGAGGTTTCCTTTATAATATTTACACCAATAGAAAAGTTTTCGTCAACAATTTCTGACACTGACTGGATGCTTTCGCTTGTCGAATTTATTTCCTCATTATCTGAAACCTTGCTTGTTGAAAGTGATGCATTGTAATAATCTTTATCTGTAGATGGACTTATTGCAGAAATATTGATATATTTAGTTCCAAGATCATCCATTGTGTCATTTTTGACAGACATTATCACAGAAGGGTTTTTGTTGAATGTGTCCTCATCCCTGTCATCGTGAAAAATATCACCAGATGAATTATTGTAAGATAGTTTACCATCGTTCTCTTCAACAAAAGAAGCTGTCACTGACTCATGTGGGGATTGATCTATTAAAACATTGTCTGGAATAGGATAATTTTCCAGAGCATTGAGTGATGAATCATTTCGACTCAACTCAAGAGGTATTGGATTTATTGATGCATCGCCAGGCAGGGGACCTCCTCCAGGAACATTGAGTGAGTAATCTTTAGTACTCGACTCATGTGGAATTAGATTTATTGAGGTATCGACAGGAGTAAAAGCACTTTCGGCAACATTGAATGATAAATCTTTAGTGGTCGAATCCTGAGAAATTGGGTTTATTGATTCATCGTCAGGGAAGGAACCATCTGCGGGTACATTGAGTGGTGAAACTTTAGTGCTCGACTCGTGAAGGATTGAATTGAATGATGTATCTTCAGGAAAAGAATCAGCAGAAAGAGCACTGAATGATGAATCTATAATACTCGAATCATGAGGAATTGAATTAATTGGAGCGTCGTTAGAGTAAGAATCATTGTCAGGAAAATTGACTGATGAATCGCTTGTATTTGATTTAACAGGGACTGGATGTAGTGGCACATCTTCAGTATTGAATCTGGTAGGAGCATTCAATGATAAACCTTCCGAACTCTCCACTGATAATCCTAGAATAGATTCATTCTCAGGTAACGAATATACTGGCGGGGAAAGTGATGCATCCCCGATGAATGAAGTTTCATCGGATGTTTCAGATAACGAAGTTCCTCCATTATTTTCAGGCAATATGTTTTCAGATTGAATGTTGATCGGTTCGTTGAATAAGTTATTTACAGGGTTATTCTCTTCTTGCTCTTCCCCGAATATTGTTTCTAATGAGTGCTCTGAAAATTCGGGGTTATAATTATCTCCCAGGACATCTGTTGTTGATACTGCTGGAAATTCTATAGCAGGATTTTGCTGCAAAGAATGTGAGCGAGGTTCTTCAGATGAGATTGGTTTGAAAGAATTTCCATAAAATTCCTGACTGGGTCCACTTTTTGCCACTTTACCAATAAATTCATCGTTGGTCGAAGCGAGGTCATCATTAAATAATTCACCTTTTTGATTATTATTCGAGTTTTCGTCAACCAAGGAATACACAACAGGTTCATTTGACACTGAAGTTCTTGGAAGTGAGGAAGATTCTTTACTTTTGAGATTTATGTACGTATTCCTAGTCAAATCGTTCACAGTAATGTCTTCATGCAGCAGTGGATCAGTGACTGAATTTTTAGATTTTGAATCTGTGTCGATTTCGTCATGCGACTCACCTATAATTATACCCTCAACTGGGATTGAATTTTCATGCAACAATGCGGTGGAATTTTTAAGAAACGCGGCTACGACATTGCTATTGGATGAGGAATTTACAGGAATTTCCCGCAGTGATGCCTTTTTAGAAGATAAAGCAAAATTGTGGGCGGACTTTAAATTTTTATTTGACAACGAAAAGGCTTGACCATCATAATACGGATTAGAAATTTGCTCTACATTTGACAGACTTTCACTGTAAGGTCCTGGATCAGGAATGTTCGCCTCGATACCTTCTGCAATATTTCCATTTCCTTCAGTAGTTGATTGTTCTGCAGACATAGGATCAATTTCAGGTAAATTACCAAGCTTTGCATATTGCGGATTTGTCTCATATATATTTGGAAGAACATTTGAATTGATATCTTGCGATAAAACACTTTTTAAATTCTGTTTGCCATCGATAAAACTAAGATTCGATTCTCCTAGTATATTATTCGAAGCATAATGAGTATTATCTTCAGCGGAACTGGAATATGCATCATCACTTTTTGAGTTATCCAATTCTTGATGTTCATTACGAGCTAAATAAAGATCCATGTCGGTTGATTCATCTTTGTGAAGGAGCCCAGGGAATCTATCAAGATTTGCAGCTGATGAAATGGAACTTTGATGAACAATACACAGCACGTATGAACAATAAATCCACTTCAGTCCAAATTTAGTTTTTTCCATGTCGATCTACAGCCTAGACCTAAATAATAATAAAAAGTTAAGCACGCCTAATATACTGTTGTTGAATTGTAAATAAATATACATATGGAAGATATTAAATCTATAATATAAAACGAAATTAAAACATCCGACGAAAGAAGAATTTCATGTCGGTTTATTGTTGGTATTGTTTACAGTTGAACAAAAGTACACATATATAATATTGTAATTCCGATCTTACCACCCCAACTTTGTTTATTTTATTCTTTTGCCCTCGAGCGCAACAAATGGCACAAAGGGGCGGTAACTGTACATTTTACGACTTGTATTAGCCTACTATTGTTATGAAATAATTATGGAGGAGAATGAAACAAACACAGTAACAAAACCAGTAATTCAATAAACTAACTAACTTCAGCAAAATACACTAAACAAGATTTCTTTGCTAAAAAGTACGTTTAGTACTATGTTATAAACTCATTTCTATATCTCTAACGTTAACTTTGAAACATTGGCATCTAAATCCTGTGCTCAAATTAGACAAGCTACACACACGAGTAATACACTAACACTTGAGTCTATACGTCTGTAACGTAACAATTTGGAATTCTAGTATAAGTAAGACAAACGACAAAAATCGCCTTAGGCGTTTAATACTTTGTGGAGAAACGGAGATAAACGTCATGTGAGTATTCTTTGACCAATCCGATTGACCAAATATCCAGTATATAATTAGGAATATAGATTGTACATTACAAACAGCTACTTTCAGAAGGTTAAAATAATCAAACAGCTAAACACAAAGTGAATATAAGTTTCATGGTATTCTCAATATCCCTCAATCTACACAGTATGATGGTCACAGTTACATGTGCGTGGACCGTGTTGCTTGTTGACTTTATAAATTCTGTGAGCTCTACAGCGTCAAATCTCATTGAAATCCAAGATACGACGATGATTGTAATCTAAAAGCAAATCTTTTTTCCAGACTCATGCTAGAGTGCACCGTCTGCAGTATAGGCCAAGTTGTCTTTACAAATAAAGCACAAAGCAGTGACAGTTACCATTCAATGTTCCAGATTTAGAAAAAGTGATCATGTGACCATTGCACATAGTTTGAAAGTTAATCGCATTAGTTGTTGAAGTGCATCCTCCTATGATTAATATTAAGAGGGATATTCCTAATTTAATTGCGAGTCTTTAATAATAACTTTTTTTCTGTTTAGACTTTAGAACATCGAGATCCTTATTCACTCTTCGCCATAGAACACCCAATGGTAAAATGGCCAAAAAAGCCATTCTTCTTCTTTCATTTTTGTTTAACTTTTGATACTGCTTCAAAATTCATATTTATTTGTGTATATGTCCTACTTTGTTTCATTTTACTACAAAAGTAGTTACAAAAATTATTTCTAATGTTGGCTACTACTAGATATTGCTGGTTCATAGTGAATGAACTTTAGAGCTTCTACGTGTTAAATACTTGATCAGTGGTGCTCCATGTCCATAATTGCAGATAATCAATTGCTAAGTGATTTTATTGCTTCCAATATGTTTAGTAGGGAGGATATAAATGCACAAAAATATCACTTTTAAAAAGAAAATCGATTGAGCTATGTTGTGATATTTCTTTAATAAAGAAACAGCAGTCAAAACAAAACTGAACTCTACTGCACCACGTATTTGTGTATTGTGTATGATGAGGATTTGTATCTCAACAAACCCCAATTCACTTCAAACAACTGATCGTGTATTGTAGTCACAGATAGTAAAATACATAACAACATACTTGTGGTCGCGATGGTCGTTAGCCAAATATAAGCACTATGGAAATTACTTTATCTGAGTATTTGAACAATTCTTATGTCATAGTTAGATTTATACGTCATTGTGAGATTATTGTGATGAAACAATTATGCTGAATACTAGAAATAGAACATGTACCAGCACAGCCACGCACTTTCTCTAATCATTTCGTTCGTTTATTACTCCAGCACACTATCTTGCGGAATTTTTTGTAGGTGAAATTTATGTCAACAAGAAAATCACCGATGTGCGTGTGAGTATTTTGCTCATATTTAGAATTGTGCGATTTAAACGTTTCTCGATCTTCTGCAGTCAATTCTATGTATTACACGCGCACCAAAACATATATACATATTTTTTTTCTATCTTTCTACTACATAAAATCAAAGCAGCAATTAAAATGTCAGATTAAATTACTTTCCTTCTAGTATAATTAAATTTATGCAAGAAAGCCCTTCTAGGTTGCTCAATTAAATCTGAATTTATTCTATGCAACTAGATAGTTTGAAAAATAATGTTAGAAAGTACAGAGAGCGTTTAATTTAATAATATGCTTCGTAACGGCACATAAAAGTATAGCGTATATACCCACTACAGTGTGCCCCGCTCATAAACGCTCGCATAGTTCGCAAAAGGTTATTTGAAGCCAAGATGATATCGCACCAGTAAGTAAATCAACCCAATTAATTGCTTAATAATGACTCCAGTAAGAGTCTATGAACGTCCATGTGTACAGCATTACGAATGGTTTGTATTTTTTACTTTTCATATATTTGTTTTTTTCATGACTTTCATGAGTCAAAACAATTATGTGCAGAGTGCTTTTCGGTTTGTTATTGCCTTCGTACGTTACTCTAACATCTAACTAATAGGCCACTAATGGGAGTAATAGGCCACTAATAATTCAAGTCCTAATGCTGCTCGAAAATTTTAGCCAACTTCAACCGTTTCATCTTTACTTTAAAAGTACAAGTTGCATGCTATTCCGATATATTCCAAAAAAAGTAAGGCCCGACGCGTCGAATCGTAACATAACATTCTTGTGAAGCCAAACTCTCCTGGGAGCATGACGGACATTTTCGGTTCAAGGAAGCTAATTTGATCCAAATCAATAGTATTAGGTATTAGGCTGAATGCGAGGGAGAACAGTTTTTAAGGTATCTTCCGAAAATTGAAAGCATGTGATTAAAGTGTTTGTTGTGCAGCAATTGATCAGCTGAAAAAAAAAGATGATTTCATATAAAATAATTATAGAAGAGTGTGGTGATTGATGTCTTCCTCTAATTTATTCATTTCTACATTATACTGCACTGCATCTATCTTTTCATTTTCACAAAGTGTTGCATAAAAAAATCGTATAAAAAAGTTCTACGCTTGCAAAATATGATATCGCTGAAATTGCACTTTTCGAAAATTTCTTCAGCTGCATCATGTTATGAGTATAAATGAATATCAGCAGAATAAGTTGTGCTAATTCGTGGTTGAAATAAAGAGAGGCCTCATTCTATAATATGAAATACCTTATCTAGAATATGGGAGTTAGAACACAGTTTATGCCTCATTCCGTAATGTGAAACACCTTATTCAGAATATGGGAGTTAGAACACAATTTATGTTAACTATTGGAATCAATATGACGCAGAAACATGGAAACAAAAAAATAAAATTCGCAGAAAATTTACAGCACAAATCGTACAGTAAATACGTAGTTAAATAGCTTGTGTAGTTACCATAAAATGCAAGTGGGCTTTTCGCGGTTTTTAACTGCAGATTGATCGAAAAATATAAAACGCATCTCGTCAACAACATATGACTGGAATCAAAATGTCTGCAGAAATAGTCGATGACAGATCATTTGCAGTGTAGGTAAGGTCAAAGATCGAAATTCTAAGAAAATATAGAGCATTGCCGAAGCACGTTCCAAATGTGTTATTTCTTGATATATTGTCTGCATATATCGCATCCAAAATTACTAATATTGTATAATATTCAAGATAGTATTCAGTGATTACCCGTGGTAGAATGAATATAATTCTCTGATTCTGTCTTGATGCCAAGCTTAAAATGTTTAAAAAGCTAACACGACGTATACTCATGTTGGAAATCTGTTTGTTTTAAATTATATTCATTTCTGTTTGGTGCAACAATTCGTTGAATTATCGAACTAGCAAGGTTTTTAAAGGGCCATTACTTCCCAAAGAAATGTTTAAAACATAGGTAGAACATGTAGCTTGAAAATATCTTGTTAAAATAGAATTTATCCGCCATCTTTATCATTTATGAATATTCGAATTTTGCTTATAACTTGATTATGACCAATGTATTTGGTTTTCACCTTTTTGATATCTTCATATTTGCAAATATCATTGGGGTGAAATATAGTTTTAAAACACCTTTAAAACTATTTTAAAAGGTCATGATGCAACTCGAACTTTCACGAAACTGCAAGGGAGTCATAGAGAACACGCTACGTTAGCAAATAAACTGAAATGGTTTTTATAAAATATTTATTAAAAAGTTATGTGTAAGCTGCTGTTTGAAACAGATTTATAAGTTGGGTTTGGTGTTGGGCATGTGTTTAAAAACGCTCAATTTTTTTCTGAAAATGTAGTTCTTTATCCGCTTGCTTATTTAAACTGTAGAAATAAATTTTCATCAGCAATTGTTGTTATCCTTTTAATGTTATAAAATTGGATATACCTGTTACATGGACATACCTCATGTCGGTTTCGAGGCTCCCTTTTTTGGGTTGGAATAATGTCCCGAATTTGGTCAAACTATAATATAATATATGATTTGGGTATGAAGTTCGAGACATGTCGGGTTGTTTATATAAATGATTTTAATAAATGTTCCAAATACAATCGTATCTACCACACATCACATTTCTTTGCAGTTCCTCTCCAACAACAAGTTTTATTACCATTTGCTAATGTTAAACAAATGCATTATGATGCAATAGCAAATTCTGTTAAGCACAAACTCAAATGAAAATAAAATTATTGGATTTCGATTTTTAGCGTTGAAAATTAGTGCCTAGCAGTGATTGGATTCAATTAGAGTTTAATGAATAACATTTAGGAGTTGGGTTCGGATTGATGACAAAATTCCTCTTGCATCTCCTGACTGACACGTTGAATACATATACAGGTGTAATCGAGTTTATAACAAATTTCAGAGTTCAGCATTTTTTCAAATGTTAAAAGTTAATAAACGTGTTAATCACATTACATCGTTGCAAACCATTTTTGGTAAAATGTTCTAGATTTTCCTAGTAAGGAATAGTAAACAATATGAACAGAAACTTGTGATTGGTATGTCATAGGCTTTCGCCTAAGTGCGGTATTTCCCAGTAACTTTTGTATGCTTATTGGAATTATGGGCAAGCGTCCAGAAATTTTGTAAAATTATGTGATTGATTAGATGATTCAAGCATTAGTAAAATGTACAATTTAATAATAGCTAAAGCGTTGATGAAAGCGATAGGGTGTATGTCTCAGGAGGATCTGGCTTCGACTATGATCATTTGTGGGTAAAATTGGATCTTGGTTAAATCGACATATTTGTATGTTCAATATAACATTTTTAAATCAACAATTGATGGTTTAATTAAATCCTTCAACATTTTTTAATCTATGGTCGATATTCCAACGCAATAGTTATCAATTGTTTTGGCTGTCGTCCCGATTATAACCAAAAATCTCAATTTCAGATGGGTAGGTTCAACATGACGCATTTTAACTGGTAGTGTTTTAGTTCAGTTTTTTGACAGAGTAAGATCATATATAGTTTCGACTGTATTTGTTACCGTTCAATGCTCTTAAAATTATTAAAAACAGAATTAAATAAAATTCTCGTCCTAAATATTGTCTGTACATAATTTTCATTTATCAACATATCATGTTTGATAAGGACTTATCGATGCAATATAATAGGTGGCAAGAACGTATGCGTGTGCCAGACACTTCCGTTTACAAGCGTGACATAAGATAAGGACGATATTTTAAATTCTAAAAATACTAGTGTGAGTATCGGAGAAACCAACAGTATCAGATATGTAGTTTAAATCACAGTTCTAATATATTTTAATGTTCTCATGGGACGAGGGGCATTGAGCGTTAAGGAACACAGTGTACAGATGGAACGTTTATCAGACCGACGTTAGAATAAAACAAATAAAAAAAAACATTAAAAGAAATACGAAAACATAAATGTTTTCTTGGAAGTAAATTAATGTATCAACATAATATAATTATAAAGCAACGCTTTCTGCAAAGAAACGCAGGGCATGGATAAGCAATTTACATTAACTTCGAACTTTACGAAAAATGAGGTCCTCGAAAGTGACTGATTGTTTTGCTGTATTTTATTCTCAGCACGTCATAAGTTGTATCAAATAACCTATTCAACGCATTGTCGCCAAGAAAATTCGTCTAAAGTCGATCAAAATATTTCCGAATTTGCAAACGGCGCATTTCTGACTCATCGTATGGATGAACATCTAAGACAGTCATAGAACATTTGTGATTTTATACATGGCCAATCATGAATCAAAGATACATAGTACTGCCTATAAATTAAACTTAGCACAAGTGAAAAATTACACATAGCACAGTCAGCCAGCACACGTTAAAAACAAAAATAGAGTTCAGATCGCAGAACAACGCGTTTGGCAACAAAGCACCAATGCTGCGTTAGCGTTTTATTGTGTTTTTAGCCGTTTATTGTGTTTTGTCGAGCTAGCTAAACAAAATAGACTAAACAAAAACCATTACTTAGTTGTAAAAAAATCAACTATAGTTCAGATGTATCATGATTGAATAGTCTAAATCACGTATGGCCAACGCATGTCGAAAATCTAGCACCGCGTATATATTAATTTAACTACAAGGAAATGCCATTGTTCTCCCCTTTCCTTTTGACAGTGTTTTCTCTGCTGTTCAAGATAACACCAACGCGAGAAAAAGGGAGATATTAAATTAATGCATGACATCGAGTCGGGAAATCAATTACAATTGATTTAGTTTAAGGCGAGGAGTCAGTGAGCTGTCACGTTTAAATATTATTTTAAATCGCGTTTGAGATTATAGTAAAGTAGTAAAGGCCAATTAAATATTCAATAGTGTTTTGACGTGATTTCATATTCTAAGATAGTACAACGTGTTAATCATAAACTAGAAATTTGAATACTGGATACTTTTACACCATCGGGACCATATCAAGAATAGCATGAGGTAACTTTATATTTCTTTATTGGTCATCTTTAACTGTCACATACTAACGGGTTGCATTTGTGTGATCATTTTAAGTTCGCAGATATAGGGAATGCTTGAAGTATCGCAAGTACTTTCGGAAGCTGGAATTACATGATAAACGCTTTACCCACGTCGTATACACCGTATAATCGCTTGAATTCAAATTTTGAAAACCTAACCATAATCCTGTATTGACCTACAAAACGCTTTCAACAAGCGAAAGTTTTGATATCATGCAATGACAAAGAGAAAACAATGGAAAATCGCCCGCAGCGAAATCCTACTCTTGGGATGAACATTTTATCACATATTATGTGAATTACGATGCGGTATTAGTCTGCGTCCAATTGCGTCTGTATTTGTTTATCTCATAAAAGTAATTGGGAGCGGCATTTTTACAGAGGTACTTTCTAATAGATATAACTGCAGTTCATTGTTCTATCCGCAGCATTGATAGTACGAACTCCAACTAATCATAAGTAATACTTTATAGCTAATTTAAAAACATGCCTACAAATAAAATATTCAATGATTTAAATATGCGAGTAAATGTTCTGGTATTTAAATCCAATGTTATCAAGAAAATTTCATGTTCTACTGTTATATTAAATGTTGAATTCGTTTGTATTTTGATCCCACATTTTAGTTAATGTCAATGCGCCGTATTCTAAATTAATTACTTCTTATTTATTCGGGTTTGCCGATATCTTAACGCTACTTTTTTACGCAAAATTGGATCGCCAATTAGCCAGCAACAGCACTTTGGTTTGTAATTTATGTAATGTTAAACTAGTATCTGCAAATTGAACAAAACGGCCGAAATATTGGACCAGCCAATTTGTTAGTAACTGGACATATAGGATCATGCGATACAAATTGTCTGAATAATTTCCGGCCTAGCCTGATTCACTTCCAGGTATTTGTGTTTTTCCTTGTAAAATCTTTTTTTAACAAAGTAACAAAATTGTGGAAAACTTGCAAAGAGTTCATAACCAACAAATAGGGCAATTTTTCAAGTTTTTCATCTGTTTTATTTAACTCTACAATCGCGGGGGTATAAATTGTTATGGCTTCAAAATATATAAGGGTAAACGCTTTCATATCAATATATAGCCATGATGTTTATGAAATAAAGGAAGCGTATAAACAGGTTTTATTTGCCATATTCAAATCCAATAATTACTAAGTTATATAATTTCTTTTCCCACTGTAAATAGATTCTTATATAACTGAATATCATTCTTTGTCGTGTTATATTTAAAAACCATGAACAAATCTTTCATAATTGCAATCTGGAATAAAATTCACTAATTTCGACTTCCGAAACACATTCATTATGACAGAGGAAAATCAATCGCAAAATGGAACGTGAAATGACTTGGTAAAAAATAAACGAAATAGAAAATTAATTCAAAAAAAATACTGAATGAGTTTGTGAACCGTAGGCATGTAAATTATAGGGACAAAAATCATCTTTTATCATGTATGTGTTTCACGTAATAAGATCGTTTTCTTTGATTCAGTCCCGATTGAAAATAAACCAATGCTCGCTTTATCTGTGATTTGAAAGCATGCCATTAATCACAATACACAAGTTAAAATTGTTCAGGGCATGTAGCCGCCCATATCAAACGTCATATGGTTCGATTTTGGCGCGTAGTAAATAAATTACGTCAGCGTTTGTTATTTTCTCGGCCATATTGTTTTGATAAAAAGAATTATTCGATATAATATACAAATTATCGATTTCTCCTCTGTTTTAGACGGGCAACATCTAAGCTGTGATTATGGTAGTGATATTTGTGACATATATCTGTGAAACAAACACATTATGTTGATAATTAATCTGGTACCTGTCAAGCAGAATGATAGTGACCACGATGTATTGATCAACTGCATAATATGTTGACGATACTTGGAAATATAAACTATATATTAACTATATTTTACTTCCCAGTGGTATTCCAATTATAAGATTTATTATTGTTGATCCAAAACTAAACCTAAAATTGTAGCCAAATTCATGGATGTCGCGAAAATATTTAAAATAATAAACTATTATTTAATTCTACGCAAGAATGAAAATAAATATATCATTTAATGGTATTGATTATACAACGTTTCAGTAAATGACAGAAAATATTATTAACGATGTGATATTCTTAGAATTGAGCCCGGAATATATTTTTTTTATAAATAATGAGTTTTGACTTTGCCGTAGACGATTTCAATTTTTCAACTAATGCTCAAAATCCAATTTATGAAAAAGGTGTTTCATTAATCATGCTGTAAAGACCTTTGAAAATACCGGTCATGTGAAGACGCTATGAAAATTTTTCACGTAAATACATATAGGATGCACATTTCGTATAGTCATCGTTGCAAATTTTGGTTTACATAATGACAGTTGATTGTAATCACTTGTAGTTGCAGCGAATGAACCACAAACCAAAATAATTACCGAGCATTCGCAGTTTTTTATAGTATATATTAATTTATAAAATATTGTAATTGGGAAAGTAAAAATGAACCTGGAATTATCTGAAGTGAAATATGTGCGAGTAACTATCATATAACATTAAATTCATTACTATGTATCGTTTGAGCACGTATTAAAATGATTTTATGGGAATGAATAATTAAGTAAAAAAACGCACTAAACTTGAGCGATATTGAACTGGTCAACGATTGTGTAATAGAACCGCTTTGTCAGTTTTTTTTCAGTTCTGATTTTTAATATATGCTTTGACAATTTAGATAAGTTTTCTCTGAAGAACTCAAGCACACTAATATAAACCTTTTTATTTGGCCTTCGCCTCAAGTAAACAAGTTCCGGGTCTACAAGCGATCGATATACAACTCTAATACAGACTTATCGATCGAGTTTTACTACGATTGGCGCTGAGACCATTACGAGTTCGACATTATTGTGGTGTGCGCAATTCAAATTGTGAAATATTGCATGTATTGAAACTTGAAACGAAGTCCATCTAAAACTGACCACACCTTTGACATAGGAGTAGCAAAATTAGCATTTTAAAGTGCTGGGGCGAGTTATGTCAAGATCGCAAAAATATAAAATGTTTTTGGTAATACATACTATCATATGTTAGAAAGTAGCTCCTGCTGATAACAAGCCATTCCCGTCATTTCTGAAGCCATTCAGCCATTCCTTTCCCAGCTTAAGTTTCAACTTCTGAAACAAATACATCCCGAATAGAATAATGAATCATATAAACTTCATTTTTAGGATTCTTGCACTGATGATCTCGATTATTTTCGTCGCTGAGGTGGCATCGAAGCTTCCAACATATTCTCTATGTGAGCTGACCGGTCCGCGAATAATAACATCCGCAAGAGGGCATATCACTTCTCCAAATTTTCCAAACAATTACCCTCGGAATAAAAATTGCGAATGGCAAGTGATTTCACCAAAAGGAGCTGGCATTCAATTGCGTATTGCATATCTCAACAACAAGGAAGTGTTTGACAACGGACAAGGCGATTGGTAAGTAAATAACATATATTGTGATGGAATTTAAGAAGGTGTGTGACCACGCCCCTTTTTGAATATTGCAGGTCGAAATGAGAAATAAAACAACAACTAGTTTTTGGCACATCAACGGACAAATTTTTTACGATTGCTCCGCTTTGCGAAAAATCTAAGATTTTGACCGAGCAAATCACCTATTGAATAGCACATATACGAATATCAGTTCACTAATGATTCAATGCAAGTGCATTTGACACTGTATTTTCAACAGCGTGTTATAATGTCAGAGATAATCAATATCACTAACATGTTTGATAAATTCTTTGTTATATAACAGACCTTAACACGCTCCCAAAGTTTCTCTAATGTCCTACCTTATAAAACTTTTCTATTGACGTCAAAAAACGATAGAAGCGTGCTTACTCTGTAAAAATTATTCTATTTTTGAAGATATCAATGCCGTGTAATCAATTACATTTAACGGGAATGCGGCATACATATTGCATATTTTTATTTAAAGTTTAGAGCAGTTTAATTACTGACTGAAAGTTGTTTTTTATTTATTTATTTTTTTTTTGCTGGAATACAAATTCCAAAATATCATGACTCAAAGCAATTGTTTTTTAAAAGTAAAACGAACCGAACAGCGTATTTTGATGTGTCATTTCATTATATGCAAATTCAGGCCGTTTGCTGTCATGAACGATAACGAATAACATATATGGTTTGAAATAAAACAGGCAAGGATTGACTCAACACCCCTGTGCGCTGTGATCTTAACGAGCCTCTATGATAATGTTTTTACACTCGGAAAAAAATTGCAAAGAAGCAATTTAACTTCTATAATTGGTTCGATTTTAAACCTTATGTTACCTTAAAACTATAGCGCTTAAAAACGCAGCACTTTTTAAAAATTCGTTCAATTGCAAAAATGTGTTCGAGTTCACACTAAAGTGAGGATTTTGTGACACGTTGCACAAACTTGCATTTCAAGAGAGCCAAAAAAGTCTGTATATTAGGACCTCCGATTGTTTTTAAACATGTTTACGTTCGAGCGCATTCTAAATTCTATTTAAGCACTGCCCTATAATGGAATATTGTAAAAATGCTCACTTCTCTCTTGTAACCTCGAGATTTTATTTTATTTTTGTAATTGATGAAATCAACTTTTCAATAATCCATGGGAATATCGCTAGGTCTTGAGTAAATGATTTACAAAGTCGATTATTTCACTAAATATTTAGAATTGTTAAATCTGCCATTTGGCGAAAATTTACGATATGGAAATTTGGTAAATAATTCTTCTTTCGCCAGAAACGTTTTAGCGCAGAGAAAATTGGACCTAAATGTTTTTATCAGTAACTAAAAATTTATTAAAACCTTGACAACGTTCACGAAAAAGAGATGAACGAAATTATTCTGACGTCTGTTACTAGAGTTGATTTGACAGGAATATTCGGTATTTTATTCGGCTACTGCCATAATATGTGAGCAATACTGCAACGCCGCAGGTAGTCAAAAGCAATATTACTTTGAGTTCCTATCTAGCCTGAGCGATGTCGTCATTCGATATATCAAGCCCATATCCCCTTCAAACGAACCCGATTCCAAAGTTTAATAAAATACGATTACTCCACGAACGTACAGGAAATATTACTTATCTTACAAAACCAGGAAAAACCTCAACTCTTGCACACCAGTCAGCATTTCTTTGTATTTGCATTCATAGTTACGACAAACTTCGTATAGCATCAGGAAAAGTGGGAGATTCGTTCAAATACATTGATAACGACCAACTTTGCGCTAAGGAGGTTGAAGAACTGAGAAAAACAACTTTTGAAATACCGAACAATTCTGCTGATGAAAGTGTCATCGCAAAGATAACATTCGTGTCTGATTACGCCGATGAGAACCCAGGATTTTCTATTTTCTTTCAAGCAAGTAAGGTGTTGATTTGTTCTAGACTTGGAATTTGCCTAAAAAAGTTGGTATCATTGAAAGTATATATTGTTTGTGTATAAAATATCATACCTGCATTTTTGTTTACTAGTCTCAGGAGGGTTCATAATAAATTGGTGTTTTGAGAATATCAGAAATTTGACTTATTTTATTAAATATCTAAAGAGTATACAAAGAGCGATAAGATTTGTTATGCGAAAGTCGCTGACTTCAGGAAAGGCAAACCATTCTTTTACTTCGATGATTGAGTATTCGGCTTGAAACAATTAGCGTAGCCTATTCGACAAATTAAATGAGAAAATTTTTAAAACTGTCATATCAGGCTGTTAATGCCAGTTAATACCAGTTATAATACCAGTTAATGATCGTATCTCGTGACGTAAACACTTAGACAGAATGCAAAATCTAACTTGTCTAAAGTAGCAAGTTCGTTTCGATTGAAAATGACACAAAGATACCTGGGCATTTTCATTGAATGGCATTCGGGTATACTTTGTATATGACCTGCCATCAAGGATTCAGGCTGGGCTTCTAAAATTGAGATTAAAGAATTGCTTCTATCAAAAATGTTATATTTATTATTATACCTTTTCGAAATTTATCATTTTATGCATTTACTCAGCTTGTAACCAAACTCAAACATCGGAATCCGGAATTATAAAGTCGCCAAACTACCCAGAACAGTATCCGCCTAACGCTGAATGCTTCACGGAAATTCGAGCACCATTTGAAAACAAAATCGAAATAACTTTTGACAATTTTAAAGTTGAAGATCAAGTTGCTTGTACAGCAGATTACGTTACAATCAGCGAGGGACCTCCAGGTAATTTTTATTATTTTTTCACTGTTTTTCATTTCTGAAAATGCTATGAGATAAACTCGTCTACTTTATATACAACCTTATGTGCAAATAAACATTTTTAAGTATTAAATTTTAAGTATTAAATTAAAATTCGATTCCAGCCTAGGTTTAACGTAAATGACGCACAACAATCACCTCATTCCTGCATTCAATGGTGGTTATTCAAACGCATGAGTTGAGTCTCCATGTAACACCGATATCATCCATACCCCATTGCAATTATTGCTTTTTGCATAGAAAGTCATTATATGTCGGTTTTGCAGCATTCACTGTTATGATTTGTTGCAGTGGCAATTTTTCTTTGGCAAAGTTTCAAGTTCCTAATATGGAAATGTAAAAATGGCTGATTAGTATTACCGGAATTTTTGGCAGACAATCTCATAATCATATGACAGTTGTGTTTTGTTTGTCTCAATAGGTCAGTACGGTGGTCGTGCAACTACTTACTGCAAAAATAACATCGGTACTATAACAATCGATTCAAATATTGCAACGGTAAAATTTGTCTCAGACGCAAATTTTGAGCAGTCCGGATTTCATGCGACTTGGAAAGCAGGTACATTTTTGATTATCGTGTTTAAATTTATTTTTATTAAGTTTTAAGCTTCAGACTTGCCTATAATTTGTAGGTGGGAATATTTATACGCTGTTATACTAATAAGGGCTTGCTTGATCAGAAAGGATTCAGTATATACAGAGATATGGGCCAATACCATATAAGAACGTAATTGTGAAAACTTATAAAAGAACTCTTACTTAGTTATTTAGGAATATAAATAAGTTTAAAAACAATTTTGAAAAAATACCCCAGAAAGCAGAAGAAATATATGGTACATAAGTATTGATAGTCTTAGCTTTAGGAGACTTATTATATCGCTGTTACGTGAGTCAGTCACTTAGTCACATGTCTAGTAATACGTTTGTGGAGGATTTCAAATTCTCCGATAAATTCAGCTTCAGTCGTTTAGAGAATTCTTCTACCTCAAAACAAAAGCGTCTTAATTGTAGCAAATAAAATCAATATTTTCCTAGTGGCTCCAACGACTCCTGCGCCAACTACAACCACACCACAAGCTACAACATTACCCATGAAGAATTGCAGTTATACTAACGAGAGCATAGAGTGTCAAAGATGGGATTCGAACACACCACACAAGCCAAAATATCGACCAAATAATGATGACATAAATCACAATTATTGTCGCAATCCTGACAATGACAAAATGGGAGCTTGGTGCTACACAACTAATAAAAATATCAGATGGGGGTATTGCGATCTGGATAACTGTAAGTTGGTTTTTATTGATACAGCCTATATAACAAAATTAGCACATTTTAAAATTTTGACCAAGATTTAATCTCAATCAAAGTGCAGCTTCAGCAATAGTAAGTAGAAGGAACAAAGAGATCAAAATACAGTTCTAGTTTTGTTGTAGAAGAATATACAGAACAGAATTAAATAAGAAAAAGTATTTTGCCTTTTGCGCAATTGTTTTATTTTACATTTATGCAACATTTTAGCAAACGAAACATTTTTTCATGGTTTAATGTCATATATTTGGGATTACACTTACTAACAATGATGTCATTTCGAATCAGAAAAGTATTTCGAAAAGAAGAATGGGTTCAAATCTACCTAATTTCAAAAATTAGGTCATGTGTTCAGTTATCAGAATATCTAACACGTAACCTTACGTCACTATATAAGAAAGTTCAAAGGGCGATTTAAATATTTACAAACACAAGATTGCCATCAGAGTATATTCAGTTCAGTTGAGGTCGGGAACAATGATAAAAAATATGCAAAGTACGAAATAAATGACACTGACATAACGCCCTATTTCAATGATGACGAATTCAATATCCTTTGACACAGTTAATTGTACGAGAATGCATCATTCATGTTCTTATGATATACGTAAGTTTGTAAACTGTAACGTTACATACTTCAGCCTTTTTCAAGAAATTTTTACATTTTATAATATCATACATCTGAATTACATTAATCGGTTGGTATTTCCCATGTATGTTTTGCAAACTGACAAAAATAATGGTCTCAATTCGGTTCTTATGCAAATAAAGAATTATTTCTAACATTGAACTTACAGGCGTCCCTGCAACTACTACTATGAATCCAACTATTATTCAAGAAAGTACAGTTCCTATTGAAACAACAGAAGTTATCGAACTAGCAGAAACAACAACAAACGAAACTAATGGTGTCGGTATTATTGACGGTAAGTTTCTAAGTCTGATTAAAAAAACATCGCTGCAATGTAATAAAATTGTTGGGCGAAGGATAAAAGCAATACATACGATACAATGCGCACTTTGGTAAATATCTAACACAGTATGTGCTCTCGCCCTCTCCCCGTCGCTGTATATATACCGGCACCAATGAGGAATTGGTTTTATCAAAATAAAACCATATCAAATTGCGGTCGACAATTAGATTTACTGCTTGGGTCCAGGCACGAAGTTAAATGGCAACTGACCCATTTATCTAGTATTTGTTGGCAATCGAGTCGTTTGTGTTACAGGTACAAATGCGATTCCGGAAAAACAGGTGGGAGATGAAGATGGATCTGGCCTGCATTGGTAGGTGTACATTTTTCCTTGGTTTTCATTTGATGCATTGCTTTTTTATAGCTATTGGTTTTGTAAGCATGTGTTTGTCAAATGTAAAATGATATACATAACTTAATTACAATCATGTGTAACATAATCAAGGAGTGAAAATTTCAATTATCGCTGTTGTAGTTGGCGTTGAATTTTGCATGCTAGATTCTTTTTGTCTGAAATAAACATGTAAACCATTTTCATGCGACGCAAGACTGATTTCATTTTGTAACTGGGGAGTTTAAATATTTAATAAAATCCTTCTTTATTTTATTTATAGGGCAATATTTGTTGTCATACCGATAGTGTTGATCGTATTGGTCATTGTCATAATTTTCATCCTGAAGCGACGACAAAAACGAAAGTCTGGAATGACAATAAGTGGACCGAATGCAGATGATACCGTTGCGTTCAGTCACCAGTTAGATCGAGATGATATGACGGAAAGGGTGAGCGTTTTATTATGCAATTTACGTCAACTTTTTATCCGAAGAATTTGAATTTCTTACTGGGTCCAGTGATTTCAGTTATTTTGCCTAATAACCAATTTACTCACTTTTCATGCCAAACTGTTTGGAAAGGTTTTTTCATCGATCGTTTTCGATCATATTATGTGTATTATCAAATCTGCAACAAATAATTATTAGAACTGATTCGACGACTTCCTTATTTGGATGTGCGAAAAACGTGACATGCGTCATAAGAGTTACTTTCAATGGAAGCAAAGTCCACCTCAGAATGTGATTAATCTAAGATATATTTTGCATCGCCGCAAAAAATTCCACTTCCATAAACTTTTGCAAACTTATTTTTGCAGACCTTAGCAAAACTGTCTGCATTAATGATGAATTTTGTTTTTGTGTGATGAAACCAATAAAATATCACAATGATATTCAAATCATACGACCTCACATATTTATCAACATGTTATTGCTGATCTAACGCCCTTCGACTATATCAATTAGAATTATTTTTAAGAAACTTTAATTTATTTAGACTAGAATTTTCCTACATATGAGTTTGCTATCTCGTGGTAAAAAAGTGCAAACTGTTAATCTGTGAACCGCTAAACAAGCGAATGTATATCAATCTATTCTAAACTTGAATTCGAAATGATGATTTTTTTATGCCCTCTCCCAAGAATTTTACTATTCATACTTTTGTTACAGCCAAGGGAAAACACATACGTGGAAATTCCATTCTTGGGCGAAATACATCCACAAGAAAGTTCTTCCAGGCGTGATGGTGAGTTTTATAAAAGTTAAAGCAAACATCAATTCCATGCAATACAATACCCCATGCAATTAAGATCAAAACTGATAAATCATACTTTATCCTAATGCTTTTGTTTGTTTGACTTAATCTAAAAACATTTGGTTTTGGGTTAATGTTATCTGGCACGGGCAAAAGCAACTTTTTAGGTTTGATGTTTCACGCCATATTATCAACTTCTATCAGTTGTGAAATATAGACATATGCTCTTAATATCTTCATAACAGCTTACTCTTAAATTTGTAATTTATTTTCTAATTAGAGTTAGTTAGCTACTTCAACTTGGATTGGATTTAAATAATAAAAAAAGTAAATAATTACTTCACAGAACCTGATGCTACTTGCGAAAAGAATTTTGTACTATTAAACAACAGAGGAAGTGTGTAAGTATTGGGAGTTTTAAAATAATAAAATTTTGAATAGCATATACTTTTTATATCAATAATTATTGATTACAAAACTATGACAATTTTCCAAATTCAACAGACACGGGTGGAAATACTGAAAACTGAATAGATTTTTTAAATTCCATTATGCAAGTGCCGAGCTGGAGTAATTTAAAGCTTGCTAAGCTATTCGAAATAGGAGTAGTACGGTGCATACCTGAATATATCTTAAAATTAAATTCTTCAATCTTGCTAACTTTTAACACAATTAGATGTTTAAATATTTTTGAATAATGTGATAATATTATTGTTTTCTTTCCATATTAGAAATTCTACTACATCAAGTAATGATTCAATTGCAATTGCGAAAGAAGCTGCCCAAAGAAATTTCTCAGCAATAAATCGTGGCGCAAGTACCTCGGATGCAAATCCGTACTCTGTTGCTGATGATGTGGAAAGTGGTACGAGAGGTAAAGAATTTGTCCTTCAGCAGGGTTTTGGCTATGGTGAAAGAATTACAAGCAGTCTAAATCTTAGTACTTTTTTTTTGGAAGTGCTACAATTGCTGTTACAGAAACAAAATATATTCACTCAACAGTATTCCGTAATATATAAATATATATCATTACAGAATAAAGTTTGGTAGTCCTTGAGACGTGTAAAATGATTTCAATTATACCACCTCTCTGATCTACCTATTTCTGGTGATTAATTGGTTTATTTGAATTGTATTATTTCAGCGCTTCCAGTATCTGAACAGAAAGAAAACGTATATCACTCAATTTTGCCAGGACAAGAAAACAATACAGGTAATAAATAATGGCTAATAATATGGTAATTTAGTGAATATCAGGTTTAGGCAATGTTACACATACTCGACAAATATTTATGACTATAATACTAGACTATGAATTTGAAAAGCTTTCAATGTATTAGTGAATGTAATATGTTATATTTTACCAAAAATATTCCGCATTTGAACTATATCATTTCCAATCGTGACATTCAAATATTATTTTACCGAAGGAAAATCTAGCGGAAGCTCATTCAGTCGAACTCCACTACCACCGACTCCATTTGAAAGAGCGAACAGCAAAGAAATGCAAAGGGACCAAGATTCAGAAAATAAGAAAGGAAAGGGTTGGAAACTCAACTTCACTGTTAAGAAAAACGAACCTGTTAAACCTGAAGGATTTGCAAATCCGTCATATCGTGAAAAAGATGCCCCCCAGCAAGTTTTTGACAGCGCGGATGAAAATCCTTTCGATACAGATGGTATGTAAAGCATAGAGTAATAGGTACCTGGTGACCCAAAAAAGAAACGAACCCAGTCCATTTGGAACATATTGTATGGGTTCCGTTTTTTTTTTTTTCCGTCGCCCTGTATTTGTTTATCATAACATTATATAATACCCATTGTTAAACATAGACAGCTTTAGCATTCTACGTTGCATTTTCTTCAAAATAAATGTTCTTGAACTTTTTTTGTACATCCATCACGGTAAAAAGTATACCATTGTCATATATATCTAACTTTCCAGACGAAACTACAACAAGAACTCCTCCAGTTATGCCAAGAAAGAAACGATCAACGATTGAATCACATGAAGACGAGAGCAATGTATACAATGCACCTTCTGTGATACCTGCACCGCCAGTTTACGAAACCACCAAGGATCTAAATGTGGCTACTTCCACATCACGTGGAATCGAATCTCCATACATGATGCCAAAATCGGCTTCTTCAAGTATATATTTCTTTTTAATAAGATCAGATTCATATTCTTTATGATAATCCAATTTTTATAGTGTTTTATGAAAATGTAAATCGGTACTATCTAGCATTCTGGAAAGGGAAAAAATTATCATTTTCTAGATAGTTTTGTGAAGAACGTATTTTCGCATATTACTCTCTGTGCTTAAGGTCATGACATTTGTCGCAAAAGAGAACTTGATTTTTTTTACTATATTACCTTTTCTCGTTGATGTGACTTCATTTCAGAAATACTCTTTATCGTTATTGATTAGTATGGCTTATATATGAATTACCAACTCACATAAACATATGTTATCCATAAAAAAATTTGAATTCTAATTTTTTAGGTAAAACTCCCACGACTACTGATATAGTTTGCATATCACCTGATGTGATTGATGATGATGAACAAAGAAAAGGTAAGAAACCATCAGTGCGGTTCTGGATTCTAAAAGAATATTCTCTCACCATCTATGCCTCGCCAAATGGCGACTAACTTTGTTCTCTTCTGAACAGTAGTTATTTACCTTCTGTCAATTTCTTCAATTACTCTCAGCAATTTCATGGTATCATGAAAATTTTTTCCTTTTTCCAGTTATTGACAGTGGATTTTCACTTTATTCATCCCCGAATCCAACGTCTCCGGTTTTTGATATGCCAGAGAACTTCATTTATGATCAGCCTTCCAGACCAGCGGCAACTTCAATTTCTAGCAAATCTGACAGTGATGCCAGCGGAACAGGTGAAGTATCACAAGCCAGTTCCACAAAAAGTGGAAGAGATAGTGGCAATGCATCCATGCTAGCCATTGAGTCAATTGGACAGGAACACAGCCACGGTGAATATTGCGTTATGAATAGCGTTCCACGCAGAAAAAAACAATGGACTTCCGAAAGCAGCGACAAGCCTGCTGATGAAGTATCAGAAAACAGACTCTCGCAAATGTACCTTAGCATGAAAGGCATCAAAGGCAATAGGAGAGAAAGTGAGACAACTTCGAAGCATAATAAGAAGCAGAAGACCAAGCCGCGCAAAAGTGTATGATAGGTGAGCGACTGCGTATTGGATGGACTGATTTATTCGCGTTAGCATAACGCCGAAAAAAATCAAAGCATACAACCGCTTTCCTAACTTGTAAATACGTACATTTTTGTTCAGACTGCCAGTTCTTAATTGTGTTTGAATGTAATAGGCCGAAAGGAAAGACCACATCGTACCCTTTATTCGTAATCAATGCTTGATACTTTACAAATACAGTTCAAAGCCTTTTTATTTTTACTTCAAACGTTTTGAGAATTTATTTTCAAGGAAATAATATCGCACTACGCTGTCATTGACTTAATTAATTCCACCATATTATGATTTATGAAATATGTATCGTCATTAAACAATCCAAACATAGCTACACGACATATTAGATAAACAACATCACTGTCAGTAAAACGCAAAACCGTGATAAGTTCATTTCATCGAGAAATTCTGCAAGAAATTTGTAGTTTCAATAGGGTAAAAAAGAATGATTCTTTTCATTACCTTATTACATATTATAAACCCGTTATTCCTCATTATGCCAGAAGTCCTTAACTAACTAAATAACTGGTGTAGCCTACTTGGTGATGTGTTCTATGAGCAGCGGTATAATTAGAATTCCAGAGCAAAGTATGCATCAAGTAGCAATAAGTCAACATGCCATGTGAATCATTTTTTCAAAATAATTATCTTCTTTGTGCTTTTTATCAATTTTTAAGTGTTTCATTATATTCAACTGATTTCAAAAATAAAACAAAATTACAGAAATGATTGTTTGATTTTTACCAAGACATACAAAATCTGTTTCTATTCTATGCCTCTCAAAATACAGCGGTTTCTCAATGTGCAATCTAAGACTAAAACGTAAGTATAGATCACATTTACGAGTGTCTGCTGTCCTGCAATCTCTATTTCATATTTTACATTATGTTTGGGTTTGATGACCAAGCGGTTAGATGGTGTTGCAAATATTAGAGACATAATACCATAACTTAAATTAGGGGAAGAGATCAAGCGGAGATCAATGAAAAACTCTGGTAATCTCTAATTTAAAACCGTTCTATGGTTAAAAAAACTACAATTTAATTGTTATGTTCAGTCTTGTACAATGTTATAAAACACATACTTTATCTCTTGAGTATTCATAAAATTTTGTGGAATGGCCAAGATTACTAAGATACATAGTTCTGACTTTATTGAAAGTTCTGTCGTAAAAGAACCTGACTTTTCTGATTTGTAACTCTTTTAACACTCATCACCATCCAAAACTTTTTATCAAAATTTTGTACAAATATTGCGTCTTAAGTATTGTAAATCTTTTTTATCTTTTTGAAACTCGTAAAATCATAGTTTTCAATATTAGTTTCACCTTCAGAACTCCTTCCACGGCTGAGTTGATTCTCCAAAACGGCTGGAGTTCATATGTTGGAAAAAGGAGTCGTTGGAATCGTTCCACCGCGGGTAAAGGCAGAAAAGACCAGTTTTAGTAGACTCGACGATTGCCTTTTTATCACATTCAGGGGTTATTCAGAAACTTTTTCACACTTTCTAGCATGAGCGTAAAATTCATGAGTAAATCTGTACTTTGATTCCTCGTCCATAAGAGTATTTACGACTTTGCATAAAGCTAAGTCATCGGTATTGAATAAAGGGACTACTGAAAGTATTTTCGTAATGTTATATAATCGACCTTCATTCTCCTCTGAATCCGGACAAAATATCTGATTTTTTCGAGTTAATATGTATAAGGTTCCGCCAAACCTGGACCAAAGTTACGGGAGTGTATGAAAGGACTGGTAATACTTAAATACTGTAAATACTCAGATAATATCCGAAGCAATGTAAAACTATCAATGCCTTGTGCTTTACGGGTAGTTTTTCATTTGCCTATTCATCCCTAAATAGTATTTTTAAATTGTGTCTGTAGTTTTAAGATTGCGTTTGTAGTTTATCAAAGTGAATAATAGGACCATACCTGAGCATGGGATGGTACCATAACCTTGGTTACCTTGATTTTTGAAGCACCTTCTCACACGTCTTACCATATAAGTAAATGCAAATCTATTGATACAATGAACAATGTGATGAGAAAAGCGTGGTAGAAGACTAAAAATTAAATTGATTTCGGATTGAGTCTAATCACAATTGTCTCAAAACAAAAACGATTACTGGTTTGAACCAGACAATTCGTACCTCCTGAAAAGCAGACTCAGTTTGACAAAATGAAAAGAGATTCTGCCTGATCACACAATCCTTGCTAGAAACCCAAGATAATGCCAAACAAGCAAACAATCTTTTTTTTCTTGATTTCGAACTTCCCTCAACAAACTAAATTCATAGATAAAAGAATGCTTTCGTGTGAATAAACGTTCAAAATCAAGCTTTTCATAACTTATCTAAAAGTCTCATAAAAGTCTTGAGTTATGAATTTCGCTAAGTTATTAAAAAAAAATTCTACATTGTACAATGCTTTATTGAATATCCAAATTATATAAACCGTTTCATATCCACCTTTGAAAATTAATTTTCGACCAATTATTTTTCCCATTTATTATTCCCATGACTTGTTGACACGTATGATCGGAAAACCTGTTTTAAATTCGCGCAATTCGGCGAACCCCAAACCCTGACAACAAATAAATCCACAGAGCTGACATGTGACTGGGTCCAGGAGTACTACAACTGTTTGACGCAATGTGATTGAGCTATTGACGTCATATCACTAGGAGAATAAGTCGTTTCAGGTACCAATATTGTAATCATATATTATTGCCATTAATGTCTTAGTTTTTGGAGCTTTGTAAGCAGTTTCTACGTCAAAGGGAAACTGTTAATATGATAGTTTCCTGTTTACTAGACAATCTGAGCCTATTCTGTTTCTTTCAAAAATATGTGTTCATCTGAATAGGAAACCATGAATTTGTTCATGGATCTTATAAAAAATCCATAGTCAAAAGTTCATAGTCTCATTTCGCAGTCTCACTTTCATAGTCAGCTACTTTCTAAATCAATTGAGTTTGGGCAATTGGAGAATATGTAACTTGTATAATACAGTGAAGATGCGAAGTTGGTTACATGATACCACTTCAAGACTGTATTTTGAGGTGAGGCAAAAATGTCTGTCAATCGTGCAGGTAAAATGAAGTCAAAGTGAAAAAATAAACTGTTATATCTGTTGTAAATTACTGAATAATTAAAAACAGGTAAATTTAATATAGTAGCACATTTATTTGGGGATTTTCTAATCATTTAACGCTTGGTCGTCGACTCATTGTATACAAGCTTTCGCATAATGAATGTCAGATTGCCAAATTCTCAATTCAACATTATCGTCTCTTAGACTCGGATACCTCATGCGGTCTAGAATACTGGTGATATTTTATATGCCATGGATAAGGATACATAATGAATAAACGCCTTCGTTTCTCTGTGATATTGCAGCAGAAGGAAAGTTATTATTATAAGAAATATGTTATCTCCTACTATTGTACTGCTGTTTGGTCTATATACATCATCGTCTTGTAATTTTGGGCCAAGAGATTATGGTCTTTGTTCCCAAGTTTATCAAATGTACGAATATTGCTCTGGACAAAGTAATGATGAAACTACAACCGTCGTAATAGGAAGGAGGGGAAAAGCTGGGCCACGCGGACCGCCTGGAATATCTGGAAGTCCTGGAGTCGTAGATGTTGCTTCAATAGACACAAAAATATCGGAGGAGTTTGCAGGTGAAATATAGGTTACATTTTTGTCATTATCTGTCAATTTTAATTGATTACAAATTGATGAAATATTCCGAGATATGTGGAAAAGTCATAATTCTTGGCAATGCTGATATATCGAACTTTAAATAAATTTAAATAAAGAAAAACCGATCCAAGTTTTATTTTTTTTTAAAGTTCGCAAAATATATTTGTGTTCAAATGATCATTTAAGTTTAAAAATTGCCTATTTTGCCTTCTAAACATTAGAAGACAAGCCCCAACGTCAGTGATAAGACGTTAAAAATATCTATTCGATTTTATTCGTTGATTTCCACAATACACAGTACACAATCTTGTAACTTTTATCTAAACTAGCTTTTCATTGAAAGATAATTAACGCTATATACACTCGATCATCAAACAACAAAATCATATAGAAGACGTGATCTCGTGATTCACGTTATAAACAGAAACTTATTTAATACAGGTAATTATGTACGTCGTACGGATGGAAACTTATATATAATTGATTATTCCCATTTGTGTTCAAATATCCTGAGGAAATAAATTTTAATTTGATAATAACTGGGCGAAACGGCGCTCTCGGTGAAGGATTTTATTCCCAATGAACTAGAAAACGTTTCTATTCAACCTATCTTGGGTGAACCTAACTGACTTCACTTTTTTAACTTGGAAATTGAATAAGTTTTTAAAACATCAAGCTGTAAATAATACACACATCACTTTTCAAAATCAAAAGCATGACTGACATGATTCTCGTGCGAGCAAAACTGTCTTTATTAAATTTACATTAAATACAAATTTTTCATTTGTGTCCAAGGTGCCAAATGGGTTATCCTATACTGGCTTTACAATTTGCGCACTTTTCCGGATTGCAATACATTTCTTTCAGCTGCGAGAATACATTATAATATCATTCCTTATCGTGTAAATTTGACTTGTAAGTAGTTGCGCATTATCGACTCTGTTTACAATTATTTCGACTCCGGGAGATATTGTGCTGAAGGTATGCGTTTGACTCGGTACGAACTTCGACAAAAAAAAAAGTTTTATCACACATAAATTTATATCGGTATTGATAATATTTATTGTCTTAAGCTATTTCAAAGACGAATGGATGGTTCAGTTGATTTTTTTCGGAAATACAATGACTATGTCTATGGATTTGGTGCAAAGCATGGAGAATATTGGCTTGGTAAGTTGCTGAAATACAACCGACATTTCCTGATGAACGATCATATTGACCAAGTCTTGCCTGTTGATAACAATCAAACTTCGAACGGTTTTTGTATTGGCGGATTTATTGATGGTTCACGCGGTGTCATTGGTAACTGTATCTGACATTGAAAATTTAGATGTCACTGCGAAGGAGCATTCGATTATTCTATTAAGCAATTGAAACGGAGTTTTATAATAAGAAATCCAATAAGACAAAAGAATTTGATTTAAATTACTGACGATCCACAGTCAGAAATTACAACATTTAGTATAGAAAAAACTCCGACGCCACATCGCTGCAGTAAATGTGTATATTTACGTTCATAATATTGTATCATGTTGAAACTGTTGTGTATATATTTAAAGGACTAAAAATACTTCATCTACTAACTTCATCTCGGGAGTATGAGTTACGAATCGACTTAGAAGACTGGGATGGGAACAAAAAATTTTCCAAATATTCGTAAGTTTATCATTCACAATTATGAAACGTTACCTAATTATTAGATGCCTTAAACATTATGCAGTTGCCCCAGTACAACAACAGCGCGTACATTATATGAAATGGTATCTTTTACGAACAGATTTGACACCCACAAACTAAAGTCAGTCAAGTTCATTTGTATAATAAATTTTCAGATTAGGAATAATCAATATTTTAATCTTTATCAGATCTTTCAAAATCGGAAATGCAGCTTCTGGTTATCAACTGACGATTGGGGGATACTCAGGCAACGCAGGAGATTCTCTGAATGATGGCAATGGCAGATCATTCAGCACAAAAGACAATGATTCCGACAACAGCTCGGGCAGTAGCTGTGCTACCGTCTATAAAGGCGCCTGGTGGTATAATAGATGTCATCAAGCCAATCTAAACGGATTTTACTTTGTAGGAGGAACACACAAATCATTCGCAGATGGCATCGAATGGAATTCATGGAAAGGATATTATTACTCACTTAAGTTCACCGAGATGAAAATCAGAGCATTATAACTTACTGACGTTACTGTATATACATATCTACTAATTTATTATTATTAAAATAATAAAAACTTCATAAATGATTCATTATGGAGCCTTGAAAGGTGTATACAAAAATTCGATTCTGCCTGAACAACTTGAGATAGAAATCAAAGTGATAGAGTGTGATAATATCCATGGAGTATTCATTACATTGACTTTAACAAAGCCCGGTAGTGCGGGCCGTCAATATGTAGGCCTATCTAAAAAAACAGACTGACGAGAAAACTTCGGCACAACTGCAAATGATTTTTCCGTATACGCCATAGCTTGTGCATAATGTTACCTTTTATATTGTAATAAAACTAATTACCGCAGCATGTGTGAACTTTGTTCAAAAAGCGTTAGTAATTGTTTTCCTTTTATGACTTATGTCGCACTTTAGCTCTGTCAAAGCTTGTCATTGATTTGTTGAGAGCAATGGAGACCAGGATCTTTACAATCCGATATGCAATGCAGCCTACCTAGCTTACTGCTTGCTCTATACGTAATTTGGACATACTATTTTAATTTGAGACAACAATCTATATATGTGTATAAATAGTACTCAAATAATACTCAATTTTTCCAAAACAGAAATAGCCATTCGTTGGAATCATTTTCTCCCGTGTGGCTGCTGGTTAATTCATGATCATCAACCTGAATAGACAACCATTTCAGAATGAGTGATACCAGATGTAAGAATATAGTTATGTACAACATATTTAGAAGAAAAAAAAACATAGTTGAAATTGAAAGAAATCGCAAAATATTCGAAAGCCCTAAATACTTACCAGTCAATCTTTGGCCATTTCACACTGTCGACACCTATATAGTCTATTGTGAGGTTAATTTGATCCAAACGTGATATATCAATGACCAATTAGTTCTTTCAATGGCGTGAATGTACATTTAATCATAGCGACAATGTATCAAATGGCGCCACGGAGCTAGGGATTTGTTCAAAAAGAATTGATTTAAAACAGGTGGTTTAAATCAAGTTTGCTCTGCCTGTTTCGTTTAAAATAGCTGTATTGTTTTGTTTTTTTATATTAAATAGGTTGAAACTAATACAAGATAAAAAGATGTAAAAACTTGCCAAGCGCTTCTTATTCGCAATAAACCATTCACCAAGCCACAAATGTCGATGACGTTGCCCATACATGCCTTCCCAAGCTGTAACGTAATGCGTCAGCGAACGTCGTTGGCGGAGGAAGACGCAATCGATAAGCTATTACGTGATCCACCCTGCGACGGCGAGGAATCCAGTAATTCTCTTCCACATTGTCACATCTCTAATGTGCATCGCACTGTACTGCCACTGACTTAATTAATTTCCCATCCCATCCCATAGCAATTATCCTGTATCATCCCATGGGATTCCCATTGAAATAAAATTCAATGAGAGTTGTTGAATTTAGGTTTAGCGTCCACTAAACTGGACTACATGTAAGAAGAGACATGCAAAACAACAAAATTTACGGAATTTGGTAATTTTATTATTCATAAATATTATACATGTGGCCATCAGCCCCTTCGCGAAGTATATTGTTAATGCTGAATATAAATTGCCATTTATAACTAACAAGAGAGCTATGCTCAAATATATAGACACGACATCCATATCGAAATTTTTTACCGTCATTTCACGGAAATCGTGCGATTTTTGTGTCCCACGTGTCCTATGAGAAATACAAATGTGTGCTGTCCCATCCCATCCCATGGGACGCTTCTCATGGACAAGCCTGCAAATATAGCTATATGGCATATTATATGGCAACTGATCCTATCCTGTTGGATCATTCTATCGTATTGCGATCGTATCGTTGTACTGTGATCGTAAGCTGAAAATAAATACATTGCCTCGTTAAAGTGTCTGACAGATTGGGGAATTAGTGCAGGTGCAACAGTTGCCGTTAGCCGTCGTCTGACGACAGAGGAAATGTCCTCCTACCAGTAAACAAATAGGTCGAAAAAATACTTTCTAGGCTATAGAATGATTCGGGTGTCTCAAAAATGTCGTGTCCCACTAGTTCCAATATCCCACTTGTCCCACGTGTCCCACTAGTTCCAATATCCTACTTGTCCCACATGTTCCACGTGTACCACTTGCCCCACATATCCCACTTTTCCCGCGTGTACCACTTGTCCTACTTGTTCCACTTGTCTTACGTGTCCCTCTTGTCTCACTTGTTTCCACTTATTCTCTCATATAAATTTCTATCAATATAATCGGAGATATTTGTTATCGATCAATTTGAGATTTGTCCAGATCAAACATTTTTAATGATAGCCTTTATTGTCTCATTCGGAGGATATCGATATTCAGGCACCCTGGCGTAATTCATCAAATTCCAATTTTATAATCTTTCAAGATCACAACAATATTAATTTAAAAATCTAGTTAAAAATATATTTCAAGCGTTGTACGTAGTTTGAAACAGTGGTCGGCAACCATCGGGAAGCAGTGCAATATCATACCGTTAGAGGCAATATATATGACCATGATATTTGCTTATCTTAAATTTGAACACGGTATGATGAAATGATATGAGTCTACGCAAAATAATAGTCAACATATAAAAATTTTCGTTGAATCAATATCGAACCTTAAAATTCGCCTGCGTTATACAGTTGAGTTGGAATTTCAAGTTAATTAAAAAAAGTGTTTTTGAAGGGCGGTGCGCAAATAAATTAAGATTCAAACTGGCCCGCTGATTGCTGACGCCTAGTTTAAAATAATCGATCGTTACATTACTTTCTGGAACCAGCTTCAATCCCGTATACTCATCAACGACGTGTGTATTACCCAATAAAAACTCGACCTGAGATAGCAATGCAGTACTAACAATTCTACATCGGAAACAGTAACAAAAATTTTAATTCACCTAACAGCAAGAAAGATTAAAAAAGTGCAAACCGCTCACATCTACGAAAAATCCGAATCGCTGAATTATATTCCACATGACGAATTTTTCAGACGTATTTCCTCGGTACTTTTTACAAATATTTCGCGATTTTTATAATGCGATTCTACTTTCTCGATGTTGGAATCATCCGGATTGAACGTGTAACCACGTTCCCACGTGGGACATGTGTTACACGTGGGAAACGTGGGACATGAGGGACACGTGGGAAAAGTGGGACACGACATTTTTGAGACACAGGAATGATTCATTTCATTGTCTTATTATATCCCAGTTATTCATTATTTTGCCAGAAGTCCACAACTAAATAATTAACTAGTGTACTTGGTGACATGATCTTTAAGCAGCGATATAATTTGAATTCGAGAACAATGCATCAAGCAGCAATAAGTCAACACGCCATGTAAATCATTTTTCAAAATAATCATTTTCATTGTGATTTTTATCAATTTTTGATTGTTTTATTATCTTCAATTGATTTAAAAAAGAAAACAAAATTACAAAAAGGATTGTTCGATTTTTGCTAAGATATACAAAATCTGTTCCTGATGTACCAAAATACAGCGATTTCTCAATGTACAATCTAAGACTCAAATGTAAACGTAGATCACATTTACGAGTGTCTGCTGTCCTGCAACCTCTGTTGCATATTTAACTCTATGTTTGGGTTTGATGGCCAAGTGGTTATATGGCGTTGCAAATAATAGAGACATAATACTACAACTTAAATCAGGGAAAGAGATCAAGCGGAGATCAAAAGATCAATGAAAAACTGTGGTAATTCCTATTTTGAAACCGTTCTCTATAGGTGGGAAAACTACACTGTCTTGTACAACATTAATATAATATAAAGCAGATATTAATATACAGCATATACTTTATCGCTGATTATTCACAAAATTTTGTAGTCAGAATCACTAAGATACATAGTTCTGACTTTTAAAGTTTTGTAGTAGTGTAGTAGGCTACACTTTTCTGTTTTGTAACTCTTTTTAACACTTACCACCAGCCAAAACTTTTTATCCAAATTTTGTACAAATATTGCGTTTTAAGAATTGTAAATCTTTTTCAGCTTTTTGAAACTCGTGAAAATATAATTATCGACATTAGTTTTACATTTAGAATTCCCTCCACGGCTGAGTTGATTTTCAGAACAACTGGAGTTCGTATTTTGGAAAAAGAAGTCGTTGAAATCGGTCCACCACGGGTAAAGGCAGAAGAGACCAGTATTAGGAGAGTCGATGGCATCATTCTCCAAAAATATTGTTGTGCCTTTTCATCACATTCTAGGGTTATTCGAAAACTGTTTTACACTTTCTATCGTGAGCGTAAAATTCATGAGTAAATCTGTACTTTGGTTCCACTTCTGAAATAGTCTTTATGAGTTTGCACAAAGCTAAATCATCGAAATTGAAAAATCGATTTTTTGCTCAAAGTAATACTGAAAGTATTTTCGTGATGTTATATAATCGACCTTCATTCTCCCCAAGATCTAAAAAAGACGAAAAAATATATAGATTTGCTCAAGATGATATATATGTATAAAATTCCATCAAACCTGGTCCAACGTTGCGTGAGTGTATAAAAAGACTGGTAATACTCATGTAATGTAAATACTCAGATATTATTCGAAACAATATAAAACTATGGATGCCTTAATTGTATACACTATGGGTAAACAAAAATTTAATTTTTTTTCCGTTTCCTTATTCGCCCCTAAAGAGTGTTTTTAAAATTGTGTCTATAGTTTCAAGATTTCGTTTGTAGTTCAAAGTCAAAGCCACTACGTTTTCAAAAGCATTTTTGGATACAATTTCAATACAGTAAGCAATATAAGTAACTTGTATTCGAAAAATATATAACTAGCATAGAAATATTGATATTGAAGAGTAAAAGCCTATAAAATTGTTTCAACACATTAATAAATGCAAATCGTGTGATGAAATCAATAATGTGATGTGAATGGCGTGGTAAAAGACTTGAAATGCATATGATTTTGTATTGAGTAAAGTCACAATCGTCTTAAGACAAAAATGATTCTTGATTTGAACCTGACAATTCGTACAAGTAGACTCAGTTTGACAAAAATTAAAATAGATTTTGTCTGATCACACAATACCTAGATAGCAACCCAAAATAATGCGAAAAAGCAAACAATTCATTTCTAGCTTTCAAACTCCATTCAATATATCCATTTATATATATTTATAATAAATTAGGAATGCGCGCGAAAGTTCAATATAAATTATAAGGTAATTTACACCATTACAAAAATTAACATAGATAGAAGAATACTTTTGGGTGAATAAACGTTCATAATCAGACTTTCTATAACTTACCCAAAATTTTCATAACAGTCTTGAGTTATAAATTTCGCTAATTTACTAAAAAACGAATTCTACATTGTTCGATACTTTATTGAATATCCAACCTATATATACCGTTTCATATCCACCTTTGGAAATTAATTTTTGATCAATTATTTTTCTCATTTATGGTTCCCAGGACTTGTTGCCACGTACGGTATGTTCGAAAATCTTGTTTTAAAATGGCACCACCAACAAACCCTGAGAACAAAAATACACAAAGCGTTTGATAGCCTCGCATTAATACTATACTACAACTGTTTGACGCAATATGCTTGAGCTATTGACGTCATATCACTTGAGAGAATGAGTCGTTTCAGGAACCAATATTGTAATTTGTAATCTTATATTATTACCATCAGTGGTTTACCATAGTTTTTAGAGCTTCGTCACCATTTTCTACGTCACAAGGAAACTATTGTTATGATAGTTTCCTGTTTACTAGGCAATTTGGGCATAATCTGTTTCTTTCAACCATATTTTCGAACTTTCGTCTACATACTTCATCCACGGTGTTTATCTGAATAGGAAACCATGAATTTGTTCATGGATCTTATAAAAAACAAGTCCGTAGTCTTATTCCGCAGTTTTCACTTTCATAGTCAGCTACTTTCTAATTTAATTGAGTTTGGGCAGTTGGAAAATATATAACTTGTATAATACAGTGCAGATGCGAGGTTGGTTACGTGATAGCACTTCATGGCTGTATTTCGAGGTGAGGCAAAAATTTCTGCCAATCATGCAGGTAAAATGAAGTCGTCAAAGTCAAAAATAAATTGTTATATCTGTTGTAAATTTCTGAATATTTACGCACGAACAGGTCAAATTAGGATAATCACGCATTTATTTGGGCATTTTTATTTTGTTTATTTTCTAAACTCTTAGTTGTCGACATTCAAGACATATCATCAGGCATACAAGCTCTCGCATATTGAATGTCAAAGTGCAAAATTTTCAATTCATCATTATCGTCTCCTATACTCGCAGGCCTCATGTGGTTGAGAATACTGGTTGATATTTTATATGCCATGCATAATGATACATAATGAATTAACCTGCGTTTTTTTGTGATATTGCAACAGGAAGAAAATTATCATTATAAGAAATATGTTATTCCTTACTATTATACTGCTGTTTGGTCTATACACATCATCGTCCTGTAATTTTGTGCCAAGAGATTATGGTCTTTGTTCCCAAGTTTATCAAATGTACGAATATTGTTCTGGACAAAGTACTGATGAAACTACAACCGTCGTAAATGAAAGAAGGGGAAAAGCAGGGCCACCTGGACCGCCTGGAATACCTGGAAGTCCTGGAGTCGTAAATGTCGCATTAATCGACACAAAAATATCGGAAAAGTTTGCAGGTGAAAAATAGGTTACATTTTTTGCCATTATCTGTTAATAGTGATTGATTACAAATGAATGAAATCTTCCGAGATATGCGGAGTCTAAATTCTTGGCAATGCTGATATATCACATTTTAGTAAGTTCTAATAATGAAAAACCCACTCGAGTTTTATATTTTCGAGAAAAGTCGAAAAATATATTTAATGTGTAAATAACCATTTGAGTTTGGCATTTTGTTTTCTATATTTGGCATTTTTTCTGTTTTGCTTTCTAAACTTTGGAAGGCGAGCTGGAAGATTTTTACTTTTAGAGTAAGTCGATTAAAATTACAAAAACCAAGTAAGCAGTTTATCCAAGATTATTTCTTTTTTTTTGAAACAATTTTAGAATTGGAAAAACAAAACAACAAAAGTTTAGAACAATGTCAAACCAAGCTCTCCGTCATAGAAAAACGTAAGTACAAAATTTTGATCGAAATTTTAAAAATTGAGATGGACCCGTCATTTGATCGGACATATTAGCGAATTTAACCGACGTAATATTAAAAGTATTGTTGTTATCAAATGCTTACCACAAGTTAAATACTTCCCAAATATACTGGGTTTAACCACTCCACAAGCCATGTATCCGTTTGTGATCAGCACTGACGTCAAAAAAGTCCTTTCAAAAAGATAAAATGTTTTCGTTCTTTGTACGTTGTTCCTTCACATGGAACAAACATAACATATTTAAAGATGATAATTTCGCTCTTCAATTTGTTCCGTTTATAGCTACTTTTTGATTCCCAGTTTTGTTTTTTAATAACATTGTTTTACACCTTAGAATTAGAGGATCTTCAAATAAATGACTGCAGCAAAGTACCCAGAGAAAAAGCTAGTGACGGAAGAGGCGGAGTTTTCAATATTTATCCTCTGGGATTTGAGAGAGTTGAAACTTACTGCGACCTAACAACAGACGGAGGAGGCTGGCTGGTAAAGGACTTTATTCCCAATTTACTAATAAACGTTTCTATTTGACCTATCTTGGGTGAACCTAACTGATTTTTTCTGACTTTGTATTTTAACTAGAAAATTTAATCATTTTTCAAAGAATTAAGCTATAAATAGTACACACAGACTGTGAAAATCAAAAGCATGACTGACATGATCTCATGCAAACAAAACTATCTTTTTCAAATTTCCATGAAATTTCACAAATTACATGATTTTCCACTCTTGTTCACCATCTCAAAAGGCCTAATAAACCTATTTGCTTAACAAATTTGCGCCCGTTTAGTAATTTTTTTCGTTTGTTTTTGTTTGCAATACATTTCCTTCAGCTGTTCGAATACACAATAAATTCATTCCTATCGTGTGAATTTGACTAGTGAGCAGTCGGGCATTATCGCATTTGTTTACAATTTTTTCGAGTCCGGGAGGTAATTTGCTAAAGGAGTGCGTTTGACCAGTTATGAACTTCGGCAAAAACGAGCTTTTGTCTCAGTGTCCTTTAAAATATTAAAAACTTCGAGTACTAAGTAATAATGAACAGTTTACCACATTCAAGCTATTAGTTTCAATCTACTATTGTACTAATCGATATTGATAGATAATATATATTGTCTTAAGGTATTTCAAAGACGAATGGATGGTTCAGTTGATTTTTTCAGGAAATATAATGACTATGTCCATGGATTTGGTGTAAAGCATGGAGAATATTGGCTTGGTAAGTTGCTAAAAGACAATATTTCCTGAGGATTGATCATATTGACCCTGTCGTGCCTGTTGATAAAAATCAAACTTCGAACAGTTTTTTTTATTGGCAGATTTTTTGCCTTCAGATTCCACCCCGAAGGAGCATTTGTTTATTGTATTAGGCAATTGAAACGATAGATTGTTTTTTGTAATATGAGATTCGATAAGACGAAACAATTTGATTTGAATTACTGACGATCGAATTAAGTACAGTACTAATTACAACATTTAATATAGAAAAAACTCCGACATCGACACTCTGCAGTAAATATGTATATTTACCCCCATCATATTGTACCATGCTGAAATTGTTATATTATTAAATAAAGGACTAAAACTACTTAATCGATTAACTTCATCTCGGGAGTATGAGTTACGAATCGACCTAGAAGACTGGGATGGAAACCGAAAATTCGCCAAATATTCGTAAGTTTATTATTCAAACTTAAGAAACGCCACCTAATTATAAAACACCTGAAATTTTTATACAGATACTCCAGTACAATAATACGATTACATGTTATCTCATGGTATCTATTACGTACAGATTTTAAACCTTCTTTATTTATAATCCACAAACTAAAGGCAAGTTCATCTATATAAGGAATCTTCGTATTAGCAATAATAAACATTTTAAAACTTCGTCAGATCTTTCAAAATCGGAAATTCAGCGTCTGGTTATCAACTGACGATTGGGGGATACTCAGGCAACGCAGGAGATTCTATGAATAATGGCAATGGCAGATCATTCAGCACAAAAGACAATGATTCCGACAACAGCAGCTCGCAAGACTGTGCTACTCTCTATAAAGGCGCCTGGTGGTATAATAATTGTCATCATGCCAATCTAAACGGATTTTACTTTGTAGGAGGAACACACAAATCATTCGCAGACGGCATAGAATGGCATTCGTGGAAAGAATATCACTACTCACTGAAGTTTACCGAGATGAAAATCAGAGCATTGTAACTTACTGTAAAAACGTATCTATTAGTTTATAATTATTAAATAAAAACTTCCTAAATGATTCATTGCAGAGCCTTAACAGAAGTATATAAAAATGCGAGTCTGCCTGAACCAATTGAGATGGGATGGGAGGGTTAATAATGTCCATGGAGTATTTATTGCAATGACTTTAACATAGTCAGGTAGTTCGTGCCGGCAATATGTACCCAATCTATCTAAAAAAAACAGACCAGACTGATGAAAAAAAACTCGACGCAACTGCAAATAATTTTTCCGTATTCCGTCACCTTTTATATTGTGATAAAACTAATTACCGCAGCATGTGTGAACTTTGTTCAAAAAGCGTTAGTATTTGTTTTTCTTTTATGACGTATGTATGTCACTTTAGCTCTGTCAAAGCTTTGTATAAAAGTAGTCACTGATTTGTTGGGAGCAACGGCTCCATGGAGCGTCGGGTATGTTTACGATTCGACATGCAGCCTACCTAACTTACTACTTGCTCTATAAGGGTGGTCCAAACCCAGGCCCGCGGACCACATATGACACGCAGCTTCACTATACGTGTCCCGCGTCGCATTCGGACAGTAACTAAAAAATCGCATATGGTGTTGTTTCGTCATAAAATTAACTAGAAAAATCGTCTGACATATTGTAACATTAATAATGTCATGAATTAAATAGTGTTACGGTTATCTGAGCCAACTAGCAAAGTTGAATAATGTGCTTGGCAGTCTAAAACGTTTTCTGGCTTTCTATATTTTTGGTCGGAAATATATGCTGAGAATATGGGCATCATAAAAAACTAAATATCGAATGCTGATTTTATTAGCCTAGGCTGGCTATACCTGAGAACTAAATATTAATGATAGGGCCTAATAATATAATTCATGCCGGTGTTTTTTTGTTTTTTTTTTGCAAGCAGCCCAAACAGAATTACAAAATATGCTGCCTATATGTCAAAAAATTTAGTAATTAGCCTCCTGCACTCAACATTTGGTAATCAATCAGTTCGCAGTTATTACTTATCGATCTTAAGATCGGTATGTATGTTGATAGGTATTTGTCTGTCCGCAGTTTCGATCGATAAGTCTTCGGTCTTCGACCGATATTCTCGTTTATAAGTTATTTTGTGAACATGAGTTTGAAAAAAAAGCTGACGAATTGAAACAGGTTTTTAACTGTATGTTGGAGGGAAAATACTACAATTTTTGCTTGATATGTCGGCAAGTTGTGTCGGTGACAAAAGAATATAATTTAAAACGGCATTTTAAAATCTTGTGAGCAATGAGCATTTTGCAGGGTTAAGATTTCGCTTTGAAAATCTAATCGATGTTCGAAAGCACTTACATTTGCGGAACACCTTTTTCGTTATGGAGAATTTGAAATCTTACACTAAATGTAGATATAGAAAGACTTTTGCATATATATTTCAGTAAGTTTTTTTTTTTTTAATGTTTTAGCTTGATAAATGATAATTCGTTGAAATCATTTTTCTCGTGTGGCTGCTGACTGATTCGTGATCATCAACCTGAATTGACAACCATTTTAAGATGAGTGATATCAGATATATATAAGAATATCGTTATGTACAACATCTTTATAACAACAACAAAAATATTTGAAATATCAGAAATTCGAAGAAATCGCAAAATATTCGAGATCCCAGAACTCTTCCGAAATTTACCAATCAATCCCTGGCCAACTCATATTGTCGACACCTATATTTGATCCAAACGAGATAAATCAATGACCAATTATTGCCTTCAGTGGTTTGAATGCATATTAAAGCCATCGTGATTATGTATCAAAGGGCGTCATGGAGAAAATAACAATAATTAGAATGAGTTAGTCATCTAATTAGGTCTATTACCGGTACCGCTTTTTAGTTCAGCTTGATAGTAAACATATATATATGTTAAGGTACTGTCATGTATTGGAAGCAGACCATCCTTGCCCTAATCATTGTGATGATAAAAATTGGAACATTTGATCACTTGCGTTCGAAGTAAGCGTGCCTTTTAAACTAAATTCCACTTTCATTACTCAGTTCATGGGTCATATGGAGCGTGTGTCATGTATATTAAACTCAGACATATCATCAACGCACGAGTTTACCATAGATTGGTAGCTCATACAGAACGGAAAGAATTTGATGACAAAAATAATCAAAACGTGATATGATCAGTAGAGGCAGCCAAGTAAATTGAAATTAATATTATGTTGCCTAACGGTTGTCTGAAGAGAACTACTCTACAACAACTGTTGATTTAGGAAATAACGCAATATGCATATTTTAATGTAAGTAAATTTTACTTTATTGCCATGGTATTTTTAATATGAGATAATCAGTTACATAAGCTCCATTGTATACAGTTGAAAGTTAACACTAGTGACCATTGAAGTTCAAATAGCTGTACAACATGAATCTGTATTTTCGGATGGAGAGTTGGTACCCCTCCCCACAAAAAATTCGTATACTTCAATTTGATGCTGGTTATATCATTCAACGTTCCTTCCTGGTGAAATTATTTTTAAGTTTATCAAATGCCATATGTATTTAGGTTTTTATGCAGCAGAATAGGAATTATCTTGTCACTTTCTTCAATGGTACGAGGAATTGAATATAATGTTTGTGATGATTTTATGACTCGTGTGATCGGAAATCAAGGCTTGATAGGTAGGTCATGCTTGGAGCTGATTTGATCAAAATATAATTAGTAACTTTTTTAATAAATATTCATTGCATATCAGTTGCAGTGAGGTAAACGAGCAGATTACCAAATTTGGCAGATTGGCCAACATCAATCATTGTCTAAAACCTATATTTTGTCGTATTTATGTTAACAGTTATGTTTCACACAAGGAAACTGCTATAAGAATGTTTGCTATTATCACCAACGACTGGTATAGTTGCATTAATTCAGGGAAGTCTTAATTATTTCGAAATTGCTCTTGTGACCCATTTGTTGTTGTTATTGTCCCTTTTACTGGACTAAATGCTTTATTAGTTATATTAAAATGATGACGCAATCACGTAAAATTTAAGGCCAGCACGCAGAGCAATTGCTTCAAGAACAGTGTATTTTTAAAAATAACCCCAAAAGAGAAAATGAAATGTTGATATGCAGAATATGAAGCGACGTCTTCAGTGAATCTACAATGTAAATGGGTCATCAAAGTTCCTAATCCAGGAAGAGTAAAGTTGGTATTAACGAAAATAAGCATTGCAGCAACAGATGTAAAACCAGGAGAATGGTAAGAACGACACTTCGTGTCACAGAAAGTGCATGCCCATGTTACATGTTAACAATTTTCTATCAAATGATAACTGCTTTTTTGTATAGATTTCTCAAGACTTCATTAAATTTATTTGTTTGTTTCCCATTTTGAGATACTTTTTTTTTATAACATTGATTTGGTCTTTTAGTTCAATGCAGAATCAATCATTGGATATAATTAAGAAACGAGGAACGAACATTTCGACACAATCTGTCTGTGGCCATTCAGTAGAAAATAAACCAAATCATACTTTCAATTTTACTCATTATGACGCGGAAGAAATTGAAATTAAGCTCAACTCCTCATCCGATGGCTTGAATACAAAACTTGGTTTTGGACTGGAATACTTTGTTTGTGAGTAAAAATATTTCAATTTAAAAACATACGTTCAATGTTTTTTGATTTGTATCATCCAAATGAAGTAATCAAAATATAAAAGATAGAGTTGCATATATATATCAACAAGAAGTACCCGTATGGATAGTGGGAAAATATGGTGGTGAAAATGCCCAAACATTATTTAGCATTTTTTCAAAATCCCCATAAATTCAGAGTGAACCCAAGAGCACCAGTGACCACAGTCATTTGGGAGAATTTATATCTTTATCTATGAAAATTTTAAAACGGAACAAATCGCTTTTATGGAAAACTAATGTAGCCATAGCCAACAAGTCAACAAAATAATTCACAGGTTTTTTATGCGATGAAGGAGCAGAACATTGCAAATAAATATAAAACCAGTAAAATATCTTCAATAAACAGTGGACGATAACTACATAATATAGGAACATATTACAATCATATATCAATCTTATTATGTATGTAAACAACTTAACTTTTTGTCGTCTAGCCTGCGATCAGATTCTCAGAGGAAAACGAGGTCAATTTCAATCTGTAAACTATGGTAAAGAAAATATACCAGGACTCGAGTGCGCCACAAGTTTCGAGGTTGATCCAGGAAGCCTCGTGGAAATATACTTTTCAGAAATTGACGTCAAATCAACAGATTCCTCCTGTCAACAAAATTACGTAGAGATAATTCATGACGGTAATTTTATTTTGATAATTTTTAGAACAATTAGTCAAGTCTCATATACAAAAAATTAAACCTGAAGCATTGATATCCCTACAATTACATCATGTGATTGGAAATGTGAAAAAAAAAATTGGATAATTAATTTTCAAAGTTTTGATATGCCAAAGCCATTTCGTTATATCTGTTAGCGAACGTTACAAGGACGTTAGATTTACGCATTTATGAAAAATATGTGTGCGTTTATAGGTTTATAGGTTATAGGTTATAGGTTATATATTATAGGTTTATAGGTTATAGGTTTATCTTTGCTATTGGATAGAGCGGTATTATTGTATATTTGTAGGAAAATCAGAGAGAATTTGTAACAAAAAGCTTCCATCAGGAAAATATTTAATTAACGCGTTGACGGATGTAATCAAGTTTGTCACTGATGATAGTACAGATGAAAAGGGGGAAGGATTTGTGGCAAGTTGGGTTACAGGTGGGCTTTCTGATACTTTCAAAATATGTGAAGATATTATAACTTTTGTATCTTGTTCTAAGAGAATAGCCAGTTGATAATAAAGCAAAGCAATTTTGCATAAACGTTCTCAATACCAAAATGATGCTGTGTTACTGAATTTGTTCTCATTTTGGAAATAATAACCAGAAAATGTTTGCGTTGTGTTTAGCAATGTTTCGAGAGTTTTTCGAAATTTTTGTTTGTTTGCTGAGGTTAACCTGTCGGGTTATTTCGACATCGGCATCCTGCATTGTACAAAAACCTAATTAACTGAAGTATTTATTATAGTAATACTGAGAAATAAATAACTTTTAAGGTTATTGTGACTTGTTACTTGAATGTAAATTCGAAGATTTTCGGCATTGTACGAGAACTTTAAACATAGAACTGTTTGAGCGTAGAAAAATTGGAAAGTAGAAAAATTAAATTCTACCGAGTGAGAGGAGAGTATGAGTTCATATTAATTAATAGCATTATATATGATTGTCCAAATTTAGTATCATATTAGATTGTATATTTGTAATAACAAAGCCATTATATTACCAGTTCCAAATCCAGATGTTCCATCATCAACCGAAAAGTCCAAAGATATGACCTGGTTGGTATAGCTATTATTAGAATATAAATTAATCAAGTAATAAGTTCTTGCTTAACAATATTATTATGTAAAATATTAAATTTTGCATTTCAAAATTTTGTCACATTTTGCATATTCCAGTTTTTATACGCTGTTACATTTAGTATATTTATTCAATTTGCAAGATTAAAATTATGGCTAAGGGATCTATTTAACAGTATGCAAAATTTGAATTGGACACATCAAAATATATTTCAATTTAGGATAGGCCTACTCATGTTCGGTATTTTTACATTGGCAACAATTTTTTTCGTGATGTTCTGGGCAAGAAGAAACCAAGTACAGATACCACGTACGCCAGACAGTCAAATTTCCGGAAATTCAGTTTTCAAGGTACCGATGTGAGTATGTCTTGCATAAGTGCTTTTTTAGATTGACTAGTTATGATTTTTCGTTTCAGTTTGATGATGAATATATACGAGGATCAATAAGAAGATGTGAGTTGCTTATTTATATGACCCAATGTTTCAATGGGACTGACAGGGAAGCATCATATTGGAAGATCCTTATCTGTTACTTATTATTTCGATGCATATACAAAGTAATAACCATAATGAAAAGTCGAATTCTGGCGTGCCAAATCCACAAACGAATTATCATTGTGACGGAGGGAGGAGTGGCTGTTAGGAAGCCTTTAAATCGGGTTATTATCAGTATCACGGAATGAGACGTGTTCCTTTTTTTTGTTTTGTTACTGTTATGGAAGTTCTCATAATTTAGTAACTGAGAAATGATTTAATATTGAAGTTATTGCTCCATGAAGATCAAGCTATATTATATTTTTCCATACTAATTCAGGTAATAGTGAAGGCTCTTCGGTAAGAGCTAGTGTTCGCGGCCGTATTTCAAAACGGAATAATACCAAATGGAACATGTAAGTTTACTTATACTGCTTGATTGTAGTAACTTCTATGTTTAATATGTAGTCAGTAATATGTTCGATTTTGCAGTTAACTGCGAAGAAGATTTACCTTATATTTTTATTCACTTTATATATGCCGGCGCTTTTTTCCATAATTTGTATAAAAAACGTCTATCGGAGATGAGAAGTATCGTATGTTGTGAATGAAAGAGATATTTTTGATATCAAACATTGCTATTCATATTACAGAAATGAATCGGCGGTTGCGAGGAAGCGTGCGTCAAATGCTTGTAACCGACAACTTAGCGACAGACATTCCACCCCTGTACATAAGCAAAACATATTCATTCCAGGTGCTATTTTACTTTACCATACTTTGGATAAAATCCAATTTAAAATGTGAAAATAGAAAATTTATAATAATACTAAATATTCACACTGAAAAAGTTCGGTTCTGTTGTTTATTTTTTATTTTATTGCAATGTTGATTTGAACTAGGATGCGATGTTTATATCAAATCAATATATAAGCTATAAAATTCCAATAAATATACAAGTTCACGAATTCATCTTTTATTCCAGTTGATAGATCGATGTCAGCAGAAGAAGGTTACTCTGGAGGGATCTCAATGTCACCTCCACCAAATTATGATTCGTACTTTGGTTTCTACTCAACACGTAGAGGTAAAACTAAAGATAATTACTACGAGTTATTTCGATTGCCAAACAATTTATAATAATTTCAATGCCATTATTTATCACTTTTACAGCGAGAGTAGTCCCATCGCCATGTCTCCCACCTCGTTCTGCTGGCTTTAGTGATGAGGGAATAGATTCGCCAAACTTCAACTACGATAGAGGTAATCAGTAGCGTAAAAATTCCGTTTTCTCGTATAGTATTCCGTTTTATACCAAAGCAAAAATAAAGCATCCATGATTCAAAGCAATGTATAAAAACTTCATTAACGTATTGTAAATATATATATATATATTTATAATAATACTGTCTTATACTTAAGAAGATTCTGCAATGAAAACTATTTTATTACGACAAAATCCATGCACTTACTTTGCAATTAACAGGCATCAGCAAGTCAAACCAGCAGTAGGCTATGTATAGAAAGAATTTAAAAATCAAATTGCCTCATTGCATTTATGAAGTTACAATTAATACTCTTAAGTATCATGATAAATATACTTGCAATAAGTCTGGAATAAGAGGTCTTTTATATCACAAAGTATAGACTGAATCTCATTAGGATCAAATGCAATCTGTCATACATGTTTTAATTGGAATACTATTTTATTACAGTGAACTTTACCTCAAGGCCCAACTCTACGGTATTTGACAGTCAAAGAATGTGGAGATCTACAGATAGTATACCCGATCGATGGAAACCTAAGCAGACTGAGGACGCTAGGTATATTCTTATTTTATTTGAGTAAAGCTACGTGACGTTAACAAACAAACTCAGCACCACAAAAATGTAGCGAAAGATGAAAAACAGTTTCATTTTGTGATTTGTGATGTGAAATGTGACATATTCTAGTAGCTAAGGAATTCTTTACAAAAGCAACTCATAACGATTTTCAAAATCAAAATGATCAACAAATATTACTTTTTTACGACATAAACAGTGCACAATCCCAATTCAAACTGAAATCAACATTGTAATTCAGAATTGAAATATCATGATAAAAATTAATATATATATATTGAAATAGTGCAGCCTAGCTTAAAATCTCCAATTATTTTCTCGTGAAGATCCAGAATAGAAGGCAAAGTGAACGATGGTTACGAAGTTGCTACAACGTCTCCGAACAAGGTAAAAGAAAATGAGACTAAAATCGAGCAACAACATATTAGTAACAAAGTGGAATTTGACACAAATCCTTCGCTGACCACCGGTGAAGTAGACTCAGGTACAGTTATTTAGAAAGCAATATAACAAAGGAAATACCGGTACATAAATTTCGACTAGTAAACTTTCAACCTATTACTGTTCACAAGCGAACATTTAGTCTTATTTGAAAAACAAAATTTTTATGCTGAACCAGAAAGATCATTTGTTCCTATATCATTACCGCTGCATATGATAAAATAGCTATTTATTGATAATGCTCCTGTTGCGTTAGAAATACGAGGATTTCCAGTAAAGTACAAAAATTAATAATAACCTCGTCCTTTCTGCTGAGACGACGAAGCAAATGAGTTCAGTATTTGCATTTAATACACCTGACATCGCGAATATCAGACAGAAATATAGTATATATACATAAAATTAATTTTAAAGTTTGCAGTGTTATTGAATAATCTATCATGAAAAATAAAAATTAAATAAAAAAAAATTCGAACGGAAATTCAGTAATTTATCATAATTCTACAGAGCACAAACAAATGAATGGGGAAGATTCAAATCGAATTTCGCGACAACTTGGACTTGATAATTTGATAGAAGTCAAAGAAAACACAGATGTTGAATATAGCGAGAAGTGATTCCAGTTTTGTAGACAATCCAGATCAGAGAATATAAATGACATCACTCATGAAATTGTAATTTCAGTTCATAAATAACTTGTATATATATATCTTATAACTAAAAAAAAATAGAGCTATTCCAAATCTCATTCATTACTGCAGCATCATGGATGTCTAGAACTACAGTTGATAGCTATCCTAGTATGACTAGAAAAATAGTATATGCTTTATATTATTTGACAGTAAGACACTGGATTTTTTTTGCAAAGGTTCGATATAAATATGCATATCACGCCAAGAGCATTCGTCTTGTTATGCAAATAGAATTATTACAAGTTATTGATGAAACGTCTATCTTTTGCAATGCCTTCTTTTATTTATATTTGTTATCAATTTTTTTTTTTTGTACAAAATACTCCTCATTCAGCTAATACAGGGTCGGCCAACCTTTTTGATCGAAGGGCCACAAGTAGTTCACTAATAATTGCGTGGGTCACTTAACATGGTAGTTATGTTCTGGTTTTGCTACACTGACTACAGGCTAATTAACAAACAAACAATCACCTCACACCAAGCTTTCACAATTATGAGAATACTGTAATGAAACTGTTGTTTCCCAACCATTGATGGCGCGCAATCAGTGGTTATTCCCGAAAGTTTCGCCAAAGACAAGCTAAGACGCTTGATCATTTTCATCAGAGCTCCCAACAAATCAATGCCTCCAGTCGTACCCTAAATAGGGACAATGGCTGCGAGCTCTTCGGTAATTTCAAATCATCATTAACTCCCCGCAAGAAGATCGCCAAGTTGCCAACTGAGCAGTAAACTTGTTGTCAGTGCTTTCGCCAAGGAATACGGTGAAAATTTACCCGCTTGTGCAATTAAAGTTTCCGCTATAGATTTCCCAGGCTCTTCAACACGAGTTATGGTCTGTCTTGACAGGCTATTTTTGCAAAAACCTCTTATTTCCGGACTGAAGACATTGGCAACCCGAACAATGCATATTATACATTCCTTCGATTGTTTTGCGATAACATCATATAGAGTAGTAAAAAACCAAGTGTGTAAGCGACTATGGCATCTTTATGTATCGATATCTTCTCCCAGTTGGTTTTGATTCAAAATGGCACTCATGGCTCGTTTGAAAGGGCTGGCAGAGCGCATTTCAGGCAAATAAACAAATCGTTTGTATCACATCTTTACTCAATTTTTTTATTCAATTCGGAGAATCACAGCGCGGGCCACTCTAAATGCTTAGCGGGCAATCTAAATAAATACAGATCAGAAGCAAGAATAGTCAGTTGTTGATTCCAGCAATTACGGGTAAATCAAGATCATATTTATATTCGTTTCTAATATACGCATGAAATTCAAAAACGCCTACCAGCGCTTTATACTGCGCATCAACATATGAATTCCCTGCACAGTAAACGAATAACGGTGTACCGAGGTAATTTGAACTATTTTCAACCGATTTGGCAATTTTATGCACACAAAATATTCCAAATATGGTGGTTTTAGCTCAATTGAATACCAGTGCTTTTCAGATTATTCAACTATTATTATTCCTTCACTGGAGATGGTGCCTGGTGGAACGTAGCGTATTCGCACATATGCAATATGCCTTCAACTTGCGGTGAACTGTGCATGCGTTAGATGACGAGTTGAACAAGAATATATAATGGATATTTGTAACCACATAGAACGTTCTAAATTTTAGAACGTTTTCATTCAGATGAGGAAGTTACATATAATATGGTTACATACGGTCTTACGTCAATTTCCGATCATCTCATCATCAGTTGTCGAACAAAAGCCACGAAAAATCACTTAATCAGATAACATGAACCAAACATTAAAATGCAGACGTACTTTGCAACGCTGTACTCATACATAGATAGTAAACATAGATCACAACCACGACGCTAAATGTGTAAATCAGGACATTGAAGTTTCAAATCGTAGCTTAGGTGTGGTTTATTAAAAGCCAATTGCTTAAAAAAGATAACTGTGTACTATGTACTTACTACTGTAAGATTAGACAACGTTATTATAAGTTTCGTCGATTGTTAGTTATATTTCTATCTTTTTGAACTTTTTTGAACAACCTGATTAGGTATCAACTAATATCCATAATATACATACATAGTTTGCAACCTAGATTCGACATACTGAATAACAAATATGATTACCAATTTTATTGAGTAATGTCACAATAGAAAAATATATTCAACAGACACATGAGGCAATTTTCAGACAGTGGCACATTGATCTAAATTTTAGGCAACTTGCAAAAATGCAATAATTTTTTCGTAAGTGTAACAAGAGTGATCAGTTATTTCCAGTTGATGAGCTTGTCACAGACGATTGTTGCAGTTTGTTCATGTAATATCCATTGAAATCCAACCTGAAATACAAAAGTTGTACAAAATAATGAAATACAATAGGCTTTTATGAAGATAGATTCAGAATATCACAATTCGGCGCTCCAGAAGAATGTGTACCAATATGGAGGTTAACTAATTTTATTCGCCTACTTCACATCAAGTTGTGTGAAAGGACGGAGGCCTATGGGCAGGAGGTATATTACTTGGCTAACACAAACAGTCCCCGAACTTGTAATAGAAATAGAATAAGGAAAATCAGAAAAAAATCATGGCCTAACCCTAACCTGGTTCACGTACTAAGGGAGTATCCATAATTCTTTGTAGTGGCCTTATCATAAAGATTTACAACAATTTATTCTCCAATTTACATTCATTTAAAATTCAAAACAACCGAAGTCTAGTGGAGGTGGGAGCACAGTGATAAGTCACAAGGTTTCACCAGTTTAAAAACAAAGTAAATATGAGAAAATATTTCTTTGCAGAATTGCATATGAAAGCCGAATATGCATTAATATTAGAGGTCACTCGAAAAGCGATCAGAATCAAAATTTAAAAAAGGTTCTTGTTTGTATCGAACTCACTAACAACAGGTTCCTTCATTTCAGAAAATCATGCTGAACTAATAGCAAGATCTGATTGGTCGATTATCACGATATTCCAAGAACGGATTCGCACAAGCCTGTGTGAAACTCCTGATTCCGACCAAGATATGAACCATGTATCTGCCTCTATACCAGGGGCAGGCAAGGTTTTTGGACCAGGAGCCAAAAATTTTGTCCACCTAGACTGGCAGGCCATGTCAGTGTGACGTAAAACGTTACATTTTATTAACAGAATGACAAGAATGCGTAAACTATGAACAAAAAAGAATGTTAAGAAAGCGTTACTCGAGGCTGCGCATGCAAAAGAAAGAAATGTGACAAGTTCGCCATCGAATCGAGCTAGAATACGTAAAGTTTTGTTAACGTCTCCATTCCCCATACAATGGAAGTCTATGGCAACCTAAATACAACTTACACAAACTGAGATCATAATCTAACAATGCTTTTCATCCTATATATTTCAATAACAACAGCTATGTAGTGCATGCAGAATTGGTTGAAGGAAGAGATTCATGGCAGCATCAGGCAGGCCAGATTTAATCACCCAACAGGCCGGATTTGGCCCGCGGGTCGTAGTTTGCCCATGTCAGCCCTATACCTATCTGTTCTAACATTACCAATCAAATCACAAAGGTTCTTACAATAACAAGATAATTTCTAATCATCCTACCTGTAAATGATGTTGTACATAACATGTTGGCCCTGCTCACGGCTGATGAAACTGACTCTGTCCAAGAGTTCAAGAAATTTTTCTGTGAAATTCTTTTCAAAAGTTCTAACAATTCCTTGATATTCTTCATTGGAAATTAATTCATCCAAATGACTACTTACTTCCTAGAACAAAAATTTTAACAGAATGTGAATATGCGGCCGTTGGAATTCAGATACAATTAATCAAACTTATTAATATTGGCATTAAACTACAATGAATAATGTCAAGTTAATGGAAAGGCTTTACACATAGCTGTTTGATATAAGTGTTTGAGCAACCAAATTAAATAACAATTTAAATGAGAAAATACTTTAATTATGTTAGTATCATAGATTGGAGCTTTAGTCTGTTCAGCCTGGTCACATGACGACTGTCTTAACAAAATGTAAGTTATTGGGAAGGCTATGCATGAGTAGAAAGATTCTGAATTTTACAATTCTTCAAAAACCAATATCTTCCTATGTTCTTTTGTTAATCTAGATAGCTAATCAGATAAGATACACCTGGTGCTATTTGAATGTTTGTATTCAATAAGTGTTATTGAACGTGTTTATTACTCAAAGATCCAAAAGTAGCATCTACCTTATTACCGGTACCTAATTCCCCATGACCGGTAATAACACAGTACAATATTCACTAAACATAGGAGTCATCGAGGGTAAAGGCAACTCATTCTAAAAATGTAAAAGGCGTCAGATTGATGTAGGCAACTGCAAACATTTCTAATAAATTTTTACCTTGCTAGTCGTTGCTACTTGTTGTTGTTGAAACTTGACTTCACTTTTAGTTGGCGGTCCAGATAATGTCGAATGCTCAAGTGATTCCTTCAACATCTTGCTATCGAGTTGTCTGTTGAGGCTCTAGAAAATGAAGGTAAAATAGTTAGTGTTTTCTACTGTCTCGGTGAGGTGCAAGCATATCTGGTAAGAAGATAATGTCGTAAGTTTCGACAATCAACATACATGTGGCGATGGTTGATATTGGACTGTATTTAATCCTTATTAGAGGATATGTATACCAAGTAGCAATAACGTTAGAGTCATTGAATAAAGTAATTTTAATTTACTCAGAAATATTAATCGGTAAGTAACAATGTGTTCTTTTGTTTCTACTTTAATAAATTTATTGTGGGGCTCCATAAATGATAGTCAAACTTCTCACGAGCTTCATATCGCTAGAAGTTTGAGAACCCTTGAGTTAGATAACAAATTCAATAACCGCTATAGTGAAGCTTTTACAGTAATCTAAATTTTCAGACAAATCATGTCTCAAGGTGCGTTATATTATAATAAACTAGTAGAGAAATAGCTAGATGTCCCACCTCCTGTAACAATTAACAGTCCAACTGTCCCATAGCCAGCTTGGACTAGTTACTCATGAGATGCAGTGGCTTACCACACAGCCATTTCAGTAATTTTTCTCTCCCGGGATTTATATTAAATATACTATCCTTATACTAAATATAAGTACATACCTGCATAAAATTGCAAAAGCTAACACAAAGCATCAGTAATTTACTCAATATTTTGAGCAGTTGTGTATTTGTTAGAAGACAATCTTTCAAACATTGCTGAAGAAAATCATTGTGAAAATCCAGAACTTCATCCACATTATGTGCCTGAATATTATTAGGATTGATTATTGTTATGAAGCATTAAACGAGTGTACATATACGCAATATCTGGCTAATAAGTCGATACTCTGGACCCAAGTTTATTTGGCGTGATTTCCTGTGGTTGACGCCTTATTGGCCGGCTCTGCTTATTTTCTTTTTCTGGGGCCTGCTTATTATTAGTTTAGGATCAGAAAATACCAGGAAATTGGGGGGAAAAAACATGCCTTTCCATCATGTACCATGAATCAGCATTCTCACACCGTGAAACTGGAACATCTCTGCTGTTGCCACAATTGTGTATGCATTATGAGGAGATGCAATTATCGATAACATCATGAGATATAATAGAAACTGAGGAAACAACAAGTAAAAAAAAAAAATTGGTATTTAACGGACCGGACCAATAGACAAAAAGTAACACAATTATTCTGCCTCTGTTTAGTCCTCATTTAGAGTGCTTAAAATTGGTCTTGGCTTCTTTGTCGGAATATACAATATTAAATAGTCGATTTCTAAGACAACATCACCATATCAAAATATATTAAGAAAAAAACATAATTTATCAGGTGTATTACATAAAAGTAACATGAAAAATAATCAGCTATACTTCTTGCTAACATGACAGAAAAGTCAATGCATGAAATACAGTAGAGCCTGCCTGGGGAATGCTATGTGACGGCTAAATTTTTAAAATCCACCAAATTTGAAATCAAACAAGCGAGGAAAACAGAGAAAATAGGAAACAATGAGGAGATTGGTTGAGTAGTTAGTTAGAAAAATGATTTTTACCAAACAACAATTCAGCAAGGAAATCTAAATAGGTAGGTATCCATTCTGTTACATAATGCATAAAATACATTTTCTGGTCTGTATTAAACATCCCTACTTGTCCACACTTGTTTTGTCTATTGTCTACATGAAAAGGACAAAACAATTTATCATTATTTCAGGAATACTTTTACGGACCTATTCTCAAATAAAATTCATCCATCGCTGTTGCCGGAGCCATAAGAAAGCAGGTTCTATTTTACAAAGTAACTTCTTTGTAAAAGGCTAATAAGCACATTCCCAGAAATATGATGTACTGTTTTGATCAAAAGTAACAAAGGCTCTAGATATATAATAAAAGATTCACATACTGTTTCAAGATTGCTTTCAAGAGTATACCAGTTAGGTTCAAGTACTTCAAACATCATATAATATTGAAAACTATAAATGAAGTGATACATTCGTTGTCTGATCATGCAAGCTTCCATGAACCTGGGTGAAACATAATCAATATGTGTTTTAGGTATCAGGAAGGAAAAAGTACAAAGCACAGACTATGAGAGTTTTAAATAAAAATTTGTTCTTACCATGGCTTGGAATATACATTCTCGCGTTTTGTATTTTTATAAGTCATCCATACTGAACTCAATTGACGTTCAACATGTTTGATATAAAAAAGATGACGGAACAACATCTAAAAATCAGAAAAAAATTATCGTCTTATTCCGATACATTCCAGAATCGACAATTTTTAACATGCATAATATGTATTCAGAATTGATTAGCTTTTTTCAATAATCAGTTCATATGAGGAAAAATTAAATGCTTCAAATTTACTGGCTATGTGGTAAAGTCATGTCTGGAAGTTTAAAGTTAGCCAAATTGACTTGATGATAAGTTGACCATTGCTCAAATTTATGAGATCACATCTTCGTTAGTTGAGCACTCACTCTCCAAATTCACCAATCAAAGAACCCACATTCGGTGCAATTATTCCACATTAGCAAAAGTTTGGGTCCAAAGGCCAAAATATTTAAAACCGAATTCAAAAAAATACACCTATAGGAATCTTACATCTTGAACTACATAAAATTTGTAAGCGATGGGACCAGTTGTTAGAAAAAACAAATTGTTTGTCTCCACAACAACAATTAGAAAGACTATTTTATATCCCTTGAGTGTCCAATAATCAATCCCCACAAAAAATTAGAATTTGATAAAAATTATTCCTAATAACAAGTATAACAAGCTTGACTTTACCTGATATTTTGTAAGTGATTTCTTAGATATAACCAAGGACCACGGCCATCTAACGGTGTAATCAAATGCAAATGATTCTAATCCACTCAAATTAAGTTCTGTTGGCCCCAAAGCTTTAATAGCTACAAAAAAAAAAAGTTTCAGTAACAAGCATGGATATAGGCGAAATAAAATTTTCAGATTTCCTACTTTGAAAGTATGTAATAAATAAAATGTTTATGTGTCAGTTTAATGAGATTCAGAAAATTTGAATGCAAAAAATAAACGTAATCACTTACTGCTTTCTTCATTAGTGTCAATAGATAAGATCCGAACCAACTGGGTGATCAGATCATAATTCAAAAGAACAATTCTGAAGGCAGAAATATCACAGTCAAATTGATCTAATTCTATATCTGCAAGCTCTCTTGCCAACCAAGTATGTTTGCACAATGTACCGGATTTTTAAGTGATTGAACATAGTTTTCTGCAGTGCTGCAGCACATTTTTGTGAATTTAATTTCATGAAATGAATTATATATTGGTTAAGCGCTGCTGAACCTGAAAGATTCCTGTCCGTTAAAAATAAAGTAGCTACACCGTCAGTGGCAACTCGTGCAGATCCTTGATTTGAGTGAAAAATGTATAAAAAGTATTATAAATTTGTATGGGAATCCAAGGATATGAAATTGATAACGATTTAACTTCTTTAATAAAATAATTAAAGTTTATAACCTATATATAAGCAAATGAAGTGCCACCCAAACACAGCGAAACAAAATCATTTCAGTCTAAAAAAAAGAAAAACTGAAGGCAAACAGGTGTGGTGAAGCAAATGAAAGTGTGAGAACTGTCAGTATATCACAGTTATGATAAAATGGATTCCAACAAGTCTTATGTTAATTACTTCATACACTTGATATGAGCCAACTTACCTCAGGTCATCTTTATATTGATCTTGATTGGCCGTGCTCATTCTTAATGCAAGTTCAAGGAGTGCTTCTAATCTTGTTGGCATTATGTCTGAATTCAATTTTTAAAACAAATAAAATTTGGCTCAAAGGATTGCTCACTAAGTCACTATGTTACATTCTAGTAACATTCTGGTTCGAATCCTATGAGAAATAAGTATACAAGAAAAGATTGCTGGATTCCTTGCCACCGTGAGGTGGTGGATGTAACCACCGGTTGGCTGGCAAACTGTTCCCATACCTGACATGGACTGGTGAGTGGTAACTGGACAAAACCCCACGATTAGCCATAAAATTAAGTCACCTTATCGACTTAACTGAAAATCACTATCAGAAATTATTCTTATTCAGTGGTTTGTTTTAATATTACTAATATTAGAAATTATACAAGAAAAATATTGGAAATGCATTTGAAGGTATAATAACTGCAAAACAAACATACTAGTCTAATAATTAATAATCAAATCACAATAATAACACAAACATATGGACTTTAAAGTAACAGTATCCTCCTCGTAAAAACAAGGTAGTCAAAGAAATTATGTCCATTCATGCCCAGTAAAATCCCCCTTGTATTCCATTACTTCCCTGAAATAGATTGTCATGTTACCTCCCATTGGCATCTTCATTTCATCTTCTGTAAGATCCATGAAATGCAGAAGAAAATCACCCTCGTTTAATAAGAAATATCGCTTCACAGACTTCAGTCTCCATTTCAAATTATGTTCTTGCATTAGAAGATCAAGCAGTAACTGACTTGCGTAATTGTGAGCCTAAAAATTTCCAAGAAATTTACAAAAATGATGTTCAATAGTATCGATTATTGATTGTTTTTTTTTTCATATGCCCTTGTGGTTGATGACTCAACTATAATGGAATCACAGGTTAAAATCCCACATCAGCAATCACAGCCAAAGTGTAATAAATAGGGTAGGCAATGCCTTCCCAGAAAAAATCCTGCCTTCCCAACCAGTGGCTACTTATGCAGGGCCTGGCTTGGAAAAAAGGAAGCATAAATATGGCATATAAAAATAATTACAGTGATACCTCGGTAGTCAAACATAATTCGTTTAGGATTGGTTCTCGACTGCCCATTTGTACCGTACCGAAACGTTTTTTTGCCATAAGATACAATGTAATTAATTAAATATTTTCCTACGCATTCCAAAATATACTGCATAGACTCATACGGGGTTCTTGGCAGTGCCATGGCAAGTGTGCAAACTAACACTTAGAATAATGTATCAATCGTAAATACAAAAAAAGTGAACCCTCTGAGTGCTCAGACCTGCAATGTCACTATACTTAGCACAATGCCTCCGGCACTTAGCCACCCAATGTAATTATTCTTCGAGTACTATCAAAACAAGTAAATTATAGAATGGTATGTCAAGTTAAACTTAGACATAACGATCACAAGAAAAAACCAATCTCACTTCTTCAATCTGTTGAACATATTCTTTCTTATTCATATTATAAACAATCTCTCTTGCACCTGGACAATGTACTTGTTTTCCACATTCTCGAACCACATTCAGATACTTTCCTGTACTCAGAATCTTTTCTGCACTCTGAAAGATGTTTGAATAAATGAAAATTATACAACATTCACAAATATGAATAAGTATTGAAACATTGCTTATTAAGTCACAACATGAATGACTTAGTAGATCTAGATTTTTTTATTTCATGCTTCATGTTTAGGTTTTAATCTCAAGATAGATTTTTTTAAGTGTTTTTCAAAATATTGTTCTGGAGAAGTCACTGGACAACCAATTACTCAGATAAGCGAACTTGTTTCGGGGAGAACTGTTTGCAATTCTGGTGCAGTATCAATTACCGTAGGCTATTTATTATGCCCGAGATCTCAGAGCTGCAATGAAATCATACCCAGCGCAGGGTGTTACAACCCAATGGTCATGGAATCATAGAGACTTTGGAATACAATTTTGTTGGGCTCAGAAATCAGATAAAGAGCCTTTCAAGTCCATACTTTCGAAAACAAATAACTGGCTAACTAATTCCATACTCGACATGGACTAGGAACCGGATGAGAGGTCGTGGTTCGCCATATAATTGGGCAGTCTTATCACCCTCCCTCTCCTCGGGGATAAGTATTTAAATCTTGTCCTCTTATCTAAATAAAATGTACTGAAATAATGCTTTACAAAGAGTTATGGTTACAAATAAAATTCCACACCTGAAGCAGAAAAACTGGTATCCTATCTCTGCATAAAGTGTATCTCATTTCCCAGTATTGGTCATTATATTCTTCCTGTAATTTTTCTTTACTTATCTTTTTGTTTTCTTCTACCATGAATTCACCATATGGATCATTGATTTGCCCCCTGTAAAAACCCATCATTTAACCTAATATCAAGGGTTATTGGTAGTTGGGGGTGCTGACTCCAACCATACAGTCGTATCGCTCCCCCATGTCTATACAGAAAAACTTTGCATATGTTGTTGTATAATTTTATTATCGTTGCACTTGCAACGCTCTCGTTTTCTGGTTGACGAAAAGTAAATCTCTCTCTCACGCTTGGCTCAACAACCGAAAGCGGAAGTATTTAATTCCCAGAGGTTTATGAAGGAGAGTAAGTTGAAACGATAACCATATAAATTTGGATTTATTGGGGGGATATAAGGGGGTGAACGCATAATTAAGTTTATAATAGAGTTTTTAGAGTTAGTCTAGAATCGAAGCTCACATTCCAGACTTTTTATTTGTCATAAATTTCGAACAATAACTCAAAGGTCATCATGTTGACTGGGCATTCTTCACATACAATCAAGGAAAGAATGCATACACAAAAGCTGTTGTTATCACAATTCGGTTTTCACAGACTTCGGAGCAGAAGTCGAAGTCTGAAGATCCCTCGACCCATTGGGAGTAAGTTGTCGTTTCTTAAATGGCTCGGAGTTCAAGCATTTCATGTAACGTAGAATAATGAACAACTGATTACTGATTACTTTTCCAGACACCACAGCCCTGGTAGATAACATGAGTTCCAGAAAAAGAAACAAACTTACCTATAAATCCATTTCTCCAACATTTCGAGGTATGGAACACTAGCAACTTGTGTTAAATAAGAACATAATTGTTCAGCAACTTTGTTTCTGTAAGAAAAAATAAACATGTTTGTTAGGGAATACTGAAGAGTATCAATGCTTATGAACACGTTAGCTGTCGGCCTATGTCAAAATTAAAGGCTGAGGTTCGAGATTCTGTCAGATCAGTATTTAGTCCAATCCCACTGCATGGAGAGAATGGGGCAAGACCCAATTAATAGATACTGTGTACAAATCAGTTCAACACAAGCGAGTGGAACACCTAGCGGGCCAGTGGCACAGGCAATTCAGTTTGTTATACATAAAAAAATGAATTTTACCAAAAAAAATTGGATTTCAATTTCACAGAATATCGATTACCTGCAACTTAAGAGTAAGGATCACTCGATGTTAGGATTTTAAGCCTTAAATTAGTAGAAAATTGAAAATTTCGGGATCAAACCCATGCCCACCACCTTAACTAGGGTGTAATAAACAGAGTAGGCAATGCTAAACCAGAATCATTCAAATAGTAACTGGCATGTAAACACCTGATGAAAAATACTAATTAAAGAATCAAATTTATTTTCAGAGAAGCAGAGATATTTCACCAGTAATACTAATTACTAACCCAATACTTGATAAAGTTTTATTATGCAAGAGAGAAAGCACAGATCCACCGATACAATGTCCTTTATCAATTGCGGTTGCAATTTCAGCAAGTTTTGACATTTGAGCAAGAGTTGGTTGGAGAAGAAACAGAAGACGTTGCAATGTGAGATTTTCATTTCTACATAAATCATCAAGCTGTGCTAAACTCGACCTATGTTCCTGTATATTGGTAATAAAATATAAGAAGTGAGAAAATACAAAGGCTAAACAGATGCTTGATATAAAATTTACAATTGTATGAAATGAGCCTCAAAAGATGTCGTGATAAGCCGGTTGTGCAAGTTGATGCACAGAGTAAATCCATTACGCAATTTTTTATTATCAATTTTACCTTCCAATTTCTCGGTGTTCCGTGAGGCGAGATAAAAAGTGTAGGTGTTCCGGGGCAAGAAAAGTTTGACAAACGCTGAACTAGACTATGATGGCACTGTAGGTTAAAGTCTTGGGTTTAAATCCCATGCCCAATACCTCACCCAAGGTGTAATAGTTTGGGTAGGCAATGCCGAGCTGGATTGGGGTCCTTCCAAACTATAATAATCCCCTTCGTAGCATTGGCTGCTTGTGGTGACCCTTGTTCGAGGCGAAAGGTGTATGAATAGGTCATAGATATAATATTTCTCACCCTTATTATTGCTTTCATAGCAGCAGTCAAAGCATGATTGACTTGGCCATACTCGAACCTTGACTTTTCTGTCAAATAAACAATAACGATTTCTTGGAGTAATCAATGAAACAATAAAAAAAATAATAATGAATAAACTGCCATGGATCGATATGAAGCATCATTCAGACATGTTTTATTAAATCATATCCTGTTATAATCTGAAGAAATATCTAATGCATTGCAATTTGAAAATATACATAAGAAGTTGAAATAAGGATAGATATATGGACTTGATCACCATTTCAATGAACTCCTTTGTAGAAGACTATTGGGATTCCATATAAAGAATTGATTCTTAGAACAACTATCCAAGACCTGTACTACTTATACTAATGAAATGCAATGTTTCATGAGAATACCAGGTAGATTTCTACCCGATTGTCAGTCGATAATCACTTCGCATTGTCCAATACGAGCAAAAACATACTCTACCTTCAATGAATTTGGTGACAATCGAATGAGATGAAGCAATTGGCAACAATAATTTCACCATCTCGGACAAAGATACATCTATAAAATAAATATATATAAATTATCTCGAAGACAATGAAAATTTGGGTGAATTAGTCTAAAAATAATAGTATTAACTTTAGGTCGGCATATAGATATCGAAGTGGGGAGAAAAGCTGATATAATGACTAACCATATGGTGGTCCCGGCCTCTTATCAAGACAAATTACAGGATAGCATGCATACCATAGGGAATTTGAAATAAACGTATGGTAATAGCCTTCTAATGGTTCAACCCTCCTTAATTATGTGTCTAAAATTTGAAATCAATTGATACATTTGTTGCGAAAAAAAGTGATTTTTTCCCAGCAACAGCAAAAAGAAAAATATCAACAATAATAACAACAACGATTTAACAAAACTACTCATAGGTCAATTTTGTATCCAATGAAATGGAAGACTACCCAACAAAAATATGAATACAAACCCATAGAAGGGTCCAAAATGAATCTCCTTGATCCATATTTATCTTCAGGAGGTCGAACAAGAATGTAAATTGCTTCAAATCCACTGAGAATGGCAATAACATCTTTTACTATTTCTTGCTCTTGCATATGGACTGAGAAATCATTCACAGGGACACTCTTAAAAGAAGTAATATATGAGAAACCCCTAACAAAAAAATGTAATTCCAATCTGCTGTATCAAAATAAAGGTGAAAGCTGGAAATAAACAAAATGTATATATTTGATTTTTAAACTTCTGCTAGTGAAGTGTGTTTTTTGATATCATCAAAATGACTGGATAAAGAATCAGAATATTACTACAGACAGAAGAGAAGAATGTAATACAATAAAACTTTGAAGATTGAAACTCACTGGATGTTGAGTGCTTGAGTCATATACAAAATCAGCAGTTAAATATTTTCTGCTATTATCACCAGCAAGCCAGTATGGTGATGATGGAATAGGATGTTGACGAGGTCTTCTGGCGTTGTGCTGTTCACGCAGTGTTTTCCTGAATGACTCTGCTGAAGGAATCAAACCCAATGCAGATGATGGTCCCGTGGCTTTTTCTAGAGTACTTCGCAACTGTAGAAACAAAATTTGGCGTCGGAAAATTTTATCAAGGCAAATTTCTCCTTATGTAGGTGAGGATTAGGGCTGAAATTTGTCTAGATGAAATATTTTTCATGGGTGAATATTTCTGCAGAAGAAATTTTCCCAGCACCCAAACATGTTATGTCAGTTTTGAGATATAGGATATGATATATTTAGTTTAAGAAAAATTAATAAAAAGGATTGTATTCATAGGTATTTAGAATCAACCCTTATAATTGATACAATTTCTAATACTATGAATGAATTATTCAACTCAGTATCTCCGTATGATTTGTCATAAAATCATGGTTTCAAATTTCAATGAAAAAAGGTGCAATGTAGCAAATTTACAGTAATTTATTGGCAATTTAATTAATATATACCAATTCAACTTCCTGAAGAAAAAATATGATTCCAATTTTGCCTAATTTTATTTGAATTAAAATAAATTGGAAAATATTCGCATTCGTGTATTTTTTATCACACCATATCTAATTGAAGTTCTGAGTCAAGGATGTTCGAAACTACTAAACGAATATTTTAACAGATTCAAAATAATTGTATTCAATATTTTAAATTCTTGATTTTTGAATAATTCAGAATAATTAGGGTTAATTATGAGCGCTGTGTCCTGTGTGTCTGGCCGGTATTTTTGTGCAAACGATAAGCTGTAGCTAATAATTAACACATGTTCATTGTTCACTATAATTCTGGCTTTTCAAGTTCATGGACTAACGAGATGAAAATGTATTTTAGTCCGCGGAGGGTAGGGTTCTTGGAATTTTGATATTCGACATAGTTGACTAGAAAATGGCAGGAAATTATGATAAATTTGGAAACTATCGAAGCTTTTTTTCGGTCACACAAAACAACTGAGACCCAATACATTTAGACCCAATACATTTAATTCTACAATAGTAGATATTATGTTTTGTGAATGTGAATATTTATTCACCCCTATTCTGTTATATTCAAAATCAAATACCAACATTGGAATTTCCAAAATAAATTTCACCTCAGATATTTCTTTTGGGGTTAATTTTGATCCAGATGGTGGAAGAGTAATATTTGATGTACCAAGGATTGAAGATGGAGAAATAGGAATCATTTTAGCAGCTTCTCCTCTCTCCTCGGCATTTTTTGTCAAGGTGGCATGCAAACTTGGTTTGTTATTCAGGTTTGATAGAAAATGTATCATAGAATCCAAGTTGCGAACACTGAACGAAATAGATTTTTGAAAATAAACTCAAACATGAAAACAAAAAACTTTGTCATTTTAAATCTTGTACTGCCATAGGCAACAGCTGCATAAGCAGCTAGCATAGGTGACGATTTTGCGCAACATACAAAGTTGCTCGGAGTTAATTTTACCGAAACATAAATGGGTTTAAGTCACGAAGTGATGGGGCTGGTGGTCAAAGGTCAGACATTACACAGTGTATTCTCCGACTGGTTTATTTTGAAAATCTACATCATTACGAACAAACTGTTGCATTAATAATCATATTGCAATTGAATTATTATATTTTGACCATAAGGTAGGAGTGAAAAATCTGGAAATTTCCATTTGGAAATACCAGTATGTGGTAAAAGGGTTAAGAAACTAAAGGTTTTTAAATTTGCCTAGACCTATTCTACACCACATTTATCGCCAAATGTTAATATTTCAATGGCCGCTAGTCAAACACAACGGCGTTATAATATACAAATTTTGAAACGAAAAAGTGTTTATTAGCATACTTTTTGGACTTCAGTTCTTCATACTTTTGCAAGAATTCCTTGGGTTTGGAAGCTTTCTCACAAATTTTGACAGCAGAACTATGAGTGTTCACCTTCAATAAAAGTTATTATTCTCTTAAATGATTAGAACAGATTATAATTATCAGAATATACTTCAACACCATGAGTAATACATACTTGTGTTGTGACAAAAGGTGTTCGACTTTTCAGAAGAGTTTCAGTGTGTTCTTCAGCCTTCCCTTTGTCGACTCTGAATGATGATTAAACATTTAATATGAAAGATAGTTTAAAAATAATTTTCAACCGTAACACCATGATTTCATAAAGCATGAATATATATCTTCTTATTACTCTTTTTAGACACAAGATATTCTCAAATTACAAAACACAGTAGATTTATAATGGTGAATTTCCAATGTTCCATTCTAAGATTTTAATATGATGTTGTACAAAATCCATGGATTATAAATTAAATCATTTTTCTGATAAGATGGCATGGCATTATTATATGGCAAATCACGATCTCTGATCCAGCTACCAATCCATGTCATATAAGAGAATAGTATACAAGTTATTCGTCCCATATGCATGGATTTTACAGAAGAAGTCATAAACGACCAGCAGTTATTTATGTGAACCAACTTACGACAGCGGAGAGTCAAGCAATTCCATCACACTGAATTATACTCCATAGGACCTGTGAACTAATGCAGACTAATCAGAGGTGCAATTTCAAGCATGTTCTTAACGCTTATCATAATGTGCCAACCACTTGTGTTAGAGTAAGTTCAAAATTAAAATTTAAACAAATAATCAATACAGACTTACTTCAACAATTGTAAGAGTTGGTTGACATTATGATGAATTCGAAACTCTTCACTCATGTTGGAAATCAGATTTATATTGTTGTAATTTTATTTAAATCTAATGTATGATTTGAAAATATTAGAATGTGAAGGTTATCAAGTACACGTAAGGAACCAATATGAAATTTCCAGCAGAACTTGATTCAGACGATTCATATACAGTATACACAGAAAAAAATCAATGTATCAAAATTGAGGATCACATATTAGGAACTATTCAGAAAGAAGAAATGGCTGTAGTCAAACACTAATAAAATCTAAGGTTATCAGAAAATCATATTTTCGTTGGAAAGACTGAAAGGCAACAGTGGGTCTAGTGTCCGTAGTGTGGTGTAGTTTTAGTGGGTGTAGCGTAACGATATTTGCATATTTCTGACCCCCACCTGACGTCAACCAAAAATTCTATCACTGCGACAACAACAATCGCAAGAAAGATAGCCAGCTTCAGTGAGTTCATTGTCACAGACATCCTTACGGGCCATCGATGCTATATTTTGGCAAGCTTGATTATGTGATTGTGATGTCACAGTGACATAATTTTTGAATGACATAGTCAAGTAATAAGGTAAGGGTCAGGAATGATATATAAAAATTTTTATACCATTCACACTAGAAATACTGGTGGCACTAGACCCACAGCAGCCGTTCCATAGTTCAAGCTTCGTTCAGGATATTGTTTTGGGGATTTGCGGGTAAAAAATTTCATTTGGCTTTCGTGTCCATAGGCTGTATTTCAAATTCTTTAAAAAAATTCCATGATTACAGTTCATTTTTTTTGAAAATAGATGATGGGCAGAGTTAAATTGTAAGCAATATTCTGGTATATTATGTGGAAGTGCATGCATTCACTTCAATGAAAATTATATTCATGGTGGACTCATATTGTGTAATGATAGATATTAGAATACTGCAAATAATCAATATAAAATGCGGGGCATTTGGACCATGCATAAATGAACTAAAAATATCTGGAACAATATTTACGATAGATCCACATCAAGCAAACGTTGCATATAGTCACAAACATGGCTTCAAAATAGCAATGTCACATGCCCTCACTCAGAAATAAAGTAGACTGATCTCTGAGCGAAGGTACTACAGTAGGCCAGTAAAATGCCAACAGTTACTGAGACTATAAGGAATTATGGTGTTGAATAGCTCATTGGCAAACACAATATTAGGGTAATCAATCATAGAAAAGTACCGTATATATTTTAAATCACAAAATTTGGTCACTGCATTATCATTAAAGAAAATAACAAAATTATAAGACATGAAAAATTAAACTGCAAAATGAACTGAATTTGATAGTACTAATACCAAACATACAGCTCTCTTAAGTAATATAAGTAATTTTCATTTAAAAGACAAAAAAAAGACTTGATTATTCTCTGTCATCACTCATCGGTATAGTTTTAAGTCAGATTCGGCCATAGTTAGCATATCTAATGGCAGCAGTAGCAATGGTCATGTTGGTCATAATAATGCTTTAATAATTTATAATCACTGTACAGAACTTTTCTAATCAGGACGAGCTTGTGGCATAACAAATACCTTGCACAAATTTTGCATGAAATAGAACTTGAGCACTACAAACTGCGTTATAACATCAAAATTGAGTACAAAAGTTTTTCTCACGGCATGGTAAAGTAGCAGTATAGAGCATTGGGATGAGTTACGGTAATTACATGGCAGAATTGTTTTACTTGCTATCTTGATTTATTCAATTTGTTATTCAAAACTGATGAACTAAACCACATAACTTTTAAAAAACAATAGTGAAATAAAAACAAACTCACTATTCTAGAAATAATCATTTGTAGACTATTATTGAGAAAGTGCACCTTTTCCCACTAACAATAATGGATTTTGGTATATCAATATTACTTGCAAAATATAGCCATTTACATTATTGCCAGCAATACTACTAGATAGGTAGAATTCCACAATACATGATTACAAGTTATATAAAATGTACTGCTTCACCAATTGAAAATATTTTCACTTGAACTTTTTGATAGGATCAAAATGAAAAAACATGTTGAAAAACGAGCCCCAAGAAAATTTTCAGACCCAAAGATTCAGAAAAACTGGTATATTGCACAAAATGATGCAATTAATTAGGATTCAAAAAAACGAAGTACCGGTAATATATTCTACTGAAATCCAACAAGCTTCAGAACCCAAACCCATTTGTTGGGGATTTCAGTTGGCTTGATGCTGTTGAGGTTTACTGTAATACCATTTGACTTGATGGGCTCCCATGGCAAAGATATTGAAGTGCCTAGAAGAGAAACCTTTGAGGTTTCAGCTACGGGAATCGCAGAACCTAAAGTCAGAGATCCAGATTCCGGCCATGTAAAAAAAAATGCATACACTGTTCCTGGCTTTGCTGTATACCTGAGAAGGAAAAGATAAAGCAAAATTATTTTTTATTCAGGGGAATTTCCGTTTGCTCAAATTTGAAACAAATATACTAATTATATATTAGTACAGTGGGAAGCTAATAAAACAGCCTAATATTGCGAACCACGACCTCTCGTCCGGTTATCAGTCTATGGCGGGTACAGGAATAGTTAAATAGTTTCAGTTTTAGATGCATGGAACTGATAGTGGAAAATGCTATATTTGACCATTGGTTATGTAAACCACCCCGTGATGACGAGGAGAGCAGCAATACAGGGACACATAATTATTCCCCATGGGATTTGAACCTGCAAACCCCACGAGGTAATCGGAGGTGCGATGGCAAGCGCATTCCTAACGCATAATATGCATATTATGCTGAGCTGAAATTTACTTGTTACTAGTTACGTACCAAATTCCCTTAGACAGAGTATCATTCTGATGAGTCCAAGGTGTAGAACCATACACAGCTTCACCGATAACACCGAGCCATTCTCCCATCTGCCTCAATCTTTCCTGATAGAGAGCTGGAATAGTTCCTTCTTTAGTTGGTCCAACATTCATCAGCATGTTACCGCCACAACTGATAGTTGTCACAAAAGTCTATATGCCAAAATATGAGGTTAACTTCATATTCCCAGTGGTGTTAATCAAAGTCAAAATTTCAAACGAAAACTCAAAAAGGATTGAGTAGAATAATCACTACCTATAGACAATCATATAGTCGACTTTCATACACACAAGCTTTTGTTAGGAATAAATCGCTAAAAAAAATAGGTGCTTCTGTAGTATGTGCACCAAGATGACCAAGATGACCAAGATGACCAAGATGTTCAGGTAGTGCTCCATCTTGGTACAGATACTCTGGGAGCACCCCAAAATAAATCCTCAAAAGACCATTCTGGGAGACAACATATATTTTTAAACTTTTGAAATGTCAGCCAACTCATACACTGCTAAGTTAATTGAGTTAGGTTAGAAATAAAGAAGTTAATTGTTGTGGAGCAAAAAGATTCAAGTCACAGAGAAATGTGGTAGTTTGAAGAGAATAGCGTGTATGTACTTGCTCTTACTCAGGCAAAAAATAAAGAGGGTTAGTGTTAGTTTGATCTGAACAGGCATCTCCAAAGATTAAAGCACCTTTTTATCAGCTGCAGCTTCTCATTTATGGCCATATTACAAGGTTCTATACAAGCAGTCACTGATATCGGGCAATATGTGAAGATTTACTATTATTTGGATGGGCTGGGATCTTTCTGATTCGGCATTGTCTATTCAATTTATTATTTCCTGGGTGCATGGGGGCATGGCATTTGAACCAGAGATGGGTAATCTGATGTCAAAACAAAACAGTTAAGTCAACACTTTAAGCGTTAGGCCAATGTGCCACCCATACTATGTGTCTTTTCCCAATTTTGTTCCTTGTCATATCTCATTGAAGTAACAAGACACACAACATGGTAAGAAGTCAGCTTTGATTTTATTGGGTTATCTTGTCAATTATTGGGCGCTCCAGAAGCATGTGTAACAATATGGAGGAAACTAATTTTGTTTGCCTACTTTACATAAGTTGTGTACAGGGACTGATCACTATGGTCTATGGGCAAGGGGTGTATTCACTCGATCAACACAGACAGTCCCCGAACTCATGATAGAACTAAAATAAGAAAATCAGAATAAAATTATGGCCTAACCTTAACCTGGTACACATATTACAGGGAGATTGTATAGAGGGAAGAAGCGCAAACGACACACTCTCCCATAAACTATTCATTCGTACCTGGATAAGGTTCTCAATGGACAAATAATCAGAAAACTTTGCATTTCTTCTGAAACCCCAAGATAATCCATCAATTGTCATAGCATTTTCCCACTTCCTTGGTTGCAGAACACCAGGATTGTATCGATCATTGCAAGTGAAAAATCCACCGTGTTTACATGGGGTCAACATACCCCATCTGTCATTGGTTACAACAGTGCTCTGCACAGAAAAATTAGAAAAGCTTTGCATAAGACATCATAAACACTGGCACAGTGGTGGCGGAGAAGCATAGGGTTGCTATTGCGAGCATGGTTTTCACAAGATGCTCAAATTTTTATAAGAAAGGGGAACTGGACAAATTACCGTAGATATTTTTATTTGAGCATTGTAGTACATTGGCTTACTGGCCAAGTTTTTATTAGAAATACAGTTTGAGAAAAAATATGGTCATTGCTGAATTGAGCAAAACTTCAATTAATATTGCATGAGACCTAATTACATGATTAATTATCCTGAATCCAAGAAGAATTAAAATATAAATTTCTGGATGCCTGAAAAATCAAAATAAATGCTGATATAGGTTTTCAGTTGGCCATCCTTTAAGTCGATTTTATACTTTTTATTTTATTTTGCAATTTATTATTGTAGTTTTTTCAATTGTTCATTTGTTGTTCTTACTACCGCTTACACCCACCTTGACAGGACTATCATTATAAAGCCATGCTAGAAATTCTGTGCTATTCCAATATTTATAACTGGCTTCCCATTGTCCATCAGACCAAATTACTTCAGGCTTGTATTTGTTAACAATGTCATACAGTTCAGGCATCGTCTTTTTGCTAATAATACATAGCAGAATATTTGAAAATGGAAAAATGAAAAAAATAACATTAGAGAGAAATATAATTTTTTTTTGTACTTTGAAACATTAAAAACATGTTGAAACTAAATTTGTGCACACCTTGAAAAAAGTTGAAACACTGTAAACATCACATATTAAAACCAAAAAACAGTAGCTTTCTGAGTAGCTGTTCAAAATGTAGACAATGATCATCAGTGTAATAAAGATGTCATATAATATAGCTTAGGAAATAAATATGAAATATATAAATCATGTCAATATATCAATAACTAGATATGATACCTGACAAAATCATTCGTTTTGAAAAAGTTTTTCCTATCATTCTGATACATTGGATTGAACCATTCAAAAAGGGAATGATAAAGTCCGAATCTAACACTTGTGTTCATTCTTATTGCAGATGCAAGTTCACCGACCAAATCTCGATGTGGGCCGACATCCATTGAATTCCAATTCCAAGAAACAGCTGATGGCCAGTTTGTATAACCTTCATGATGTTTACTGGTCAAAACAATGTACTTTGCACCAGAAGCCTAAAAATATTCACATTTAGTCAAGAACTTAACTAAAAAGATCAAAACAAGACAAGCATAACCATTACATAAAGAAATAGGGATAATATTATACACATAAACCTATTTCAGACAAGTGCTTAGAAAAACAAAAATACCAAAATGTGAAATGCTGAGGTAATTGGATATTATATGAATATATCCGACCGGCACAAAGTTGACCATGATATTTACCTCAAAAAGTTTGGCCCATTCAACAGCATCAAAGAATTCTGTTGTAAACTGAGGAGCAAAATCTGCATATTGAAAATCTGGAGGGTAGTTTTGTTTCATGAAATCAGTATGTGTTGTATAGTTTTCACCTTGCCAATACCACCAAAACCATTCACCAGCAGTTCCATTCACTGATGTTCCAAAGCTAGGCACGGAAAAAACTCCCCAATGTATAAAAATGCCAAGTTTTGCTTCATCGTACCTGTATATATAATTTCAATAAATTCATTATCAGATCAGTACAATTCTTCTAGATAAAATCAGGAATTTTCGAGTTGAAAAATATCTTGAAAATGAGAAACTCATAGTAACAATGATTGGTGGTTGTGTTTAATAAGCCCAACTATGCTTGAGTTCAAAGTTGAACATCTGAAGTTCAAACCTCCACCAGTCAACTACCTAACCCCAGCTCAACTACTGTGTTTACAACAACGGGTCATCAATGTCGAACCTAAATAATTTTCCAAATTTTCAATCAAAGATTCAAAGATAGTAGTAACAAGAAAAAACGGTCAAGACAAATACCATGAACACTAATCTACATATCCTGTATATAACTGAATATATTTAGAAACAGAAACATAGCATAACTTACCACTGAGGTAAAGGTCTTGCATCAAGAGATTCCCACGTTGGATCATACTTTCCAAGTGCTAATGAACAGCATACCAAAAGTAAAAATGCAACAAGAGAGGCCATACTACAAACAATATTTAGGCGAGTCTAGGATGTTTAAGAAAATCTAAGCAAAAAAACATTAGCAGTCAGAATCAGAAATAGATACATTTCACTGTTGGAACATGTAGCACAAAAAGGGGCCATTTCCTAATAAACAAAAGAATTTTCCAGATTCGAAATTGAGCAATTCTACATATTGAGAGTGAATGCAGTTGAACTTAAATGTTTAGATAAATCTGAACAGAATCATAATGTTCTATCCATAAACAATGGTATATCAGATAATGGAGACATATTAGGAACACAAGAACAATTGAATCAAACATTATATGATAAACATTCTCGGGTAGAAATGAAAGTTGAAAATTTGGTTTTAACAAATAATTCGAATTAATGAGAATCAAAAAGTGCATGAGCATTCGGACTACTGAAACTACTATCTTTTCTTGTAAAAAATCACAATTTTGCTAAGCTTTCGTAAATTTTGGATTATAAATCTATCTTAGATAATGATTTTGTTAGACAACATATGAACATTGAAAATTCTAATAAACTGCAAGGCCAGATTCATTAACACACTACAAAATTCATCCCTGTATTGATATCCCCAAATTCACCAGAAATAAACATGGAAAATTGTGCTTTGAGTTCAATAATTTCATTCTTTATACAGCATGCTTCATTTCTTTGTTTCATAATGGATTTCTTTAACATCTGTTTGTGAAATAAATTCCCATCCAGTTTCCTTCATATGGTAGAGATTGACAACACCTCCACTGTAAGCATCACGGTGTGTGGCGTGATAAATTGAACGTTTTCCCAGATCCAGAGCATCCGCAACTTCCATATCATATTTGTATCCTGAATCCAAGACACCATAAGCATACGTCGCTCCAGACCCAACTGAAAACATGTTTCCCTTCAAACGTTGCCCATCGCTATCAACATAATAAAGCCCGGGTCCTCGTTTGTCCCAACCACAAATCATTGTACCCATAGACAACCCCATTCCCTTGTAAGCGTATACCATATTTGCTAGAATTTTTGATGCAGCGGCCACTGAAATTCTCTCTTTGTTTCTCAACTCATAAATTCTGCATTGCTTTGCAAGAACTCTTTCCCAGAACATACAGTCAGCAGCCCCTCCTGCCATTGTTCCGAGGAGATATGGGTTGATTTCGATGACTTTTCTAACAGTCTGTGAAGCAATGTAGCTTCCCGCGGTAGCTCTTGAGTCGACAGCAACAACCACTCCATGTTGAAACTTAAATGCAAGAGTAGTCGTACCATGACAAAACTTAATTTTTTCTTTCGATTTTGGATCATTGAATTGCGCTAAATATTCCTGTGGATTAATGGCTTGAGGAATTTGGAAACAATCAATTGGATCTTCAAGCGTTTCAGTATTATATTTCTGGAATCCTTTCCAGTTGCATTCTTGTAACATGGCCATCTCAGTTATTATAAATGTACAATATATCACTATAAGAAATTGAATATAACAGTATAAGGTTACAGCAATTTATTCGACACATTAAATATGATAACATGGCTAATCACATTTTCCAAAATGGCAAACAGATCAACTTCATCGATCTAATTAATGCCGAAAAAAATTAAAGAACCGTGACGATATTTCTCACACGTTATCGTTCACTTGTCCCTCATAGCTCTGCGAAATTACACTAAAATGCGGCCACAAACAAGAAAGTTACAACCGAAAACCCGACCGTAGAAAAAAAAACGGACCATTTTCTCATGTCGCCAACTACCTACCCATTGTCGCATTAAAAAAACTTGAAAATCCATACAAATATAAGAGATAAAAAGATGAAACATTTTCATGTCTCTACATTTAAAGGAGGGGGGTGCGCATTTCCAATACGTCGATAATATCTTTGTCGGCCAATTTGCGACTACCGTGTTTTTGTCTGTTTGATTGCTGTGATGCGGTGCTTTGTATATAATTTGACGAATCTTGTTCGAAATGACCATGTTCTTGAAATATATGAAGGTAAAAATGCAATTAGAACCCCAATTTTTTCACGCATGGCTGTGTATCCTCTAGTCTCGACGCAGCAGAAACGATGTTTAAGGCTTGAAATCCGTGGTCGCACACTAGTCGTTCGGTCGCAAATACGTCTTCAGAGCAGTTAGCAGTTCACTATTAGCGCACTTTTTTGCGAAAATTGTGAAGCACTTTCGCAACTTTTTTTAAGGACTGCGAAATAGCACTTTTTTCCGATTTTGAAGAGAAATAGCACTTTTTTCCGATTTTGAATGGATTAAAAATTCAATGTTAACAAATATTTTCGAGTATTAAGTTGACAAATGAGTAACATACTAGTACTTTTGTAACTCAATTCTTCATATCATAACGATATTTACCGGAATTCTAACCTATGAGATGCAGACATAGGAGATAGAGCTTTTGCATTAACGGCAAAATTCTTGTTTATAATATGATTATTATACAAGCACTGATTCCGCTTCTCCCGCAAAAAACGTTCCCGGGGCGTTTCTTTGAAGGAGATTGGTCATGTGACTATTAATGATATCGATGAATTCAAAATGACTATAAAAGTGTTAGTAACGTGTTATAGTCACTTTGGATGAATTGTGACCAAACTGCACGATTTTCAAATCAGACGAAACTTTTAGCAGCATGTCACAGATTTGCAAAATCAACAAATTCACAAAATACCATTAAGTGCCATTTTATTGTAATCACAATGTTGAAAGGACGTGGCATTTTCCGGAATTTTGCGATATTTACACAACTATTTCTCATTGATATGCGAGGACGGGTGGGCAAAATTCAATATTTTTTTGAATCGAATATTTATAGGAGTACCGAATAAACGTGGTGGAAACATTGAAAAATCGGCAACAAAGCCTTTTTACTGGTTAATTCCGTTATAATCGCTAATTGTTCACCGATCGTTTTGGCGGCGATATCTAGGTTTTGGGTAATCTATATTCCCGCCTATATCTATATTGATTTGAAATAGTGATTGAATAATTCGGCTATAAAGGCATTTCTGCGTGGTCATAAGACGAGATGACGTTAATGAACAGCCCTTCTTTTACGGGATATTTTACGTATGCGACTTAATGCTAAAAAAATTGGGCTCGGGTGCTTTTTTTTTCGAGTGCTCGAGTGCCTAATTGAGGTCAGGCGCTAATTGTAACTAATTCCCTCAAGTTTCAACGTGTTTTCAACAAAACAATACCCCGGCGATAATTATAGCTGAAATGTTACCGAGCAATTCACAATTTTATTTATGGAATTTGCAAATTCACCAGTTTCTTGACGATTTTGATATTGTCACGCCCTAATTATTAGTGCAAAAAATACTCCCCTTCTTCCGTGGCGGTTTGACGGGTTCTTTGTTCCATTCTTTAGAAAGTTCTGACACGGGGATATAGAATACTGAATCGGGAGGGTTGAATCCCTGTCCACTTACTGGTGATTTTCCGTTTTAAAATGCGTGAAACATTCTCTATTTTAAATTAAATGACGTTTCGCGGGCTAGAGTTCTCCCCGAAAATGATGTGTTCCAGACGTTAGTTAGACGATAGATAAAACATTAGATTAATAATTTTCGTGACGCCCCGTTTTCGAAAATACAAAGTTATATCGTAAAAAATTACACCCGGTATCCGAAAATACAGTTGTATCTCGAAAAATGTGTTTTGTTACATTTAAAATAAAACATTTTTGGGATTAATTTAGATCATATTTTACTTTTCACGACACCCGTTTCCGAAAATACAAGGTTATATGGCGAAAATGTGTTTTGTTACATTTAAAATAAAACATTTTTGCGATTAATTTAGATCATAATTTACTTTTCAGGACAGCCGTTTTCGAAAATACAAGGTTATATCGCAAAATGTGTTTTGTTACATTTAAAATAAAACATATTTGCGATTAATTTAGATCAAATTTTACCTTTCACGGCAACCCGTTTCCGAAAATACAAAGTTATATCACAAAAAAATGCGTTTTGGTACATTTATTTTGCATTCCCAATAAAATACATATTTTCCCTAATTAAGATCGTCGATGAATCTGTTCCTGTCGTTCAAGCTCGACACACGTTTGGACGAGTGTGGGGTGGTTTTTTGGTCGACGATAAATTAAAAAGTTGCCACACGTTATTTGTATAACGATAATAACTGAAAATTAAGGTTTTATAATAGAAGTGAATTTGTCTCAAGATGGTATTTCACGATTCCGGCCCACAGAAAATAAACACGCTGACAGGCTTGGTTATAATTGATATTCGTTTAATTTATTTTACACTATTAATAAACGCGCCACACCAATTGCGACCATATAAATTGCAGTCGCATCGGTATGGACTGTATGTTTTTGGCGCTCTCACATTTATAATAATTTTCAACAAAACAAAGCCCCGACGGTCATTAAAACTGAATTCGTTACCGAATAATTCACAATTTTATTTAAGGAATTTGCAATTTCAAGATCTCACTTGACGATTTTGATGATGTCATGCCGTAATTATTACTGCTTAAATGCCTCAAAATACAACAAATATAATCATTTTCGACGATAACAGGCGCAACAATTCGTAAACGAACCGTTATAACGAAATTCGCGATTGATTTTACCTTTCTCTTGTTTACAATTTTAACATCCCGCCGGCCATGTATGGTCGAATAAAATGTTCACATATTCGAAATATGACCCGGCCAAGGATGGAAGGGATTCCTAAAAATCTAATAGAAAGTACATACCCGAGGGTATGATATTAATATCGAGAATATTTGTGAGCATATCACAGGACGGAAATATTTTGCACCCGGCTGTTTGTTGGCAGAACAACGATACGCTAAAGTTAATTGATCGAATACAGGGAAGTATTTATTTATCATCTCACTTGCGAACATCGAGGTTTTGGCGGAATTGTACGATCATGTTGTCTTTCTTAAATAATAACTTTTTCAATAAATGTTCATTTTACTTTTGCGTCTTTATTATATGTCGGGTTTTCATTTATTTTAAATTCGAAATTGTCCGAAATACTCCAACAGGTGTATAGGTACAATAATAATAGTACTTACCAGGGAAGTTTAATACACACGATGTGTAAAGGGCGTCGTAACTCCCGTTTATTAATTATAATTTTTTTTACATTCTGCTTAAAAAACAACGGCAGTCATCTCACGTAAATCTCGCGAACAAATCTTTTTTGTTTTGTATGGCATCGTCTTGGCGACGAATTTATTGCCGACTGAATTTTAATTGTGTTTTAGGATAAGTTATTTTCTGTTTGTTGGTTTCTAAACTTTACAAACTTGGGTAGCAATTACTATTAATGTGAGATTTGTGCATATGAAATTGAATATCGCGACTGGATGTCCGATATCTGAGAATGCGTAATTCTCTTTCAACATTAATTTTCAGGATATCAGCGTTAAGGATATCAAAGAGTGCTATTCATGAATGCTGAAAGTACATGACATTACTAAACATTTTGCCAATATATGATGTTTTCTGCACGATTTAAACTAACTCGCACGCAAACCAAGGCATGTCGACATTTAAAAATTACTTGTCTTTGGGTAAGCTCTGAAATAGTATAATATAAATGTAAATGAGAAATTAGGTCACGCTAGCTCACGAAACGGGAGGATTTTCAAAGTGATGTTGTGTAATATTTCGGAGAAAAAAGTTTGAAAGGAAAGTAGGTCAACCAATCTCCTAAAGCAGGGGAGTATCGTGTGTAATATTTCGGAGGGAATTATCTTTTAAAACAGCGGGTGGTGACTTTCAAAGTGGTTCAAAATCACAAATTAATAATTATCAGATTAGGTTTAGGGATAAATCGAAAAGTTGAATTTCCAGCGCACCTAACCCTAATTAGTTGATTGCTACTTATATTTGGGGGGAGGGGTTGCGGGGATTATTTTGCACGGGATTTGTACAAACGATCCACCCTGTAACTAATATGGTTTCCAGCCTGCCTCGTGTCTGTTAGATGGAAGGAGTAACAAGTGTGAAAGTCTTTGCTGTTTACGCGAGTAAGGACACCGTGATACATTGCATGAAAGTTTTGTCCACGGCAGGTGTTAGCAGATGTCATTTCGTTGCGATGAATTCGCTTGTTTTAATTAAACATGAATTCGCTTAAAGGGAACTGGGTTAACGAAAAGGCTCCTCCTTAATTTATAATATTAACCGGAGGAGCGCTTTTTCGAGTATCTATGCCGTTTTAAATGGGTTATATGAAAGGCTAGGGCACCTATCTTGTTAAAATCGGCAAAAGCACTTTCGCACTTTTTTTTTCGACTGCGAAACACTTTCGCACTCATAATTTGCTTAGAGTTAACACTGCTTCAGAGTGTCGTACTTTGGTGGTTTGTATAGCTTTAACCCCTGGTCGTAGAAAGTTAATTCGAGGTTCAGCGTGTAGAATAAATGCCAATGCACCTACGGTGAAAAAATTAACGGGTTAGAAATATTGGTTTCTGTTTTATAGCGGTTTGAATGAAATCGTCCGCTGACTGGCTAGGCTGACGGTTAACTCGCCATGGACCACTCGCCATGCGACGTAGGTTAACGGGTATGCCTGCAACTGCACGAAGGCTCTTTTTGTAATGGGAGATGGAAAGGTGGCTGTTTCACTTACAACTTCAATAGCGAGATTGTAGATTGTATACTGTTGATTTAGTGCTCACACAATCAATTAATATGGTGATTAGTGATATACTTAGCATGCTTAGATGAAAATGATAAGTTGAGACATCCTTTGCGTGTCGAGTACCGTACGGTACCGGTATGCCTTTCGGTACCGGTATATGAGCACGTTTTCCTGTCACTTTGTTATCTCTTGCACAGTATTCTAACCAAACACATTTGATTTAATATGTTTATCCTCGCTTTTGAAGTTGTAAGTAAAACAGCCAGCTTTCCATCTCCCATTACTGCATTACAAGAAGAGCCTTCGTGCAGTTGCAGGCATACCTGTTAACCTCCGTCGCATGGCGAGAAGGATAGGATAGGATAGAATTTACATATTTATCCCGGGGAGAGGAAATCCATGGTCCATGACGAGTTAGCCTCCACCCACTGGCTACACCACCCTAGCAGTAATTTATAGTCTAGATAAATGGATCATTACAATTTCCACTTCAAGCGATATTAGTTAGGATATTCAAAAGGTCATTGGCTCCCAGAATTCAGTTCTGCAGTTAGGCCTAGTTTCTAACTTACAACAGTACAACATTCCGACGTTAAACTACCGTATAAGTTAGACTATTTATCAGTTCTATATACAGACTACTCATAGATTCTACTGTTTTAATATATTACTCTTTCCACATTATTCTGTTTTACCAGTGGCAGAATGGATTGAGAAAATATGGTAAACAAGTAAACCTATCTGCTGCGCCGCAAATGTCACTGTCAGTCTGTCCGCACAAACTTACGGTACCGGTACTAAAGCATCGTCTTCCTGGTTCGGCATATGATAAACTCATTTTTTTATGATTCTACTGCTGTCTTTTCCCTCTGTGCTACATACGAAAACATTCTTTCGCAAAAAAATAAGGTACCGAGTACCGACACTCCTGACAGCTAACACAAACGTTACGAACGAAAAAAAACAAGCAGCTCGGTTTGAGATTGGAGGACGAAAAATGTATATAATATGACTAAGCATTATTACAATGCTATTCGCACGCTAGTGTTCCCAAATATATTTGCTAGAAAGATCAATTCAATTTGTCGGAGACAGTAGTTGGTGTGCTAATAGTAAAATACAATTTTTGTTTAATTAAAATGCATTCGTTTAATACATTAGACGTTATGAACATCTTTCTCAAGCTTTGCTCGTTATTTGAATTGTATATTTCAATGAATACAGTGGTTTCATAATTGTTTACTATGTTGTATCTATGTTCTGTTAAAATATATTTACGGTTGCATTGTACAAATTATTTGTCTGTATTAAATACAGAAATTGGTATGAAGTCGAAATGAACTCCAGCTCACAAATTTGCTTCCATATTCAATGTGTCCGTTGCAAAAAAAAAAGTGGTTCAGCCAGAAAGTGGCTCATATTCCGGTGAAGATGATTAGTCAAATCGTAAGGTCAAATACATAACACATTTTTTAAAAGTTACAAATAGTTTCATTATCAATAACAGAATTTCCACCACCCCCTAAATTTGGAAACATTCTCCCTAAAATAAAAAGCGGGGGGACATATTGTGCTCTGTCAATTTCGAACTAAATTACCACTACAGTTTTATGTAGCCTACTCTATATTATATTTGATGATGTCAAATTGGGATTATTCAAATACTTGTAAGTCAGTGTTTAAGATTGTCCCAATGGATATTGCTATTTTCCGATATGTAAATTGCAATTTTTATTTCACATTATAGTTCATTTTCACCTTTTTTCATTGGAATAATTTTTTTGATTGAACAAAGCTCAAATACCATTGGGAACATTTTTGACATGTGAATCAATTTTTGCAGCGTCATGTTAAGTACAGAGATGTGCTGTTGCATGAGTTGTAAAGTGCAATGTGTGTTAAACGTTCGCCCATACAGTGCCAGGAATTGCAGGACTTCGCATGTGATGTTTATTTGACTTGCGTGTTAGCGGATTGTACAAATCCTTACCATAACAGGTTGGATGTACAAATTAGATGAGGATACTGCACTAACAAATGGATATTTTTATTTACTACATACTGACATACACAAAGTGACAAAATGTGATATAAATATGAAACTTTTCTGTTGCGTTAGTCTTTGTTTCTTCTCATAGTGAACTGTGAGCATGATAGTCTGGTTTCAAACTATACCATACCTAGCAGAGCCTAACTCTATTGTGATTATTTACACAAATTTTCTAATTCACAGAGCTTGATTAGAGTATTGCAGTACTGTATAATTTTCTCTATAAAACATGCTAGTGGCACCAAAGTCTTGTATTGTAGAAGTTGATGCTCGAAATTTTGAAATAGTTTGGCCGAATTTACAGAATGACATGCGAAATGCCACATTTATGTCACTGGATACCGAGATGAGTGGACTGGGAAGTAATTCGCATATCTTTCAGAGTAATGCAGATGATCGGTACAAAGCTCTAAGACTTGCAGCAGAAACAAGATCCCTCATATCCATTGGTATTTCATGTTTTAAATATATAGGCAACAATGAGATGAATGAAACCGATTGTACGGAAACTTCAAACATGATTAGTTACCATGCAAATGTTTATAATATATTATTACTCTGCGATGACAGTTTTACAATAGATCCTAGCGCTGTATCCTTTTTGGTGAAGCATGGGTTTAATTTCAACTTGCAATTTTCTAAGGGTCTGAAATATAAGAAAGGTGATTTTAATCCAAAGAAAAGTCGTTCTGATGATTCACATTCATCAGCAAGAAAAATCTTCAATGAGATTATTAGGGTACGGAAACCAATTGTTTTTCACAACGGTTTTGCTGATTTGGTGTTCCTTTATCAATGTTTCTATGCATCATGTCCCAAAAAACTTTCGGTATTTCTTGCGGATGTCAGCGAAATGTTCCCAAGCGGCATTTATGATACAAAAGTTATCGTTCATTTGCTCGAAAAATTTAATTCATCATTTCTGGAATATGTATGTAAAAGTTATCAGACTTTGAATCACAGACGATCTGCAAAAAGTAAGCCACATATTTTACTTACCCTGGGTGAAAATAATTCCTCTATTGAAGAATTTATTGGTTTAGTGCCATCAATAGAATCGGAAGCCAAGGATTTCAAAGTATGTTTGAATTTTGCCAAATATGGATGGTGCAAAAATAATGAAAAATGCAATTTGAGTCACAATATTTCTGATATAATTGCCCAAGAATTAATTGGTAAACGCAAGAAATCTAAGAAGAGAAAACAATCTAATGAGAGTTCTGATGCGGATGACTCAACACCTTGTAATGGGCAAAGTGACACAAAAACCATGAAAATGAATGTTGAAGAGCAAACCTTAAACCTTGAAGATAAAACAGTTGATGAAAAGCATACCCAAGGAACAGTTTGTCATAGAGCGGGCTTGGATTCATTATTGACAGGATATTCTTTTGCAGTTTTTACTGCTATTCATAGTACCAATGAGCAAAAACATAATGAAAGCGAATCCTTGACGCCTAGCACATTTTCATCCATACTCCCACATTTATGTGACTCCTTCAAATCATCCATTAAAAATAAGGTATACTTGAATGGAAAAAATAACACTTTATGGATCACGAAAAGCCATTTTTCAAAAACATCACAGAGTCATGAAGATAATATTTTAAGAATCTTTCTTGAATGATGCTGCAGTAACTGTGTTAATCGCAAATATTTGAATTTTTAGTGTAAGCCATTCAAAATAAAATTAATTCGTATATCTGCCTACTCAAAGTTGATAGGTCAAACTCAAATAGATGCTTTGCTATTAATATCGCCTCCAAAGACCAAGTATCAAAAAAATTATGGTTTTGTTGTTACCAATTTTATTTCTGCAATGCTAATTTGTGGGTGTGTAGATAATTTCTAAGGGATAGAGATTACTTTAAACCCGGAATATGTAAGATGTTTTATGCTTTCACTTAGTATAATTCTTAACAAGGTTTTGGACTTCGATGCAGTTTGCATCTAACATGACTAGTAATATGGTAACTCCGTTCCGACCGTCGTCGGGTGCGGACGTGTCAGCTTGAAAAGACTAGTGAATGCTACGCGTTGTATGTTTCGGTATCTGTAATCTGTATCGCGCATTATCAACGTGAGCAAAGCCCATCCACTAGAATTAAAGAAGTTTATGAATAAAAGATTGGATTTAAAGTTGAATGTTGGACGATTTGTTACGGGTATATTGCGAGGTTTCGGTCTTTTTATGAATCTAGTCGTGTATGATGGAACAGAGCGTAGAAAAGATGGGATCACTGCACCTGTTGGAATGGCTGAATGGTGGTCGTGCGTGGAAATTCGATATTAATGTTGGAAGCATTGGAACGGATACAATGATTTTAAAGTGAACCAACCGAAAACGACAAAAGAACCCAACACCCCAATCCATGATTTGTGCATAGACTGCTATGGAACATCCAATCCATTTACCAAGCTTGTCTTTTAGTAAAAAAAAATTTGTCACTGTGTTATTTTTGCAATATAATTGAAGTAGGCCCACAACATCACCATTTTTCGTCAGCAAGTGTTTTAATCCATATATCTGTATAGGAAAAGCACATACACGTCGCACATTTTAATTTGAATTTATAAGTTGTTGCCCGATGTTACATCGTGTTTTTGTTTTATTCTGTTTTTGGGGGACGGGCACGTACTTGTGCGTATTTAACTTTTTTATTAAGTTATGCCCGTCCTCCAGGTCCTCTGTATTTTGTTTGTCCATTTGTTGTTGTTTTGTGTTTTGTTTGTATCAGAGTGACCGAATAAAATTGATTGATTGATGGTATTATCATGAGTACCTGTCTTCTCCATAAGTTTTAGTGTGATGCTGAGCGTCCCAAATGTAATAAAATGACGAGGGGAGGTTCGTCCGACCCTCACAACATAGACGAGACGTTGGATGCCCAGTCAAGTTTATTTTTTTCAGCCAGTAAAAAAAATCGCACACAAATTAGGTTGAAATGATATTTGCAGTTCTACTAAATAAGGGAGGCCGCGGGGGACCAAAACTCGCAGCCCAGGGTTCTAATATCTAATTTAACAGATTGGTAATTTCGGAGTTTCAAATTACCTATTAATGATGGTTATGTACCATATGAATTTTGCGAATTAGCCAACCAACATCGTTTATTAATTAATGTAATGTTTATTTATCAATTATTATTAATGGTTATTACTAGAAATTACACCGACGAATGAACGTGGATCCCCTCTTGTTGCATTTCCTGCGTGATTAATTTCAAACCACCTTACGGGGCTGCATGTACTAACTCTTTCACGTCGATGTTGTTTCAAAATACTTAATCAGTTAAACTTAAAAAACACCGACAACTAAATTTAGAGTGGTCTTTTTTTTAACCTTTGCCAGACAATAATCGGAATACCCGATAATGGCGAACAACCTGAACCCAACCTGGTACGCATACTACACATACTGTGTTCATCTTGGTGCACAAACTACAGAAGCACCAAATTTACTAGGAAATAAAATCAATAACTTTTAGGTATTCGTTGAACCCATATCAAAAATGTGAGATCAACATAGAGGACTTGCACGGGTCACGTGACATTGTTTACTGGACGGCAATAAAACAAAAACGTCCATTTGGCTCCTGTCAGTTGCAAGTCGGATTATTCGTTTCCGTTTTGTTTGGCTGTTGAAAATGGTTATTTCGTATTGTTCCGCTGGCTGTACGTATAGTATAGACAACGAAATGGATCTTCAGTTATATTCCACTGTTTTCAAAAGATCCGGAACGTCGCGCAATGTGGATATCATCTATTGGCAGGACTGCTTGGTGTCAAGTCGAGAAGCCATCTCACTTGTGCTTCACTGTTTGCGGACAGCACTTCGTTGATGGTGAGTCATAATGTGCCGTTATCAATTTTTTTAAATATTCATACGCTCCCTCATTTCAATGGAAAGCAGATGACAAACTACTGTTATTGGTAGGCCGAGGCGTAGGCCTACTTGCAGACTTGACTCGTGTAAGGTTATTAATCAATAATTGCCATAAGGTATTGTTTCGCTAGTTAGCAGGTAATCTATTAGTAAGTGTGAAAAGTTGAATAGATAACTAAAGTTTGAATTCTCCATCTAAGAATACGCTCGCCACCGCATCTCTGATCCCCCTGGGAGTTTCACAGGTTCCAATCCCATGCGGGGATAGTTATGTGCGAGGGGATTGCAGCTCTCCTCCCATTGAGGGTGGTTCACACGACCGCTGGTCGATTACCACATCCCCCATCATCAAGTCCATGCTTCTAAAACAAATAACTGGCTAACTAATCCCGACATAGAATGGTAATCGTACGATGTTGCACCTTGCAATCTGTCCCCAACCACAGATAAATTCTATTCTAAAAACCACCCACATTGGTAGGCATAGTTGCATTTTAAATTGAAAGAAATCTTCATTAATGGTCACTTCTGATTGTTGTCTGATTGTTTTATTAGTTAGCAGGTAATTTATTACTGATCTGCTACACAAACTTGGCACTGTCAAATGATGATTAGTGTTTAATTTATTTTCAGGAAAAAGGGAAGATAACCCTTTATCAGCTGCTTATATGTCCCATCGATATTTGAATTTTCGCCATCTCCAGAGAAGAAGAAAATAGTTAGAAAAAGGGGGGTTTTGAAGAAAGGCAAAAGGCAGGATCATTTCAACAAATTCTGTTAACTGCAATAATACTTTACAGTTGTTAGCATAAACATTTAATGTGTCTTTCAACTAGACCTACCACACATTAAAAGAAGCCGCCTACACCCCTTTTCACTAGAACCATAATACTGTAAAATATTTGATAGAAATTACCCCCTATGCATCATATCTTCCATTTGAAAGGGCCGTGGAGGCAGATACATTTTTCACTCTAAATTATGGAATGTTACTTCCAGGTTATCTTATCCTTGCCTATAGATATCTTGAGGTCAGTGACTCCAACTGACCCATGCATGCCACACTGAAAATTCTCTTGTGTACCGATAAAATTAGGCTGTTGGAGCCTTCAGACCTTGAAAACAGTCGAATCTGAGCACGATGGATTCATGTGAAACACGTAATATGCATTTATAGGCAAAAATATCCCATTCTGAGCAGCACCGATCCACAACCTCTCGCCTATGGAATCAACACGGCGGCGGTGGTGTGGCTCAACGGGCTAAGCGTTAGGAATACGCTCGCCACCGCATCTCTAATTACTCTGCGTGGGTTCGCAGGTTCGAATCCCATGCAGGGATGGTTATGTGCGAGAAGATTGCTGGACTCCTCGCCGTCGTTGGGTGGTTCACGTAACCGCTGGTCGGTTACGGCTTCCTCCACCACCAAGTCCATGCTTCCGAAAAAAAAAACAATACAGTAAAAAACTAATCCCATACCCGACTTGGAATGGTAACCGGACGAGAGGACGTGGTTCGCCATATGGATAAGCCGTCTTATCGGCTTTCCTCTCCCCCGGGATAAATATGTAAATCCTATCCTATCCTAACACATTAGACAAATTGGTGTACTGTGCGCATTCACAAATCTTTGCGGATCAAGTGTGCCTTTTGACTAAAGAAAATTTAGCATTAAAATGGTCAATCTCAATATCAACCTAGTATCTGCAGATAAAACCAATTGTTTTTTAAAAATATATTTTTGATGTGCTTTATTTTTCAAATATAATTCATAATCACTGTAAAGTGTGTGATACATTTGGTACCATGAATACCATTTGCAAATTAGCTTGGGTTACACTCCTCTCAAATAAAAGTTTAGACTCTTAAGTCATATCTCATAATATTCTTTAAACAAAATGTTGCGGCTAGTCGGCTACCCATCAGAATTTTCTTTCAGATCACAAAGTCGCAATATTACGCCTCGCTAAGTTGCAGTGGCAACTGTATCTGGTTGTAGTATCGGTGTCCAACTTTAGACTGAAACCTTCACTACCAGACCCACCGAAACAATTTTTTTTTCTTGATAGGGTCGTCTTGAAGTTGCTTTCGTTAGAGCACAATGGACACTTTATCTCCACCAATCCACCAAGCACCATTAGGATAGGATTTATCTGGGGGGGGAGCCAATTATTTGTTTCCAGAAGCATGGACTTGAATGGTGGGGAATGGTCGTAACCGATCAGCGGTCATGTGAACCACCCTCGTTGGGAGTAGAGCTGCAATCCTCATGCACATAACTATCCCCGCATGGGATTGAAAGCTGTGAAACTACCAGAGTGATCAGAGATGCGGTGGCGAGCGTATTCTTAGATGGCGAATTCAATTGAATTCTGGTTATTATTAATTCCTTACACAAGTCAAGTCTGCAACTGCAAGTAGGCCCACGCCCATGCCTACCAATAACAGTAGTTTGTAATCTGCTTTCCATTGAAATGAAGGAGCTTGTGAATATTTAAAGAAATTGATAACGGCACACTATCACCACATTATCACTCACCATCAACGAAGTGCTGTCCGCAAACAGTGAAACACAAGTGAGATAGCTTCTGGACTTGACACCAAGCAGTTCTGCCAATAGCCAATAGATGATATCCACATTGCGCGACGTTCCGGATCTTTTGAAATCAGTGGAATATAACTTAAGATCCATTTCGTTGTCTATATATTATACGTACAGCCAACGGAACAATACGAAATAACCATTTTCAACAGCCAAACAAAACGGAAACGTATAATCCGACTTGCAACTGACAGGAGCCAAATGGACGTTTTTGTTTTATTGCCGTCCAGTAACAAAGTCACGTGACCCGTGCAAGTCCTCTATAAGACTACAACATAGTCAAATGTGCTGTATTTACGATATATATAGATTACAGGTTTACCAAGAAGCATTAGGCTACATAAAAAATGGTAAAATAAAGATCAATTCAGCAATATCTACTTAGGACTTGGTGATATGCATCTGTTGATGATTTTATGTGTTTGTTTCGGAAGTTTAAGGACAGAATTAATTGTCGTTGTTGGGGATGTTTTAGGAAAAGGTTGATTGGAATAGGTTTTCATAAAATGGAAAGGTTTGAGATTAGTAGAGAAGTAGGAAAAATACTTCCATGTTGTCTTCATTTGACAACCACGCCACAGAACTTCTCCGATAAATATACGCAGCAAGGAAGAGATTATACCTATCTACACACTTAAAAAACTATGTCACATGAGCGTCATATCATCGAATATCAGTAAAGGAATAGTGCAATGGGAAAAGACATATAAGGCATAACTTTCCGTAATTTGCAATCAAATAATCTTATTGTAGACTATATATTCAAAAACATTTCGTCACGCCAACCGCAGTCCAAAACTTTTTGTCTCTGGCTGAGCTTAGATACCAATTGACACTCATGTAAACTGGTAAGAGGCAGGTTTCATATATTGAAACGCCACGCGATGGAGCAGGTAATATGGGTATTCATCCCCCAACTGTCATTTGAGTGGGTACTGCTGTTTTTATTATTGCAGATGATGCTGATCTTACTGTATTACAGATTTACTGGCAGCACCGATTTAAGGATGTCAAGTGATGGATATAGATCAGGGGTTCCCAAACCGCGGCCCGCGGGCCAATTACGTTCATCTTTGTGCGTCAATTGTTAGATGCCGTCAATTGTTACGTCATTACCACAATTCAAGCCCGTGTATAATCATAAAAATTCAATTATACCGGCACCCTATATACGTACCGGTATTATAGGATTACGTACGGCAGTATTTTAGTTATCAGCCCTATATTAAGAAAGCTTAAAGATGTCACAAAAACGGAAACTAGACACTGAAAACAGACGTTTTTTGGATAAATGGCAGCGTTCTTATTTCTTTATTGAAAAGAATCAAACTTCAGCGATTTGTCTTCCTTGCCAACAAACTATTCCTGTTCTGAAAGAATACAACATCAAGCGCCATTATGAGACGAAGCATTCTTCAAATTATGATCATTTGACGGGTGAGCGGCGTATTTCAAAATTTAATTCATTGTTAGATTCATATAAAAGTCAAACGAACATGTTCAAAAAAAGTCAAATAAAAGTGAATCCACGTTATTGACCAGTTATATTGTAGCCCACAACATCTCTAAAAAAGAATCGTCCGTTTGTTGAAGGGGAATTTTTCCGCGAATGCACGCTGCAAGTATTGGATGCCATTTCTAACAAAACAAACCATGATTCGCTATCTGGGGTCATCTCGTACAATCTCTGTGTCATTGGATAATATTGGTAGTTCAGCTGCCTAAGCCGTACTCACCAGAGATACCAGTGTTCTAAAAACTTCAACTACAAACTTAATTAGATATCAAACCTTGGGTGGTGCTGCTTAATAATCAGTTCCTAGCGACTTTGCTTCCCAGTAAAAATGTGTGTCAATTTTACTTTTCTTCCTAATTTTGTTTGTTATTTTTACTGGATGGAAAATTAAACTTGACTATGATATGAGTAGCCATTTATACGAAGCCGTATTTCAGATGAGCAAGTAACTTCATTAGTAGCTATCAGTTGCAAATCCTTGTTGAAAGTCGTACTTGGTATTTCTCGGGTATTCTATCATCTAACTATTATACTTATTAATTTTATTACATAACAAACTGCGATACTGCGTGTATCTAAAATCAATCTTGCGGCCTATTTTGATGCCCATTTTTCAAAAATTTTTCAGGGCGCGTTCAAACGCCAGCCGTTACGTCACGCTCTTTTGGTCACTCCCCTTCACTGGCCCGCGAGTATCCTCGTCTTGAAATTTTGGCCCGCGACTAAATGAGTTTGGAAACCCCTGATATAGATAAACAAGTTGGAAACCAACACGCAATATTACAAAACTTACTTCCAACACGCGGTTTGAATGAATGAAAAAGCAGAAACTAGTATTCTTTAGAACAGCATACAAATTCTATGAAATGAAATCCTACACAAAAGCTCGTCAAATCCTATAGGTCAATGAACAAGTGGAATTTGATACATGTGCACAAAAACGTGCGCATTACGTGCAACCGAAGCACGCAGGAGAATGTGTGTGATGTTCTAGTGATCAACATGTTTGACTCAACTATGTTGGCATAACAGATGCACATCTCGGTTTCGCATACGCATACCTTCTATCTCCACAAGGATATATTAATTTGGCCAAAGTCAATGTTGCACCTGAAGAGTTCCGGTTCTTCCAAAAGAAAACACGTTACACATCGTTAGATACCAGTGAGTGGTTTTACATGGCTTCGTCCGGAGTGAAAGTGGAGGTCGAATATTCCAATCCATTTCAACTACTAAAATGTTTTCTAAGTCCTTAACCTCTGAGCAGGAAAACGAAATGCCCGAAGCAACCCAAATGCAGTTTCAAGAGTGCAAAAGAAAGTGGCTAGATGCTGTCGATGGGTCTTGGCTTATATCGGTGAAATAACCTACCATTTATTCTACTAAAATTGAATTTCTGACATTGTAAGGAGATTTAATGTTACTATGTATCCAAATTTAGCCCATGTAGTCATGAAATAATTGTTTATATTAACAAAAAGGTGCTCCCGAAGTATCCGTACCAAGATGGCGCACAACCTTAACATTGTAGTGTACCAGATTGAGATCCAGGATGTGCTTCATCTTGGTACGAATACTTGAAAACACTTAAAAAAAAATTGTTCAACATTATATACTCCACACCCATCTGGGTATCATTAATTATGTCATCGACCTTATATCTTAAAAATAAAATTATGTCCCAAAACAGTGTTAAGGCCCGATTCATACGGACTGGAAGCACCATGTATTTTTTCGTATATTTTCTATTTTACTACAAGGAGAATTTTATTTGTATAAGTATTTCAAAGCTTAGAGATAAACAAAGAATCCGTTGTTATTTGAAAGCGAAGTATTTTAAACGCGCGAGCAACCGCGTTCTCCGGAATATTAAAAACTTTTTGAAACTTGTTTTTTCACAATTTAAAAATGGCTTGAAATGAATAATAGTACAAAATTGTCGAGGCTTGGGGCCCGCCGTCTTCTGCCTACCTTACTAAATGATAATGATGAATCCGACCTGCCAGCAGTTTTCGAGGAAAGAATCCGCGTGGTAAACTAGCGGGACTTTGGATGAATAAAATAGAATACAGGTAGGTAAACAATACAAAAGAGTTTGAATCTATCAAGCTATTTATTGATGATAAACATATTTTTAAACTATTACCGGTACAATACTCAGTATTTCACAGCCCTAGGTTCGTTGATCCCGTGACGTGGTATCGAGTTAACTAATTTGACTCCAGATTGATTTCCAACTCATCCACTACAAAAGTTATCGCGTTGGTATTTGTGTGGATATCGTGCGAATCATCGTAACTCTGTTCTATTCACCCCTAAGTGACAAACTAGATTAACCTATATATATCCATTCTTTTACAATATTTCGCGTTCAAGATCAGAATTGTGGGAAACCACATCCAAAGTGTCCCTGTCATTGCGTGTCACAGGGAGGTGATATTGCCGTGACTTGTTATTTCGGCGCAATCGCCGTCCACAGATAACAATACTGGATACACCAAATGCAAATGCGATGACTCCCGGCCCAATAAGAGCATACAAATACGTTGCGGCTCCTACTATTATCGTGATTGTTCCAATAGCAGCGAGAGCAATTCCGAAACCAATACAATATTGTTCCCGTTTCTCAAGTTCCCGGGGAGTTACCGCTTTGCTGCGTAGTCTGGAAAAGATAAATTTCATTAAAACCCGATTGAATTATGTAGCCTACGTGATCGGCCATAGCCTAATAGACTACAAAACTAGCTTTTCGTTAATTCAGGCTGCTATGAGCGTTTGGGGTTTGCCCAGTTGAAATAACCTTTTTGTAACTGATAATGAAATGAAATGTATCGAAATTCGAATAAATCATGTGATATATTTTTTTTATTATAAATAAAAATTGAAAAAAATCGTGGTTAAATTACAATGAGACGACTAAAGTCCTCAAATAACAATAAATTAAATAGGGTTGGGTTGAAAACAGAGAAAATTTCGCCGCATTTCAGGCACTTCAATTTTACTTCATTTGAATTAATGGTGGCACATTTTCATACTGCAACGTAGAATAATCATTTTAACCAATGTTAGGGGAAATTTCGCTTTCAATAGTAAAATAAGGCCGCACAGAGTACAATGTTAGAAAATTATTTTTTTATTCCTAAATATAAAATCGAATTAAACACGTTTCGCACGACGGAGCATATTTTCAGTCAAAATCAATAGTTGTTGTAACGGACGCGTCAAATTTGACAATTGCTTCATGATCCATCCCCTCGACAATTTGCTGTATATGGAAATAGCTGTCCGCGAGGCGCTAAAGCAATCATCATTGAACCTAACAACAATATCCTCCCACAACTAATTATGTTTCTGTATATTCAATATTACTAATACTCATCAATATATTATTACTCGTACTGTATAGTGTTATTAGGTATTGCTGCCAATACGAATCCCCCAAAGACAACACCATCACTTCAGATCAAGTGTTTGAAATAATTAGACTAAGTTTTTCTAACTTACCCATGAAGTAACTCAACTTCTACCATAATATCGCTTGGTACTGCACCTTCTTTTTATACCCCAACACTCCGTTTTGTCGGTATTTTACGCCAAATACTATTTCCAAGTTTTCAATTTCAGAAATTAATGTCGACTGCTTGCAATTATGTAGGCTATATCACTATTACATCCATCACATCAAGAAGTACAGAGTGTGAAAACACTTACCGCATTCATGATAATCGACTTTGTTTGGCGATCTACCTTCTACAAACAATATTGTAAATAGTAGCTATTGTCATCTGAGATAAAAACTAACAATAACTCGTGTCACCTCTGACGTAGTTATATATATATTTACAAACTTACCTATTAATAAAAATAAATAAAAAAGTAATAAAAATACAATATATTGTATATAAACATACAATTTATAATAAGAATAATGCAAAAGATTTAGATTGCAAAACGCACGATGAAAGTATACAGCTGAATATCAAATTTTTTGTGGTAAACACTTCTGTCAACGTTTGCTGTGCGAGCGACAATGTATTCAGAATTGATTTTCATTGTTCACGATAACAGACACTTTAGTAGTATTCATAGCCGGAGTGGGTGAAAGTGCTTCGCTTCGCCGATGGCTGGAAGCCTACCTAGCTATTTTACTTTTAAACAATAAAGAGTGAAAGAGCCCAATTGTGAACGCATTAATATATCTATGTTTAATACTTCAGGCCAGGTATCTTACGATTTAGCTCTGTCAGATGAGTTCATCATTTAATCCACTACCACTCACGTAGTGTAACATAATGAGTAGTTTATGTAGCCTACGATATTCATTCAAAATAGCTCGAAATTGAAGTGGAAGAATATTTAATGCCCATTTTTACATACAAAAAGTACAAATTCATGTGTCTATCTAGTTATAGATTCGAGATGAATGCTTTGATTCTTGAAAACATATGACTATGGCCTAAATTACTCTAAATAAACTTCGAAAATTATCGAACCTGACAATAAAGTTTTATTTCCAATTTGTGTAACCTGTGACCGATTCGTACGTTGGAGGTGCTGCATTGGTACCAGGACTGGTGTATCCATATGGCGGTGACACCGGAGCGTTTGGATCAAAATAAGAGGATGAATTGTCTCCGTATTGATTTAACCCTGCATTTGTGTATGCTTGAGGAAGCTGCGTTTGTCTTTGAGCCTCCGCGTGACTTGTTTGTGGCGCCCTTGAAGCATTGACGTACAACTGATAGTACCTAAAACTTCCACATCCACATAGAACACTCCATACGATTAATGTAGTTCCAGGTCCAATGAGATAAAATGTTCCAAGTACGATGGCCACAATTATCATAGAAATTCCACCAACAATGAACAAAATGGCAAATAGCAGGCAACACTGCTGGCGCCGGAGCAAATTTTCCTTGCTTAGTAGTGATACGTTCACTCTGAACGAAAACAATTACACATTTACGAGTTGACAAATTTTTACGCCATTGTCGTGCGGATAGCAGTTGGTAATAAACCTCAATACAGGGGAGGGTTAGTGAAATAAAACGTGTCATAAGATAAGAAAAATCGCACTTCAGAAGTGTGTGCACCAATAGGAAGGTAACTAATTTTGTCCGCCCACTTTACATCAAGTTGTGTAACGGGACTGAAGCCTATGGGCAAGGGTTATATTCACTCGGCTAACACAGACAGAACTTGTAATAGAACTAGAATAAGGAAAATCAAAATAAAATTATGGCCTAACCCTAACCTGGTACATACACTATGGGAGTACCGAAAAATCTATTTATGTTCAGCTGCTTACCTTCGCCCCGTCCTTCGCACCATATTGAAGTTTTATCCGATTCGATCCAATTGTTAAAGTGTGTTTTCTGGAAAACTGAAGAACTAGCAAAAAAAAATATAACATATTTATGTATTATATGGGCCATCTTGGAACTCAAATATTGCGTTTATGTAGATAGATCAGATATTTTAGTTTGAACTTCGCCATGAAACAGAATAATGATTACAACACACAAGACGAACACATGGAAATTCGAGGAAACTGACAAAACACCGAATGGGGTTTGAAAACATGAGTAATCTTACCTTGTGACACTGAGTATAAGTAAACAGGACGATGAGGTACTCTAATCACACTTTAAATTTGTGATATGTTAACTCTGTGTTGTGTTTAACATGGTCTTATTAGACATTTTCTTAAATGAGTGAGGTATTATAACCTACCATGTTATTTGCAGATGGGTAATTGTTTTTGAGCATACTTTTATGTATGAATTTCTCAACTTCCCCATATAGCATTTGCTCACGGCATTTATAAATCTACAATTTTCTTGTTTGTAGTTTAATTCAAAATCATTTTGCAATATGTGCTTTGGTCAAACTTCATAATCTTATACTAGATCTCTCACGGGATTCTAGGTAAACGGCGATGATGGAAACTCGCATTATATAAACTACTATCGCAATATATTTCCACATGATATTAATTTTAAAGTTCGAACTTCATCTCAGGCATATTCGTCTTATACCGTATAATATAGCATACGTTGCCCATACTTGTCCCTCATGAACAAAAGTCCAATCGGTGACGATTCAAGTCCCGTGACCTATTGTTACGGCATGACAAAGCATAATATTGTTCATAACGTGATTTTATGAGTGAATCATATGTTACGACGAATACTTCAATTTCATGTGAAGATTTGAATACTGTTTGTACGTTTATTGCATTGTAACTACCATCAGACGAGTTGGCATAGAATAACATAACTGATATTAACATATAACACCTACTTCGAAACGCTTATAAGCTTATTTTCGCACTCAAGTCTTATTAACTGTGTTCGATAAAACCTCTACAGAAAAGGCCAACAAAATGGCGATTGGAATTATTTATCTACCCCTACTCCAACATATACATTATTCAGTGTGTCACATTAGTATTTAATAAATATCATGTGATTAAGAAGTTGGCGCCATGCTTTAAGAGTCGCATGATAAGCGGTATTTTGAACGAAGAAATATGCAACATTTTAAAAACATTTCACGTACCGCTGGCTCACAACTTCATATATCGTGCCTGCAAATTTCTATTCAAGTTTTGGCAATTTTCTGAGAGAATACTTAAATTGCAATCAGGCGATTTCCTTCAATGCGTTCTACAATTTAGTCGGAATGTTTTACTTAAAAACCTACAACTCATCTTTATACCGATCCCTATGTTCATACCTGTTAGGAAATAAAGATAGCGACATATGTTGAGAATGAGACTGATATTACTAGTGTAGAAATATTTAGGTGCCGATTTTTATTGAATGAGTTTACACGATGCTTGGCTCAAACACAATTCTAAATGAATTAAAGAAACACATATAATGGTACTGTACTGGTAGAAAAACGAACTAATCTGCACAACACGCACGATATGATTTGCATGTTTGGAATAAAAAGGACGAAAATAAAAAAGCCGAAAAAACTCATATTTTTTGAATAAAAAGGAATTTTTAATTAAATTGTATAATTACTACACTTACTTCGAAAAAACTAAAACAGCAGCAGCTTTTCAATTCAGACTCGTTTCCCCGGCGTACGTTCTGAACAGAAGTATGAGTCCACTTCGAATCTACAAATGCGAGAGAAGACATCCAGGGAGAACGCAACCTAGCCTACCGAAGACAAAAGGCGTCGTGATAATAAAGCTATTGTAAAAACTTTGTCCACTAGTTATAGAAGATAGAACTTGGCGGCTCATGTTTCGTTCTCGGTGATTTAAAATGGTAGCTTGACAAATGGCTGAATTTACTGCCCATTTCGCATGATTCAACACACGGGTATCGTGGAGAATGACGGGTATTTATTTAAAGAGCTTAGTCTGCATAGAAGAGACAGAGGACAAGCCGCTGTTGGGAATATGCATACGATAGACTTTTGCTGGGTGGAAATTAAAAATGAGGATTGCCTATAAGTTGACTTGTGAGAGCTATCGAACTATTTCATACAAAACAATCATGAAATTTGTGCGCACCTCTTTTTAGTCTTGTTCGTACAACTCATAATAGCAGAGGTTGGGACAGGGTGTTCAATGGAATGGACGCGCAAATCAAGTGCCAATTTAGTCCGAAGATCAGGCGTTCATAAATGCGAAAACTAGCCCAAGACTAGTGGATCCAAGTTGAGAAAAATAAACAGAAGTCAGACGCGCGGAAGTCCATGACAGTGCTACAATCTGTACTAATAGTTTTTTAGACTCATTATTAAAGCTAAAAACCAGCTTTTCATTGAATATTTATGGGTTTGCTGCAACTTCGAGTACCCTGCTATACATATGCCTGTCCGATCGTGCAGTTCATAAACAACGGAGTTGACAACACAGATTTGAAACTGGAAGAACATTATTGCTCCAACTGCCGGCCCACTGTCACACAGAAACATTTTCAAGGTGGCCACAAACCTATTAAATATTACTAAAGTTATTGAAAAATTTAGTTTCATTTGTGTCGCTATAGTTAAATTTCAATTGTGGCAATGAACTATGATGCTGTGTTTTGTTACTAAAGGGGAATTTGCATTCTAAATATTAAAGTGAAAGTGTCTAATTCTGTAAAACATCGTTTTTTCCCTCGCATGAAAAAGTTATTGGGCAACAGAATTTTTGTGCAACGAAAATGGGCCACGAAAGAAAAATAGGTTGAGAATCATGCGAACAAGTTAAGCATGTAATCATTCGAATATATAAATTATAGATGAAAGGTTTCGGGCTATACGTTTCATTCTATTTAAAATTTATATTTCTGTGTGTTTCAAGAGCAGTTTTATGAAATTCAGACATGGCTTTGAAAGTGCTGCATATATAACATAATATGGAGATTTTGTGTATTTCAAATTGAAACTTTAATATTTTCTACAAATCAGTCGGAATGTTTTAACTCATCTTTATACCGATCCCTATGTTCATACCTGTTTGGAAATAAAGATAGCGACATATGTTGAGAATGGGACTGATATTACTGGTGCGTAGAAATATTTAGGTGTTCTTATTAATTACAATTCAGGGGTGGGCAATTACTTTACTGAGTGGGCCAGTTAGAGATAATAGACTTGGAGGCTCAAAACTCAATATCAAAACTATGTATAAAAAAAAATCTATTTATAAAATCTAGTCCAACAGCTACGCTAACGTTTGTATAATAATGAGCACAATTTAACAATCGGGGTCATTATGCTGTTATTTTCATCGATATTTTCAACAAAAATTTATATCCATAAAAATCATGGTCATAATTTTAGCAGACACGAGTGGGCCGGATGAAACAATTTGATGGGCCAGATCCGGCGATTGATCCGTTTACATTCTGATTCACCTTCCTTTCTCAACTTCTCAATAATAGTCGGCATCTCTGCCTCGGTATTTTCCTACATTTATTCATTCTTTTTTCTTCTGCTACATTGCAATATAAATTCAATGTATTACTAAATATTTAGCCTTCAGCATATTATATCAATTTCAAACGTTTAGCTGCACCGCAGCACAGAATCAGAACATCAATTTTCACAAGTCGGCGAAAGTTTCTCTGAAGCAAATAACCCAAATTTTGCAAACAAACAAATGAGGTACATGAAAGGCCCAAGAAACTTTCCACTGTCTTCCAATTTATTGCAACTACTCACATCTGCCACCACATTCAGAGTACAGCAGGTTATTGCGCAAAACAAGTGACATTAATGAGCGAAAAAAGGAGACATAGATTCATTTCATTTTTGAAGCATCATCATACGAAGGTGGGGGTTCCGTTGGTACATTGCTGAGTGGTGGTGGCTCACCCAGCGTAGGCGTCAAAGTTGGATGAGATGTTGCTGGGCCTGGAACCCAGTACGTGGATGTTACAAATGAGCCTTGTTGATTGTGATATAATTCTGCAGAGCTAGATTGTTGACGTATTAGAATTGGCGGATGGTTTATGTACGGTGTGTTTACGTCAGTTGGGCACTGGAGGTTAGGGGTCGTTAACATTTGTCCCTCCGTCCTATTTGCTTCAAGAGTTTTTCTATGCCCTGCAAATATTAATAATCCGCCTGCAATAATCACCATAATACCAGGTCCAATGATAAACACAGCAGAGATAGCGCCAGCAACCAAAATTGCCAGTCCTATGGCGCTGAGCACTAAACCAATTGTGGAGAGTGTTCGCGCTCGTTGTAAAAGAATTTCTTTTGGCGGAAAGCTAAAATAAAAATAGAGGTATTTCAATAGCGACATAATGAAACAAATATAAATCTCGAAATTTAATACCGTGCCCACCATCTTACATAATTTGGCAATTCTGAGCCCAAAAGTTCACGGTACTTGCAATCTAGTAGATCATAAAGCAGTGGCCGCGTGTACAGCGCCTTAAACATTTAAACGTTAGGTATCAAGCAACTGAATTCTCACGCTAAGATTTTTCAACCCATGTTATTACATTACTTTCACTGAAATGAATAAACTCACCCAGAATAGTTTACATGTCCGGTATGCATCTGGAGTTCAATTTCCAAGCATGAGCTAGGTAGGTTAAATAACGTCGGCTGGAATAACTATAAATTATTCTGCAAATAACTGTAACTGCAAAAACGGCAAATAATTACCAAAATTAATATGTTCAAAATAGAACTTGTTTAACACAAAAATAAACCCGGAATCGTACATTATAACTTAGTTACGATTCATATTGACCAGATGTTCTACCAATCCGTTAAGGCATTCTGAACTGAACTGATCAATGTACAAATCACAAGTACATACTTCGTGACTTGGTTCTAGGCATGTAGTTGCAATATTTTATTAGATTATGGCTACCTTGTCTCTATTGATGATTACACATAACGCTGGTTTTATAATTCCAATACAATATATTCAGCTATTTAGCAATCATTTTCCAATGTTTAAACTTGGTACGGAGAGAGTTACGAGTCATACGGATTTAGTAAACGCATATACGATATATGCTTCAACCATGTCTAACAAGATAGAGATCGGAGACCGCCGACTTATCGATCTTCCGCATGTTCGTTCGCTCTGACTCAATAGCGACACCGCGTGTTCCATCACTAATTAAATATCAACTCACTAATTATACGACATAAGATAATTCATCCAATCAATTAGGAGCAGATTCAACCTCGCTTTCGTGAGATATCGCGTAACATACGAAAGTGTCTAACAGACAGACACACAGATAAATACCTATCAACATACTTACCGATCGAGATCGATAAATAAAAAGCATTCTTAGTACCTTTAACACTGTCAGTTGACATACAAACAGGCATATCTTATACAGTTAGACGCTGATGTATATAATTTGTATGAATCTTCCTTTCTCCCTTTTCTCGATACTGTTCATATTTGTGATTTTTCTCATAATTGATGTCATAATTTTGCCCTCATTTACAAAGATTTGATCGAAATGGAAGATGTAGCAATACTTGAATAGCTTTCACTTTTTCATCGACACTAATCACATTGAAACCTAACCCCGATTCATGCATAGTCCGCCGACAATCACCTTGTTAAAGCGTACGTGATACGTATTTGTTGTCGGTTCGTTTGGTAAACCTGTCGTCTGCATTAGTTACTAGTTGTCCACATGCCTGTATCGTTCAGATTAGCTTTCACGCGCATCAAGTTCCGTTCCACACGATCGCTTGCAACGCAGCATTGAATGTGCGCTCGTAAGGTTTCTACATATTTGTAATCGCACGAACTCGACTTGTGCTTTGGCGCGCGTTTGGCTCAATCATTAAAACCAATAACACGTTAAATATTACCTAATGCGCTTCCATTGGCAAATCAACAGGTATGAAATTGATATTAGAGCACTCAATCAAAAACGAAGCTGAAAGGAATATACCAAAATGTTGTGATCTGTGAGTGGACGAGTTCGATTCCTGTTGGGATAATTATTTGCGAAAGGATTGCTGGACTCTGGACTTAGTGCTCCAATAAGTTGTCAAAATCTGCTATGTAGTAAGAAAAAAGATATGTAAACTGAAATTTAAATATTAGGAGTATCAAAGCAAAAGCAATTATTAGTCTGGTCCCATTCCAGCTGCAGTCAATGTCAACTATTTTGTGAAGGAATCCACCGGAAAAACGTGAAAGCAGAACTGGATGACGATAACAACCCCAGGGCACGTAATACTATAGTAACAAATACTAGAGAATTTCAATACATTTCGTCACCTTAAACTTCACTGTCGAAATTATCCAATGTATTATGAGTTGGCGTCCTGCTCAAATTTTGAAAGGAAATCATATAATTACTAAAAGACCCTAGTTATATAAGTTTATCCACAACACATTGTTTATGTTCATGTAATCAACATTTTGTTATGTTTATCAGACTAAGTGTTATTTTGGTATGACGAAGCGTTAGTATGTAACAAGACTCATGAGCCACCTATACAATACATATGTAAAATAACACAAAACTACATAAGCAAACTCAAAAATATTTTTAGGTTTCCAAGCGGGCAGAAAAATTGAAATAAACTATACAATTAAACATAGCCCGCCATCATCGACGACATGCTGCTATATGGACTAAAAAAATTCCGATTGTAAAGAAAGTTTCCACTAAATATATTTGATCGATTCAAACTAAGTTTGACCTATTCACTGGCCTGACCTATACTATTTCTCTGTGACTACTCAACTCCCTGAACCCGGTGTCAATTTGCTCTGCACTTGCAATTTTAAGAAATCACCAGTATATTTGACTGTTAAGCATCGAAAGGATGTCGCTGTTTCATTATCATTGTTTCATTACCATACGTCATTTTGAGATCATGTATGCAGTATTTTTATCCAGTCAATTGTGCTTCTATTTTATCTAACCCAGTGCTCTTCAACAGGGGTTCCGCGGAACCCTAGGGTTCCGCAATACATGCAGTGGGGTTCCGTCAGTTTATAGGGTTTTTTAGGGGTTCCGCGTTTTTTTTTAGGGGGAATCATTTCTTGCTTCAGCATGTTGATGCGTCGTTGCAAAGTTGTATAAAGAGTGTAGACATGAGTATGAGAATTCAAGACTATTGCAAAGGAAATGCAAGAACAACCTAGTCATTAAATTTCACGCTTGTTGCCTTCTTTCTGTTCCGTTGTTGAAGTAGAAATATTTGAATTATAAATATTTCGTGTTTTATTTTAATTTTGTTAATTGGGGTTCCATAAAAATCGAAAAATTATTCAGGGGTTCCACAATGACAAAAAGGTTGAAGAGCACTGGAGACTCTAACCTTAGTAAAAAACGTGAATGGGATACTCAATGTATATATACAACTAATTACTATCCGCTTTCCCATCCCGTCTCAGTCCGTTATAGTTGACATCAATCCCTGTATTGTTTGACTTAACATTAAGTTCACTTTTGAAACAGATTTTACGTGCACTGTAGCTTGCCTTGAGCAGGTGGGTAACAAACATTTTTAAACATATATGATATATCCGATTGGCAATACCATTTTTTCAACGAACTGCCAATTTAACCCAAATAGTAAAGTTTTGTCGTTCGAAATTCATGCGTACCTACCGGCGGGGCTGTGGAGTTGGTTAAAAATACCAATGCTTCCGGCTATAGTTCCGGAGCCACAGCATATTTAACCTGTGGCTCCAGCTCCGAAGCTCTATTTTTGCAGCCCCGGCACCATACCATCGATGTTTTTTGCTATTAAAACTACAATGAAGCCCAAGTTGTAAAATCTACATATAGTTTCAGGTATACAAATTCAACTTGAAATATATGTTATAAATTTAAAGCTGAAAAGGATAGATTTCGATACTCACATAGCGCATTACAAAGTTATCAATGTGAAAAAATAATTTAAATTGTTGGCAGCTGGAGCCACTAAAATATCTGACATCTAAACTCCATCTGTTATAGCGAGCTCGGCTACAGATCCGCCAAATAGTCACGGCTACGTGTTTTCATCTAATTTCGGGGGTTTCTGACCGAGTTGAAAATGTTGAGACTGCCATTATTCCCCATTCCATCACGTTTTTACACCTTCGCTCAGACTGCTTTGTAAAATGAGCCACTGATAAGTGATAATCTACTACCTTAGGAAAGACCGAAATCTTTTTACACCTTGGGTGAGGGGTGAGTTTGACCGATGGCGCAAATAAACAAAAGATTGGTCTTGACCGTTAATTTTATTTCGGCATTTATGTAAAGGATGTAGGCCTAGTTTTGATGGAACATAATAAATGAAGGAGGACATTAATAAAAATAGGAAGATGCAAATAATATTTACACTATAAAAAGTTGGTCATGATTTTCTGATTTGCAAACCCGAGTCAAGGTAAAATCGGTACTCCTGAAGTATGCGCATCAAGATGTTGGTGACCTGAACCCTATCCTGGTACACAACCCCAGTTCAGGTTGTGCGCATACTTCAGGAGGTCCGTAAAATCTAATATCTTTGGATACCAAATGATCTCTTTGGACTTTGGAAGACATAATATGCTTCGCTAGTTAACCGGCAGTTGAACATCGTCTTTAACTTAATATTCATAGACCTATTATATTTCATTTAATGTTCCCGATCATATGATGGCGGTAATTTTGCCTTTCCATTTGTTGTTACATGTGAGCTTTCTGATTGCTCGTCAATCTGATCAACGTTGGCTAGTATTTCAGGATCACCTACTCTCTGATACGATGCATCGACTTCTGGGGATTCCTCCATTTCAGCTTGTCTAGCGTCAGACTCCTCGGCGTACATTCTCTTTGACCGCTTGTACTTGTTAAATGCAATGCAAGTGCTAATCATTGACCATATAAACATAAATATTCCGGGTGCATAGAGCGTCCCAATTCCCATGAGCGCAGACGATATTACCATGACCAAACCAATTCCTATTGATCCAACCGTCATAGCTACAAAACTCCAAGCTTGGCAGCGCACTTCACCAGCGGTGGTAGTCCTAAAATTGAATAATACGTTTAGACTCATTAGATATATTGCCATTACAAATACCAGAGTACGAGAAGCATAGGATGTTGAAAACAATTTTCGTTTTCATATGGTTGAACCATCGCCACTCACATTAGTAAATGGCGTGTGTGTAGTATTCTGACGTACGCAATATAGTAAGTGATAATTATTTTTGACGAGTTATCCATATTGCGAACGAATCTATCACATGAGTAATATAGACCAGCACATTTCCACCGCCTCGAGTATTCAGGTAGTATTATATTGCGACACCAACTGAAAGAGTTTTTTGTAGATATTTCGATGTAGATCGAGTATGCGTTAAAAACACCGATAGATCAAATGCTTGCTGGAAGAAATGTGTTCCACATTGCCATGCAAGCAACAATCACCAAAGAAAAATCACAAACTTATTTACGTTACAACAAGATGGCGGACATCTAAACATAGTATGTCTACCAGGTTAGGGTTATGCCATAATTTTATTCCAATTTTCCTTATTTTAGTTCTATTACGAGTTCGGGGACTAGCCAAGTGACTCCCGTAGTATTTGTACCTGAAATGATGGCCTAACTCTAACCTGATACACATACTACGTTCCGGTGTCAGTCATCTTGTTGCACATACTACGGGAGTACAGCACAAACTATATCAATTCATTGGTTATAATTTGCATCCAACATGGAATAAGGGATCATAACTTACTCTTCGTCATCTAACTCATCATTCTCTTCAATCTCTTCTAAATGATTTTGATTTTCTTGTTGCACCTCCTCCTCTTCATGATTAGGCGAATTCTGATTCGACTGAGAATTTACTTTCGATTTTGTGGACATATTGTACTGCTTTTTCCAATCAATGATTTTATATCAGTTATTTTATTTTGCCTTCTTAAAACTTAAAAGTTCAATTTTTTATCCTGTAAAAAGCAAATTCGTTTTTACAAAAATAACATTATTTGATATTGAGCAATATGATAATAGTTTTTTCAATAGATATATACATATATTATATATAAAACATATATATGTGACATGTCAACCTATATCTGTATACAATTTTCATCGCATCATGTCAGGTAATGATCGTAAAATATTTAATATTAATACGTAACAAATAAAATGTTGGTTAAATATGAATGTTCATTCTGTCTTCGAATTGGCTCAAGTTTAGTTGTAGTAATCAAAAATTAGTGCCGGAAAGACTGTAATAGACAAGACTTGATCCAGTCATCTGTATGTTTAAATGCTAAGTGGTTAAATACTTCAAATAAGAATAATGTTTATGAATATGCAAACAAACCAGTGAAAGCTTTATCTCACCAAAACACTTTAAAAGTAAGCAATGATAAAGCACAAGGAAATTTTTTCTGAAGTTAAGGGTCTGGGAATACATTCCCATTTTAGTCTATTGTCTTGTATCATTTTTTAGCAAAACGTAAATTGATGGAGGAAAATGATGACACGAATATTGCTAACTAATGTATCAAACAAGCCGGTAGGCGTCCAGGATCTCCGCTGACACCCAGGCCCGCGGCATACAGTATATCGCGAGGATCCAATTCATTTTAGTCTCTGTAGCACTTTAGTGGTCGGCCTAACTTCGTTCAGATTTAAATCTTTTTAATTTGTGCGCTTGGAAGTGAATTCATGAAAATTTCCTCGCAAGAAATAGGCGAGAGGCGAGTAGGTTTTGCACTAGCTGACGATTATTTGTTGCGGGGCAATGACGGCGTATTTCAAAGATTGTAAACGTGATGCAGAATTCATAGTTTGATTCGGATATAGAAATCCTAATTTATAGACCTAAATAGTTAAAAAAACTGTAGCCAGCGTTTAGGTGAACCACCCACTAACAGCGAGAAGTACATCAAATCTCAAGCAAATAATAATTCCGTATATCAAGAACACCTGCACCGGCTCACCAGTTCCGTTGAGTTCATTTTGAACGCTGCGCGTTCCGTTGACATACTCACGTGACTGATATACTGTGACTAAATGGGGAAATTATGTTCACTGAAATCCCTAAGGTTTCTCCAGTTTATGAAGTATCGGGACCAAAGACGACTTATTGGAAAGAGTACTTTGCCATGCAGAAGGAAGCGCTCTTGGAATTTTAATTTTCGACTTGGTTGGCGAGAAAACGGCGATAAACTGTGAAAAAAATAGAAACTTCATAACGATCGGAACGTTTTTTGTTGTTACCATGGAAACGAAACATTTATCTGGACTTTCTATAAAACGCACATTACTAGGGTGACAGGATAACCCATGTGAAAAATTTCATCCAGATTGGTCCAGCCATTAAGACGCTACATCTAAACAGACAGACAGACAGATACACAGACAGACAGACAGACAGAACGACTGATAATAAGGGTCTCCTATAGAGCGGAGATCCAATACTTGACCAAATGTACGATTCATGTTCGCGACTTCAAGCTGTAAATATCAATATTCGACTCGGCGATGTGGCGCATCGTGCTAAGCGTAAGGAATACGCTCACCACCGCACCTCTGATTACTCTGCGTGGATTCGAATCCCATGCGGGGATGGTTATATGCGAGAAGATTGCTGCACTCCTCGCCGCCGTAGGGTGGTTCACGTAAGCGCTGGTCGGTTATGGCTTCCTCTACCATCAAGTCCATGCTTCCGAAAACAAATAACTGGCTAACGAATCCTATACCCGATATGGACTGGTAATCGAACGAGAGGCCGTGGTTCGCCATATGATTAAGCCGCCTTAAAAGCTTTCCTCTCTCCCGGGATAAATATGTAAATCCTAGCCTATTCTAGTATATATATCACAGACTGAAAAAACGTGTAATAACATTGCTCATTTGGCTGTTTTTTTTCTTCTTTTTTCGATAGGCATACCCCACTTGGTTTTCATTAGGCGATTCCTTTTTTTTATCTCTACGTCGATAGGTTGTTTCACAATGCATTATGAAAAAAGTGATTCGTTATTTGAAATCATCAGTTTCATGAACTTTTTCATTAGATTCTGTATCATTTTGTGACGTATCAGAAGTTTGAATAACGACGTTATGTAATGTTTCAGAATTATCTTCTTTTTGGTAAGATACAGCCGGTTCTTGAGTTTCTTGTTCTTGAGTTTCCTCATATTTAGTCACAGAATACTCATTATACTTCATAGCAAGAAGACAAACAAAGATCAACGACGAAGCAATAATCATTGCGGCAGGAATTATGATTGACATTGTTATTTTTGTAATCCCGGTTGCTAACAACGCGACACCCAGAACTATTGCACCTAGTGAAACTATAATGAAAGTGCACATTTGCCTTACAAGATCATTTGCTGTCGGCGGAGGACTGTAAAAAACAAACAATTACGTTAGTTTTATGAGTTAGGAATTCCATATGTAAGATGAAACCACATGTCATGATTTTTTCAGTACAAGTTTAGAATCATAAACATTCTTATTCCGTCTACAACTAGTAGTACGGTACTCACGTACATTTGAACCCATACATTTGCACCCGTATATCCGCGGGTTCAATCTATATGCGGGTGTTAAAATCCATGGGTTTGGGTTAGTATGGGTTCAAATATCCGTAGGTGCAATAGTATGCAGGTGCAATTGTCGTGAGTTCAAATTACCGGCAGATGTACGTGGGTTCTAATGTAATGGAACCATTTCATAACATTAATTTTTTTGATCATATAGTGTTATTTATGTACTCCCGTAGTATGTGAACCAAGATGGCGGACACCGGAACGTAGTAAGTGTACCAGGTTAACGTTAGGTCATAATTTTATTCCAATTTTCCTTATTTTAGTTCTATTACGAGTTCGGGGCTAGCCAAGTGACTCCCGTAGTATTTGTACCTGCAATTATGACCTAACCCTAACCTGTTACACATACTACGTTCCGGTGTCCGCCATCTTGGTTCACATACTACGGGAGTATCGTTATTTTGAATACTTTGTAATATATATTAGAGTATATTCGAAGACCTTGTGGTTCACAGACTTACACATGTGCTTACTATCTTAAGAGTGGTGGTATATGGCATGACATCCTCTTAAAAACATTTTTCTTTTCGCGTGAAATATCATATATATACATTAGAAACGGCATGAACTTACAGATCTTCATTTTCCCCGTTTTCACTTAGATCTTCTATTTCTTCCTCATTTTGACTCGCTTCTTTTTCTTCTTCTAAAGTTTTATCATTTCCGTATCCTGCTTCGTTGTTTTCCACCGATTCCACACGTTCCTCTATATCCACTTCAATTACATTGCATATGCCGGCGTTTTCCGTCATATTGAAAATAATTTGGTAGTTAAATCTCTTTTTCTATCAAATTTTTAGCGTCGAACACCAAAGTATAATTATGTACTTTTAGATTACGTCACATAAAATTTAGTTTAAAGAGGATAGCTCAATGACCACAAGTTTGCTTGCAACTTCATACTTAAAACTAAAAAAAAAAACGTTATTTTTTTTTCTACCAATTTAATCACTCAAGTATTTGAAATAATATAGGTTTTCGGATATTTTTATATATCTTTTTCCGAAATAAACCTTTTGTCATTTGATAATAAAATTATTTTTTATAAAAGGACACACCGAAAAGACTAAATCATTCAATAATGATTTTTGTGTATGGTATGAATATTTTAGAATGACGTAGTTATTGGAAAAGGCGACGATTACATAAATCTTGCCAGTCAGTCAGTCTTCAATCTCTCTCTCTCGACTCAATGGATTTTTTTCTAGGCTTTATAACAGTTGATATTTTGTGGCGTGATGTCAAGTGTTTTCTTTCGAGCTTTAACTTTAGACTTGGGAAATCCGAAACAATTTGTAAATATATCTTTAATGCAGGCCTAATCCACCTAGCCCGTACAACCTTTTCCGCTCGCCTATGTTGGTGCACCGCAGCTGCTTTGTTACGGAATGGCGAGAAATCGGCGTAACATCGCCACACTGCTCATTTTGTGAACAAAACAACCTTATTAAAACCAGGAACGTTGGGTTCATGACTTCGACGTTACTTCTTGTTTACGTTACTCTCATATCCACTCCTTTCAATCGTTTTTTTTTTTTCTCGTTTTAGTTTAACTCTCGTCAGTAGACAGTAAGTGCAATACCTTTCAATTCAAAAATTAGCGAGTTTAGTGTCTCTGCATCTTTTATTTGAACTTGCTAGTCCATCTATTTTAACTACTAAGATGACTCACTGACTCCAGATTCTAATTGTTCAAACTTTTCTTTTCATAAATATACGTAAGCGCGTGTTGGTCGAATATCATCATAACAGAAAGAATGTTTTTTTGCAATCCGATATTCTCCGGAATACGAGAAAATACATTTTTTTCGAATCCCAAATGATACGGTTTGGCATGACAATAGCGAGGTACTTACTTTCCAGTGACTTGCTTTCTAAACTTAAAACAAAGTACGTACGCGCTCTTGTCAAAACAACTCGATAATAATATTTTAGTTCGCAATTTTATAGCGGAATCTATATATAAATAAACTTATTTTCTAACTTTCGTTTTTGACTGTTAAAATATTGCACAGTTGATCAAAGATGAATGCATAAATGGCATCGTTACATTGGTCAATCAAGCGAATATGTGTTTGAAAGCAATCACACACTATGATATGACGAGTTCAGGATATTTGCGAGGAAAATCATTTTTTCGTGATGTATATAACGAGTGATTATCACTAGAGGCAACTTAAAATTTTCGATATTCCGTTTTTGGCTTAGAAGCTTTTCAGATTTGAAATTTAAAACTCGTGTCACAAAGGAATTGCCCTATTCCTGCCCCCTATTCGAGTGTTGCCTTCATCTAACCATGTCAGGTGCGGATAAAACGCATCTCAGTAACAGTCATTGAAAAAATCCGTACTGAAAACATGTTCAATGTAATCCTGAGCCAAATACTAGCTCAGGCGAGGACAGTATTTGAGTCACATACTTTATTGATTCGTATCTATTGTTTAGAATGATTCAAGTATTGGACGACGACATGATGGTCCATGATTTCCGCAATGGGTTTCATTGGTTTTCTTTTTCTTAGTTTAGTGATTTTGTCAAATATTCTATTACCAGTCTGAACTGAAGATTCTAATTAGTTTACAAGCGAAACTCGATACAAAATCCGAAGTTCATGAATTGTGGCAGCCTTGCAATCCTTCAGTGAGATTGCTTGCAGTACTTGCAGTACATATATATAAATCATTTATGTGTTTAATGGTAATTTAAACAACGACGTCAGTAATTGGTCTTTTCTCTACTTTCGTTTTGACGCGAAGATAAAAGTGTTGCAATGAACTGCGCATGAAGTGAGCTTTTACGTGAATGCATTTTTGAACACGAAGTGGACGCATAGATCGTTTTGTTGTTATGTTGTTGTTGTTCTTCTTCTTGGTAAAATCGCTTCTCTCTTCGACTACTAGACCGATAGCTTTGACATTTTCAGTGACGGAAGATTGTTGTTGTCACTTTTATCTATTCCTAAATCCTATGATATTTTATAAATCCCGCTCTTTTATCTTTATTCCGCTATGAGTGACGTCAGGTTTGTCATCCGTTTCTATTTTTCGAAGTCAGTGCTCGCTAAACGGAAGAATAGTATACGGTAGACGACCAAGGGTCTAATGTAGTTTAGTACAAGTACTTCCAGTGGGCGCTGCGTAACAGTCTTGCATATTTGATGTTATTCCTGACCCCCCAACTGCCTACGTCATCCAAAAATTACGTCACAATCACGTGAGGTTTAATAATTTCGTTGTCGCAGACGCCATTACGGGCGATCGTCGACATAATTTGGCGCACTGTATTACGTGATTTCGACGTAGCAGAAGGGCTGGGCGTTTCGAAACACTGATATGTCGAATCAGCGCTGTTTCGCCATTCGAAATGAATATTATGGCGTCATAGAAAATGCAAACTGAAATTCGTCAAGGTATCAGGTTTTGACTCAATAAAAAATATGTCAACGTCATCACTTCTGTCAATATTAATTTAGATGAGTATGACGCTGGTTCAGAACAATATATGGCATCGGATAAGGTAGCAAATGACCCCAACCACTACTTGAGATTCTATGCTACTAACATTAATTCACTTACATGGTGACGTGGTAATTAAATGCGCTATCCCAATTTGTCACAGCTTGATCTTAAATATCTATTAGTTCAATCAAACTCATCTGGCTGTTTTTGAAGGGAAGTGCTGATTTATGTCTGCATGACGTAATTAATTGCCTGTAAGTAACGCCTCTTAACTCTGAGAAGCTATGAAGACGACAAATACGTTCCGACCGAGTGGGTCGGCTTGTAGACTATGTAGCTGGTTGTTTCCCCAAATTTCTTTGTCTCTCTAATATGATTGCCACTGACTTGTAATATATTAGATTTAGAACCCGCTAGGTGCACGATATAATTTTCTCCAGGGTTGAACGCGAAAAAAGTGAACAGTTACCGCGAATATACTTTGTTGTGACAGAACATCTATCGAAGGGTGTGCAACAGGCGGCCGCGGGCCACAATCCGGCTCACGAAGTCATTTAGTGTGGCCCTTGTCAACTCTCAGATTTTTCCCCAGCAAGAATAAAATCTTAATCCAATAGTTTATGTTTAAAGGGCGCTCACATGGGTAAAACTACACAATGTTTCTTTGCTGTTGTCGCTGCGGAAAATCTTTCGCCGTTTTGCCTAGTGCATTTATTACTGTAAAGCTAAGCGATAGCCGCATCATTTTCTCTTGCCTTTCCCATTGAATTTTTTGTTTGGCCAAGCTAGACGTCTGAAGTTGATTAGGCTATAGGGCCCACCGAAAAAAATGTTGCACACCCCCGATCTATATCCTAGATGCGAATAATGAGAAGATTCATTTTTCGTCAAAAACAACGAAAGACGTGAAATAGAATGAAAAAAATAATGATTGACACGAAAAAAAATTTTTACGTGTTAAAACGAATGACTGTTTACTCGACATAAACTGGTGATCAACGACGAAACGTCGTAGATCGAGGGTCGTATAGTCTCAGCTTTTCCTTACCCATGTCAAGATGAACACCTCACTCTATCATATTAATAACATAGTGAATATTTAATAAATACACCATTCGGTCCCTAGACGATTTGCCCTCATTTTATCATCAAGTCAAGTACGGAGCCAATGTCAGATTATTGCAAAGAATGCATTTTCCTCATCCACTAGAAATAATAATAAAAAGAAATAATATTTCTCATCAAATTCCTCAACACGATGTCTTTGGTAGAGATTTATAAAACACATATTAAAATTTATTGGAAATTCACATACATTCATCTCAATTATTTTTCTGATTTTTTCATTTAGAACTATTGCGTAGACGTTCTCATAGATTTTCTTTTTTGTTGCGTCAAAGATTTATCATTGGTCATAATTTTTCCTGATCCCACCAAAATTCTGGCGCAATTTTGAAAGTCTGAAGCATAGCAAGATTCATCATCAACCCAAGAAACGACTTTTTTTAATATACCATTGGCTTTTCTCGAATAAACACAGATATACAAGATATATTATAGAATAAGTTATCAATTTTATCACGGGAGAGAGCCAAACCAAAAAGACGGCTTACCGTAATTTGCGCAAAAAACGCAATTCCAGCCTTCGGAAGTAGAAAATTTTAGCCCAGTCTATCGCTTTTGAATTAAGATTTTTATTCTTGCCACTACAATATTATACAACCTCTCAGAAACGAAAGGATTATCGAGTTGTACAATATATAGACTACCTGAATTTCAAAAACACACATAAAATCGAAGATATATGTCAACAAAACCACGAAAACTCATCGCCATACCTGAAAATGTGTCTCGCAGTGAAAAATTCTAATCAACAAAATATCTTCAATAGTTTCCGAGATAATAATGCTCAAACATGGATAAGGAATGTATTTTGGGCGTGAATATCATAGTATTTTATCTGAAATAATAAAAAACCCCAAATTTAACTTGGGGCAGAGAATATTCCTCTAATTGAAGATCATATCTAACACTAGTAGGCTACATTTATTGACCTTGCGTTTCTTCGAGCATTTGCGAGATATTGACTGTACGGCATGAAGGTGTTGAGATACTTTGTGCAAAGTAATTGAGCTGCATTCAATGCCGCAGTAGATTTCTCTGCTATAAATTGCAGAAGTGGGGCATGTGTTGCGTTTCCCAACCCAAACTGACTTGAAGATTCTCAAATAAAAATGACTGAATTTGCATAAATCAAGATTGCAGCAACGTTTTTTTTTTTATCTCGTCGTATCTTGTCTATATTTTTATTATTAATCAAGAAAGGAATATAGTACGTGCACTTAGTGCAACTAGTTGAAAACGACAGCGCTGTGCGTCTACCTCCGATGTTCACATGTGTTATTCGTGATACTTTAGTAAGCTATTGTTCAATATTTCCCGTTCAGCTTTCTTGTTCAGCTTAAAATTCTGCATACCGTGTACTACATTCAAGTTGAATACGTTTCCCCACATGAATGAAACTTTCTTTTTCACCCGCTCCAACTTAATTGATCCGACTAACTACGATGACAAAGACGACAACATTTTGGTTAATGTGAATGATAATCTGCCCTTCTGTCAAAATTTAATCGCGTCACTTCTTTATTGACGATAATATACACACATTCAAAGTGTTGCTAAAGGGCGTGTGCCACGAAGCCTTCAATCTAGATTCTAGAATCAAATAAACAGCTTTTGTTACCCACGCGAAATTTCCCAAATGGTACTTTTAAAAGCAGCTTAAATACAATAACGGAGAATATATCTCGACCTGCGTCAACCTACGCTAGGTGGCGATAAGTAAAAAAGACAGAATTTCAATTTAAGACAAATGTTTCAAAACAAATCTTTGAAAAAATCCCCAGTTACCATCATTGCAATAGAGTTGGTAGCCATATTTTACAAATAAATATGAAGATTACGTTGAAAACGTTTTGTTTTTCACGAAATGCAGTGAGAGTCTTTTAATAATATTATTTATTTTTTTGAACTCATATTACTATTATAATTTCTCTGATTTGAACTTATAGTACACATATCAAATCGAAACAATATCAGATGTAGCTGGTTTAATAAGCGTTGTTTATTACTTATTTTTCTCCTATATTGATATATTTATTTACTGTGTTTCCTTGCTCCACAGGGAGGCCGAACCATAAAACTTGGCATAAGTAGGTCAGCGAAGAGAAAATGAATACATCAGTGAACTCATCAACATTTTAGTGTGTCCAATGATTCGGTGTTTGAGTGTGTGAAGCACTTCTGTCTAAATATCGGTACAAATGAATTTCTTTATATTAGTGAAAATTTGAAAGTATGGACTATTAGAAGTGCGAGTGCGTTTTTGGTAGAAGCAATTGAGTTAGACTCGAAATTCAATCGTGTGGTAGTTTGGGGTCAGAAACAAATACCACATGAACTTATATTTCCATCAAGGGATATTATACGAGGTTCGTATAATACGTAGCCTATAGGCTTAATCTTTTACAGTTAAAAATGACTTTACTTTACAAATACGAATTTTTCGTTTTGATTATTACGAAAGTCACGGCTTCGGCGGTCTATGATGACTGTTTGGTTGTGGCAGGAGCTTACAAGTGCCAAACAACAGGACTTACTGAAATTCCTTCGGAATTATATAACGAAAATCTGAAAACTCTCGACTTGAGTGACAATGAAATCAGCAGTCTCAAATCGTTGACTCTTTTTCGGTAAGTGTCTGATCCATAAACTTCATACGTGGTTGTAACATTGTCTAAATTTGATTGAATGGATGAATTAGCAAAGTAAACTCGAGCAATTCGGAAACTTATGAATTTATATCAATATATGTAAATTAGTCTGTATCAAACTTCTTGCTGTGCTAAGTTGATCACCAGATGCAGAAGATCGCTGGCGTTCGGGGTGCTGAAAATATTTCTGATCCGGTTCGAACTACCAAGTTCTTACACTCTGGGTCATATGTAGGCTACGTTTGAGGCCGCAAGGTAGATTACCAGTGATATCATTCAAGTTGACACTAGCTACTAGGCTAAGCCAATGCATCCATGAACAAATTACTTGATTTTTTTGTTATTAGATAATAATTATATATAAATATATACTGTATATCTTTTCACCCTAAGACCAGTGACACGTTTCAAAGCACGAACGTCATCTAGTATATATATTTGAATGAATTTTGTTAATATATTTTTTTGAAGTGATTCTTTCTTCTGTTTTAATGTTGTACCCCATTTTCAAACAGTGTTCGCTCATAAGTCTGGGGTGTGAACAAGCCTTTAGATAGCAGTGCAATTTGTATAATAGACAATTTGTATCACGCAACAGTGAAACTATTGTTCTATGTTTCAGAAATCTCAGTTCCTTTCGGGAGTTGATATTTCGCATGAATCGAATCGAAAACTCTTCCTTGCTTTTCTTTCTTGGATTTAATCAACTGAAAAAATTGGATTTGTCGCAAAATAATATGTCTGGATATGTTTCAAAGTCATACTTCAGTGATTTAATTTCGTTGGATTCTTTATCGCTTGCTTATAACAAAATAAACTGTTTAGAGGTGAGATTACTACATTTTTACCAAATCGAGTGCAATTAAGTACTTGCTTTCCTATAATGGCAATTCCCTTCTATAACACCAACCATTCAAAGTAAAAGGAATTTGTGTTCGGTTTAAAATCGTGTACGTTTGAAGGTACTCCCTCAATGTGTGTACCGGGTTAGGGTTAGGGCATAATTGTATTCCGATTTTTCCTGATTTTAGTTCTATTACGAGCTTGGGGACTGTTAGCCAAGTAAATATACCCCACGCCCATAAGTTTCAGTCCCTTTACACAACTTGATGTAATGTACGAACGAAATTAGTTACCTCCACATTGGTATCCACACTTCTGGAGCGCCCGTTTGAATATACCACAATTTACTCTTATTTAGGAATACAGTTTGGCTTCTCTAGGATTTTTGACAGAATTGGACATAAGCTACAATGACGTTGCAAAATTTGTCAGTTTCCGTTCTACAAACTCATTATTTCCTTCTCCACAACAATGTGTTTTTCGACAAGAACTTTGTCGTTTACGTTCATTGATTGTTCTGAGAATATCGGGAAATAATATATCTGATGCATTTTCTGGTATGTATTGAAAGCTGTCAAGATAATGATGTTGCAACATTCCATTGCGTTTCTCGAAGCTGTAGTTTTAATTAGTAGATTACTTCGCACTTATGATTCTTCAAGTTTTATTGCATTTAATTAAACCTTGTCGTCTTTTTACTGCTGTTGTTGAGTAACTTGAGAGAATCGTGGATTTTACCTTTTTTCCGAACTAACAGGAGCATTACATCGAATAATTTCTTAGCTTAAATTTAAAATGTTCTTTTCTTAAAGTTTGGTATTTACTGAAAATATCTTTCATTGCCAATATTTTTATGATTATTTTATCATTAGGTATGTACCAAAACTCGTTTGACACATCTCCACATCCCGGTGGGTTTTTCTCCTGCTTGGCACAACTGACACATTTGCAAGCTTCCAATTGTGGCATAACCAGCATACATCGACAAACGTTTCACGGCTTACGCCATTTAGCGAATTTGGATCTTTCCGAGAACTTTATCAAGATTTGGGATACAAGAACACTTGCAGGATCCAAGTCCCTTGTCTTCATCGATCTCGGAAGCAATATGCTCGAGCACCTTCCTGAAAATTCTTTTGCAGGTTTGTCGCAAGGTGGTGTTAGGGAGCAATGATTTAGAACCGATTCGTGTTTTACGACTCTAAAGCAGAGGTTCTCAACCGCCGGTCCGCGACAACCTTGCTGCCGGTCCACCAAATATATTCCAATATAAATATATTAATGGCAAAATACAGAGTACTGACTTCATGTCCATTAATTTTATGATTTTTTAACTCTTATTGATTCGTGGTACCGGTATTCTTCTAACAAGCAAACTTGGTGAGAGGTCCTCTGCCCATTTAAGCCCTCAACGGCTGGATGTTTGTTAAGTCTATGATCTCATAACGGCGTCTAACGTCTTAGCGGATGAGTTTAATAGCACATCAACTTGCATGACATTAAAATCACGTATTTATTCAATGTAATATCGACACATAAATATTAGAGCATCTAGGGCAGTGCTTCCCAACCTTTTTTATATCGCGGCACACATATCACAAAACACGAACATTTTCTACTCATAAAGAGTGCGATAGTCGAACGCGAACAAATGGTTAATAGTTACCGATATTACAACTGTTTACTTACATTAATGTAAACGTGAGCGACTTCGGAGCACCTCACATTGTTGTAAACGTTGCGCGACCGCACGGGTAATACGTCGCCTTCAAACGTGCCGCCGATCACGCGCTTGGGTTTTGCTCGTCGTTCCACGTTACGCCCTTATTATTATTACATGTATTGTCAATTTTTCACAACATTTTTGTTACAATTCAATAAGTTTCTCCCATTTCCAAGATCATTCAATAGTGTTATTGTCGGTACTTGCGAGAGAAATGAAAGAGGCAGATAAACTGTATTTCATTACAACAATTAATTATTATCGCTAAAAACACTTAATAGGTTTAAAGTTGTTATAAACAATTTTCACCGCTGGACGTATCTTTTCACGTTATGAATTTCGTGCAAGGCCCGGGCATAATTTGATGGCAAAGATCATAGCATTTACTATTTCGAAACGCTTATTCGACTTTTCAGACTGCAGAAACTACACGAAAATAATAACCGTTTTTGTGCTCGAGATGTGAAATAATCGTCGATTCCACCACGCTGCAATTTATCAAATCTATGAAGGTTTTATTGAGTTTCATTGCATCAGTGTTTGGACTACCACGCGTTTCGCCAAATTGCTGGCGTGATTACAGATCGGGTGGGCAAAATAGTATATTTCCATCGAATCGAATAATTTTAACGAATTGTCGAATATCGGGTTGAATTCGGGATTTTATTCCGATGTTTATCTTTTTGGATCAACTTCGATCTTTTTGTCACCGTTTGTAAATTAACTGTCTTAATTTTGAGCAGAAAATATTATCATTTCTGACGCCGGTATGCGGATATTTTTAAAGACGATAGTTGACCTTCTGATTTTACTTTTCTATTGTGGCTGTTTTATTTTCGTATTAAATAGTGAATAAAAACCCTGCAAAGTCATTGCGTGAATCTTGAATGCTATTTTGAGTTCAAATTATGATTAAATAGGTCGGCAATAATGACAATTCTACTAGCCAAATAATAATTCCTTGGTAAAATTCCGCACAATAATTCCACTTAGTCTGACTGACTCAAACTGTAAGCGCAAATGGCTTTTTTTTTCAAAATAAGTATCAAAAAAAATGGTATAACCTACAATTTGTGAGAATATCTATATATGGATAACAAAGACATAAAATCCCAGGATTTTTCGGAAACAATTGCGGGATCGGGATTGAAAAAAACAATCCAAACCCGGGATTTCCCGGGGTCCCAACCCTACATAGTACGATACCTGATTGAAAAATTCTCAGTTCGCACGTTCCGTAATTTGACAGTAGGCCTATAATTTAGCGAGGTTTTATAGTAAAATGGAGGCAAACAAACAGCAAAATATTATTCAGTTCAAACAGCTCTACTTCGCCTTGCAGAAACTTCATTAGAACAGCGTTTAATATTAAAAATACAGCAGCAAATTTCTCATTAAATTGAATTGTCTTCTTTTGCACCGCCTACTTTTGTCCTAATTGCATTCCTTTGATTATGTTTTGTGTTCATGACATTTTTGGTGAATTTTGAAGGTCCGCCGGTCCGCAAAAATTATTTTTAAATTTTACCGGTCTGCGAACTGAAAAAGGTTGAGAACCACTGTTCTAGAGAACAATAGTTTTGAGCATTCAAACTATGCATATAAAAATCGTATGATACGTCTTATATTCAGAATAGTTGTTCATAGCAAGGTAACACTTTCCCTACTTTGCTACCACCTTGTATTATATTACTGTATTATGTTGAAAAATTAAAATAGCCAGGTTCTTCTACGCAATTTGCTAATAATGGGATCGGTATTTATTGGCTGTTTTTATGTGTGTTTCTGTCTATGCGCTTCCATTGTAACATTAACATTTATTAAGATTCTCAACATCTTGCCTACATGAGTCTGAGAAATAACGAATTACAAACAGTTAGAGTCGGATGGCTAGAAAATTCAGCAGAATACAAACTTCTTAATCAGGTGAGAGCTAACTAACAAAACACCAGCAACATATGCTTACATAAAAACTAACACATAGCAGTTTGCATGGTATTGATTTTTGATGTGGGAATGAATTGAACTAAACGAGCATGTATTTCTTACATGGAATATTTTTGCTATTGGTTTTTCAGTGAATCTTTTATTTTTCAGGAATCAAAATCTGACGTTGAGGTCAATTCTCAGACATGGCTGAAAATGCTTTTTCGCGCTCGTAGACATTGGATTGATTGGAGTGGTAATCCATGGACATGTGATTGTGAAATAATACCTTTTCTAAATTGGCTTTACATTAAACCACACCTGGAGCTGTTTCAGGCCTTATCTGGATATCATGATATTATCTGTTACAAACCTCGGCATATGCGGGGTAATAACATCTTGGAGGGGTATTTCACTGGTCCGGCTAACTCTGCAGCCTTACATAAGTTGCAAAATGTATGCGAAACTAAAAATCCAATTACATCGGATTATGAAATCCACGCGATTACATCCGATACCGTAACTGAAACGAGTACCGGTAACGAAACTAAAATAGCATCTTCAATTGTTTCCTTCACTGCCGTTACAAAAGGATATACTGACCGGATAACCGATTATACAGTTGGCACAGATACTACACCGACCACGGAAATAAGTAAGCTGCACGTGAGTAACCTGACAATAACATCAAGAGAAAATATCAATCAAACCATAACGTCAAATCAGTTCGAAAATGCTACATCGAGAGCGGCGAATACACGCAACGATAATTCTCCACCATGGTCGCTAAAGAGCAATGAAACACTTGTTGGTACAGCGATCATTTCGACGGACCAAGCAAAATCCTTTTCTGACAATAAAAGTGAAGTCTTGGAGTGGCCAAGGTGGATGATTGTTGTATTTGTAACAGCAGATCTTATATTATTTGCAGCAGCAGTATTGATATTCAAAAGGTGCTGCCTTGACGGAAATACACGAAAAATCTCCCCATTTCCAAGGTCGAGTTCAACAAGAATTTACATGGGCGAAAACGATACGCTTGATTTTTAAACACTGAGGTAAATCAGGCTAAACAAGCAAGTCCAAATTTAGCTCTTTGCAGCTCCGTACGTCGAAGGTGGCCCGTGTAGATTTTCTTCAAAACGAAACGCTTATGGGTCACCGGCTACAAACAAAACTCTTCCAGAAAACTCGATTACTTCATGAATGTCATAGGACAGTCTTTCACCCGTGGTAACTCACGCGTTGTCTGAAGTAAGACTGCTGTCGCCAGTATGGTTGTAGTTTACTCATCCATGCAATAAGGAGTATGGAGTTGGAAAACGTTGTTTTCTAAAACGTTGTTTTCTAACTCCAGATCAGAAAACTATCACTATATAAAATGTTTGGTTTTTTCAATGGGCTAAATGAGGTAAGGCATAATATATATTAGGTATATTTAGAAAACCTATAAGATTTTGTGTGGAATAGTTTTGTTTGTTATTGACTTATGTTGAAACTTTTAGCATAAATATGTTCTATCTACGTATAATTTCAAAAAATAATGGATTTCCCATAACAAAAATTATTATTTTGTGTGTGTGTGTTGCTTTGAATAATCATGAAAAGGCAAGCAAAATAATAATGCATTGCAGAATTTGTGTTTGCTAAAATTGTATTGTTGTTGCCTGCGGTTTCTACTGTCTGGCTGTGATAAAATCTCTCTTACGGGCATTTCAAAAAACGAAGCATTTATGTCAATGCTGTACTTTCCTACATAAATATGGGATCACGTTAGTGGCATGAGATTTCAATAAACCAATGTAAAATTGTGAAACCGTGCGTTTTTTGTTGGTTTTGTTTTTTGCTGTTTTTAATTAATTTTCCCGCCAAAAACATTTCTCTATACTGCACAACGTTCGAGAGGATCGGATGACTACTCGTCAAGTTTATTTTGTCAATTTATGTTATATTTCCAGACAGGTTGCGACGTGGCCAGGTTACTTTTGTCTGTACCGATCTACCTAGGTGAAAATGACTCATAATATAGTCTGGTTTACGGTTCTTGAGTTTGGTTTTTCTTAGCAGGCGAAATCTCGCTCCCAAACAAAGTGGAAAAATACTGTGTTACTCATCTTTGTAGTAAATGTTTTCAATCTGAAGCCTGGAGCTTGCATTTCCAAATTCACTCAAGCAGAAAGTAGTCGGGATTTTTCGCGTAAAAATGGGTTCCGAACAAATTTCTGCTCTCTCATTGTGGTGTATGTAGTATATCGGGATAAATCTAAAATTATCTTATGCGGTTAGTAGCTTATATAAAACCTTACCATAGTTTGATAAGTAATGCACGTTTTACAAACGCACAAAGGTGTTCAAGCGCTATCGCGAATTTCAAGGAGCCTGCAAAAAGGCTTAAAGTGCTCATGGATCACCGAAGATTTTCGTCATTTTACGAAAAATAATTGGAAATAGAACGCTTTTCCACGAGATCAATTTTTAATAAATACCCATCGATTTTAGGAATTCCAACCAATCCTACTAAGATTCCTACTAACTTTAGCTTTTTTTAGTTTGATGTTTTATTTCCAAATTCAGAATAATAGTATGATAAGCCGCTTCATATATTTTCGTGTGGCCATGAAATATTTAACTTTGTGTTAGTGATATACTGTGCTTTTTTCAACATTGTTTATATTTTCTATTATAGGCTAGGGCCATTGCGTTTAATTCAGTTAGAGAATGCGACTTGTTTTGTTACGGATCTTACCTTGAAGCTTTAAAAAATTTTAATCCTTACAAACTCGTCGTATCAGACGGTAAGGATAATAAATCTTGTCGAGCGTTTTCCAATCTGAGAGAATCTAGTGTAAAAGTTATTGCAGACTGATTTCTCTATTTTGTACAAAAACATGAGACTTTACGTGATAAAAACTATTTTCTGAGTCACGTGAATATATTGGCGGGAACTCGTGTTGCCTTTTTATTCGCATCGCATCAATCAGTATGAAGACGACGATATTTTATGCAAGACACCGATTATCCATTATCTTCAGTGGTTCATATAGAAGCGATTTGACGCGTATCAAACCGCATCGCGGGCTACCTGTCACGGGTGATTCACACTTTTGGAACCGCATGAAATAATCTCTTATCCAAAGCTATTAAAATACCGAAGACTGATAACGACTCGTAAAATTTGGTAAATATGGTCCTGGCCCCATCGTGAAACAAGGTTTAGTTCCAAGTATTACCAAATGTTAATGCTTAACAGAAAGTACTTACAAATATGTTTCGCATGAACAAGTTTGTTCATATGATAATGATAATCCTTAAATTTCACTTCGTATATGGGTGATTACACACGCGTGATACTGTTTACAGCAACATACAAAGTAAATAAAAAATATTTTCGATGAATGACCTAAGTTCCACTAATCTTATTGAGTTAGTGCTAAAAATAACTTCTAACCAGAATCTTGTATAGTTGATCTTGAAATCGATGTAGCGTGGAACATCAATAGCTGCATTTTCCACATAATGAATACGATTGCAGGCCATGGGGTATTGGCCTAACTGTGTTAGTAAGCATCGAATGTTACACACATCGGGCTCATATTCACCAATCTCCTCCCCGCCATCTCGCCCAGGGTATGGTATCGAATGAAGAAGATGTATCGTGTTTCCCCGAAAATAAGACCCAGCCTGAATATAGGACCTGGCCTGAATTTTAAAAATGATTTTAATATAAGCCCTCCCCTCAAAATAAGACCCAGTCGATGTTAACGTGTTATTTATAAGTAAATGGATATCGGTTTTCATATTTTGTATATTTGTAAATCTCGTAATTCTCTACTTTACAATTTTGTTTTTGATAAGTGAAATTAAAAGACATCCTCTCAAAATAAGCCGTAGTAGTTATTTTTCGAATAAGACCCTGTCTTATTTTCGGGGGAACACGGTACGAAATACGACCGTTCAAACGCAGAAGCTCCAACAAGAGAGTAAAACGATGCCATCGTACAATATTCCTACTCACCGCCTTTACTGTTTAGTATGTATATGTCGCAAGTAAGGATGTAAGTTCAAGAATTTCGAAGCGGTTCGAATCATATCAATTCCATTCGATTCTCGGCAATTTCAGAAAAATGTCTTGATCTTATTTGAAAAAAATATAATAATTTAGATAAGACGTGGCGATTGCACAACATCGACTTCGAACAAAAGCATTCCTTTAGTTTGCAGCTTTTCCGACTCGTAACACTCAGAGGGTTGTTATATCTCATATGGGTGCCTGCTTCAAAGGAACCAATGGTTTCGGTCAATTTTGTTCGATTACTTCCAATGTAAGAAAGTTTACAAATATGTCATTATATAAACGTTTCTTTAAATTATCTATATAATATCATTATAATACCAACATTATTACATCATTAATTAAAAACATAGGTCTGCGATGTTTCCCTTGCAAGCATTACTTCTTTTAAAACCATGGCGCAAACGGAACTGACGCAATTCAACTAGCGTTTTATCATTTGGATGAATTTCAAAGATCAATTTTAGAAGAAACGATCACTATACATCCGGTATTGTTTGCTAACATAAATTTATGTGATAAGTAGATATGTAACTGAGTGTATCTCTATGTAAAAAAATGAATCTTCTCATCCCTAATATATCAGGTAGTTGATGCGTTCACTGAATGTGTTTTTCTACTATATTCATTCTTTACGTTCATCATTGTCATTCAATCACAATTTATAGTCCAATATACTTCTTCAAATTTAAAAAAAGTTAACGATAATATGATGTCATATAAAATGGAGTCGAATTCGGAAATGTTCGAAGGGGAACATTCTGATTCGAAATTTAATTCGAAAATAAAACATTCGAAACTTAAATCCCTATAGTCACAAGCATTTTAATCAGCTCACATGTCCAACTTAAATTAATTATTTTTATTTTACTTCTGAACTGATAGTCACCCCCATTAGGATGCTCATAGAATAGCCGCAAGCAAAGGCTATTTTAAAGACTAATACTCATTATTATATGACATATAAAGCGTTCAATTCTATATAATCATTTTATTGCAACCACAAATGTGGAAACGACCCAGGAAATTGCACCGCAACTTTTAATTAGCAAATGATAATTAATCGCTGGTATGCGGTATCTTTCTAACTGGTTATTATCGGGTTTAGAGTGAACTTTTAACCAAGTAGCTATTACTGTATTAGCAATATGGTCAAATTTACGCGACATTTCACAGTAAAGCAATTGAGGATTTGTTAAAAATGCAGTGACGAGTGCGAGCACTTATGACTCTGCTGATACCAGAACAATATTCTAATCTACGATATAACGTGTACCATGCGTGGGAATAGGCAAGATATACAAGTATTCAAAATTACCCATAGTCGCAATTAAAATTTCTGATTATTTGTGTATCTTTCAGAAAAGAGAAATGATGTTTAGAAAGTCGGATTTGCACGAGTGCATTTCCCTTTCTGGTGGGATTAGATGTAACAATATTTGAAAACAGTGTTTTTAAATCCCCTTGGAATTAATTGTATACAAATACTACATTACAGAAATTGGTTCCGGCACCAACAACTAAATCTCCCACGATCATTACAACAAACAAAAGATTTGTGTTTAATTGAATAATTGTGATGGATGAAAATCTGAACGTTGAAATAATGCGGCAAAATATAGCCAGCGATTCGGATTTTGTTTAGAAGATTTTATATGGACCACGCCATTAAGAATGGATTTGAATTTGTCCAGGCTTTTTTGACTTCTCTTTAGTTTGATGCCAAATTATCCCCACACTTACAATTTCTGATAATTTAGCAATAATGTCGTATTTGCGACCTGTTGATGAGCAACAATTTCGATTTTATTTAAAACATAATTCGTGTGATTTGTTGTTCACACGTCTCAATTATGAGGACAACGTTACTTTATGACGTAACACGGCATGCTTTATAAAATATGTGAGCAACCACATGGCTCATAAAAAGTACAAATCAGTTATTTCCACATACCAAATTATTAATATTATTATAAAATATACTATCGTACTATGTATTCATTTCACACATTAGAAAAGACGTGACGTAACGGTTATTTAAGTCACATTATAGTCATATCACTGATGCCCTTTGAAAGCGGGACACGCCCCTATTTTGGTTAACACGACCTTTTTCAGAAAAATTGTCTGAATTGAGTAACTTCATGATTCCTCTTATTTCACATAGAAGAGAGTGGACATTTACAGAAACTTATACGTGGAGCTTCCTTGCTTGAAACACACTTGGTAAGTGTGCAGGGCCGGATTTAGACGGTGGGATACCCCTAGCGCCTAGGCTATGTTATTTGTGAGGCCCCTCTATTACAATGACGTCATAAATGATTTATGAAATCTATTATGACGCCATAATATCCTTGCGCTGTTACCAATTATACTGCTGAATAAAACATTGATAATACCTAAATTTGTCATTCCATCTTTTTGAATAAACAGGTCTGTAATAAAAAAAAATCCTCTAGGCCCCTCTTTTACAATGACGTCATAAATGATTTATGAAATCTATTATGACGCCATAATATCCTTGCGCTGTTACCAATTATACTGCTGAATAAAACATTGATAATACCTAAATTTGTCATTCCATCTTTTTGAATAAACAGGTCTGTGATAAAAAAAAATTGTAGGGTTTTGCGAAAAATGAAAAAAAAAATGAAATTCGACCACCATTCTGTAAAGTTATATTCATGTCGCCAAACTACAATGACTATTGCTAGTTTTCCGTTAATTAGAAGAAAATAAAAAGGTTTTCTTACCTACGACATTATTTATAAAAAGACATTGGCTGACTTCTACAGGCCCTTATCGGTTGAAAAATTCTCACGTATAAAGAAATTTGGTGGGGATTATATTTTTGCAGAAACATGTATTTCAACATGAGTATCAAATAAACAAATATAGATGCTTAGTAAAAGACGTTTATTTGAAGGCTCTAATGAAGATCTCAACAAGCAATATGACTGGTGATTTTCAAAAATTGTTCAAGTAAGTTGGTGCACTTTTCTCATTAGAATTTAAATATCAATGTGCTTGTATTTTAGATCAAATAACACCACGTTGATTTATTCTACTGATAGTAGTAGTATATAGCGAATCTAGAACGCAAAGTGCGCTCATTGAAACTTGCGCCCCTCAGTCAACTGTGGCCGCAATGTGGAACGTAAGTAAGAAAAATAGCCACCCCTAATCTAAGGTATCGAACAGGGTTGTAAAGTGAGCTGGGAAACGAAGTCAATTTTCTTATCCCGTACACCTAGTCTGCCAACTATAAGTCAACGGTATACTTGTCACTCCCGATTGTAGGAGTCGTATTGTTTGGGGATTATTGGTGACGTCAATTGGTATGAGAAATCGTGATATATCCGTTTTATTATTTAATCACGTTTTGTCTATACCGCTATATTACTGGCATCTTAATCGAGCATTTTCACGTCCCCGATGATGATGTTTTAAAACGCGTGATGACAATAGTTTTGCGTCGTGAACTGACATCTTGTAAATTACAATGTACATTTTATGGTTTCACATCGGAAACTTGTGAAGAAATTTTGTGAACTTGTGATTATGATATTGTTGGTTAAGTAGAGGATATCATTATTTTAAAACATATTTGTATTATTCTGTATCACATTCGGGTTGTCGTTGCTCGGTGACCAGATTCTCTGGTCCATGATGACTCTTTTTTCATTAAATATTTCGCAATTATCTACAGGTAAAACATAGCATGGTAGGAAAATCAAATGAATGAAGGAATAAATTTTCGCATGAAATTTTATACTAATGCTTTTTCTTCTGATTTTAGTTTTGTATTCTTCCATCAGGGCTGATTTGTTGACCACATTAACTTGAACTGCATTAGAATTCTACGAACGATTTGGCTCTTATGAAAATTATACCCAAGATGTATATTTGGAATATCGTTATGTTGGTATATGCAGAAAACCTAGCTCCACGGCAGCGCGTTTTTCCTGGAAAGGTAATGCTGCTTATATAATATAAAACATCTCTACTTTAACATCAAATGTTACTCCACGTGAACAGATGGAAAAGCTAAGAATCAAATCACATCAACAAGAATGCGCTACAACAATAGCCCTATCTATAGCTTCACAGAAAAAGATGTCATGCGAAACGGTCCCATCTGCCCAGCACCCGTAGGTTTTTGACGATTTCCAGGCAATAAAATGACATAACAGCGCACAGCCCGTATTGAAAATTCCCATTGTTGTTGTGGATATGATTAATCGGAAAACAAATAAAGTATTACCGATAAAGTCTTCCTCAATTTGTTGAGCGTAGCTTACCTGGAAACGCATAGGTAGGTGGGTCACACCTTTAGACAATGCCAGGAAATTGGTACCGCGCAACGTATTTTTGTATCGTTTGTATGAGATAATCCTATATACAGTCGTATAGGTAGATAGAAAACCGGGCATTTAATATTAAATGCGTTGAACAAACAAACAAATATCTGATCGGTTTAAATATAAAATTTGAAATTAAATCCCAATCCGACGGTTGGAAATTGAAGTCTCGCTTTTCTTTCTTGATCAATAATAGAACAGAGATAATTATGTAAGTTTTGTATATACCCCTTTCATGATTACAGAAAATACAAGCTTAATTTTAGTCACTCCACCACAGAGCGTAAATGTTTGCTGAAACGGTGGAGGATGGTACCGATAAGTGTCAAAAACGTTGTACATTTATCAGCATTTATTGATATTTCTGAACCGTATGCATATATTGCGTGTCATGTTTTACGCGGTTAAACAGTCAATAATTATTATTTAGAGAGTCCGGAGATGTCAACGGAAATTTTTCATGGTGTTCGAAGGGTTTATACCAAATAATTATAAATCTGCCAATAAAATGATTGCATTTTACTGTTATCCATGCGTTCTTTACAGCATAAATTTTCATCTCCTACTAGTTGCACTATGCTTAATTTGTAGCAATTTTAGTGTTGGTAAATAGCTCTGCGAAAATGCACATACATTTAGAAAATTGAATTTTAAGAGCTGTACTTTATGAAAGTATGAGTATATGTGCATATATTAATATTGAAATGCTTAAATTTTGCAGACTGTTTATACCAACTAGCTTATTGCACTGAAGAAACCGCTTACGGGTGTTAAATTGCACAGTTTGCGACTTTTATCTTGTGTTTGTTATTGACACCGTCGCAAACCGTCGGTACTGCGGTCTAGCAGATATCTATCTATTGAAAACACTTGCTAGTTTGCTCACGAGCCACCTTTGACCGCAAATCCATTAGCTGGTTCTCAAGTATCACGCTTACTCAGCAATTTGAAACTAAATGATAAAATTGCATAAACATCAGCTTTGCAATAAACAATTTTGGCTCGACTGTCTGTTTCACTGTCGGTATGTGTACGTATGATACGTGACGTTGGCTAGATTCGCTTATTCCATTGAGATATAGCTTTTTACCGATTCTTCTTTGCTGGTAGTGCCATTATTTTACATCGTTTAAAGTGAAGGAAGTTCACAGCATTACTGTCCGAAAATGTTTTAATAGAAGTTGAAACTTCTAGACTTTTTTAATGAAATTGCAAAGTGCGTTGTTGCTGCAATACACTGCGCCGGCTGCCTATGTATCGATTGAATTTGCCGCTTTGAAATTCGGAAAATGCGTAAATTTTCATTTCGTCTGCTGATTACGATGTTGTAATTTCTTGTTATGCAGAAATGATACTTTTTGTCTGATGAGTAAAAGATGCAGGAGGTCCATTATAGACATCATAATACCGGTGCAATGTATTAGCTTCCATGATATTAACCAGAGGTTGCGGGGATATGGATTCTCGGAATTATAGCTAGGGACACAAAACACCAATCAAGAACTGTCATACTGTATGGGCCGAAGAAAACCAAATGGATTACACAGAGATCAGGCGTATTAATAACGTCTACCACACAAATCAAACCGTGAGAAAACTACAGCCAGCATGATTATTTCATCCGAATCACTGCCTACGTATGAACATAGGTAGCTTCGTCAGTGCATTTCACAGTTACCCAACATGGCTGAGGATAACTAGAGAAACCATAACGTCAGTTTGCTCAATGTACGATTCCAAATGATCCAAAAGACATCGGTAATTTGACGTTTGAGAAAGAGCATAAAATGTCAGTTGACTTCAATCGCCTAAACTATATAAACGTAATTTTATCCATTGCTGTTAGGTAAATTTGATCGTGAATAAATTACCATCTGAAAGGAGATATATGATAGTCATGTGATCAATTCCAAAGCTCGATAGCTGTATATTCATATTACATTTTCAAATAATCCATTTTGCATTGAGCCAGGAAACATATATATATATATACAATAACAATCAGGAACCATTGCTTGCTATAAACAGCTCATATTGATAAGTACATCATGGTGTTAGGTGTTCTGATGTGTGCAAATATTTTATATCTGTAATGAATAGAATCGTGGGAATATTGTACCCGATGCATATTATTAGTAATTACATGAATAACCGACTTATTTTACACGTTGTATTGCACAGGTGAACCAATACATTTGTAGTATGATGTTGATGCTGCCTTTACATGTAATATTATTTAATCTAGAGTTAGACCCGATCCATGACAGAGGATAATTCAAAGGAAAATTCGACGATCAACAACCAACAAACTGAGATTTTTTTTTTGAAGAAAAAAAAAAGGTTCTGAAACGGGATGTGCATATAAAAATTTCTTTCTTGATTTCTTGAGACTTTTTTTTGATGAGGTAGTTGCACGAAATATACGGATAACAAAAGATCCGCATGAAAGCACAGACCTTGGTTGAATCCCAATTGCGTACACCATGAATCCCACCAATGCGTACACGGCTGTGGCCTCTTGCATACAAGAGTTTATCATGAATTACAGTATAACTAATTTTATACAATACCACAATTAATAAATTTGATTTGATGATATAGAGTCGGAATAGTAACCAAAATAAATTGTAAAAATTATGTGTCTACTGTCTATCGAAGGGTTAAAATTACGCTCGATGGCTGAAAAAAACTGATAATTGAATGATGATTATGTAGCAAGAAGTATAAGGAAAACTTTTTGAATGAATTTTACGTCTTTTATACTCAAATACCAATTGGTTGTTATTAATGTTTGCATATAGTTATGCGACAAGAACTCACTCAAAAAAAATGTTACTAAAAACAATAGTCGAAAATAGTCTGGTCATTTCCAGTCGAAGCAATTGACTTCTCATGAACTTGAAACTTGTCCCTCACTTATTTAAAATAGTCATGTGTCTCAAGTCTTGCTAATATTTGGGTTTAATGTAATATAACATCCCTCATCAAGTCAGGACTGCTGGATGTTAGATCATATCCTTCCTTCTATATCATCACTTCCGGACATTCGACATACACAAATATTGAGTTCCCCGAAAAGTTTGAATATAAAGCATATTCATACGGTCATTATAATATCTGATGTACTATCCTATCTAGCATTCAATCGTAAAACCGTTTCCATGATATGAGTTTCAAAATATGATTGCTTATTGCATTTGAACACATGAAGATTTCCTTTGTTGTTTATTTGAATTTTTGCTCAATACGAGATTACAATCACATGTCCGAAGAAACCACTGGAAAACTAACAACAAATTATTTGGTGATAAAGCAGCTGGAATTTAGATTGATACGACTCAAATTTTGAACTCTAAAACGAAATAATTATTAATTTTATTGCTTGTAGTATACGCACAAAAGCTGAAATAAATTAGTCAGTTGTTTGGCGCTTATCATCCTTGGTAATGTGTATGTGATCTGATAATAAAATGTAAAATAAATAGATGACATATGTTAATATTGTTCCAAAAATTGTTCTCTAATGTTAATATAGGTCCGACCTCGACCTGAACCTGACTAATAAATTTGATCCGAATCACAACTATTTGAAATAATACATTTAGTGAAGCATAATTGAAATCATTTTCATTGCTATAGGTGAAAATCCACGTTCATGTTCATAATGTACATTAACTGTGGCTTCAGCTAGAAAAGTTAGCTCATTATCGTTTCCAAATTTGATGACATATTAATGCGTCATTGAATAGCAATAACTCTTCAGTTTGAACAGCCGTTTTTGACAACCTCGAAGTTTATGTTTGTTTTCCGCTAAGTAAATCTGTTGAACATAATAGTTCATTGTTATCGTCGACGCTGCAAAATGCCGAACCATGTGTATGTACATCTGCCATTTGTATGCATTGAACTATTTGTAGTTTTGTAAACTCAAAATAATGTTTTATTTGCATAATGAAGGAAATTGATTGTCATATTTTCCCGCTATATTTCCAGTCTCACTTATCATTTTAACCTTATGTTCCTCTTGAACCTTTTTATTCTGTGTTGTTAGATTCAGTTTATATAGAATTAATATATTCATTGTTTATTTTAATTCTCCCTTTTTAAGTGTGTCACCTCTTTCCTTGTAAATCGTGCAACGCTGTACACTACAAGTACAATACCTTGCAGAGTCAGCGTATGGACATGGGTATATATCTAAGTTTACTCCAAGAAGCGTTGTACTAATTATTTACTCAAGCATGATCATTCCGTCATTTTTTACTGGGGTTGCAATCCAATATATTTAAGCAAAGTACTAATGGTAGCGTATATGAATTATTCAACAATATTAAGTGTACAGAAGTTTGTTTGTTTTTCAAGTTTTTAATATTTGCATTAATATAGATGCAGCTGTTTATAGTATTTTTGTTTGTTATCGGTCATATCCGAGTATCAATTACGTCACGCTGCGAAAAAGGATAGGCTTAAAATTCAACCTGTCATGTCCTTCCCGTTCATGTTGTGCTTACTGGAATAAACAACATTGTTAAACGCTGGTAAATGTAAATCAGTTCGCATCAACTTTTCCACGTCGTATAGTTTTAATATATTTTATCACGGCACAATCATTGGTTAGGGGAATTGAAGAGAATCAATGCTTTTGATCCATATGGCTTTACATTTTGTATATGCACACACATTTTAAGATATCACTAACATATAATATTTAAAAGTTAAAATAAGCGATTCGCACTAAACCAGTAAAACCATATTTATAGCATTGAGTGTTATCCACAAGCTAGTGAATGAACTGATGAAAGATAATAACGATATGTGAAAAACGCCAACGATATTTTTTAAGATTTGAACCAAGTATTTTTTCACAATTTCGTAAAATATTTCTCCTCAATTGTATTTCTTCTCAATACAGTATCAGAAAAATGTCTTATATGTTTTACATGATAACATTTTCTTCTTATAAATATTTTACATTTTGAAGTCATAAGTGAATTATGAATATTTCGTTTTCAATATTGATAATTATTAAACTCTTTTAACAACTGTAAATTTGTAACATCTTCTGATTAATTTCAATAGTACGACACCAATTTAAAAGCTTTACATATGAAAGTTCTCAATTTCATGCCGCAAAATTATCGGTAATTTTGCATTCAAATAATTTGATGAATGGGATTCACTGTTAATTCTAGCAATATGTTAATGGCATAAAATTGTTTCAGGAAGCAATACTTTTTATTTAAGTTTTTGTTTACATTCATCATTTCCTCCTATCTACCATGGTGTTATATGTTTTACAAGAATACCACAAAAATATATATATGTGTGAATATTACTTGCGTCGTTTTTTTTCAAATTGGAATTGTCTCAAAGTTTACTTGTGAGCTTTATAAATCAACATACTCAATCGGTATCTCAGAAATCGTTTACAAATTTGACCCGGAAAAATTGAAATAGAAAAACTCACAGTACGTCACCAAAATATATCTATTTATAATAGCATTTCTAGAGTATATTAGGATTACTGAAAATGGATTGACTTCAATTCTATAAATATAAACAATGCATATGTGACACGCGTAAAATTAAGTGGACAAACTCAAACATTCTCAGTAGCATGAACACCAACGTTTTACGCGCCTCTTTAAGTCTCGGTAATTATCTATATTTTATGTTCGTTGTCAGGTTCAGTTATTGGTTGGTGAACTAAAACCGCGAATGATTTGTCTTGCTGGCTCGAAGTCAATTAGCGCATCTTATAAAGGTTCTTATTGGCAAATATATGTATTGGTTAAGAAGAACACTTCACCGTAATACTTGAAACCAATAGATCGCAAAGTAGTTTCACTTTTGTGCAGCAGTGTTTCCATCAATTTTCTTATTCTCAAGATGAGATTACTTGAAAATCCGATTATACCGGGTTGTATATAACGCGATTTCAAAGTACGCGTTATCACGCTCTGGTGGGTTTCATCAAAAACGATGCATTTAATAGTATTGGATTATATTTCTTCATGCACGCAGACATTTGTTTCGTGACGAGGAATCTTTCCCAGTACTGACAGTCATCGATTGCGTCTCCTGATCAGAAAATAAATGAACGAATAAACAAACATCTCGCCGATAAGTCTCAAAGGCACTTCAAGATTTGATTATTCCCACGCCGCCATAGGCCAAAAAAACCTTCAATAGATTATCAAACAATTATGTGTTTGTACTGGAAATCTGTAAGTATTGCCTCATAATAACTTCCCATGGCATTTGCAATTGAGATGTCAAATAATTTTGTGACATTTTGAGAAAATCTTGTTCAGGATTAAAGGGAAAGTAAAAGCTTTATCCATTAAGTTATTTCCCTCAGAAACCATAAAAAATTGTTTACGACATTCGCAGTTGAGCAAGCCTCTTGTCTATTGAATATTCTGAACCGCTGTAGGCATACGACCCCATTGTCGGCTCGTAAACAACCGGATATGCTCGTTCCATTATCAGAACGCCGCAACTAAGGATTCATCGTTCGCTTTCGCAGAAAATGACACCAAATGCAGTAATTGAATTGCTCGTGTCCACTGAATAGCTTTTCACAACATAGTACTGAATTAGGCTGCAATGAATGATTGCCAAAATATCTACTTGCATAAATGCTTATTGGTAAAAATAAATAGTTTCATGAATGTAGCTTCAACATATCTAATGTTTTACTGAAATTCTTTTAATCCTCACTCGGAAGATTCTTACATGCTGCATGAAGTGATTCGTGTATGCTGCAAACAAAACAAATATGTATACCTGTTGTACTGGGGGTTGAGTCACCTTTACAAACATTGAGTTCGCCGCCACATAGGAGTTGTTTACTACGCTGGGAAGATTTGACACAAATTCCTTTCGATGTTTTCAATTAATGCCAGGAATGGCACCATATTGGTGAAGCGCTCAAGCCCTATTTCCATATTAAAGTTGATTGCCGATTAAACATGTTATATTTCCCCGTCATAGGCTATGTCAAAAAATTCATCAGAACTTTTAAACAGTTAGAGCCACAATGTTGGATTAGGAAATATATTGTTCTCACATGCAGAAATGCCATGTCTACGCCAAACGCAGGGAGGTTGGTTTACTACGCTAGTGAAGTCTCCGTGCAACATGCACGCGTGCAGATTAGTTCGCCGTAAAAGGAGAGAATGGAGCCACCACGACTTCGAAAAGCGCGGGAAAATTTGATGCCGTCACAGCTGTTTACGCAACTCGCAGGCCACAGAAAAGTCATCGAGGTCGTACTATATTTGCACGATTATTCACACAACAGTTTGCACAAAACCTAGAAAATAAGAGATCGCGCTTCGAAAAAGTCGAAAAAAAAACCTTATACGTTTTACATGTAATGCATGTCGATTAGAAAGATCCAATCATATCAATATAAAAAAATGTCCAATTATTAGCTGCTCGTCCCAATTTCAATGAAAATATGAAATTAAAATTGATCACTTCAAAAGTATCGAGGCTGTCGTAGCGAACTGTGTTTTGAGATGTAAATATTGAAAATACTATATGTTTACAATTGTCGTTACAAGACATTATTACTAACTCATTCATGTACAGACTGCTTATTTTCATTATGAGAAAGTACTGAGTAATTAGTTGTCAAATGTTATGCCTTGGGCTATTTTGTCGCAACATTGGTGACCAATTAAAATAACGAACAAACCATACCACGTAGTAAAAACATTTCTGCCGACATGCTAGTACCTGGCACGCTTCATTTATGTCAGTTAGGCTTAGTAGATATTTAACGCTACTTGTTGTTTTTCCCTTTCCAGAGGTGACTCATTTTTGACGATAGTCATAATAAACCTGCTCGCGTGTCCCTGTACTCATGTTAAGGATGTAGTTACTATTAATAAAACACAACGATTACTTACTCTTCCTGACAGATTATAGTAGTATTCTGATGAAATATTAGAAACAAAATACGCAATGTTCAGTTTACCAATCCATGCAATAACTTTTTGTGATATTTCGTGCCGAATAATAATCTTGGCGAAATACAATGATAATTGAAGTTAAACATTAGGTGGTCACTTGATCGGTAGATATGATGTTTCATCAAATAACCTATACATTTGAGTTCATCCATGATCGTTTTCGTTATTGATTCTGTTCAGTTTAAACTATTATTGAAAAAAATGTTTGCGGTGCATGGTGACAACAAATTACCTTACGAAACAAATCCGCTTTTTCTACTTTGACATCGTCAGCAAAGTTTTGATCACGATTTTTTGGGATTAGCGACTTGATTATTTTTTGAAAAAATTTCCTTGAATCACCCGCATATTTTTTATTGGCCCTCAAATTGTATATCCATCTGCACATGTAGAATAAAAGTTCAACTTTATTTGATTTCAATTATTTTCCCATAAGTTGTTTTAAAACTTTGTCGTGATCAGCGAGACTCCCAGGGGTGTATTTTAATTTTAATCATAACATAGTGCCATTATAAAAATTGTCCGTTTATATTTGGCTACCTGCCATATATCGACACGGTCCCAAGAGATTCTACACGCTATATTTAGAATAACTGACCCTCGGCCTTTGCGTACAAACAAAACCCCAGTTTACAATACATTTATTGTTACGCTCACTGTAACAATATATGATGAATTTTAGTTTTAGAGGCTTTTCTAGTTTATAAGACTTTTATTGTTTCATACTACGTTTTCCACGAAAATTACATAAGCGTAAAAATGCACGGTCGCCAGTATGAACATTTTTCGCTACAGGAAATTGACAATGCAAATTTTTCACTGATTTCATTGCTACCAAAGTCATTTATTAAATATTCCATCCAATAAAATGAGAGTTTGACATATGCAACTGGTGCCAATTCGATTTGAGTGAAATTTATAACATACTTAGTTTCATTGCAATATATAGCTTCATACTAAGCGTTCATGATGATTGCTTTCCGGGACGTGCGCGGATTGGAATTTAAACTATTAATGAGATATAAATCGGAAATACTGATTCAGTTTAATCCACTTTTGTACATATTTGCAAATTAAAGTTACAGCTATTTAAATAAAAATGTATTCATCACTACTTGCGGGCTTAATATTTGCCACATATATTTGTTTTGTCTTTGCTTTCATACTGCATATGTCGTTTGCATGTTAAGTCTGGCACGAAGGTGCTACTTCAATATAGAGTAGCGAAACGCTATGGGATACGTTTGTCTATTGTCGGTACTTTTGTTCGTTTTGAATGAAATGTCTGTATGCTGTCAAAACAGTAAAACAGCGAGGGCGTTCTTGCACTATTGTTCACCTTTAAACTACAAATGGTCGTGTAAAACATTGCCATCTTGAAAGAATCCTGTGGCGTTCGCTACAGGATGTTATTTCATGTTATTTCAAATTAAGTTTAGGATGTGACTTTTGTGGGTGCATTCATTTGAAAATCGAAGTCTATTTACTCAACATTCTGATTTTTGTAAAGCGCTCATTTGAGTCGATTGTTGAATATCGGGTTAAGGTGGTAACACGATCGAAAACGCAAAATGTTATTGAAACAAATCTTACAAATGCATCAATTCTCGTATTCTCAAATGTAATATCTGCCATCGAAATAATTTATGTATCTGAACTCAATCAAGGAAGTTAAGCTTCCTAACGTGAATCTACCTCAGACTTCTTCCGACGTTGATAACTTCCCATCCACACCTAACGGTGTGTCCGTTCGTTAATCAATTTAATATAGTTGCGACATGTTTGAAACGAACTGAAATATGTCTAATCGTGTTACAGTGAGTTTAAAAATTATTGAATTGAGAAAAAGCCCTTTGTCATTTTTTTCTCATGAGCAGATGAACAGAAATCATAAAGTGTTAGCCTTGCATGGTAAACTAGATTTTTTGAAATGTATTCTCCTAGACCCTGCCGTTGGTAGTACTTCAAAGTGTTGTTCCCACGAGTATATCGTTATAAATATACAGTACATAGTCTCACAAGGCTATACGCCTCCATATCCTTTCAACGATATCCTTCTACTACAGGATTAATTAGTATCAGAAGTTTTAAGAAGGAAAAACTTGGAACTCTTAATATTTTAATCTACATGTAAATCATAGATGTCACAGTATGATATTGCAAATCGTACATGGAATATATATGTTTTAATTTTAGAACGGATGTATTATACAACGTAATCAATCGCAACTTTAGCTAATACATGTGAATATCGTCACAACATAGTTTTTATATTTTAATTATGCTGCGATATATATTTAAAAACTTTTCTAAAATTCCGTGACTTTCGAGTGTTTGAGCTTAATATATCTGTAAATGGAGTTTTAAAAGTTTTAAACTTCTGTTTCTGAACTTCAAGAAAACTTTAGTCGAGTATTTGCAATAATTTTTTTGCTCACAAGCCAACGAGCATGGCCAATTTAATGCTACAGTAGAAAACACATTTGTTAATAGAGCTTCATAATTGGGAACGCATTATTTTATTCGAATTTATGTTGGCGGAAACGCTTGAATGGGGATCGGTAAGTGAAAGCTGAATCATATAGCCCACAAAACAAAGTCTATCATAGCGTCTAATATACAATTATAAAAAAATTACGCTGCTAATTGAACTGTGTAATAATGCTCAAGAAAGTATGTATTTCGCTAATAACCCTATTTCGCAGCAAAAAATTCAATGCTAACAAATGTGCCGATGAAGTGCAATTTACACGGCACATGGAGTTAATTATGTTGCGGTAACATCAGAAAAATTGTATTTTAACGTGCTAACTCAACACATGTTAGCACGGTGAGTGAACTCACGGTAGATCGATTCATGACAATTGTTTGAAATATTCCACACGCGCGCCTTCTGTTACTATTTCGTGGACCAGTTCACGAATAGTTACTATCACGCTTACAATAGCAACGATAATCTTGACGCTGCGTGATATATGTAATGTATGGAAAAAAGAAAAAAAGCCAGTGTTGTGGCATATATTAGGGGAACGTCACTTGCAATCATATCAATTTGCGTATTACTTAGCCCAGCCTGATTGTTTGGAAATAGAAGTAAAAGTTGTATGTCAAAACTCACAGAAAAGTATCTCGAGTTATATGGTGAATACCTTTAATAATACGAGCACGTATATAAAGCTTTGATTTAATTAGTTTGTTTCTGAATTCGATGAAATTACTCTCGGTTATTGAGGATTTGGCCGTACCAAATAATTTGGTAATAACATTGCGCCATAATATTATACAAGATCGTATTCTTAATCATTACATTTTTGATTTTCGAATCGTAGTAAGAAAAGTCGTCCCGAAAGGAGAGAATTGTACTATGAGAAAAAAGATTGTCTCCGCCCTTTTCGTGAAGTCATAAAGAGAGAGAGAGAGGGAGCAATAAAAATGAGAGCAAACGTTGAAACAAGCAAACAGATATTGGTCGGCACTCGTAGTGACTGTGTCGCGGCGAAAGCCTCTGGGCGCATTTCGTTGAGGTACGTAAAAAGAATAAGACGCTGAAAAAAGAGACTACTCATTTAGGCAAGTTTGGACTTGAGTCTGTTATCGGGCTTAATTTTAGCTCAGCAGAAAATTGTCGTAAACAAAGAGACACAGATCAGTATTCCGTTGGTAGCGATAGTGGACGTCTGTGACACCGATGTCATTTTGGGTGGGGTTCATGTAATCTTTGATTTCAAAATTTTCAGGTACGTAATTCCGTTAGTGTTACATTCAGGTTGTACCAAGACGTATATAAATTTAATATAGAATTTAATAAGTAGATTGCCAGGTTAGTAATTTCAGCGGTCTCTTCCTAATGCGCATAAACTTGGTTATATATATTATAATATCTGGACGAAATCCTAACGTTATTTGTATACATGTCATTTGCAGTTATTATACGTATACTATTATTACTGCCAACTAATATCAATATGACTTCCCAGTCGCCTATTTTACCTCTTGCTCTGCTGCGACAAAAACCTCAGGCGAAGCTCGCCAGCCCGGTATCTAGAAACCTTTTTGGCGCGAGCGAAGCATCCGTCGTGTCGCAAATGTTGAATGAGGTTTTGGTAAGCGAGCGAAGAAGAGGATATTCTAATCTGAATTTTGATATTCACAACGAAAAGCCAGCCAAACACGAACAACAAGAAAACATTTCTGATGCTGACAAAACTCCAGAGCCAAGACGACGGTACTATTGGAAGCAAATGAAATCCGGAGAGGCACCCGAATTTTATTCCCGCCGATACAAGGGCAAAAAATTATTGATGCCTGTTGATTTGTCGAATTGTAGTCCAGATTCATCAACTTCAAGATCTCGCTCGGTTAGACGTAGTCTCAATGGCTATCTTCGCTCACCATCAAGTGAAATCCGCCAAAAAAATATCATAAGGCCCTCATCTACGTCCCGACTTGAACCGAGCCCGCTCCGGACTCTTTCGTCAAAAGATCCGGTCGACTCACCACTTTCATTCGACTCGGAGAAAATCAGACTTCCACTCCCAATTTTACGACCCTTGCCTCTGCATGCTTCGACCGAAAATGCTTTCACTGTCAAAGTATTTTCACCAGCAAAATCCACGCCTGCCAATGTGCGTTTCACTGCAAGGTCGCCTCTTAGCCAACGTGGGAACCAAGAAAGAGGAGTCAGAGCTCTCGATTTTTCCTCAAGTCTTCAACAAGGCTCATCGGTTTTTGCGCCCAGGTTTACGTCAGATGTCACCAATAGTAATAATTCCAGTATCTCAACTTCCACACCTGAAATTATGTCAACACCGTCTTCCGAAATGCGTGTTCCTGCTGCACCAACACCACTCAAGCAGCTCAAACTTACAGGTGATTATATAAAACTGTATTATCATATCGCTTTTGAAATTATTAATAATGTTCAAAATTTCAAATTTTACCTTCGTGAAAAATTGATGTGGGAAAGTAGGAAGTTCTTTCAACAGACGGCTTATAAATATTTAATTTTATTTATATGAAAGCGGTGAGCTAGTTCCATTTTGTCATTTGAGTTTTAAATATATCGTATGAATGACAGTCAGTTACGTAGATGACAATTACCATTAACAATTTATGTGGGAAGGGAACAGAAGAACTGTCATTATCGCTAGTTAATACGTGTCCACTCAAACCCTTGACTGGCGACGGGATGGTCGCAACAGCACTATTGAAACACTCCAATAGGGAGTTGAAATTGCCGATTGGAGTCGTTATGTTTCAGGTTAAGAGTGCCTTCAGTCCAAAAACAATGAAATGGGCCTATGTCCGCAAACCTCTTTTGACAAGTACAGAACACTTTGTATTAAGCGCTGTTATATATTGAACTGAAAATTGAAAGCTTCGGCAGTTGAAGTGACATGTTGTCCATCATAGATATGAAGTGCTTTATAATCTGGATACTTGTGAAAAATCGAAAATATGGGTACTAACTTATTGATTTGTTCTAACCAATCTTTCTTTTGTATTCAGAAATGGTAACCATGCGTAAGCCAAGATCTCCGGCCTTGAAAGCAAGAAAACGCCTTAATTTATCTGAAGACGAAACTTCATCTGCAAAGACGCCGAGATTGACTCATCCTAGCAAATAAGGACTTTAATTCTTATTGTGGTAAGTTGAATTTAAAGATATTTTGGTCAAGTAATTCAAGTTTCCTAGTATAAACTGTTTCTCTATCACCAAACATCAATTAGGAAACGGGCGAAGAGTTTGTCTGTTTACAGCGCCGGCGTCAGGATACCATTTCCGTGTGCGTGTTTCGAATTCGTGATCTTTTAGGATATTGATCGGGGTATTTTTCACAGAAATACGTCTTCGGGGGACAAGCGTGTACCGTCATGAGTTTAAATAATTTGTGACTTAGCAATATACACAATGTCAATTTTCTGCTTAGAATAGCCAATAATATACAAATGAAGTGAAACTTTGCTGTGGGATATCACCCGTGGCAAATACGCATCGTTTAATTGCAGGATTTCGGTTGTTAAAAACCAGGCACGGGTTTTATGGTGAATGCTATTGACGCACTTATCGCAGCCTTAATAAGCAGCCTTGCGCAAACATAAGCTTTAATTGCAGCAGACAGGTGTGAAAATTTCCGACGAAAATTTTATCTTATTTTTTGGCGAACTTTTTAAGGTATAAATTTAGCAGTTTGACCAAAATTCAGCCCAGGTGTTTTCTTCTGATTATTCTCTGCAAAATCCGTACCGCCAATAATGTACCCATTTAAAATTACCCAAAGGTACTTTCGCATAGTAACAAAGAGCGTTAATGTATAGACTACTTTTTCTCTCCATTTTGTTGGATTATGGTACGTGCGCAGTATTGGAGTGCCGTTTTTACACATTTCGCGTCACCAAAGCGAAAACATATCGATTTATTCATTAGGACTGTTCAATTGCACATATGGCAATCGTTGGCCATATGTCACTGAAATTTAATTACGGGATTCGACAACTACGGAGACTCGATTTCATTCGTTACTAAAACATAATCCGTTAAGTATTTCTGCCCACTTGCTGTTTTAAAACATTTTTCGATTCTCTCATATACGAATGGTTCAATTGGGTGGACTAAATTGGGATTAATCTGACCCATACATTACAATGCTAAATCAATTACAGAGGCTATATCGTGATAGCCATTTAGGTCCGCGCGTAGAAATAGGCTTTAAATGGCAGATGGTATGCGCCAACCGCCATCATCGAAAAAATGTTGACATCAATCCTATCTTTCTCCAAAGGAATTTGTAGGAAATAAATTTAAAATTCATCAGCTAGTTGAATTCGTTGTTATATGACAATTCGAATACATCACAAATATTAAGGACAAAATCAAAATTGAAACAGATTCTCAACTGTGATAAAGACAAGCTTTGTATTTTAAAAGGACTTGTAGGCGCCACCCGTAATTTGTATTTGTAGTCAGTTGAATTCCACGTGCGTACTATAATGTTTTGATTGTGGTATTGTTTCGTAAAACACGTTGTGAAATTTAATATAGCACAATAAAAATGGTCTACGCTGCCTCTAATATACCCAGTATATCGCGATAACTTGAATTTTATACCGTAAATGATAAAATTTTCAAATTATTATGATATTCTATTTAAAACGAAGCAAAAATATGTAAAATTCTGATTTTGATATATCAACCGAATTTTCTCATGATTTCCTGGTATTTAAAGTCTTTGTTACCCCGTCATCTGATATGTTGGGAAACGTGGGGAAAACAGATGTATTTCGGGTTTTGGCACCGAGGCGTCTTTTGTTCTTCACCGTTGCCGGCACCTTACATCCGGAAAATCATTCATTGCGCTGTGAATATCGAGAAACGTACGTTAGTCTCAAACCGACGTTGGGATTTAAAATCGTAAGACAAATAGAACGGTACTCGACCTGGACGTACGTTAGAGCTTTATTGTGCTTACGCATTGTGATTCTTCGGGACGGTTGATAACCGTTCGTTGAAAAATTAGACAAACACGAAGCAGGTGACGGGGATCGTTGAATAGAATGGCCGTAAAACGACCAATAGACCCACAATGAATGAGTTTGCTTTGCTCATCGACCACAACGAGTTTTGCTACTGCCAACCTAACCCGTGACTCATTTAAATGACAGTTGATGACGTGTATCACGTGACTCAACTCGTTTCAAATCGCTATATCAGCACCTACACAACTAAAATTATAACACTGCTAAATGCGGCAATTCTATTTCACATCAAGGCTATTCACTTGTCAACAAGAGTCAATAGTTAATGACCCGTATTTATTTGAGTTTCGGATTTCTCTACTTGTTTATTACCAACTTCGAGGTCAGTGAAATGATGGATGACTTTTCCTTCGTTGGATATTGAAACGATTAGGGAATTTAATTGCACAAAACTTGAAAGTTAATTGGTTACGATTTATTGACATATTCAACCATTCGATCAACGGCTTCTGGTCCTTCAAGAGAAAACAAACAACTCGTAGTATTCCGATACGAATGACCTCATTCCTTCTCGTTTATGGCTTCCACAATGTTTTTTTTTTCAAGTTCCATAAATTTGCAGCTGTTTACATCATTTTGTGTCCGAGTTTATTGCGCTCCATCGGGAATCGACTTAGCCACGCCGTAGGCACGCCACGGCTGCCACGCTAAAGGCATCGCTCGAATCAACGCGGGAATTCAAGCCGAAATGTGATATCTTTAATGATCAACACATGGTCCGTGAAATCGAGCTTTCGATTTTCGTCTTCCAACAAACAAAGTACTTCGTTTCACTTGTAACCGTCGTGAGCCACAGCTGTTCTAAAAACCGTTTTATCGGTCTCACTTTGTCGAACTTGTTAATTTTATATCTTCCCAAGTTGTGTTCACTTAAGTCATCATATATTTTGATTGACTAATTTGTATTTGATCCACGTTTATATCGAGGGAAAGGGGAACCCGGAATATCCATAAGAGTTTATTTTATGTACACACTTAAGTTTATTCTGCCCACACTATTATAGCTATATTTTCGAGATTGATTGCCCACAGCTAGAGGTTGATTGCCCACAGCTGCGCAGAATATTTTCCTTGTGGGTGCCAATTCAGTTGAATAATCTGTGTTGGATAACACACGATACCTTATATGATTACCATATCTTATCAGATATTTTATTTCTTTTAGATACCTATTCGCTGTGAGTAAAATGCCAATTCTTGGAAACCGGAGACTGACTTCGATTCACCAAAGATCACGTTCAAAGACCAGCACTGTGTTGTGTACTTTTTCGACGTTCAACAGACACGGTCCGATCAGCGACCTGTTTCACCGTGCAAAATTGGCGGAAATCGCCATTTTGTTTTCAAGCTGCTGCGATATTGAAATACATATTCTTATTTCAAATAGAGACGTTTAAATGTGAATGAACATATCATAAACTTATGAAGTAATTTCAAGCCAGATTCCATGCTGCCGAAGAAATAAAGAGAGCAACTGCCAATAAGCTGATTACACGCTGCCCGTCGTATTTTTTGTGTTATTGATCCTGCCAGCTAATGTGTTTTTTTTCAAAATTTGAATTTTCCCGCCAACTGTCTCAACCAATCATAACTGTTTTTTTTGAAATTTAAATCTTTCTCATTAATATGTATGCTAATCATATCGACCATTATAAATTTTTAATGGATTTTTTGTCTTTCGTTTCTCAAAGGATCAAAAGCTTCACTCTGTAATTTTACAGTAGAACTATTTACTTACAAGATAAATAAAATTCAGAATAAGTTTGTAAAGTAAGATATATATGTTCTTCTATTTCCTAAGAAATACTCTTTCATAAATTAATAATTAAAATTCAAAAATGAAGGTTACCACTGATGACTGATAATATTACTTTTTAAATCTTTCAAATATTTGTCTGAAAAAAAATTATTACAGCATTACTATTTTTACAAATGCTACTTTCTATGATATATTTTCTTTTTATGCTGTGCGTATTAAATATCGTGCTCATTGAATATTGTAACCTCTATGTCTTTCTGAATTCCGAGAAAAGTTGTTATTTCGACAGGAAAATCCAATATGTTAGCAATCGTATAGTAATAGTTTGTACACAAGGACTGAGGCGAGGTTCAAAACAACAACGGTGAGTAGGGGCCTGTACTTGAACAACGACACTATTGCCGTTCTTGTTTAGAACTTGTGGATGTGATCGCCGTGATTTTAATAATACGATACAGTCTTTGCCGCTGTAATAGCGTACCGCTTGGCGACAAGTCTGGGCATGTTCTATCTCGCCCGTCTCTCGAGCTAAATTTAAACTCAATTGGCGGGAAAATTAAGTGACGTCAGAGTCTCTCGTAGCGCATGTTGTGTTTTCGTTTCACTTGAATGCTTGGGTAAAATTACACCATCGTATCTCAAGAGCGCGATTCAAAAAGCTGCTGTATATTTTACTCGGTATCGCTTGCACGATAAGTGTGAGTTGCAAATTATCGCAACTATGGTAAACTCATGCCGTGTTTCCCCGAAAATAAGGCAGGTTACTGTTTCAGTTTTCTTTCGAAAAATAACACTAGGGTTTATTTTGAGGGGTGTCTTTTATTTGTATTATCAAAAACAAAATTACAAAGTTGAGAATTACGAATTTTCAAATATACAAAATATGATCCGTGGCGTGGTTCTCACGTTACCTCAGGTAATTGAACCTTTTCATCTCTCAAACGTTTTAGATTAATCGTTTAAACGTGTAGAAGAGATTTCTTGCTATGGACTAGGTCAAATATAAAATTTGCGCTATCAACTAGGTCTTATTTTAGGGGGGAGGGCTTATAGTAAAATCATCTTGAAAATTCAGACATCGTTTTATTTTTAGGCTAGGTCTTATTTCCCCGGGGAACACGGTTATTCACAAGAAAAAAAAATTCAAAATTGGACTGATATTACACACCATGATCAGTAGCATCCGTGCAATATGACATTGGGTGCTGGATTCAACAGTACCTGGCAAGGTGCGATGTTATTCATTTACTTATGACGTGTTACTTTGCACTCAATTCTACAGATTGTGCACTCTGTTTTTTATGCATAATTCAGTTGCATATTCAGTGGTTATGACTTTGCATTGGATTCAAATGTATACAATAGCGCAATACATTAAAATTCCGTTATGTCTATGCTCATCGTAAAAATATTTAGGTAAAATAAAACAATATTTAGAATCAATTAATATCATGATTATCTTAAGAAAAATGGCGAAATTTGTGTGAATAAATAGAAATTGATTTGTTCTGGGTTGCATTGGCCTCGAAATCATTAGTTACGCTTTTTGTACAATACCAATTTGTTCTAAATTGAAGTACCTATCATGTATGGTAAATTGAAAAGTAAATTCACGGATGCGTCAATCATTTCTAGAAATTTTGATCAATATCAAGCAAATACTCCCCCGACCACCGTATTGAAGTATGTTCTGAAGTGTCCCAGGGTTTGGTCAGGCCATTAATCTTAATCTTTTAGTTTATGTACAGAAAGACATTCAGAGTTATACATTGGGATATATATATGTATAAAAAAAAAAATTGAGTTCATACTGTTTTCTGCAGCTTTAGGAAATTATTTCAAAATGAGTGCTGTATCATGTACGAAAATGTAAGTTTTAAAAGGTAACTTATCTGGGCTACATTGCCTGCACTTACTGAAAGTTGTCCGAGATGCCCGAAAAATTGATTCCACTTTGTTTCCCTTGTGTGCCTATGTGTCTTCGCAACAAACAGATATTGTCACTTTCCTAAAAAGCACTCAGTACATGAAGACATACTGTTGAAATCTTGTCAAACCTGTTTTTTTGATATACTATTCAGGACAGGTTTAGACATGTCCCGAGAGTTGTTGAGCCACAGACGTCAAAAGCGACACTTTTAAAAGTGGAGTCTTCACTCGAGGACCCGTGTGGGCGGGATTCATAATCATTTTCTTTCCAAGTCAATGTCGCAACACACACTCCAATATCGTTAGTAAGTGTTATTATGTCTAAACAATCACTGGTCCCAAAATAGAAATTGCGTATGTTATTTGTTCTTCAGTGAGTCATGGTGTGCTTGATACCGATTCGATTGGCGTCGAACTTTGAAGGCTGCTTCACGGAATGCCTGCGAATATGAATTCTGTTGGAGAGAAAAAAAACAAGTTTTTAACGGGTGCATAAAAATCACGAGTAGGAATTGATCCAACCCTCCCTATCCCAAAGATTATTGCAAGTTTACGCTATTTTTGCACCTTTGAAACTCTGAACCGTTCGTCTGTAGGTGAGATGTCATTTAAGTTTGGAGTGACTGGAGAAATCTTTGTGGTCCAAATTGTGTGAGGAATTGTCCACTTGGATTAACAAAAACCTTTTCCAATGCCAAGTATTTTGGAAAAGCCACTCGGTGGTAGTATTCTCACACAATGTTGTGTATACGCTATACGGTATGTCATTTCAATCAATCCAGCAAAGCTAATATCATGAAATAGAATGCCAATTAGTACTTTTTTTTTCAGTTTTAATACTATATTATATGAGATTATGATATATTTAAATAACGATAAATATATTTTTATCAGGGCATATCATCATCAAATTGTAGTTACATGGATAACGCGTGCCGTTAAGTGGAAAGTTTGATGCCAATAACGCCTCTTCAAATCTCAATTTGATTTAGCGCTTTGTTTAAACATTCAACATAACATATTATGAACTACATTGCAAATGTCATTTGTTATCCATAATTTGCTTCTAGTTGACAGATTGAAGTGTTGACATAAATTGGATATGCTTGTTGGTATGATAAACCCATCTATTTTCGTCCAGCAGTCTATCGAGTATGACAACGTTACTTTTTACTCCCTAACTTATCGCAAATTCACGGTATCGAATACAGTAGCTATGTACAAAACTACCCAATCAACCTGGGAGATACATTTAATCCAGCTAGTGGAACTATATACTATTGTGACAAACATCCTAGTAATTCTCGTTTCCTGGAAATAGTTTTTGACCTACCTAGGTTTACTTCAGCCATTTGTATAGTTTGTAAAATTATCTTTAGGCATCAAGGTTCAAAAAGAATGATGTAATGAGTTTACCCGCACAAGGATAGAATAGTTTAATCCATTTAGGCATTTGCATATTACTGGTCTGTACAGCATACCCAGCAATTGAGTATAAGTCATTAATGCTTACTACAGTTACTTTATTTAACACTGAAAATGCTCAACTCCAAACAAAATTGGATGATAAAATGTCATTTTTATTTAACGGTAACTTATAATACACGAAGTTAGTTCATAACCCACCTAACTTGAACCATCTTTGTGGCAAAAGACAATTGTCTTCAAATTTGTGTTTCTTGACCTAATTTCAAGTTGTGATTCGTGGTATCTTTTGTTCTCACAAATAAAGAAACACCTGATTGTGGAACATGCTTTTAGTTGTACAAGATGACCTTATATTTCAATAGTTTGCTCTTCAGATTACCTGTTTACTAAAGAGGGAAGTAGGACACATTTGCACAAAAGATTCGTGGAGGGCGAGAGGCAACGTGAACAGGTGATAAGTATCACGTTACGAACGACGGTCGATAAATTAGGAGAAATGCCCAAAAATGAATCCACGGTCAACTATACTCAATTACTATATTCAATTTTCTAACACCGGATATACGCTGTTAAAAATAGTGCAATTCATCTGCATCTACGTGTAAATAGATCGACCGTCCACTCCATCCAAATGTGGTGATTGTAAGGTGTGGTGTTCATAATATTTATCCACTTATAATATTTATTCTAATCTATTTGTAATTTAACTACTCAAAACCTGTTTATATGTAAGCATTAGGTTCATGAACGGGAGCTATTCTGACATATACATCAATCTTTCTCTTCACCATTGTGTTAATTCGCCGCAATATGCACTTTTGACTTGCTATTGCTTCTACTTTATAAATTCAATCAGGAAATCAGCCTAGGTCATGATTTATTGTTTTCCAGATATTTACCTTCTTATGGCCGAAGTACATTTTTGCATCGGAACGGGTCAAAATGCCAAGCCCTAAAATATTTTGTTGTGGCTTATTTCAGAAAAATACAAATCAGTTACGTTTTATGGCCCTAATTAGAAATTGGATGGAGTGATATACTAACTGTCATTTAAATACATGTTAAAATTACTCAGCCAATCAGTATTTTTATTATTCTTTATCGTGAGCCCGTAGCCCCCAGTTGGACCATTTATCTGTGAACCCGAAATAAGCAAGTATCACCAATTAGGTTATTGGGCAATATACGTAATATCTTTCTTTCCAATAGACTATTTTGTACGATATCTTACTTATGTTGATCCCTTCCGTTCGTTTTTATAATGATTTTCCCAATAACTGTGAAGTGTTTTAAAATGTGTGCAGCAGTTTGATAAAAAATTCTAGTTGTTATGTCGCTGCACAGTATGTAAAACGCCAAAGTTAAGGGCATAGGTTTTCCAAAAACAGCCGAAATTTGATAGGTCGACTTATGAAACCGGCCCCTCGAAGTTTATGGCAACTTTAAAGCAATTTCCAGGTATCTCGCTGGCTTAAACTATTAATTCAGTGTAAGTGTGTAACGTCTTGAATAATTGCTATAATAACTCTCAATGTTGACTCGCCCCGACAAAGATGTTTGGCTTTCTTGGCAATAAATTGACTAACATAATATTCTTTCTCATTGTTTGTTTTTGTTTTGAGACGATACCACTCGATATTCGGCTCTAGCACGCTTCACTTGACCCCGTGAATAGTATTTTTGTCGTCTGCTTGACATGACTGACTCTCATGACGAGCGATACCGATTCGAAAATAAGGAGCTTTGATTGCTTTTCTAGTTGAACAGTTCCAAGCAGTCAAAATCTACTTGCTCGCACATCAAATGGCCAACAATGAGGCGTGCACAAGCGGTTAATTCTGATGGCGCTTTAGTAAATGTTGTATAATAAATGAAAACTTAAGCTACATTGTTATATACAAATGGGAAGGCAATTCGAATCATGAAAACTAAAGTTTCAAATTATACCAATCTTGGGCGCTTAAAATGTCATGTAATTGCATATGTGAAAACTAATGTTGCAAAAAACTATGTGTCCATTTTGTAAATAAGTTATTTGCTTCTGTTCATCATAACCGCTTCCACAAAGACTTTGATGATATTATATAGTGAAAAGAACATGTTTTTATATGCCCTAAACATGGAATATTTAATACGATACTGTGGGCGAAAGTATCACTTTCAACGCCGGGCTATTGGCGTAATAACTCTATTATTGCACAATAAAAAGAAATGTCAATAGTAGGGGACTATTAGCACAACTTTTCTAGGTATGCGTAATATCGTGTTATTTATAAATGCACCACACTTGGCCGTTTATAATTGAACAAATAGTTTAGAATTGTGACCTTCAAAATAGAAACGCTATTTTGCCAAGGACGTGAATTTGCGAAAGAGAACGACATTGCCGTAAATAATTTCGAGACTAGGCGGCACCATCATTGATTTGGGGATCAAGATATTATCCGCTTAGTCCACTTTCCCCTTTCTAAACAAGCAAGTGCCAAAATACAATTGCCTTGATCGGATTATTATTTCCACGTATCAACTACGCGTAGTACTCTGCAGGGACTTAAATCCACGTGTCAAAATAAACATAATTTATATATACACGGAAATGCTTTACTTCAATTATTAATTTGCAATTCGCTGAATAATTGACAAATCTGTTTATTTTGACAAAATAAAAACAACAACTGAACACCGCGTGGTTGTGCTACAGTAATAAAGTACTTTGACCACGTGCAAATAAAGACCAGTTTTCTAGGTCATCATGTCATTCGGGTGAAATGATTTTCATGAGAGAAGACTGAGGAGACTCGACTCTAGTCACCTTCTCCGGAGACTCGATGTGATTCATGTTTTCTATGCAATTGACCACGTATTTTGATAATCTATGGAAAACAATTGAAAATTTACTAGCTTGTCACACCAATAAATAAACGTAAACGTTTTGATTCGACTTTAATGCAGCCAATACATGATCGAATCTAGGTTTGGCTTTAGGAATGGCATTGGTTTAACGCCAGATAGAAGTATTGTCATGCCACTCGTATTTATTCATTTCGGAGTTGAATCGAGACAGCTTCGATTCGATTCGCGGTCAAGTGACTTGTGCATAACACCGCATATTGTCATGCACATTCGTTCAATAATACTTTAGGGTTTAGCCCATGTCGAAGTATTCGTTTCGAATCACATATATTGATGGAAAATATCTATTGCAACACCGTATTATATTCTCAACCTCTAACATATTGTGTATAAAATATCGGTACAGATAATATAACATTTTTACACGGCTGCTACTCCCATTACTAACTTAAATTGAATCCATTACTATTGAAAACTTGCACATATATGGATTGAAAATATTTGTCATGGATAAATAAGTTCTTTTCCGAATATTGTTTCGGCTAATACGAAGTTCATTCGCACGAGGCAACGATATGTATTACGCTGAAGCATCTGCAATGATATTTTACTATTGATACTGCCAGTGAAAGAAGTCGTTTCTTTCCTGAATTTTTAGGAATAATCCGAATAATATTATTTAATATTATATTTAATATCTAAAATTTTGCCTCGCAAATAATAATCGATTTCTCCAATTCGATCGATCTTTACATTTTGAAGCATTATGTATGTCACGTTTTCAATGCGCAATGGCAAATTGAAAATACAGTCATCTTGAATATATAACCTAGGATATTGAAAACATATTTTGTCTTGACATATTCGACCCCAAAGAAACCCCAAAACCAGGAAAATTATACATATGGATTTCTTAATGAATCACAAAAATTAAAACAGTCATCTATAATTATTAGATATGTCTAATGACTTGTAACTATTTTTTTGTAAAAAAATAACTGATCCAATTAGAAAAATGAAGGTTATAAAGTTAGTTTGCTTGTTTTTTATTCAAACCTTAAACTGCTAATCCTGATCAAAATTAAAGCTTGATGAAGCAAGTTATAAGTTGATTTTGTATGAGATGGTCGGTGTCTATATGGATCACTTTATATTTATGCTACTAAGTGCTTGTCTAAATATATCTACATTGGAGTCAAATATTTATGTGTGCCAAGTTTTCATTGAAATTAACATTTTACGCCAATAATTTCATTCAACCTATTTCATTGATTTGTTCATTTAGTGATTAGCGTTTGTTTTGAATTTAAAACTAACTTCATTTCACTTTCTATAGATGAGAATTGGGAATGTATATATTGATTTATTTGAAATCACTTCAGATAATAAATGGAACAATTGTTGACCTTTTCTATCATCTGATATTCTCGTATAGTGAGAATGTTGCTTGTGTTACATGTTAACTAAACCCACCGTCAAAGCATAGATTCATTGATTTTTGTTAAGATTTTGATTTTTTGCCCATTTATGAAACAACTATAGGAATCGAGCAATAAATCATCAGACCAGTTGGCGACCACCCAGGCAGAGCTTTGAACGAATGTTTTTAATGTTGGCTTTGCTATCAACCATGTCGTATAGTAAAGTGGTTATTGTTTACTTTCGATTCTAAGAACATAATATTCCTATTCAGACAGGGTCATAAATCGCTGTTTAGAAGCTAAAATCAAATTGATGCGACTTTTATGGGTACGATTGTGGGTTTTAATGGAGTAGTAATATTAAGAAACTAATAGTATAGATCAGATATTGTATTTTGTCAGAATTAAAGTCCCCAGTTGTCGCCTGTGGTACAAAATATTCTCCATTTTTATTGAATAATGCAATCCTTATAAATTGACTTCAATTTGAAATGGTATCTTTGTGAAATTAAAAGCTCTTGATAAAAAAAAATAGGCGCGATATTTGCTTATTTAATTGTACGGTCCCTGTTTGATATTAAGATTTGTGTATGTCGTACCCCAGTTTTAGTGGATTAACAATATGATGTTTTGTTATTATCGTTTCAAAATATATCAGGGAACACCACATCCAATCTTTGACAATTTTGCAACAAAAAGCAAAATATTGACTGTATTGCTATAAAAGTCGTGTTCATGATAATTGACTAGGGAGGGGGTCATGGGTATCGTTTGACGTCATTGGAGATTCGATTTGATGCGGCTGGATTGACACTTGATTAAGATTTAAAAATATACAATCGTGTATACTAGTATTCGTGACAGATCTGGTAATTTCTGATTATACAATTTAAGTATTGTTCTTGAACTATATCGAAAAATTCAAAGCTTTTCAGGTGTAATGCTCATACTGTATTATTATTGCGCTTTTATGAATTTATTTATCCAGGAATAATAATCCGATGCTTCCTAATGAAAACTGATTTCATAATTTTTCATTCTTTTTTTTTCATAAGATCATGACTATAGCGGCGACAAAATGCCCTCCTTTTCAATTTGCGTTACAGTTTCGCAACATAGACCAACAAAATAGAAGTCAGGCAAATACTGCAAACCATGGCGGCAAAAACTTCCTGAGATCAGCAGTCAACCAATTTTAAGTTAGCACGGTTCATGTAAAACAGCAAAATATCCAAACGCCTGACAAAGAATCCTTAAATCTACAAGGTCAAAATTTACCTTGATTTTTGTGGAGTTCTATCGTCTCGGCCAATTGATAAAAGAAATTGTTGTTTTTGACGTTCTCAAGTGGGAGTGGACAAGTGGCAGGCGCGGTTTGGTATTTCCAAAACTTGTGGATAACTGATTAAGAAAGGGAGGTGGGAGTTGAACCGTAAAAAACACGACGTCAGAAAATGCTGAATGTGGAGAAATGGCGCTAAATTATTAAGAAAAATGTATGTTTTATTAAGATGGCGCCAAATAACTCGAGGCGAGCGTAATGCTTAGCTTTGTCAACATTTTGTCGAGTTGCAAAACAGATTTTGGATAAAAAATACTCCTTTCGTAGTCGAGGAAATCTCATTTTAAACATACGAGTATCAGTCATAAATGGTTACATAATTGTTCATGCTTGAGCCAAAGGCTGTAAAGGACTTGTAATGCTGATTTGCAGAAATGTATTGCCGCTTGGTTAGCAAATAATACAATTTTGGAATGACTCATGTCTAAAGTCCATATTATATTTCCATAATGAATCGAGTCGGCGAGCGTACACTAACAAAGCACGCTTCCGTAGGCAGTTCTGAAATACCAAAATGGTCGAAACAGCGATATCTTTCGATTTGGTATAGTCTACACACGATTGATTACACAATGGGCAATTTTTGGTGGGTGTGGAGCTGGACTGACGACCTGAACTTGTTCAAATAAGTTCTAGACTTTGGAATCCTACATGGCCAAGTTTTAATCATATAAGTTCAACTGACGTGAATAGTCATCAAGTTTTTCTGTGCATTGTGCATATACAAAATATCAATCTTTATTTTCCACTATCGAATTTAAAAATGAGACAATGTCAGAGCTCATTTTTGTTTGGGATTTTTTGCGGAAAGGGATACAAGCGCACAGGATATTAATTGAATTTCACAAGATTAGCAAAGCAGAGTTTCCAATGTTTACATTTCCTATTACTTTTCTTTATTCTGCTCATATTTCATCGTGTGAGTTGGGTTTACTGTGTTATATTCTTGACATACTCTTGACCCCAAAACATCATCCAGACTCCAAGCGGGGGTCGATGATGCCGTCATTCCAGACTCACATTTCCTGTTGAAGTTGGAATATATACTTCGCGAAAAAATCGTTAAGTATCTACAATACCACAGTTACACAATTTCTTTTCAAAGACATACTTTTTTCGTTCACTCAGGCATTTATCACGAAGGTGGTCAGGTGTTTCGTGTATAAACATTTCGATCCATCGACTACTTGATGTAATTTTGATGCGTGATACAATGATATAATGTTGTCAAAATCACTCGGTAAACTTGAATTCTTATTGATAGCATAAAATATTATATATATAAACATTTATTGCCTGAATATTATACCACTGCTCACCATTGCATTGTGTAAGTGATATTAGCAGATATACCTTCACCTCAATATTGCACACCTCCGCCCCAAAAACTGTATTAAAAATGAAGGGGAATTACACATGAATATTAGTAAAAGTTTTGAAGATACATAATATAATAAATAATAAAATTATCACAAAAGTAAAATCCCGCAAAATATGGTCTAGACGCGATCAAACATATGTCGCGGTGCTGTTTGTTTTAATCGACCAGGACAAAATGACCGAAAAGGGAAAATTTGGCGGGAAAAGTTGACGTGATGAGATCATAACAGACGCTCTCGTTTCTCCGTAAATAACAAGTGTAGATAAATTTGCCATAGATTGTGGCGGAGTTGAGATTAAAAATATATTTTTGCCATATTCAGTCGTTATGAAGATATAAAAATCGTGGGTAGTTCAAGAGTGAGGAAGATTATGTTTTATCATGTTATTGTTACTCCAGCACTAATTTTCTGATCTGTTTACTTCAATTCCGATTACCCTATTCGCCGTCGAAGTGCGTGGCGTGGACAACGATACGCATTATATCTAAATGTCCTGTTTGAATATTCATCATCAAAAGCCGCCCGCCTTTTAACTTGATCTCAAACCACACGAGGCGGTTAAATCGTGAGACTTGACATCGCAGTTTACACATCTCGATTCAAATCTCATGTCTCCGACCTCACTCACTCAGAGTGTAATAAATTTGACAAGCAATGCGAACCGGTCCCTCAAATAAAAGTAGCTTTTTAGTTATCGTTAGATATCAGCGGCCGACTTGGGAGCAAGTGGCGTGCATGAGCGTCGTTTAAAAAAGGATATAAATCATTCTTCGTCGCACAATATTTGTTAATGAAAAAATATGTGTATAATAAAAAAATAATAATATTTAGAACGTGTCATTTGAGCGTTTAGTTGAAAACATTCATTCATGTAGCCCAGTTGAAATTTTACAATAAAAGATACAATTCTGGAAAAAAGTAGTAAAATTCCAGTACCCATATCTCCATATCGGGTGGATGTGTCGTGTCAGAATTACATAAAAAATATCAGAAGGTTTCCAATTTTGGAACAAGTGTATATCGCGCATTGGCCCCGTGGTCTACAAATGTAGCACTTTGTTCTATTGTAATTTTTAAACGTGGCTATGAATTGTCGTATTCATTATTTCCTTCAACATATTGTATTTGAACATTTGGCGTTTTACGCTTCATTAATTTTTGTTAATTAGTTAAAATATTGCGATGTTTCCTATTAGTCATGCACAATATGGATAGGCAGGTTCTCATTCAATTTTTAATGCGATGTAACGGCTTTTCTAATTGTTAAATGAATCGTAAATTCTGCATTACGACCTCATAACAGAATTTCAATCGCTAATTAACTCACGTATGGGCGTGATATATAAAACACTAATAAGCTCGCCTTTGTGTCGCCGACGAACGACCATCCCGGCGAACGTTCCCTTCAAAGCAGATTTAACGGCGTTTAATCGTCGGGTCGTTCCTGAATCCAATTGATTTATTACCATCTCTGTATGGAACTGACGATTTAAACCTCGAGTTGAAGGCTCGTTTTGTCGATACTCGTCTGGTGCACGTGGTGATATTTGTATTTTATTGACAAGCAAGTCTATTTTATTGCAACGAATCTGTTTTCGACGTTTTGATTTTAATGGCGGATCAACCGTTACGGTAATTCAAATGTAACCTTTTTTTTAAATGTTCGCCATTGGTTAACTGTTGGACGGCGAAGTAATAAAAATTAGAAAAATCACATCTAACACGCCGAAAGTACTTCCCATTTGAAGTTACCTCATATTAGTGTAAATGGCGAAATATATATTTTCCTCAAAATTCCACGATTGGCGTCTTAAGTGAAACCAAATATTACTTTCTGATTGATAACAAAGACTAATACTAAATCTCCCTCTACCTTATTAGTATTGGAGTTGGGAAAAGTACAGGTCCTATCAGAGTGTTGGTCATAGTATAGGACTATTTTAAGCCTGAAATAACGAATGTTGGCAACGTTTTACATTTGTGCAACAAATGGAATAATATTTCCGCATATCTGTAGTTCATTGGAGTATAACAATTTCATCATCATAATTAGTATATATATATATCCAACTTATATTAAAGTTATCAAAAGTAACAGTATAGGTTACCAAACACTATAAGTGAAAATGGCCCGTTTCTAGTATAGGGCCCTGTTTGAAGCAATGGTAGTCAAAACCAATATAAGCTCCTAATCAATCCACAAGCCTGCCTGCCGATGCCTAACCAAGGTTGAGTGAGCCCATCTTATCCCATGTATAATTATATCGTTTCAATAAAATGTGTTAAAAACAAAAAAAATTCAAGTTGAAAACATATTTGGTTTGTATTTCACGGGTTATGAAACGATCGATGATAGAGGTTTCTTCCGTAATCAATATCAGAAAATACCATTTCTAGGAAAGCACAGCGAATGGACAAAATAGCAATCGATCGCTGCAGTTCGAATACTCTTATCAGAGCTGTATTTGACCAAAATCGAATATATTTTAATTTCAGAATTGATGCAAATATATATGTATATCACACTGTTTGAATTTCTCTATCCATCTAGGAACGATTTTAAGATATGCGTTATTCGTAATTTGATAATTTTGCATAGACTACTTCGAATCATTTGTTATTCAATTTTATATCTAATATTTGAATCCTCTTGTCGACCGCGCCTGCATAACTTGTGACTCAAGGCAAAAACGGCCTTTTCACTAATTTCATCTTGAGACCAACAAAACAATAACGTTTCGATTTTGCCTAAACAATGAATTTGAATCATCTTTACTCAATCATTACATTATCGGAGGTATATTGTTCACGGACTATTTCAGACGATAAGCCCCTAAACAAAAACTATTCTGCGCTAAAAATTGTAATATTTCAAATACGGCATATACCTAATTAAATATAATGTCAAAATATTTGATTGATAATAATCTTTTCGTCTCATCAATCTTTTCCATAAATCAGACGTTCTGGGAATCTACTAGTTTAATTCGTTCCCATGATATTGAGATCCGGAACTAATAGAATATGATTATATCTGATTACAAGCAATAAACAATTTTGTCCTGACATAAAATTCGTTTTGCTAAGATTGACAAGTCGATGTCCGAAGATTGAGCAATTTGAAGACGTATTTATTTGAATACCATAAAACGAGTTTTTTTTAATTCAGTTACTAATTAATTCTATACACCAGCTTAGTTCAAGAGTGAAGCATAAATTTGTTTACGGAACTAACTATTGAAAATGGCCAGAGTGTGGTGCCATGTATTCAATTCATTTCGTTTATTACTCCAGGCCGCTGCGGTCCATATAAAAATAACACAAACAAATAAACAAGAGCAAAATAAAAATAACACAATAGATACATAAAATACCTGATACGACAATCAGATTCACATTACACCTCAAAAAAGAGTTCTTGAAGTAATCTAAGAGGCCAAATGTGTAGTTTACACTAGAGATATATCAACATAATTTTTCTGATGCCGACACAGATATACCGAAGCTTACAAAAATGAGATTGACCATTTATTGCATGCTTTCATCGACATTTTTACATGAAGCATCAAATACACTACACACATCGATTTTATTTTCGAAATTCCAACTCCACCACGAAACAGCAAACGTGACAATTCAATATGTTCGGTAAAATAAAACGTTTTTCTATTTAATCAAAGTATTTGAACTTCAGAGAAACGAACAAAATCGGCTGCTTTCTCACAAATATGGTGTATTATTGAAATTCGCAGAATTATTTACGTTCGATAGAATAACTTTTTGCAATTCCAAATTGATGACGTATGTCGATCAAATTAAATGAGATTTAATTTCAATAATCTCGTACAATCGCATGTTTGATAAATTTTTAATCTGGATTGTATTTTACGAAAGAGATTATAGATATTTTTGTTTACCGTTATGAGAATTACAGGACGTCCCAAATTTTGAATTTTGCTTTCAACAAATTTATGTGGAAAACTTTATTTACAAACTGTAATTCGACGTCAGAACGACCGAAGGGTTTGATTACGGCTGCTTGGGCCTCTTCCGTCACGACATTTTTATTCATATTTATCTATATTTCAATTTTTCTACGCGCTTAGACGACCACAAATCGACCCATTGGAGCACACTTCATCAATTGCGCATAATCGGCTTTGAATAAAGTGAACATTTTCGGTCGGTGTAGGAACGATATGGGATACGAAATTGCCCAGACCAGGTGTGATGTCGCTCTCGAAGGCAACGGTCTGAAGATAATGATCAGACCACATCTTCCGCAAACAAAAAGTTAACAGGTGTGAAATTGCTTTAGTTATTTCACCTGTTGGAGTTTATCACATTAAAATTAGGCAAAATATAGGTCAAAATTTCATTTCCAAATGCAGGGAAGGAATAAAGTTTTTTATTTTGATACAACATATTACGGGGGAAATTATTGTAAAGGCGGTAAAGTATTTGACCAGTGATTCTAAAGTAATCAAAAGTATTTGTTTAGTGCAGTGGTTTTTGAACTTTTTTTGTCACGGACCCCTAAAATATTTTAGTCGTATGTCCGAAAGATGCTGTTGTGTGCCTTGAGACAAAAGAAATTGAGGATTAGTCGTTGATAGGACAACACGCATGCCATCATTGGCATCCAACCGGTTTCGATAGGTATTTTAAAATTATGCGTCCCAATTTTAATATAAGCCAAGAGTGATCGAATTCTAGTCACCAGTCTGTCTGTTTGCACCAGTTTTTGCACAATTACATTATTAAAATTGCAATTTATATTCGCCGAGTCACAAGCAAAAATATCAACAATTCTTCATAATGGTTTTCAAGTTATGCCCATCTTGTACCGGACATTTCGGCAATATAATTCTGCATTCATTCACAATGCCAACTCGAACGTGGCGTGGCACACGACATGAATATTTTGATAACTTTGACACATAACTTCATTTGAGTCGTGCACCCCTGCATAAGCCATCGAGCGAACTTCGGCCAAAGTTAATTAAGTGTGTTCGCCACTGAAGTGTGATAAGACGATCCACACTCAAGATTTGGTTAGTCTAGGTACCTACCAAATAATATCCGTTGTTTAATCGGCCCAAGTTTCTCTGTTTGATTACATTGCAGCTATCTTGAATATATTAGGATTATTCATTTTCAGGTACTTTTTCTGGGTGAAACTTAAAAATAAGAAAATGTTCGATATTTTGCTGGCAATTTGAAGCCGTTAACTCGATTAAAACTCGTTACTGAATCAGTATGAATAATCCTGCTACTGCGGATGTAAAGTTGATCGACCGTGGTTCCCGAATTTAAATTTTTACGGGCACCGGTAAGTACCGATTCCTCATTGATATAAAAAGATTGGTTCAGCTGATTGAATTTTTAGGAACGGTTTGTTATAATACTCGTACAAACGTTTGATGCGTGTACAAAATTAGTTATAGGAACAAAAAGAATAAACGTGCAAGACAAACACTTCAGGAAAACACCTTCATCATTATTTTTTTCGTTCCAGTTCAATTGGAATATTGTATTCGCCATTGGTTCTCCTTACTTCGGGGGATTTTCGTTTAGTAGAATGACACTCTTTGGGACCATGTGTACTCGAGCCTTTCGAGTTGAAAGATTATCTTGAAAACACTTGTCAGGATTTTAACAGATGTTGTTCAATTGCTCATGTTGTGTCTACTGTTTTGTGCGACAAAAATAATATTATAATGGCGTTGAAATCAATCACCGTGGCCTTGTTTATGGGTATATATATAAATATGAACGTCGAAATGTAAAAATAGTCGTTGGAAGCCCCCGTGGGATAGCATTGCTGGTGTAAAAAGAACTATAGTCGAAATAAACTCCTTTCGTAGACGAAAAAGAGATTTATATCTTATTTCTCTTTTTGAAAAGCACTTTATTCATTGTTAACAGGCCGTATCTATCAATGAGAGACGTCGTGACCTTCATACGGCACCGTTTGTTCAAGGTCATTCAGGACAAATGTAATTAAATTAAATCGCGTCTGACTGGAGTTGTAAAAGCGCAAAATCGGTAGCGAAAAGGGTTCTGTATCTGATATAAGTTAAACACACAAATCAGTCCGAAAATAAGGTCAACTGATATCTATAGCAAAATGACATGGTTCAAGCACGAGCCATCATCGGTAGCTGCATTTTGCAAGTATAACTATGTTAATGGGATAATACCGTAATCGTGCAATGCTATGAAAACACTGTATGCCGTGTATGATGATTTGTAGCATTATTTTTATTGGGATTTTACTTCAAAATTTGATTCAGAGGTAATATAAGAAACTGCTAGCATATTTTGTCCCTATATCGCTTGGGACAAAAACAAGCTCATATTAAAATATGAAATGTAGATGTAATTTCACGGTTCGTTTAAAAAAGTACACCAATACATTACAGTACAATTTCCTACATTACATTATTACACTGAACTTACTGTTTTTATTTACAGTAATAATCCAATCTAAATAACACTTAACTATGACGTAATATATCACCATTGTCTGGGTCAAACGTTCAACGGTTGTCAACGGCTATATTGATATGAATACAGGAGCTTATTTTGAAAGATATTGTTATCGATGCACGCAAGTAACATGTTGTAAAAACTGAGAAAGAAGAATATGTTGACACACAGCAAATAAACACTTTTATTGTCTGATATTATGGAGTATACGCTGACTGCAGTTGATCGCATGGTTGCTAATCGGTACCGGTACGGTAATCTTAGCTGAGAACCGAGCTTGCTGAAAAATCTGTGTGACTGAGGAGGTCTAGCATTACAGAATAACCTGTTCGCGCATAAACTAAAATAAAACAAACAATATTTATAGGACTATCCACAACTATCGGACTCAGGGGGAATTTTAATAAGAGCGGCCTTATCGCGGATTCAACCGTTTTTGAATACTGAAAATATTGTAGTGGTTGGTCCATTAGTTACGGAGAAAAGCGATTTCTCTTCAACAACAACAATTACTTCAAAACAGCAACAAAACGATCCTTCATGTCCAATAAGCATAAAAATACGTTGGCAGACAATGAGGGTATTTAATATATGTCCTCAGTACAATTTACTTTGACATAAGCGGTTTCGAGGTAAATATTTTTCCAGTAAGCAAGATTTTATCTTCGATTCCTTATATAAACTTTACTTACCCAAGCATATTGCTATTTGCATATTCGTCGTATTGGTACAACTGCGGTTGGTTATCTTTTAAATTTATAGGTATTTGCATCGTTCAACCCTCCACCTCAATATGTAGAATAGACCTAATGTTTGCCCCAGGCACGAGACAAACGCAACTTTGCCATAAAACGTTCAGAATTACGAATAAGTAGGCTAAGTTGAAAGGATATCGAAAATCGTGGCAATGTAATTTTAGTTTCGAAGTCTATTTTATACAAGATTATGATGTCAACAATTTCGATAATTGTCCTTAACAATTTAATTATATTGGAAATTATTTTGACGCCAGACATTTGCACACGCTTATCATAAATACTGATCAGTTGTCGTTGTTTAGTTGTAACAGCGTGGCAATTTTTTTAAATGTCGCGTTTTCACGACTTTTCCGAAGGGGCTCTAGACTAGTCGAAATAGGGCTGAATATGTGTTCTCAATCGCCATTTAAATGACATCCTCCGGATATGCATAAGGATTTCCCGTGAACGAGGTGTTTGCTTTTTATGTCAGCTACACAAGATCTCTATTACCAATCAAGTGCAAGGTTTTTTGTAAAGACTTTCAAGCAAAAATCTGTGTAAAGCAGCGGTTCCCAAAAGCGGTTCCAAAAATCTGTGTTCGTGCGTCGTTGAATTATTAGAAAAAAAAACTCACCGCGCACTTAGAAGAAAAAATGCTGCTTTTTAATAAAACTCAATTTTGTGATCGTTAATGTGTACTTTATACCTTTGTTTGTGAACATGTAGGCCTAGGCCTAAGGAATAAAGGCAAAAGGTTAACGCTTCTTTCTCATCTCCGCCTGCTTTTCCTTTGAAATGCTGAAAAATCACACACTGTTTGCTAAACTCGGTTCAACAGATAAATAAACTGCAGCTCGCGAAATTGCGGCAAGTAGTATATAAAGGCGTTGGTAGTGTCTACCTCTATTGTTACGTAACAATAGAGGTAGACATCACGTAACAGAAAATAAGCAGAAAAGAATTCATTTACACAACATTAACACAATGAAACATTTATAATAAATACAATATGTGAAATACAATTCAATCATATTTTAGTTATGTTTAACACAATTTTGTTAGTTTTCGCGGCACATCCTTTGGGAACCGCTGGTGTAAAGGTTGTTATGAAAATACTTCATAGTCAGAGATCAATTAGGTGTAGGCAACTAGAATCTAAACGCTTCGGTATTGCCTATCCAGTGGGGGTATAGGTTATCTTTAGATTCATTATTAGTTTTTACGATAGTCATCATAAGACGACTTTGCAAAATTAGGGTCACTGTTACGCTATTAAATTACATCGAAATTGATTCATTTTTGAATGGTAATATATTGAAAATTACTATCCATCAAGTTTTATTTAGGCGTGATCAATACGAGAACAGAACTTAATCCAAGACGTGGACCATTCATAAATACCATATGCTGAATAAAATTATATAATGTAATAGTTTACTATCAAAATTATTCTTGATATAAATATTACTTTTATAAAGCACAAAAGTGAATAATTTTTTACAAAGATAATAATAAACTCGTGCAATCCTAACGTCACATTCATGAAAATAGTAAATGTCATTAATATTTTGTATATTAATTAAGCAGAATAAGATACATTCATGAAACAAACCACTAATACGAGCTTGTGGCCAGGATCAACAAAGAAAATGATATCATCATCAAAATAAGTTCACGATTATATATGAAAGAATAAATATTTATGTCTATATTATTATTAACTTATAATTACTCGAAAAATATTACCGCAAAAAGTAAAATAAAATATTTTAATCTTATGGGTTTACTTTAGAGAATCACCATTCTTTCTAAAGCTAGCCGTGTACACATTAATTATTCTGCCCATTTCTGAATTTTGGCGGGAAAATTTATGCCCCTAATATCTTGCTCGCGATTGTCACCTTGCGGTTGCGCAAAACTAAATTGATTCTCAAAGAGTTTATTGCTCCGACGTGGCAACTAGCGGCAGTAAATATGATTAATAATGACGGCTCGTTTTGATTGATTAGACATTTTGTTATATTTAACTATTAAAAGTTGTATCCAGAAGTCCCCGAAGTTCCATTGTATTCTTACAATTTATGACCGCGTCAACACAGTTGGTATTTTTAGGTCCGACGGGATCTTCACATCTATATTCAAATATTTTGTCTTTTTCGTCGCTAAACCTGACGCTTCGGCGTAATTTTCGGCCTTTTCGAGAGGGTCTTGATTCTTTAACGATTGTACCATCCGGTCGTGTAAGTTCGTAGCCATTAATCGACGACAATTTATCAATGTTATTTTTCGCATCTTTGGACAATTTAACAAGTGCCTGCGTCGTACCCGTTACAGGAGTAGAACGATGTGCAGAAGCGAGTTTGGAACGGGTTAAATTTATTTGGGAACATAACAAATATTTGTCTGGGTTTTCACAAGGACTAGTTAAACTGACAGAATCCCCGTCTCGTTTTATGGTACCTATGCATCTTACTCTACCTCTCCATGCTGGCACAGTTTTGCTTCTACATCTACTCTGTATGCGCTCATTGACATTTTCACTACTGGAGTCATTGTTTTTTATACACCGAATTAAAACGCTATCCGTCGAAGGTCTCCGGTTCCAATGTACTCTGTAGTCTTTAGATGGGGGAGCAGGTATGTGATTATAAACCGCCACGGCTCCAGGACCCACTTTTGTTCCTGTTGAGGTTGTAGTGTGTCTGCTGATGTTTCTGAACGCCGGTATGCTACTATTTGGCTTCTTAGGGAGCTTGTGATCAGCAAAAGTAGGATTATTTACTTTTTGCGCAGAAGCAGCTAAAAAGTCGAATTGAAATTGTTTGATACTATTGTACGCATATATGTAAAAAGATTGAAAAAATGAAAGTGGATGGCTACCTCTTACCTACGAGAACATTGGTCGTTTTCCATTATCGTAATAATAGAATATGAAAATTTCTATTTCTTATTGGACACAAAATGTTGCAGGTTTTTATTGTTAGGGGAACTCTTTCATATGCCATTTGGTACAATTCACTCAATGTGAGCTTACGAGTTCAAGCATATTTAACGTTGTCTTTTTGGCCGGTCCAGAAGCGTGTGTAGCAATATGGAGGTAAACTTTGTTCGACTACTTTGTATCCAGTTGTGTAAAAGGACTGACTATGGGTATATTCGGCGCTCCCGCAATATGTGCACCAAGATGGTGAACACCTGAACATAGTATGTTTATCAGGTTGTGGTTAGGCCATAATTTTATTCCAATTTTCCTTAATTTAGTTTTATTACGAGTTCGGGTACTAGCCAAGTGACTCACTTAGTATTTGTACCTGAAATAAGGGTCTACCCCTAACCTGATACACATACTACGTTCCGGTGTCCGCCATCTTGTTGCACATACTACATAAGTGCTGTATATTGACTTGATTAAGACAGACAGTTTCCGAACTCGTAATAGAACTAAAATAAGGAAAATCGGAATAAAATTATGGCCTAACCCTAACCCGGTACACACACTACGGGAGTACCTTTTTCTTCATATACCTAAGCGTTGTTCTTTTGTTTTTTTTATATCTTTTATTTTATGAAGAGTACACATTAAAATACTTAGATGTATACTTATATGTTTGACTATGAGACGTTATTAGGACACGAAACTTTGGTGGAAATTCCAACTACTTCATCCGCAAAATATTTATTCATTATTCACCTCTTTTTACTTGACCCTTCTCTCTTGCCGACTTTATGGCAGACAGTATAGTCGCACATGTTACATTCGCGAGTTGTCCAGCAGTGTTTTGATCCATCTGATTTGTTCCTGGTATACGAGTTTGTTCTTGAGAATCGACAGATTGATTGAAATTCAGTCCAAAGTTGAGATGAATGCGTTTGAATTCGCTCATCAATGCTGGTAAGTACTTCGATCTTTCGCGAATTTCTTTCATTATTTCTTTATGGTTATTATTTGAAGGTATAGTTCCAGATGCACTAGGTATGTTGACTTTAGTTGATTCAGGGTGGTTGGTCGAGTCAGTCTTTTGCTCTTTTTGAGTTTGCGTATGACCAACTTGCTGCGTGTTTCCCTGAGCTGGCGCAGATGAAGCTCGAGTATCTCCCTGACATAGTAACATTTAATACATTATAAAATAATGTTGAATGATCAAAGGTAACAGCATTCAATGTGATACTGAGTGTTTTCAGTTTGTTTGGAACACCGATTCCAATTGAATCTTTACCATCAAACAAGTGAAAGACTTTTTCAATATTCCTAGAAGCAAATTATAACATTTCAATCCCGTCAATTCCCGTATAGCAACGGGATCAGCGAGTATTATTATTATTATAATATGAACATTCCTCACTCTGTGAGCACATTTGCCTGCAAGATTATTGAATTTTATTTATTACCTGTTTAATTATATTTGTTGTATTTGCCGCGTTGTCATTTCGAATTTGTTGCAACATTTTAAATTTCTCTCGAGACAATACGCTTGGTCCTCGTTTATCTAGTGGATACCTGTTTTCTGTGTACATGAAAACAGGTGTCAACTCTGAAGTTTAACTGACAGATACTTTTTACTTATTGGAAGCCTCAATGCGCAAATATCATTGGCGAACAGCTGATTTGTATCGCAATGTACGTATATGGCGAAATTAGGGCTTCGCGCATAGAAGTTTTCTTGAATTACATATTAACCCATGATAGTTAACGCAAAATATTTTGACATAGAATTAGTTATTGGTATAAAAAAGGGGGTTTGCTTTTCCAATGAAATTTCCACAGTGTGAAAAAATGACAGGCAATAAAAAAATTATTTGTATAAGACCATAATAACCCCGAGAGAGCGTATTTATTTATTACAATATATAAGTGTTAATTATATACTCGGTGAAAAAGACGACTATCAGTCAATATTACAAAGAAATTTTTTCTTCTTGTACAACACAAGCTGTTATGAAGTTATGTGAACATCTCTTTTTCAGTGACAGAGAACATATATGTCCGCTTTATGTTATTGATATGAAGTGAAGACTTATAGGCATGATACAAACATATTATACAGTATGTTTAAATGGCAACAAACATGTTTTTGACAAGGAGAATAAAAAATCAGACCCATACAAAACAAAGCATTTATGACATAACCAGTGGTGGAATTCTTATTTTTTGTCAGCCGGTTCCATCACAGAAGTCATATTTTTCGGCCGGTTCTGTTATATGTTTTTTTTAGTAATGCTAACCGGTTCGCTGATCTCATAAAATTCCGCGAGACCGTTCTATAGAACCGGTGCGAACCGGCTGAATCCCACCACTGGACATAACCAACATTTCCATAGTGGACAAATTTGAAATATATCAAATTATTTATAATATTTTCCATCTATTCAGAATCGTATGGAATATATAAAATAAGCTCCAAATTAATATTATACATCACAGTGGATTTTACATAAATAAAACATAATCTCGCCATACCACGAGAAAAGTGCGTGACTGGAAACCTTGCAACTTCAACACATACCTCTTCTATACAAAGCACTACGGGGTGCTACAGATGCCTTGTTTTCAGTTATTGCTTTTCTTCTTGCCGCTCTTACTTCTCGGCTGACAAGATCAGCAGAATACGCATTTCTTAGGAGACCCAGCTGCCGTTGTCGCATTGCTTTTCTATTGTTAGAATTTGGCACGAGGTGCTGTGGTTCACCGCGTATATATTTTCTTGTGGTTTCGAGGGCCGACTCCACATTCACACACATGATTTACATAATTATATACATATAGGCTAAAAGATGAAGTTTGAATTAGGAAAATTAGTAACTCATTTTTCAATATAATTTCAAACGAACACTAGCACTTAGGAATCATGAACTCAGTTACATCTCATGTCCTGCATCTTGTAAGAGTCTAATTAAATATATTTGTCTTCCTGCAATACAAAATCACTCTTTGGAAATTACTTGGTAGATCTTCTCCGTAAAAGTAACCACACTCTCTTGTGATGTTTCGTTTTAAATAATCATTTCCCATTCCACATACCCAACGCGGGCCGATAGTGATATTACAGCTTCATACACGTACTCAAATAAAGTTTATTCTAATGAAAACCAAAGACTATTGATATGAATATTCATACGAGGTCTATCAAACAGGATTAGTGTGTTTAATTACCAATTTTGCCACGGACATTCAATTTTAGCTCGAACCATTTGCCCAATGTTTTATACCTATTTTAACTTTGAAAATATCGAAATCAATCAGGCTGCAACCACTGTGCATCAAATCAACTGTTTTCACGTACGGTTTTCGCGGAAAAATATTACTACAGTGTCCTAACTAAAAGATAGCCTGGTTAAAACGCTTTAACCCTAACTTCGTACCATCCATTTTTCAAACGGCACATACGTGTCCGCTTTTTGAGAGCTTCTCGGACAACAAACTCCTCATGAATTATAAAAAATTGCTATTTCTCATACGACTATGCAGTAGTATTATAGAATGCGTATCATTACATCTACCATACATAACAAGCAGTACGGACAATCATCATAAAAGGTTCAGCTGCAATGATAGGACATTGTACCGGCATGTTTAGCTTTTGCAGTTATAAATTACATCATAGACCACAATTAGTGCCCAAACACATTTCTTATCATTTCATCCTACTTGACGTATGAGTTATACATACAACAACAAATGCTAAACACTTTCTTAACGTAAGCTACAGTGCCGTTACCAATATTTACTTACAAGCGCCTTTCTGTCGACAATTCTGCCCACAATTAACGGATTTAAATGAAGTTCTTTTCATGAGTTGAGTACAGGAGGCTCTCGAATGATCTCCAAGTACACTCATCGCCTCTCTGACTTGGCGACAGACTTCAATGTGAAATTCGGTGCAAGATAGAATAGCAACTTGTAATTTAACCCAAGCTATGTTTATTACAATGCTCATCGTTTACTATATTTCAAAGCTACGGGCAATATGCTTTTGTTTTGTTCGCAATTTTATATACTCGCTTTTGATAATTTAATATTCATTCAGTGCTACTCAAGAACGCAGGAAAATTGTCTTTCGCTTATTTGTCCCCTAAATATGAAATGTTACATGTGATATGTAGCTTAGAAACTTTATTCCAAGTTAATATATAATTGCAGTTGATGAAATTAGTCGCAGCAAATTCATTTATTTTTATTTATTGTTGACTGTAGTACTTTTTTTTATTTCGAAAAGTAATGAATATTCATTTATATTGTAAAAACGGGATACAATTTGAACAACCTCTAATTGACTTTTGAGCATTCATAATTTTTTTATGTAATCAAAGCTACCCTTTCTCACAGCATTTAGTTGTTGATTATTTATGAAAATTGAAATAGCATATATATAGGAAAGCGACAGTGTGCGGCATTTGAACATTATATGCAAATAGGAAATACTTTGCGAATCTTCATCTCTATTCGTGGAATGCTCTCATGGTATATTGATGTTAACGCAAACACTCTGTCGCACTTACATCATATATCAAACTATCTACGTCAAATTTATTTTATATCACTTTATAGTTACTACATAAACTACCACTGAACCCACCTCATAAATCCAATATACTTTTTACACAAGGATTTTACTCAGCTCGGGAGGATGGGGTTAACGGATCGTTAGAATAAGTGTTGCCAGATGGAAACATTTTTAGTCGTAATAAGTACACTTGAATTAAGATCAAATTGATCGTGGTAGGCCAACCATGACAACCACTTTTTGAATTTATTGAAACAATTTTGAAAATAAGGAAAAAGTGACTAGCGTGCTACGGTTATTAAAGGAATACGGTGCCGTATTGCAGCGATATGATTTTTTTTTTGTAAATATCTAAATATTGTGTAATAATTTACAAGTATACCGATCTTCTTTCTTTCTGTAATTTATTATGAAAGCGCATTGCGTGGGAAATATTCTTTTTCTAATAGTGTAATCGTTCTCGTTGGGATCTTTTGTTTCAGAGTTGCAGCACGCGCAGAAGGGCAATTAACATTTCAAAAACACTTACTACAGTCAGGTATCACCAGGCAAATTCATGTTACCAATTCTCCGTTCAACTAATCCCTTTATTGGATGTATATATACTTAATGGGTACATAACAACAGCGTTTATTTTTTGCCGCTAAAATTTGGTAAAAATGAGAAAACATCACATCGGTTTATGCCGAAAATTTGCAACAGTTATAACGGGCAGTTAAAGCATAGCTTGTCCAACTCCTGGATTATGACCTCAAGTTTCATCCATTCCAAAAAACGAAAAACTTTCGACGCAGAGAAAATGCGACGTAAATTAGGAAAGAGAATCTACCGGAAAATTAAGCATACAAATGCTTTAATTAACTTACATTTCAAAAATATATATATATCGTAAAGAGATTTGTTAGTTGAGAATTGCCATCTTGAACAATTAAATTTCCAAAATTTGGAAATGTCAAATTCATACCTGCACATGGTTTCTCACGATAGTATACAAGAGTATTTCGTATTTGTTCTGACAAAGAAAATGGATTGATCTCATTGGTGAAAGGCGGGCCAAACAATAGTAATGCGGTAAAGCAAAAGAAGTCCGCGTATTTTTCGATCCAATTTATGTTACTCTGCAGTTTACTTTACATACAAACAACAAAGTTAAATCAAAGTATTATTTCTATTATGCAAAGTATTATGAATACTTATGCGATTAGAATAGCATAATACAAATCTGGCATCGAATTAATTGACTGTCCCTTATTTTACAGAGTTCACTCACGAAGAACAATAATAAGAATATATCACGCATTGGCAAGATGGCTCTTGGAAGAATTTAGTGCGGACCACTATTACCTACATGTTGAAAATATCTCAAACGTAGTTCAAATGCTGGTAAAAATTAGCATGGACCAAGATTTTATGCTGTATTTTGGCCTGCGCGGTCAATATATGTTGTATCATACGATAATATCTTGCCTTCCATTTCACAATATAATTATTTTCATATTTACACTATTAAAAAATCCCATTTACTCGGGATAATCTCAATCGACTATGTTTGTTTATGCTTGAACATTTAAAAAATAAAAACCCTTTAATAGCTACGTTTACGTATACTTTATGCTTGGTTGAATAACACTGCCATACAAAAAAATCAACAACAATTGTACTTTGTATTAAATACCAATATTGCATTCATTTATGTTATAACACTTCTCGATATCATTGTTCGTCCTAATTCTCATCCCATGTTTCAATTGCGGTGTTTCCGCCTCTTATTCGTGATTCATTTTCCTGTCTGTTTTACAATAAAATGTACAAGATAAATTCGTTTTAATTTGTACATAGATACATGGGAACGCAAGCCTGCGTAATAATCTGGTTATGTTGTACAGGTGTAAACTGTTAATATGCCAATATTATCATATTTTTTCATTTTGTGAAAAAAGGCAGGCAATACAGTATCGGAGAGTGTCAAAAAGAGTGATATAAAATATTTTATGAGCTATTTAGTAATGTCATTGCATTATAAACGAAGAAGCTGTAAGACGAATGGTGATTTTAAACTAATACGTGTAACCTAATGCTTATGATATCAACCATTGGATGGCAAAACAAACAACGTTTCGTCCCGAATAGGTGAGTGTGATGAAACATTTGTGGTAATATAGAATAGGCTATTGAATAGGTAATACTATTAAATAATAGTAATTGAGGAATTTCTATGCTTTCCATTATTCGTCTACTATAGAATAATATACATTTATTATTTGTACTATGGGGTAACTTTTCATGACTGAAGGCCCAGAATCTTTCGCTGTACCACATTATAAATGATTGATCAAAATCATTTATCTAGTGGAGTGCAGGATAACATTATTCTTTTTCGTTCCAATTTGAATAGCAAAATTTGACTTTTGTATTCAATTTTTCATTACAGAATATTTTTTTTCCACTAGCGAAAGAAAAAACTATCAGAAAAGAAATGTAATGGTAAGGTAAATAGTGATGGAACAGACATGAGAAAAGGTAAGTCGTACCCTTATTTCACGTAATTTAAATGTCCAATATGCCCTCTCCATCACGGGCTAATACTCGACCAGTTACGAATATGCGGATTCATGCTTCTAAGAGCCTAGATTGCTTTTTAGTTTTAATCACCTGACTTCAAACATAATTATTAAACAATTTCTGAACAATCTTTATCCACTCGATGAGCTATAAAAAAAGAAATGAAAAAGCTGCTTGAAAAACGTTTCCATACTAAGTACATTCTTGGTCATTCACAACTGTATCATCGTTTTCGTAGTTCAATTCTTAAAATTTATGTTACTCATCAACTTATAAATCTTATGAATTGAACTGGTAAAACGCTGGAAACGATCTTCAAATCTAACATATCCAACGTATAAAACAGATGAAATGAAAATTTGGGTTTTAGTCGTGTCATCTTGAATGAGTGATTAAATAATAACTATCTTTATCCCATATAAATTCACGCGGATGCGGTTTGTTTGTCGACGAATCCTAATCTCATCATATTAAAAGGAAATTATTATTGACGACATTTGAAAAGAACTGTGTCTAGTTTACATGACTAAGCGACAAATACGGCACACTGTGAAGACGACTGCTTTTTGTTACGCGTGTTTGAAATAATTCAGTCAATGCTTTATCCCCTCAAGCGAGATTCCACTTTGCCGAGAAAATATTCTAAACTAAGTTTTCAAATGATCCTACAATTTGTTTGTATTTCACGTTTTGTTTTGCGTTACAGGAATTCAATATAACGTGCCAAACGAAAGAGTGACCAAGAATCAGTCCCCTGATTTTGCAAGGTAAACGTATTGGTTATTGCATATGACTCCTTATAACTTTCTAACGACATGCAATCATGTTTACGGCAACCTTTTGGCATGGAACAACTGAAACCAATTTTGTTTAAACTCTTATTCACAAATTAAGTATTTAAAGATGTATAAACTTAATGTCACGCAATATAAAATTTATTTTTTCCATAAGGAAATTTTCCCAAATCAAGGTCACGCGTACTCAAATAGAAGGTGATCTTCCAGCATCTGTTAAGAGCGACCACTAGATTGCCTAGTAATGCTATAAAGAATTATATCGTTGATTTGAATTAATGAAGATTCACCCCTAATTATGGCATCTAATTGAATTTGAACCCAACGCAGTGAACATATTAAAAAAAAAATAAAAACAGATAGATTTTCTAGAAATCATTTCGTCTTCCAAAATATATAAGCATATTCGTGAGCTGCTCACGTGGTTAATGATATACAAAAGAGCGCGTAATCTCCCGTTTTTATATTATTTCCACAAAAAATTCTAATTATTACAGTAACTTCACTTATATTAATAGATGATGTGACTATTCAATTCACTGCTTTCTGAGACTGTTGGAGTGAGCAAAGATCAATCATCAGATTTTATCGAAGAAACGTTATAGCCAATTTATCAACTGAAGTTTCATAAAAATAAGTCGAACTGAGTTCCGAAGAGCGTCTGTGAAATCATTGTAGGAATTCTAATTTGTGTTATATTCAGTATAAATATATATTTTCTAGCATTGAATAATAAATACATATAAAATTGACTACGAAAAATTGCATTTATTTCCTACTATGCGGGAAAAAAGTAGACAAACGACGAAAGGGGCGATTTCTCAGCTGTTTTGAGAATAAGGAACATAGTAAATGAATAAATGATGACCGTACATTTGAACCCACGTACATTTGAACCCATGTGTATATCCACGGGTTCAACATATATGCGGGTGCTAAAACCCATGGGTTAGGGTTAGTATGGGTTCAAATATCCGTGAAACAAAAAAAATTCAATAGCTGCAATAGTATGCAGATGCAATTGTCGTGGGTTCAAATGTAATGGCACCTGAATAAATTAATGTGTAAACCTGAGAATTATTACCAGAATTATCAGAGCTACTCTTCACAGAATTATAAATAAGATATATAGGTCTGATGAATACAATATCAGACATATATACTTTCTATATCTTCCATATGAACATATTATAGATGAGGTGGAGTCATTTTTATGGTGTTTGTTCACCACTTTACTTCAAAGGAGGTTTGTATGAGCAGACACTGAGCTCAAAGACAACTACCAAAAATATCATTTTGATATATCCAAATTGTTACATGCAATTTGATGTGAGCTTAGGTCAATCACTTGACTAAACAGATTTTTTACCTGAGATCTCAAACACTAGACAGAGGGGGATGTTTATCAATCTGGAATATTCAAAAATGCAGAAAGATTGAATAATTGACATTTCTTCCGGTATTGGCGAATAAGTCACAATTAGTATTACTTGTAATATATATTGCTACTGTCATTGCTGATTATATTCTTTTAGTGGCTTACATTGCCAATCAATATCAAACTAAATCAACAATTTGCGGCGTCTCGTCCTCGTGACAAGAGAGAAAGGTTGGCTTTCCATTTGATAGTATAAATTCGATCACTTCACGTAACCATAGTTTGTAATTCCCGAACTCTTTTAGAGGTGGGCAAGGGATCTGCGACACCATGTCTGACACCGAGTCCACACAATCTGTCGTTCTGTGTTTTGTAATCGCTCGAGATGGAGCTTTGAATGATCTGCAAAATAAAATAGTTCCAAACTTGGCGCTCCAGAAGTATGGGTACCAATATGGAGGTAACTAATTTTGTTCGCCTACTTTATGTCAAATTGTGTACAGGGACTGATTACTAGGGGCACGGGGTGTATTCACTTGACTAACACAGACAGTCCCGAACTCGTAATAAAACTAAAATAAAAAAAATCGGAATAAAATTTTTGCCAAACACTACTAACCTGGTACATATGCTACGGGAGTACCCCAAACTTTACTTTTAAGAAATTCTAATAAATTGATAATAAACTTCAAATTCTAAACTCTGATTATTGTCTGAATTTGTAAAAATACTTCCTTGTCTGTAGAGAATTTTACATTGGGCCTTGGAACAAAAAAGAACACATGTCTCATTTCGGAATGACAAATTTGCTTGTGCGCTATTAAGTACAGCATTGGGGTTAAACGTTTTCTGATCACGAATCCCAGATTATTTTTATTACATGACTCACAAAAATAGTTTGAAAAATTTATTTGTTCTCCGAAATAACTGCGACAAACCTACCTTTGCGAAGACGCACTTCCCTTTCTCTTAATCTTTTTTGGACTGGCGGACGCTCGTTCCTTTCGTTTTGTACTTGATGGCCGGTGCGTTGGTTGTTTTTTATCGTATGTATCTGATACTGTTGAAACAAGAAAGAAGTACACGAATGGAATGAAAAATCTCAAACTTGGACTTGAAACAAAACTATATGTATGTGTGTGTGTAGTAGAAAAGTAAATGACACTTTGTCATATATATTATATATAAAATTTGCTGAACTGATGTGACGTAATATAAAACATACTTGTGTAATGTATAGACACACTATCTATATTTATTTATTCTTTAAAACTGAAATTATGTTAAACTTCAAGTACCGACCGTCTTTCCGGTATATTGAAGATGTCCATTTTAGTAATGCTTTGTATCTTTCAAGAACGTCGAAGTTCAGAGCAGCCTGAAGAAATAATATTAAAAAAAAAGAGATTTAAAACATTCCTATATTTGTGTATCATATTTTCAGAAGAGTTCTTTTCTCTTGTAAACGTTTCAGAAATAATAAAATATGCAAAAAAACGATTCTTTTTACCCAAATGCAATCTAGGCAGTAAAATGTAGAAGCCCGATATTAAACATAATGACAAACACTTACAATATTGTAAAGAATCGCAATTTGATATCTGAACATTTACCGCAGCCCTCTGGCACAAACAATGGGTTCAGTAGGATCTACAATATGCATACCAATGAGGACAAAATGCTCGGGTGGTAAACGATCCAAGTTTCGGGCGATATTTGTTTTAAATTTTTGTAATACTTGAAATACAACTTTCGTCTTAAAATCTTGCAATTGTATGAGCTATACCTGTAATTTTCTAAGACAAACTGGACAAAGTTGTGGAGGTCGACGATCTGATTCTTGTAAATGATTTGTTCCATTCATAAGACATTGCATATAAATACAATGCTTCAACCCAAACATGTGACAAACTTCATGTGTCATGACCTGAGAAAAAGGACGATTATAAAAGGTGAAGACTCAGCATTTTGGCACTCATTCTCTGACGTACCCCTACTATTGTTTAATTGGTTTATATCTATTTTATGCTTATGGCACTTAGACCACAACACCGACGCAGAAAACTTGTTACGGGTTTCAAAATAACTGTTTGTTATTATGCGGTTGAAAACATTTCTTCGTTGAGTAAGCAGAATTGACCTATGTGTCAAATGTGAGTGGGGTTGATAATGTGATATGCATTTATATATATCGCTAACATAATTCATATACAGCCAACTCTAGCACCTTACCCAAACCTATCGCCAAATGATGGGCAATCAAAGATTCACGGTGTCACGACCGACAAGTAAAGCCGTTTGCATTCATGAGTCTATGCGTGATCTTATAGATCAGTTCATGCCCACCCTTTAATGAATTTTACATATTAATCTATATAAAATAGCATATATACGAAAATAATCCGTTATTATTTTTCCTAGCAGGCTGATATTAAAGCAAACCGGGTTTAAAAAAAAAAGTTGCTGTACAACCTTGCACGCCCTGAGTAATAAGATCCCATTTATTCGCGGGAATTGCTTTTCCATTTGCTCATTTGATAAAGCTGAGTAATCAAGCGACCCGTCTGGATACTTGCGAACAACGTCTTCACGCAGTGACCATGTTTCATAGAAATCGTTATTATATCTAAATAAGTACAATTCCTCGTTATCAATTCCATCATATTTTAACAATGTTTTACCGGGAAAATGTTCATATAGTTTGTAGTAGCATACCCATGTATTTGCGCTATATATTTGGGGATGGTGATCTCCTAATTACACGTTATTGGTGCATGAGTCAAATTGCCTATGAAATGTTTATCCTACTACAGCTCTTCAATTGTTCTATGAAAAATCAGCACGACTTCAGTATGCCCAACATGCTAAATGTAAAGAATTAATCTAAAATTGCGAGCCCATTTCTGACGAATTAACTGATATTGAATGGCAATATTTTTATCCAATGCGAGTCACATGAACATCCCTGGAATTTCATTTAAATTTAAAATTCATTGTCTGGGCCCATTTACATTTTTTAGCGGTGTAAAAGATTTTTTCTGTGATAAACTTATATATAAGTAGGCAGTAGATTACCTGCAGAAGCTGAATATGCCAACTCCGCCTACAGATCCTCTGATCGTGGAAGCAAGTCCGAACACGAAATTCCACGATGGCTTCGGAAATAGATCAATCATAGTTACAGCTACGAGACATTGTTGACAAGGAGTTTTTGTCTAAGAAAACAAGAATGATAGTATAAAGAACCTAAATAATTTTACCAGGATGGTGAATATATTACTTACGCGTCGAAGGTAATCTAATATCTGCGAAGCGTTCAGTTGAAATCGTCCAGTGAATTCATTGACGCGATAATCACAAGCCACTTCCTTCAATGTAACCGGAGACAACATTTCCACCTAATAATATACGGTGGTGTTAACTGCAAATAGCTTAAGTGCACAGATACGCAGGGCGTTGCGACTACTAGTTGACTGCGTTATATTTACATTTACATCAATTGTAAAAACAGTACACGCATATTTATAATATTTTAGCTTTTGATAATTATGACGATATATTTTAGAGCTTCCAATAATTAGCACAATTAAAATTGTATAATTATTTGTACTACATTCCGGATACTTACCATCTTATTTTAAAAAAAGTGTGATCAATATTTGAACTGCACGAAAGGCATGCATTGTGATGGGCTTATGATATATATAATAAAAAAAAATTAAATGAGAAAAAAAAATGGGAAACTCAAGGTATTGTCGGTAGCATTGTTACTTATAGATCACACATGATATAGAAAAATTATGTCAATCTCACATTGAAATTTAGCATATTTGCATTAGGTATCAAGTTAGGTTAGGTTTCCAAACCTTTGCAGTGTGAAAAAACGTTTCACAATACGATTTCAGCCAGAAAAGCAAGTAATTAGGATATGTTGAATTCGTCTTTGATTGGTTATTTTCCCCATAAGTTTCAGAATTGTCACATTTTGTTTCATTGCAGGAGGGAAATGGTCCAAGAGGTAATATGCTGATTGTTGTTTTACAATCTTTTTCTTTTAATGATTCGCATCCACCGGAATTAAAATTGACCCCAGTCAAACACGATTTAAAGTATTGTTCGAAGGTTTGACCTTCTTCCTTGTGATGCAATAACCAATCTGAAGGATCGCTGTTTGTTATTTCCTTAAAAAACGCTGACGACGGCGTCTGAAAACAAGAATAGAGCTCTAACGTATTTAAAGCCTCCTATTGTGATAAATTAGTTGCAATTTAGGGTACTATGTCATCACTTTGTACAAGTATATAAATAGGCGGTTATTGTCTACATAAATATAACTATAAAATATCGTTTGCAATATGTATGAGTTTCCGGATTTTCTATTTTGGTCAAAGTCAAACTATTACATTGTGAATTACAATGTACTTAAATTGGAATTACATTTAACATTCTAATTTAATGATATGCTGAATAGGACGCCAACTATACACTTAAATGTTGCTATCAGTTCATTCTAATAGAAGAAGATTATAATTCCACATGAGGTATATAACATATAAGCAAAGCTGAACATACATACCATTCGAGTATCCGCCATTTTTGTGTGTCACCTACACTGACCCGTATAAATAAAAATATAAAAGTCTACTATTTATCAAACCTTATATGAGATTGACATCAATTTTCGGATTCCTGAAGAATATTGTTCTCTGTACATTGCTCTTGCAAAGTTAGAACTTCCGATGAGAGCTCTTTTTCTTTGCGATAGTGTCATACTTTTTGTCGGCATTTTGCTTTCTTCAATTTTTACAAAAATATTGCTTCCAACAAAAATGTAATTGCTCACTTCGACTTTTTTGTATTGTTTTTTACCTGGTCTAATATCATGGCGTGTTTAATTGCTACACTTCTGTAGTGTCGCCGTGACATTCTTCGGTAATACATTATTTTTCTCCTAGAAACATATCGGTGGGTTGCCCTATAACAGTGACACATTGACGATGTACAACAAACAATTGATGAAATATGAATCGGCTCCTAGACTATTTTGCGCACCATCATTGTGTCAATTGAAATTCTATCCGATTTGTAATAAAACAAAATGTATACAGAGTTGTAAGTGCGTCTTCTTATTGTTTTAATTTATTCGCGTTGAGAGATTATTTTCCTACGCTTGTTTTCATATGTTCGTCTATTCAAGTCTAGAGTCTTTTGTTATATATATATATAATATATATATTTTTAGCACCGCGAAAGGTGGACAAACCGCGAGTCCTAGTATCGAATTCTATCCGTTGGAACTATTTATATCAAAAATATTTTATTCATGGTTTTGAAAAATTTACACACCATCAATGAACTGGTCAGTTTGAAGCGACCATGCCGAAATTGCCCCGGAAAGCGGCAAATAAATCATGGAATATTTTGAATAAACTATTCATTTCAATTTATCTCACTTCGACGTTTTCAATTGCAAATTGTATATATATATATATATATATATATAACTCTATTACGGTAGTTAAACGGACCTGCCATAATTGCAGTACTTAAGCGGACGTCGTTCCTGTGTCCGTATCATTGTTTTTAAATACGTACTTGGAGAGCGCGAGAGCCGTTGACAACTACGGAGAAAAAGAGTCAACACAATCCTCTCGATGACAGATATAAAATTTTTGTCCGCTTAATTCGTCCACTTAATTCAGACCACCAAATGTTTTAGCCTATTTCGGCACTAAGCCGGACCCCTCTTATATGTCGCTCTGGATGTCTACATAAATGATGTTGCTTTTATTTTATTACGCATTTTAAAGCGTATGACCTCGCTTTCATTTCCGATGGATTCGAACCATTTAGCATTATTTATCACAAAAAATAGCATTTTTTTTTCAATGTTCAGTATTTTGTGCAAGGGAGATGCACTGTGTTTGGTGTAGGAAATAATCTTCCATGTCAAAAAATACTCAAAATGCAACGTGAAGGTAGACAAATCGAAACAAATTGATTCAAACGTAATATATATTTGAAACTGAGAAATACACAGAGCATATCACAAATGTTCGCCTATTCCAACCCTATGGTGTAACATATAGATTAAACAGATGCTATGTTGTGAGTGTCAAGATTTCAATACCAAGTCAAAATTATTGCATTCAAATAATATTGATAAACTTTGCGCAAAATATATCTCAAAAATCCGCATATCTATATGGCTAGTTATTAAGCGTTACATGTAATTGAAAAACAAAATTTCGAAATGCCATACATATTGAGAAACAATACACAAAATATATTTCAAATGTATCACCAATTTGATTGCTAAAGTGTGAAATATTATTTTAAAAAGGAAGTGTGGTATAAAATAGTAAAATAAAATATGAAAGTGCTAATATTATTGAGAAACAATAAAAGAAAATTATATATACGCAGAAGGAAACCGCAAAATGAAACTCGGAAATGCCAATAATATTGAAAAAATATCACAAACTTTATTTCAAATGTCCACCTATCCGGCCTTTTAATTTATACAAATAATTGTAAATGGGAATTCTGGTATGTCATTAATGAAGACAAAAATCACACAAATTCGATTTCAAATGTTCATCTATTCGGTCACTCAAATGTGGCACGTAATTTAAAAATGAACACCAGCCCTATTGAGAAACATTACACAAAATATATCTCAAATGTCCACTTGTCCGGCATTTAAGTGTGGCATATACCAATTAAAATAAAAATTCTGAAATCATATTGAGAAATATTACACAAAGTATATCTCAAATGTCCACCTATCCGGCCACCTAAGTGTGGCATACAAGAATTGAAATGAAAACTCTGAAATCATATTGAGAAATATTACACAAAGTATATCTCAAATGTCCACCTATCGTGGCATACAAGAATTAAAAGGAAAATTTTGAAATCCTATCGAGAAATATCACACAAAGTATATCTCAAATGTCCACCTATCCGGCCACCTAAGTGTGGCATAAAGCATTAAAATGAAAATTTTGAAACCATATTGAGGAACAATACAGAAAATATATCGCAAATCGTCATCTACTCAGATACGTAAGTGTGTCATGTAAATGCAAAATGATATTTTGGAATGACAATAATATTAGGAAGCATTCAAAAAAAATTTCAACCATCCGACCATTTCAGAAGGTATGTAATTAAAACACGAAATTCTCTAAAAAAATATCGAGAAGCATTACACACAACATATCTCAAATGTTCAATTAAGTGACGTTTTCAGTGGGGCCTATAAATGCGAAATGAAATTTTGCCATGTCAACTAAAATGAGAAACATTACACCAATTATAACTCAAATGTCTACCTATCAAGGCGCGCCTAAGTATAGCAGTGATTATACAGTCAACTATACAAGCGATCAACATGAGATTATTCAACCCGATATCAATTTAGAATCTTTGCACAATTTATTTAAAATTTTTGCACCAACTCGGAATACAAAAACATGATTGTTATTTTGAATTTATAATTAAATAGTAAAAATGTATGCCAAGTATGTATACGAATGTGGATATGCCCACTAGATTAAGTTGTTGAGGAGAGACAAAATTATATGCTCACTGCCGGTTCATCTTTATGAATTATACAGAGATGTCTTAAAGCTTTACAATGAACTTCTCGCAAGATATACAAAGCCGTGCATTTATTTTTCTTTTCGTCGTTTCTTTTCTGGTTCACGTTTATTTAGAAGCTTTTTTTGAAATTGATTTACAGCCCTTTTCTTTTCCGTATATATGATTTTCTTTTAAGTCACTTACATTGCTTATTGAAAGTGATTCTGAAGATGGTGCGGTATAGTCTGTTGACTAATCTGAAACTTTGGTCAAAAATACATGCATAAGTCACAAAACATCATCACAGTGTTCTAGTCCAATTCAGAATTACGGTACTCTTGATTGACAGAACAAACGAAGTGTTTGAAATGGGGAATTGCATTATTACTCAAATAAAACAGTGGGGGCTCCCGAAGTATGCGAACCAAGATGGCGGACATCGGAATGTAATATGTGTACTAGGTTAGGGTTAGGCCATAATTTTAGGTATAAATACTGCGGGAGGCTCTTGGCTAGTCTTCGAACTGATAATAGGACTAAAATAAGGAAAACTGGAAAAAAAATTATCGCCTAACCCTAACCTGTTACCCATGTTACGTTCCGATGTCCGCCATCTTGGTTCGCATACTTCGGGAGCACCAAACAGTGTTTTTAAACGGTGCACTACAATTATTCGTAGATAGCTGCGCTATTTGTGATGGGCTACAATTGATATTATGATTTGGTTTATTACCATTCATTGGTATCAATTTGAGATACCGTATTTAATTAAAAACAAGCATAGCAAACTAATTTAATCACCTCCTGGCACAGCGTTCTCCGAATCACTACCCGCATTTCCGTCTGCTAAGTTCTGAAACGTAGGCCATCTCGTTGGAGAGTCACTTACATGTGAACAAAAAATACAGCCCAGTAAATAACTAGATGAGGATGGTAAAATAACACAGGGATATTTGCCAAATCACAAAACAAAATTGCTAGCAATGCAATTCTTTAAAACTGTCGCTTTTTTAGCACGGTATGTCTACTTACGACGGAAAAATTGGGTAGACATTTTCCTGTCCGCTTAATTATTCCACGTTCCATAATTAAAACGTTTTGCTATTTTTTGCTGAAATCTCTTTCTCTCTGATAAAACAGTATCAAAAACAATATGTTCTTTCAATATTTTTAAAATATCTGCATATTTTTGCCAACTTTGAGGGGACAGTAGTTCTGCTGGTTTATAATCAACGGGTATTATTTTCGTACACTAAGCGGACATTTTGTTTACGCGAAAATCTTTTAATTTTTCGGTATATGTCTTTACGATTTTTGGAGAGTAGGATTGATAATTTTGATACAATAACCAGGCAGAACATGAAGATCGTTCGTTCTGTTTTTTGCAATATAAGCTCAATAAACTGAAAAGGACCTCAATTCACAACTCCGTACTAGAGAGGCTTTGTGTCGCAATAGTAAAACTGTCGGGTTTGCCGAGAACTTTACCTACCACGTTTGCCGTTTTGTTCGCAAGTAACCTGGACGCCGTGAGGGGATCGGGATCTTCATGAGTGCGGGATTGCAGAAATTTAGATAAAATAGAACAGTTGTGTTTGGAGAAGCGATCCAAGTCTTTTGTGTCAGGTGTTATCAATTACCCAGTGAGTTGAAGTCGAGTCATAATAACTTGAAACAAGGTTTTCAACGTCACCGAAGAATGCTGCTGGAAATCATCACTCATCGGATAAGGTGATTAGTCATAACGATTTTTAATATTAGGGCTACTATATTATATTCATAAGTGATTCAAGAGTCTTGCTGCACACTAACACAATTTTATTTACTATGTATGTCTGAAGGAGTCTGATCTTGGTCAGACGAAACGTTACAGAAATATAATTGTGTTAGTGTGCAGCAAGACTCTTGAATCACTTAGGACTGTAGGATAGTTATCTTTACTCTTGCTACAGCATCCTTATGCATACGGATCCGCCGACACAAAAGCATAGAAGAAGGATAAGTAGTTAGTCCTGCAGAAACCAAATCATTAGCATATATTTTTGTTTTTGAGATTGTTCACTTATTCCTGATTATCAAAAGACTACTGATACTGTTATGCTTTTACTGGTCGTAGTTCTGATCTGACCATCAAAATATTGCTACGACTGGGTTTGCGTTTGTAAGAGTGTGTAATTCAGAAGGATTTCTAAATCCAGATGACAATACAAACGAAGATTGTGAAAATTCAATGAATTCAAATTTTTCTCGAAACAGAAGGAGATACGAGAAGCGAGTGGTTGACGCCACTTTATATAGGTTTGTATAGCTTTGTATAAATAAAAATATCTAATACACCGCTTCATATTAGATTAGAATATTTTATCTTCGGAAAACAGTTTTAAAGAATTGCATTGCTAGCAATTTTGTTTTGTGATTTGGCACATATCCCTGTGTTATTTTACCATCCTCATCTAGTTATTTACTGGGCTGTATTTTTTGTTCACATGTAAGTGACTCTCCAACGAGATGGCCTACGTTTCAGAACTTGGCAGACGGAAATGCGGGTAGTGATTCGGAGAACGCTGTGCCAGGAGGTGATTAAATTAGTTTGCTATGCTTGTTTTTAATTAAACACGGTATCTCAAATTGATACCAATGAATGGTAATAAACCAAATCATAATATCAATTGTAGCCCATCACAAATAGCGCAGCTATCTACGAATAATTGTAGTGCACCGTTTAAAAACACTGTTTGGTGCTCCCGAAGTATGCGAACCAAGATGGCGGACATCGGAACGTAACATGGGTAACAGGTTAGGGTTAGGCGATAATTTTTTTCCAGTTTTCCTTATTTTAGTCCTATTATCAGTTCGAAGACTAGCCAAGAGCCTCCCGTAGTATTTATACCTAGAATTATGGCCTAACCCTAACCTAGTACACATATTACATTGCGATGTCCGCCATCTTGGTTCGCATACTTCGGGAGCCCCCACTGTTTTATTTGAGTAATAATGCAATTCCCCATTTCAAACACTTCGTTTGTTCGGTCAATCAAGAGTACCGTAATTCTGAATTGGACTAGAACACTGTGATGATGTTTTGTGACTTATGCATGTATTTTTGACCAAAGTTTCAGATTAGTCAACAGACTATACCGCACCATCTTCAGAATCACTTTCAATAAGCAATGTAAGTGACTTAAAAGAAACTCATATATACGGAAAAGAAAAGGGCTGTAAATCAATTCCAAAAAAAGCTTCTAAATAAACGTGAACCAGAAAAGAAACGACGAAAAGAAAAATAATTGCACGGCTTTGTATATCTTGCTAGAAGTTTATTGTAAAGCTTCAAGACATCTCTGTATAATTCATAAAGATGAACCGGCAGTGAGCACATAATTTTGTCTCTCCTCAACAACTTAATCTAGTGGGCATATCCACATTCGTATACATACTTGGCATACATTTTTACTATTTAATTATAAATTCAAAATAACAATCATGTTTTTGTATTCCGAGTTGGTGCAAAAATTTTAAATAAATTGTGCAAAGATTCAAAATTGATATCGGGGTTGAATAATTTCATGTTGATCGCTTGTATAGTTGACTGTATAATCACTGCTATACTTAGGCGCGCCTTGATAGGTAGACATTTGAGTTATAATTGGTGTAATGTTTCTCATTTTAGTTGACATGGCAAAATTTCATTTCGCATTTATAGGCCCCACTGAAAACGCCACTTAATTGAACATTTGAGATATGTTGTGTGTAATGGTTCTCGATATTTTTTTTAGAGAATTTCGTGTTTTAATTACATACCTTCTGAAATGGTCGGATGGTTGAAATTTTTTTTGAATGCTTCCTAATATTATTGTCATTCCAAAATATCATTTTGCATTTACATGACACACTTACGTAGCTGAGTAGATGACGATTTGCGATATATTTTCTGTATTGTTCCTCAATATGGTTTCAAAATTTTGTTTTATAATATTTGTCACTCTCAAGTTATCGGATAGGTGAACATTTGAGATAAATTTTGAGCAATTTTCCACAACATCAAAATATAATTAGTATTCGAAATTTCGTATTTTAGTTATATTTCACACACTAAAGTTGACATTTGAGATATATTTTGTGTAAGATTTCTCAATATGATTTCAGGAATTGGTTTCAATAGTTGTATGCTACACTTAGGTAGTCGGGTATTCGGACATTTGAGATATATATTTTGTGTAATGTTCTTCAATATCATTTCAGAATTTTCATTGTGATTGTTTTATGCCACACTTAGGTGGCCGGATAGGTGAACATTTGAGATATACTTTGTGTAATGTTTCTCAATATGATTTCAGAATTTTCATTTCAATTCTTGTATGCCACACTTAGGTGGCCGGATAGGTGGACATTTGAGATATACTTTGTGTAATGTTTCTCAATATGATTTAAGAATTTTCATTTCAATTCTTGTATGCCACACTTAGGTGGCCGGATAGGTGGACATTTGATTTATACTTCGCATAATGTTTCTCATTACGATTTCGGAATTTTCATTTTAATGTTTTATGCCACTCTTAGGTGGCCGGATAGGTGGACATTTGAGATATACTTTATGTAATGTTTCTCAATATGATTTCAGAATTTTCATTTTATTGTTTTATGCCACACTTAGGTGGTCGGATAGGTGGACATTTGAGATATACTTCGTGTAATGTTTCTCAATATGATTCCAGAATTTTCATTCCAATTCTTGTATGCCACACTTAGGTGGCCGGATAGGTGGACATTCAAAATATATTTTGTGTAATATTTCTCAATATGATTTCAGAATTTTCATTTTAATGCTTTATGCCACACTTAGGTGGACATTTAAGATATACTTTGTGTAATATTTCTTTATATGATTTCAGAGTTTTCATTTTAATGCTTTATGCCACACTTAGGTGGTCGGATAGGTGGACATTTGAGATATACTTTGTGTGATATTTCTCAATATGATTTCAAAATTTTCATTTTAATTCTTGTACGCCACATTTAGGTGGCCGGATAGGTGGACATTTGAAATATATTTTGTGTAATATTTCTCAATATGATTTCAGAATGTTCATTTTAATGCTTTATGCCACACAGGTGGACATTTGAGATATACTTTGTGTAATGTTTCTCAATATTATTTCACAATTTTCATTTTAATGCTTTATGCCACACTTAGGTGGCCGGATAGGTGGACATTTGAGATATACTTTGTGTGATATTTCTCGATAGGATTTCAAAATTTTCATTTCAATTCTTGTATGCCACGCTTAGGTGGCCGGATAGGTGGACATTTGAGATATACTTTGTGTGATATTTCTCAATATGATTTAAGAGATTTCATTTCAATTCTTGTATGCCACACTTAGGTGGCCGGATAGGTGGACATTTGAGATATACTTTTTGTAATATTTCTCAATATGATTTCAGAATTTTTATTTTAATTGTTATATGCCACACTTAAATGCCGGATAAGTGGACATTTGAGATATATTTCGTGTAATGTTTCTCAATAGGGCTGGTGTTCATTTTTCAATTACGTGCCACATTTGAGTGACCGAATAGATGAACATTTGAAATCGAATTTGTGTGATTTTTGTCTTCATTAATGACATACCAGAATTCCCATTTACAATTATTTGGATAACTTAAAAGGCCGGATAGGTGGACATTTGAGATAAAGTTTGTGACACTCACAACATAGCATCTGTTTAATCTATATGTTACACCATAGGGTTGGAATATGCGAACATTTGTGATATGCTCTGTGTATTTCTCAGTTTCAAATATATATTACGTTTGAATCAATTTGTTTCGATTTGTCTACCTTCACGTTGCATTTTGAGTATTTTTTGACATGGAAGATTATTTCTAACACCAAACACAGTGCCTCTCCCTTGCACAAAATACTGAACATTGAAAAAAAATGCTATTTTCTGTGATAAATAATGCTAAATGGTTCGCATCCATCGGAAATTAAAGCGAGGTCATACGCTTTAAAATGCGTAATAAAATAAAAGCAGCATCATTTATGTAGACATCCAGGGCGACATATAAGAGGGGTCCGGCTTAGTGCCGAAATAGGCTAAAACATTTGGTGGTCTGAATTAAGTGGACGAATTAAGCGGACAAAAATTTTATATCTGTTATCGAGAGGATTGTGTTGACTCTTTTTCTCTGTAGTTGTCAACGGCTCTCGCGCTCTCCAAGTACGTATTTAAAAACAATGATACAGACACAGGAACGACGTCCGCTTAAGTACTGCAATTATGGCAGGTCCGTTTAACTACCGTAATAGAGTTATATATATATATATATATCGCCACACCCATCGGGTATTTAACACAAGTACGTGGATTTTAAAGAAATTGCAATCAAGTTGATTTAAGCGTTGGGAACACTCTCGTCGTCGCACTTCTGATTGTTCTGTATGGACTCACAGATTTGAATACCACGGGGGATCATTATGTACGAGAGAATCGCCTTACTCAATATCGTCGAACATTGGCTAATGTATCCTCTGAAAAGTACGCTTTCCGTACAATCAAGTCTATGAGACTGAAACGAATGAAAGGTTTAATATGGCATAATACGACGCTTAGTCGCGCCTTTTGCCACGAAAAGCTCAGGAACGAGCAGCCATTGATACCTAACGTCATCTTAAAGAATCTCGCCACGGATTTATTTCTCTGTCGAAGTTATCCAAGCTATATGGGCGCTCATTTACAGGCTACGCCTATGGAAACTACTCCCAAGCCGGCTATTGACTGGTAACCGGACGAGAGGGCATTATTCGTAATATTGTTGAGTCGTATTATTGGCATTCCCCTTTCATTTTATAAATATGAAATTCATATTCTATAATGAGTCCTAATATGGTATAAGAGAGAATATAACACACTGGGCATTTCTTTTAAGTGACACCTTCCACTAACATCTATTACAAATGATACGACGATAAATAACCCTCAGTATGAGGAAATTTTGCATAATTTGGGTAGGTTATGCAGAGCATAAAATATTCTGTTCCTTCCAAATAGTGTATACTTCCAATTTCAAGTATCTGGAACGCTAAACTAGAGAAGTAAATATACCTATAAGCTCGAGATAAAATTATATATAGGTGGATAGAGTTACAGAGACTGGAAATTTCAGTTGTTTTGTTCACCGGATATTGCAGTAATGGTGCTCTGAGCACATCCGGTAACATGCTTCATTTCACGTGTTCATGACCTTTCACCTTCTGATTTTCGTCAGTTTCCACGATTTTGGTTTCTGTTCCATCCTTCAACTTTTCTTAATTTCGTGGATCAGATTTGATTTTATTGTCTATAAAATGCCTTCAACCGTCCCCATTTCACATTTGCTGTCGGATGTTTGGTTTGACCGACCAAAGGTTGAAGAAGAAGAATACAAATATGAAGTGTACATGGCGAAACAACGGGTAAAACCAGCAGCAAAAGCTGACAAACGGGTGATGGTGATAGTATTTTAATAGCGGTGGTGGTAGCTTACTATGGTTTTGTAGTTGTTTTTGAAATATGGACGTTTTCATGTACTTGATAAAATAATCGAAATGAAACTGTGTTAGCCTATAACCTAACTTTAAATCTCATTCAAAATTATCAAGTCTGTACTGCTCTTAAGTCAAATCTCTCTGGTGAATTAAGCCTGATTTATTTTTTTCAATATCTGAGGCGAATTAAGCATAATTTTAATATTTAGTCTATTATTTGAATAAATGATAGCCTAGTCAAAGCATCATCCATATCTGATTTAATTCGAAAAACAAAGCAAAAAATAGCATTACTAGTAATTTTAATAAATCACCCTGATCAACCATGCTCTGATAATCACACAATTGTCTGAACCCTACTAAATTTACTCATACCCAGCATCCTGAGCCCCAACCAACATCCTCGACCTGTTGTCTGAGTTCTCATCTCAGTAATGCAAGGTCATAAAAATATTACTGTATTACCCTGTAAAAGTCGCCACTTACAGACTTACGTGTTAATAATTTATGAAATAATTTATTTCAAAGTAATTCAGATTTTACAAATATTACCGGTACTTGTCTCATAATACTGTAATATTTATGCATGAATTGTGCAAATTTGAAAATCTTTTCATTCTGTGGTATCATTATAGACCTAATAATTAACTTTTAATTATATGAAATTCTAGGGTGCTTGTGGTTCAGGTGTCGCAGAACAAATTGCTCAAGCCAGACAAAAAATACATCAAACACTACAGGGATCTGATACTGTATGTTGCAGTTTTTTTTAGATTACCATATTATAGTAGTTATGTCTGATACTTTTTTATATTTATTAAATTTGTTTATCAAAACTAGGACCCTTTATTCCAACTTTCATATAAATCTATATTTTAGGGAGTTAGTGGCAATGACTCTGGGAAAGTCGATGCAATACGAAGTGAAAATGATGATTTGAGGAAGTTGGTGAACACCCTCGTTGAGAGAATGAATGCGATGGAAGCACGACTGAGCAAACTAGAGTCTGGCAGTAAAGAAACTGCCGTGCAGGTTGTTAATTGTATGAGTTGGTCCATTGCAAATTGCTGAACATCAATTTACCTTCTTTTATGTTTGTTTAATGCAAGTATAGCCTTCTAAAACCGAAATTGAGCAAAAATCAGAATCTGACGATGATGTTGACGACATGGATTTCTTCGCATCTGACTCTGAGGAAGACGATGAATATGAAAAAATAAAACAAAAAAGATTGGCGGAATATGCTGAAAAAAAATCTAAAAAGCCAGCTGTGATAGCAAAGTCTAGCATTCTACTCGATGTCAAACCTGTAAGTTTCACTTATTATTTAGGTTTTTCTAATGAGAATTTCACCTACTCCAGCATCCAGAACGTACTGGAAGGACCATGTGTTGTCTGGCATAATGAATTGTATGTTGCTTGACATTTAGTGTTATTGGGTGGTTTGTTAATATTATACTTTTTTAGGTGTTATATATTATCATGGAATTATATTGAACAGTGTTGAGTGTTTATAGCTTTTATGTTTAGGTTACATAAATGTATTTTGTACTTGTTTATATGTCACTGGACCATTTGTGCAATCAATTAGATCTTGTGTTGCTCATTTTACTAGCAATACAGGCCTATATATTTTGGCAACTAGGGAATTTAAGTGTGATCACTTTCCAAGACTAATGATGTTAGGGTCAACCCCATGTGTGGCTTGTATTTAGAGCAGCAGTTCTCAAACTTTTGAAGCCGTGCCCCCTTTTTAGAATTTGTCAAGTCTCGTGCTCCACCTTGAAAATGTGTCCCCTTTTAGGAATTTGTGAAGTCTCGTGCTCCACCTCGAAAATAACTACAGTAGCTAACAATCAGCTACAAATAAATAACTGATGATAAGGCGCGTTGGCGCAAAAAAACGTTGAAAATACGTGGATTTAACGTAAATAATGAAAAAAATTGTCCACGCGCCCACAGTTTGAGATCAACTGATTCATAGCCTTGTTTGCAGCAGAAGTGTAAATACAACAAATTATAAAAAGAACGTAGAGCTTGTTTCTACTTTTGTGATTGTGATATTGGTCTCCTTTTAATTAGGAATTCTTACCTTCATTATTAACAGTGGGATGATCAAACAGACATGGGGGAAGTGGAGAGACTTGTGAGGAATATCTCAACAGATGGATTGAAGTGGGCAGCATCGAAATTAGTAGAGGTTGTATAAGATTTTTGCTATGTAGTTGAATTGCTCCCTGCAAGCTAGATACATTGAAGTAGAGGCCCAATTGATGTGTTACCTTATTAGTTATAACGACGATTCAATTTAATGTTTGTGGAACTATAAAAGCAATATTGTATAATATGAATATAACAGTACTCTGTAACCAACTGATGATTGCCATTACGATATGCCTAAAGTAGTTGTTATAAGTATTCTTTTGATTGGTAAATTTCCATCTGGATGACATAACAATATTGAGACTGTATGCATTGTTTGTTGCAAGCACAATCATATCGGTAAATGCAGCCTAGTTCAGCTCATTTGAAACATCATAATGGTACAGAATATACTATTTCGCAGGTTGCGTTTGGAATCAAGAAACTTCAAATCAATTGCATTGTTGAAGATGATAAAGTTGGAACAGACTTCCTTGAGGAGGAAATTACTCGTCATGAGGACCATGTGAGTTTGTTATTGCGAAATTCAATTTTGAGCAGGGTGGTGAGTGGTGGAAGTCTTGGGTAACCTCAAAAGATGTTATTGTCATCACACAGTCGTTTACCAAAAATTAGGATTTTGAACAGTTATATTTTAGTATTATATATCATGTTTTCTGGCAAACCAATCGAACAAAAAACTTCTCAGCAAGTATTACTGGTATTTAAATTAAGTGATATTGGTCTTAAAATGTTTGTCTATACAATTTGAAAACCAAATTTTTGTCTGTAAATTTGCTTTAATTCCTGATATTTTTCATAAAAACCGTTTAATGTATGATTTTTATTACGTTACGCAGGCAACCTATCATGTAATTCTATAAAAAAATGTATAAGCGTGGATTTTTGACACTCATTTTTCATATGTTCTCCCTTTTTCATACTCTCTACTTTTGCAGGTTCAAAGTGTGGATATTGTTGCGTTCAATAAGATTTGAAGATCATATTTAATTAAATCCAATTCTTGCAAATAAAATTTAGACTATTGAAAATTTGTCATCTTTATAACATAGGAGAGACTCTGAAATTGTGCTGCTGCTGTGTTTACTATTTCTTAGAACCAGTTCTGATTCTAACAGGTTGAGTGCGCACAAATTTATTATGATTTATTAGGTTTCATAGAAATCGTGGGTTTTTCATAGCAACCAATGATTTTTATACAATGAGCCATCATCACATTCCGGATCTATCAATCTCTGGGTAATCCCATGATGAATGTTGGGACGAGCAGGCACACAATCTCCTGATGTTTGGGACCTATAGCCAATTTATATACCAGGGGATCGATCACCCTATTGATACCAGACATAGCATGTGCATTATAGCTGGGATCAAGAAATGTGATATCGGCTGCTTCAGAACAATAGTAGTTCCTGAATAAATAGTGTATGTACGTACATCAGTTTAAAATGACGTTCTGCTTAGCTGACCTTAGTTAAAACTAAAGCTCTACATGGAGGTCTCTTATGCCACAAGTACATCTGACAAACAGCCAAAAATGCTTACAAAATTCTCTTCTGCCATGTATTTTTAAGGGGGATCGTGACCGTCGTTGAAAAAATCCCAAGATCTGCTATAAAAACTCAGAAAGTACAACAGTGATAATACATATAAAGTAGATCGAAAACATATATTCATCCCCACAAAACGGCTTCTGAAACAGTCATCGCGATTACGCCACCTGCAGTTGCTTCGGCAAAATAAACACATTACTACTCGACAATCCGCGACTTGACTGTGCCACTGTATAAAACTAGGTGTTATTCTCTCAGGATAATTATGTTAGCGATAATTGCAAAACTCCATGCTGATGAAAGGCCTGTTGTGACACTCTTCATTATTAAGTCCATGCATCTGAAATGAAAAACTGGTCCAATTACCTGACATGGTCTGGAAAGTGAACCAGATCTCATATTATTCACCTGACCTGCCTAAAGCCTGTCAAAGATATAACTAACACGGCAGTGGTTTTTCGCTTTTATTTGCACTCACATAATATGTGCAATATGAGCAAATCAAGAAACTCTAGGTCTGTTTGCTTGTTGGTTAGCACCCGGCCGGAATCTTGGTGGTGGAGTACGGTCCTTGCGGGCAAGTCTCGATCTGTTCTTTACCAGTCTGCAAAATAGAAGCAATTTAAAACGTATTCAAGCAGCCTTTCAACAGAAACACAGTTTTCATAGCATTGGATTATTGATTGAGCAGTAAATTGTACAACATTTTTGATAGTATGGTAGAAAATGAACTTAATTTGGATACATTCTAAAAACACCATGTTTTCCAAATTGGGTCATGTTAAATATATGGTAGGCATTTGAAGCGTACTATTTGTTGAGGTTCACTGAATTCAGCTCTAATGAATTTACGAAATTTGTGCAGATTTTTCTGTTAATTACCGTACGTCATAGACATTCCATATTTAAGAATAATATTTCGGAAATAGTATATTGCTGAATTTTGGCCATTACTGGTTGATTCACTCTTTACATCCCTGTTTTTGTTCTAAATAAACCCTAGCTCAGCGGTTGGCACAGATTGCTAGGCATATTAAGACTACACTTGCCATCGCACCTCTGATTACCCTCTGTGCGTTCACAGGTTCAAGTCCTATGTGGGATAGTTATTTTCAAGAGCATAGCTGCACTACTTGTCACTATAGGGCAGCGGTTCTCAACCGGGGGCCCTCGGAGGGGGCCACAAGGATGGGCTGAAATCTGAATTTACTTTTCACTTTAAAAGAAATCTCAGTTTTTCCTAGTTTGCTGCTGAACAAGGATATTTCGCAGGGTGTTTTCGCTCTCTTTTGTGCAAATTGTTTTAACATAATGGGATTTGGAATCTATCAATGAAAATAACCCTATTAATACCTCCGGAATATTAAAGTGGGGGCCATGAGTGCTAAAAGCCTCCGAAAGGGGGCCACGAGTCATAAAAGGTTGAGAACCACTGCTATAGAGTGTTTCGAAGCAGTTTCAACTTCCTCCACTATCACTACTCTGGGATAACAACCAGATCAAACAATGACAAAGTATAATATTGTGATTTGTGAATATTTGACAGAATTCAATAATCACAGATTGCAAAAAATATTTACGAAAAACTCAAACAAAAAGCACTTACGGTAATTCTATTTTATTCTTAACTCAATATTATTAAAAATATTTTTAATTATAATACCTCAAGTGAATAGCAGCTGACACACTGTAGTAGACCTTATAATACATTTTTGGCAATGCATATGACTCGTACACACTAGCATCTGCCAAATCTCTCATTCCTGCGGCATCAACAATGTTTCTGTGAAATGAGAGAAATACAAAAGGTTAATAAATATATGAAGTTTACAATTCAACATGTTTCCATAACAAAATAGAGTAATCGTAGAATGTATGTTTAATAAATTACACCAGTTTTTCGAATACATTATTAATAAATGGATTCATTTCCTATACAAGAGTTTAACAGAGTACTTTAGTACCACAAATTCTTCTAATCCGTGTGGCATAACCATTTATGACTATGTTATCACCAACCCCATCTAACTACGTCATCCAAAAACGTCTGGGCTGACAGTGTCCAACTCACTAACGCCAGTGGCCTCTCTCATATTGGAATCACTATAACGACAAAATGAGAGAGTATCCCTTTGTATACGATGTTGCTTGCTTGATTTCAAGTGATCGTTTGCGTGTTTTGGCCGACTGTCCATATATTATGGCGGACCCTTTTTACTGCACTGTGACATAATTTGTGGATGATATAGTAAGGTGAGGGTTAGAAATGTCATACGCAAATATCGTTAGACTACACCAGGAGTTTGACAAATTAAAAGGCACAGCTATTCTGCTAACTTGCTATGAGTTTAGGTCACTGTCTACAGACAATTGAAAATATACCACATTTTGTTTTTTGCTTATAAAATCAGAATTGCTTCATTTACAATACTCTATATCAGTGTTTCCCAACCCGAGTCCGCGGTCTCAAATGAGTCCGCAGAGCGTTTGAATGAGTCCGCAATGAGCCAAAAATTCACTTCGGGCAGCAAACGTTTTTGCGAAACTCAACTATCAGCCAAGTTACGATTTACGTCAGAATTTACATAAAACAAAAAAAGCAAGTTTATTAACATAACATTAATCGAGTCAATAATTACTGGTTACTGAGTAGGACTGATCATATATTCAAAAATTTGACAACGCGAAGGTCGCCTGCGCGTCGCCTAATCAAACGATCGGATTTCACAACTCCCTTGCGGATTTCCGACAAAAACACGAGAGTGCACAAGCTTCGATAGATATCTAAATGAAGTTTCGCGAGTTCGAATAACGAGGAATAAATTTTTTTTTTCTGATGATAAGATAAGTGTCAATGGTGGCAACCCGAATTTTCTAAATTGAAAATCGGCAATACTAAAAATAAAACGGAGAACACCTTAAATTTTGTTTTATGATGGTCCGCGACCAATTAAAAACGCTTTTTTAAACATTACGAATCGCAAAAGTTCGGGTGCTACCGTAGTATACGTACCAGGGCATTTTCCCTTAGGATTCTTTGCTTTACTGCCTCCACATTGGTACGTACAGTACTGGAGCACCGTAAGTGTTGTACGAACAGCTCAGATTTGTCGAATTTACAAAAATAAGAATCAAAACAAAATATAATCAAGCACTTTACCACGCATTGTCATGATATTTTCTGAGTAGCATTGCTTTTATTTCGACAACAAAACTGCAGATTAAAATGATCACAACTGGATTAATTTTAAAGCAAGACGATGAATATGTATTTTTAATAAGTACTAAATCAAGTTGTACTTTCTGGAAATTTATAGCAGATAGTAGGATTTTTCTAACGACGATAACAAATTCGCAAGCTCGCAAAAAATATAATCGGGCAATATTATATATTCTCACATTATTATAGTCACAGATTGCCCTGCCATTTTAAGGAAGTAATGCTTTCATCTTGTCGTAAGTCGACGCAACCGCGAGTTACCATGAACACAATCAAATTAAAATAGGACATTTTAAATTCACGTCGTTGTGATAGATTGATATTGTGTGACAGAAAAAGCCATTATACACTAAAAAAATCGTCTCTTAACGAACGTGTAATTGCGGCGAATTCCCGATTTTAAAATTCTGTTGTAATTGGTTTTATTGCTTTTTCACACAGAGTACGGTTGCAATAAACGCACAATGAGTCCGCAAAGGTTTTCGCCGGTGAGAAAATAGTCCGCAACCAGAAAAGGTTGGGAAACGCTGCTCTATATGAAAAACAGTCATAGCTCAATAACTTTATTCGTAAATTACAGATGTACGAGTGAATTTACGAAGTTTTCAATTCTGTTGGTATAACGTAACAAGGTCTATTTCACATAATCATGGCACATATTGGTCAAAAGAAGGAGGCTAGTTCACCAAACGCAGTCAAGTACTTCTAGTTGGCGTGACATAACCATCTTCGCATATGTCATTTCTAATTTCACATGACTTTGTCATCCAAAAATTACGTCACTGCAACATTACATTGCCGAAATATGGCCCATCAAAGTATACGAAATGTCGTCCAAAACGTGTGTATCTTCTGTGTATTAATTACTTTTTGAGTGGAATCCAATGGTGACATTTTTAGATTGCGCTTCCTTTTAGTTTATTGCACATTGCCGATATGGAGGCCCAGACTTTCTCATAAAGCATAGGTTGGCAATCACCGTTATAAATGTCTTTAAATGTGGGGGGTATTCTTGGAACCGGAGAACTGTGTCATATTAACTAATGACAAATTGCTGCATTGAAATAGATTTGGGTATCGTTTTCTTTAACGCAAAGGGGGATCCTACATGGAAACAGCCAGATTTCAATAATCGCAGAGCTGAAAAGATCAGATCAGTAAATTAGAGCACAATACCTGATGATGTATTTCTTGATTGCCTTGTCTTTAGGAACACGGGCTCCTGATGATTCGCATCTAACATATTTTACATGCCCTCTGCCTTTTTTGTTACGTCCATTATTTCGCCGTTTCAACGTCATGGTGCTGAGTGTTCTGAAATACATAAACCAATATATACTTTCGCTTGATACGAATATTCTAAAAAATCTAAGCTATCTTTCATTCCACAAAAGATTATTCTTTTAAAATAAACCATCCTGTACTCGATTTTATAACAAACAAAGCAATCCACTAATAAAATAGATCTATTACAACGGATATAATTCACCTTGTCGAAAACCAACCAAATGGCCGAAGTGGTGCTGAAAAGAGGACTTCATTCTATTTTTCTTTGCGCAAATAATTCTCCACAAGATGTCACTCTTACTCCGCGCCAGGTCTAATTTGTTGGATTGAAAGTGAGCGATTGACCAATTCCATAAACAATTCTTGGAACAATTCATTTCCTAGTTGACTAGTAGTAAATCGGTACCGTGCCGACTGCCGAAATTCGCTATCGTTGGCGAATTGAATGTTTGTGTAGTGTAGTCTATAATGCACCATTGTCAGAAGTTGGATACTTTTAGGCAACGACAATTACCGTACCAAATTGACGTTAAATACCGTTTAATATTAATTATATGAACATGATGTATTTTGAGTTGTTGCTAGTGAGTTTTGAATAAAACTTTGATCGACATGATAAATTGTGTCCAGAAATTATGTTCCATTAGTGTGTTAGTACATTGCTCTTTCCACATTCCAACTGAGGTGGAACCCCTTGGAAGTCCCAATGCGGGCTCTCTGGCTATCCGAGAAAAGTGATTTTATTTACATGAAATGTGAGATCCACCGAGTCCTTGAAAAAAATGAGTCAAGATTTTCCCTACATTGTTATCCAGTATTAGACAAACACAGAATTATCAGTTGAAACACAATCACAGCAGAAATATATAACGACTAATTAGATGCACACATAAAAAAATATAGGAATATGATAAAGCCAGTGAAATATTGTTACCAATATTTTAAAGGAATCGTCAAAATGTGTGCCATCAACCTGCTCTGTCTGTCTGTAGTAATTTCAACAAATATAAACACAACATGATTTTTTTAAATGGTTATTTTTTGAGCAGAAAGCAATATGAATGTTTTGAATAACTATTTTAAGAGTAAAATCAATGAATTAAAAAGTTCATTTTTCCACTCTCCAATAAATTCATATCAAAATAAACTAGATTGTGAATAAAACCAAGTAAAATATGAATTCATACAAAATTATTTTGAACAGTTATTGTTGATTTGGACTTTGTTGTATTTGACCTGAGATTGGCTCGTTTCGCACAATTCTGTACCTTATATTTATGTGTCACAGAATTATTAAAATAACTTTATCAAAACATTCTAAAGTTTTATAAATTCTTTGAAAAGATGATTGTTGCGTGCTTTAATATTGGATTTTTATTTACTCGGTTTTGCAAAAAATTTGCACTTGAAAGTACACGACACATTCCTCCTTTAAACCCTTGTATTAATTAATATGGAGTGTTATATGTGATTGCTGGACTGTAGTTTCAGATTATTATTCAAGGATATCACATTGCTGTCTGTATAAGTGATTTTGATTCCTTAAATTAGAAAGTCATTCTAATAATAATATAAATGACTCAATCCTTCTTGTAAGTTGTATTATTGTATATACCACTTCTCTTAAAAATTGTTTGCAATTGTATAAGTTCAAGTGGCCTGTTGTATTTTATATTAATTTTTTTTTAATTTACTGATTTAGAAATATGGATGCTAGTCTTTTACGTCAAAGAGAGGAGTTTAATAAGCGTGCGCTTGCACGACCTGTCATAGAGAAGAGAAAACATCAGAGTGAGGCAGTCAACAATGACACTTCTGCAGCCAGTGCAAAGAAAAAGCCTAAAAAATTACAACGGCCGACGTCAGATAGTAACTCGGTCAAGTCTATATCATCATATAGCAGTAGGGCAGGTATAGGAGGTTCAAAATTCGGAAACCTCGCTCAAATTGTGAACTTTATGAAATCGAGACATCAAGAAGATGATATGTTCCCACTTACGATTGATGAAATATTGGAGGAATGCAAGCTTGAAGATATTATAACGCCAGTACAGAAAAACTGGCTGATAAATGAAGCATTACCAAATAATCCGAAAATACAAGTCGTCGACAATCCGGGCCAGGAACGAAAATACGCTTTCAAACCGAAGTATAACATTCGTGATAAAAAATCACTTCTGAAATTATTGGATAGATATGATCAGCGTGGTCTAGGTGGAATTATGCGTTTCGAAGTAGAAGAAAGTTTACCAAATGCAAAGCGTTGTCTAAAGGCTTTAGGAAATAAAATCATTTATATAACGAGGCCTGATAAAAAGGAAGTTTTGTTTTACAATGATAAAAGCTGTGAGTTTCAAGTCGACGAAGAATTTCAAAAGTTGTGGAGAAGTGTTGCTATTGAATCAATGGATGAAACTAAAATTGAAGAGTACCTTAATCAACAGGGTATGTCTTCTGTACAAGACACAAGGACAAAGCTCAAGCCAGCACAGCCTCGTAAAAGGGCAAATAACAGAAAGCGCAAATTTAAAAGACATAATGATCATATTATAGCTGGTGTTTTAGAAGATTATTCTGAAAAACAGAAATGATATTTTTAATTGATCTATGTATAGGCAATGTATTCTGCAACGACTGTGCTTATTTTTAATAGCAATCGACTAAGATGCAAGCTATATGCAAATCAAATGTAATTTGCTCAAAGTCAATTCAATATAATACCTTTTGCTTGTAGGATTCTATTTGAATAATGTTCGTTTGGAAGTTTTGACAAAATTATGACTAAATTACCATTATACACACTATGAAAAACTGACTGCAGACAAGACTTGAAAACCAGTCAAACCTAATGTTTTTAATATTTTTGATTCTCACTAATCTGTTCAAAAATGTTTCTATCAAAGTTGTTTATGTACTTCATGGATGACTTTAATTACCACATAATTGAACTTTATGATTTTTTTCAGAATGTATTGATTTTTTTTTGCTCCCTAAGGACTAGGTCTGCAGCTTGTAAATTTATCTATTTGTTCTCAGCCTTCTCAAATTGTCTTTCGACTTAATTTGTTTCGACTTGTTGCGAAATGCTTTCTACCTACAAATTTGTGCACCCACCTTACTTTTTATTATCTAAGGCAGTGTTTCCCAACCTATGGGTCACGACCCACGACTGAGTCTCCTGAACATTTTTATGGGTAGCTTGTTTTTTCAACGAAAATCTAAAAGTTACCAATTTTCAATTTCTAGTGAATTTTATTGTTTGTTTTATATTTGTAATTGAAGTGTCGCTCAATAGTAATTGTATACGTGGGAAGTATCACATTGCAAAAACTTTGCAGCATTTGTTTTGTTTAAGTAGAGCTACCCCACGACCTCACTGGGGCAAACTAACGCAGCTTTCTCACTTAGTCATGTTTTTTATTAGTCATTGAATTTTGCGGCCATAAAAGTATTACATGCCAATGAGTATTTGAACATATCCTTGGGTCGCGAGATTTTAGGAAATTAATTTTTTTTAGAAAATTTGGGTTGCTTGAAAAAATGTTGGGAACCACTGATCCAATGTACCAGGTGTTGTTCTAAATTTTGCGCTCACGAACCATTCTTTGTGCATCACTGGCTACACTGATAAGAATATAATCATGCAACACCTCCTTTTTAATTCTTGAAAGAATATAGTACCACCACACTCTTGTATGTATCAATTTAGAAAATTGGCATGATATTTTTTTAATGAATTTCTCATAGTCCTATTACAATTTCAATTTTGGTATGAAGTCATCTCTTTATATATCCTAATCAGGCTTGTTCTATTCTAATAACTGTGTATTCAAGTCTTTGTTTCACCTCATTTTATACACACCTGTGGGCACCAACAAACTACATTTATGGGGTATCGACAAATTAATTTCTTTCTCAATTTAAAATACCGATAATTTAGGACTTTGTTCCTAATATCAGAATGCAAAATATGTTATGGAATTTATATTTCAATATGGAAATGTTCTTGGTTGTACTACACCAAGATTCAAGATTTGTAATTTTATTCTAATTATTCATTTTCCAATAGCTGCCAGGCTCTCTCTATTCTAATATTTGCATACATTGTGTATCCATATCTTTAATTCATTTTTTTCAAGCATTTCTGGTCAGGTATTTACATGAGTCTATTGGGAGTATGAGATGTCGTTTCCTAAATGGAGATAATCATTAGCTTACTTAGTTTAAAAGCAAATTTATGAACTTTGTTGAAAGTTGGATTTATCACCATCATGCCTGGAATGATTGCCTTCAAAAGAAGATGGGGAACGGGAAGCGACGATCTTGTGGTTCCTGGAATGTTACTATTCCTCATGCATCTTATATTGTAAGTCGATATTTACGTTTATTTTTTCGATTTACCGGTATGTGATATAGAAAAAATATCTAAAGACTTAGCAAATAGGAATAATATTTTGGTCGAAATGACGCTGACATATAAAAAAATGCTGGAAATGGGATAGATAATCCCATTTTTCCCAAATATGTATTTATTTTTATTTTTTGCTCTGAAAATACCTTGCGCAATAATCCACTGATATGTAAGGAGTTTCTATAACTGACATTGGCATTGCCTATCCAATTTATTACACCTTTGGGTGTGGGCCATGAGATGTGGGACTACCGATGCTAACACCTTAACACGGTCAAGTTTGAAACTTTGACATCTAGTAGACAATATATATAGATCAATGAAGTTACTGGAAGGCTATTGCCCTAATACCTTCTCATTTTTGGATTTTTTGGGACTCGACGTTCCACATCAAATTTTTATGTTTTGTTTTAATCCATGGGAACACATTTTATGAAATATGGGAACACTTTATTCATGCTTTATCATCTCCGTCACTGTGTGATATTTGTGTTCATATTATGTTTGAGCATTGCTCTTTTTATTATTGTAGTTATTTGAAACTAAGTTTTCTTAATTGTTTAGATTTATTGTGATAGCAGTAATCATTTCAACATCTCCAGAGCTGGATAAATATGCCTCGTATGATTTAAATGCATTGAGTACCAGTGTTATCTACAATAAGACACTCTACGACCAAGCAGCATGCGCTCATGAAATTAGAGATTACTCAATAGGATACTTGGTACTAGCTGCAGTAGCTGCTGTAAGATTGCTTTTTTGATTTTTAGAAATAATCATTATTTATAATTTATTCACTTACATTTTCACTCTGAAAAAGACACTGTATAAGCAGCCACTGAAAAGTGAAGCTATTAATTGTGGAAGGACCAAAATTGTTCTGATTAGGCATTGACTATCCTATCTATACACTCTGGTATTATTTTTTCTTCCTTCAAACATCATTATTATTACATAGTTACTAAATACATTACAAAATGCAACAACAGCAATATCGGTCATCAACAAAATTTTACAGTTTTTTTTTATACTCATTTCACCAGTTTAATCTGCATCATATTATTTTTAATTTTTATTCTGTACTCTCTCATAATGTTTTTAATAATATTATAGTGTTTTTCCCCTCTTTTCTTTGATGATTGCTATCGACAAATAGTCACTCATATGTAAAGAACTCCGGTACTAATATTGGAATGACTGGAATCTTTTCGATTTGACTTTACTTCTACCTTTTCCCTTTAATACTCTTTGGGTAGGGTGAATTTCATTTGATTTGATTCTGAGATGTCTATATAGTTAAGTTTATATAATGTGCTAAATACTTGACCTTGGATACAAAATTAGATGTGATGTACTTATATTAATTTTTATTCATAGAGTATTTTTTTTCCAGATAATAGAGATTTTGCTGACCCTTTATAGCATGCAAGGAACTATTATGAACCCTGAACCAAGAAAACCAGTGGAATACTTGATTTATATCAGAATGGGTATGACATTGTTTTATAAATTATAAGAATGTCTCTGTTCTCTAACGAATTGAGTAAAAATACTGGGAAAATCATCTAGTTATTGAGGTGATAGAACTCAATATGTTCGAGTAGAAAAATACTGCTCCAGCATCTTATGGGGTCCACAAGGGTCTACTTTGGGGCCTTAATTATTTTTAGTCTTTATTAATGACCTTGCCCATTGTTCTTCATTCTTCTCACAATTTTTAACTGATGACACCAATCTTTTTGATAGTGACAAATATCTCCCAGGTCTTCAATCAAAAGTGAACTCTCAATAGAGATTGTAAAAGTGGCAAATTGGATTAGGGCTTATAAACTAACAATAAACATATTACTTTACTAATTATTAAGGTGAAAGTGTACCTATGTCCATATTTTCTGTAAAACAATTCTAAAATACATTTAAAATTAGTTTAAATTATTTTCTTTCAATAATTGCTCGTCTTAATAAATTTGCTTTTTTAAACTTGGGGGATCTTCCTACTCTGTAAAAAACAATTTAAAATCAACATTCCACTTAACCAAATTTATTTCTATGAATCAACTATGGCTTTTGGAAATCCTCTGTTGAAAAGGACCAGTTTGTAAAATAAATATGATATTATTAAAAAACATTATTTTAGATTGTATTCGAAATGATAAATTACTTGGTTTTGGCCATTCTTTGAATGAATCTATTTAAAATTTGGAACAATAAATTGTAGATTAGTTGTAATACTTGAGTTATTATGAAAGGATGATAATCTGGGTTTAAATTGGGTTCATTTTTTTTATTATTTCAGCGTTTGGCGTCATTGAAATGGCCTATAGTATTCTTACCACTGTACAAATATCTCTTCATTGGAGAATCTGTGGTGTTCTGAGAGATTTATACAATATACAAATCGGTATGAATTTTTATTTGCTTGTTACAGATGCATTTCAAAATATATGTGATCTGTATCTACCAAATCAGTTTCCAAATAGAAGAAATTTCTTCTTAATTTGAATTCTTATTAACTGTTTTTCATCTATTAGCCTATCCTCAAGAAAAGATATATTCTGTGTTTACTAAATAATTAGTTTGAATTTAAATAACTTGATCTTATGTTCAAGGTATCTGAAATATTGCTGTAAATTTCAGTGAAGTATTGTTTGATATGCATCTGTATGGCCCCAGTCTGAGTTGAAATAGTTGTTGGAATGCTTGCGATAATTGAATTGTCATGACGTTCAAAAATATTAGTTTGAAAATATGCAATTTACTCTAAAATGAGTATTTATATATAATGATTGCATGGTTGTGACAAATCATAACATATTATTCTGTCTGGCCACAATATCAAATTCTCGTCTAGGTTTTTGGTATTTATCAGGTTTGTTACTGGAGAATTTTTAATGTTTTTCACACTCTATTCTGAACAAGGATCCAGACTAGTAAGATATAAAGCCACTGTAAGAACTGTGCTAGAAAGATAGAAATCTTTTAGGTTTGGCAGTTGGCAAAACCTACCTAACATTAAACTTTAGATGACTTTGTTGCCACAGGTCAGAATTTTAATCGATAGGAGATTAGATTAGAAGTCTTATGCATAGAAGGGTACTTACAGGGATTCAGGCCTGTATTTATTGCTGGAGCAGTGCATTGAAGCCGTGAAATTCGAAGTGGGCAATATTAGTCACCCTCTGGAGGCAAAAAGATGCATTTGACAGTGAAAATCTGCAGGAGGCGAAACGCTTTCTCAGAGTCTAAATTATATCGAAACTTGTCACGTTTATGCTTTTGTTAGTAATGTCTCCAAATTTTAAGAACTCATTGAAAATCGCCAAGCTCATCCGTCTCATTAAAAGCACCGTGTATTATAATTATTTTAATTGATTTGTAATGCATTTGTTTACAACCCTCACATTTCTTTTGTTTTGCCGAGGTACAATGATGATGTATAGAGTGCTGTAAAGGGGCAATGTCACATAAGAGAACTTTTGAGAACAAATGTCTTGAAGTTACAAATTAAGAATTCTTTTCATGTGGTGAAATTCAATTCACTTCAACAGTTTATGTACATATGACATCAAACCATGATATATCGAGAAAATTTACCGTGTTATTAACTCTGCCCATTTCAAAACATCAAATCTGGGAATTATTTTTGACTATGTGTGTGGGACTTCAGTGTACTTGCATTTAAGGATTGCTCTCTTGTTATTTTGGGAATTGGGGACCAAGTTACCTTCATATTACCCGCACTAAATATCTTGTTTTCACTAAAGACATTTTTTCAGGAATTGTGATTGTCAACATCATAGTTTTTCTCATTGTTGTTCTTGTTGGATATTGTGTGTTTGATCCCGCTGGTGGAAAATACTACAAGGTAAAGAATGCTTACAAGGAACGAATGTCAGCTTCATACATAGAACAAATGAGGTTTGTTTTATTTATTATTTTTATTTTTTTAAAAGCTTTTACCTGAATAATTCACTATTTGCAATATTTCGGAAAATATATTTCTTTCTGTTCAACAGAAAAACGAGAATATCGGTCGGAGACCGAAGACTTATCGATCGAAAGCTAGGGGATCCCCCAAAACAGCGCTCTTACTCCATAGTGACACCTTTGTCCCATCACTAATTAATTAATTACCTCCTATTTATGCGACATAATTCATCTAAAATCAATAGGCTTCTGGTACGACATATGATGAATGCACATGCAAAATCTGGAGCAGATTCAATCTCACTTTCGTGAGATATTGCGTGCATCTAACAGACAGACAGACAGACAAATACATATCAACATACTTACCAATTAAAATCGATAAGCAATGAGTGTGGATTAATATGTATTTATAAAAAATAAAATCTTTGGGACATCCAATAATAATATTTCAATATACATGAATAATATATATAATCTAGAATCTATATTTTGAAAGGAGGGTTGTATTTGATTTGTGTTTTCTTCATCTAAATGTTTCATGGAAAAACTAAATTTTGTAAATAGTCGTTTTTAAAGAATTTGGTTCTAAATATATTCCAAATTTGGCTTATCATGTCACAGTGGTATACACATTTTTTCTATGCAACACGTACCTAATTATTTAAATTTTGAATTGATAATTTATTCTGAATCCTCTACTACTTATATCACAGATGCAACATCCTTTTTCCTTACTCTATCGGATTGTTTCATATTATTCAAAATCAAAATGTACTCAAAATCTATGCAAATATGATGCCATATGTTTGATATTTGTCCAAGTTGTTGAATGGGTCTGTGTTGAATCTATTCAAATTTACCTAATTAGCTGTTTAAAGTGAAATTTTTGCATGATTGTTGTCTGATATGGTTATCGCGTTTTGAAATTTTATATGACAATTCATTATTTATATATGTATGCTTGCATTATTTCGACTTGTTCGATTCATTATACTCATATTTACAGAAATGAACTTGATAGCGTACGACGGCAGACTTGGTTGTCCCGATTAAGCAATTGTTTCTGCTGTGTATCCAATAACAGTACTAATATTAAACAGGTGTGTTCAGTTCTTGTTTTACTAAAAATATGTTTATATTGATAAATTTGCAAATTTGATATTGAAAATTCACAAAAAATTTCATTTCTTTCTGGGAAATAAAAGTTCCAACGTGCGATGCCATGATAGTCAAATCTAACGCTTTATTAACCTGTAGGCCACTGTGACCACCATGTAAAGATGAACACGATATATTTTGACGCAAAGTATTGTAATAAAAAATATATGGCATTTCATATAGTATCACATTTTTCTTCAAAATTTGAGATAAGATTAATAGCCTCAAAAGAGGAGAGCAGAGAAAATATGTAAAAACCTAGAATACCAAATATTTACTGAGAATTTAAAAAAGTGAAAAGAAAATTGATTTTTTCTCAGTAACAACAACAATCATCAAGCAAAACATTTCATTCGTCTATTTCTTGTCCACTGTTAATATTTTATCAAAGTGCTATGTGCTTGACTAATTGTTTTTCATGGTTTAGTAGATTTACTGTCATTCCACAAGTATATACAATATCACTCTTAATCAGAGAGATTCCAATCTGTTTGGAGAACCAGAATATAATAATGTAACCCCAAATGTTTATTATGGTTTCATTAAATATTTATTAGTATTGGATCTGTTGCAAAAATTCCATTCGCTTTCTGCTATTATGCCCCTCCTGACAAGCCCATGCCCACACCTGATTTAAATTCTAAATTTTTAAGCTTTTTCTAGGCATGTTATTTGCTACCTTAATGAGTTTGTACTAAAACTAAGTTTGGATGTGTGCACCGTGTACACAGTAATATAATTATTTTAATGATCAAAATTGGTGGAATATATTCTTTTTGAATATCTGAAATAGAATAGATTTCTGTAAAGATGGTTTGGTATTGATGGTTTCTTATGAAATTATAAATATTTTTGCAAAATTACCGGTAGCCATTTTTGATTCAAATTTTTTTTGGAGTTATTCCATTTAATGTCAAATTCTGCAAATACTTGAATACCAGCCATCTAACAGAAACTCTGGTTTTATCGGATGTATCATGATTCAATCTACATGTTCAAGAATCAAGATATCTTTATCTGGTAAGCAAATCATGTGGACTTCTTCCTGTCAGCGTGTTATCATTTTGTGGCCATTACAGCTTGATAACAGTTGTTCGTGGCATTCAGATACAAGTTTTACTACTTGTTTATTCCGTAGTAATTCAAATGTCAGAATGCCACAACCCAAGGGAATTATAATATGCTGTTGTTCGGATGACATGGATTCTATTGTTATACATGGCACTGTTCAATTTTTTCCATAAGGAACTCCTCTTTTTTACTTAACATAGGTGAAGCTACGCTTGATAACCCTCTATATTCTTCATTTATTTTGCATTGGATGGTTCCAAATACACAATCAATAACGTGTATATATATATATGGATGATAATTCTTGATACAGCAGTCAACAAGTTCATTTTATAAACATCCTATAACAAGTAATCTATATTTTCAGGTTGCTTTAGATGAGGTATCCATGCTATTACACAACTTTTTCAAAGAACATGACTTGGTTATGTCTGATATAATAGCCGGTCTCACTCTACTTCGTCACAAACAACAATGCATTGAAAATGATACAACAGTAACTGTGAGTGAATGGGTTATATCCTAAAAACATGCATCACGATATAGATGTGTAGACATATATAGAAATATATATTTTGTAATGATAAACAGCAAAATTAAAGAATTTTCTACTCATTTTCCTAGGTTACGTTCATTTCTCGATTTCCATCAGTATTATTTTATAGGATTTTCTTGTATATTCTTTGCTTCGCATAATGTTTACGCTATCATTTAGATTCAAATCAGTTCATTTTCGCTTCAATCTGTAGCACTGTTTATATTGTCTTTTTTTTTTTATCTTTTTCTATAAAATCAGACTGATAAATTTATTTATAAATTTATATTAGCATATTATGCCTATTGAATTATTAATGCATTTGTTATGAGTGTCAAAAATATTCAAATCGATAAATTGAAAAATCTATAGTATTTGGCAAAAAAATACATTTTTCAAATAGATTTAATAAGATAATAAAAGCTGTTTATCAGTAAAAATTCCTGTTTGCATTTAAATTCATGATTCCAGCTTCTCCGTTCTTCAAATTTTAAGTTAGTTATTATGCACAATGTAGCTTTATTTTCTTTTCTCCACTTCCCAAAAGCCTTACTTTTTCATTAGACATAGCTAGCTTTTGCTATAATAGTCGGTGAGTTTTCTTTAGCAGGCAAATATTTTTTAGTTATTTCAACTTTTAGTTCAGTTGTATTGGTCTTGGAAGCTATCTTGGAATAATTTTCCATACAAAACATACTGTAAGCTCTATTAATTCTTATGAAGCATTGGTTTGAACATAGAAAATTATAGTAGAAATGACTAATTTTTAAATGAAAATATATATTTCTGCTTTTATCTTCATTTTGATTTATTCTCTGTCAGTTTCACATTGTTTATGTCCGTGCTGTGAAATTTGGCTCCCATTTCCATTCCGTATTTCGTCTTATGTTTCAAAACATTATTTGTATATTAATAATGAGTGTGATTAAGTTTGAATTGATTTCATTCAGATTTTCATTCAATTTCTCATCTTTTTATTTTTTCATTGCTTGCTTCACTCCAGGTGATTGTTGCATTTTGCTTGCTTTCCACTAACCTTACTGCTTTGGTTTATCACTTCACAGGAATGTTGGTGTCGCGAACAAGTTATGAGCAACGTAATTATTTTTATTTATTTTCTGATTTTCTTTGGTTTTGATTTGATCATTTTCACCTGTGGTGTGACTGTTTGAATGAAATTAGCATCATGAATATTCAATTTTTTCATTGATTAGAGTAATCCTATCCCAATTTGAATGCTAATCATAGTTCAGTGAATAATTTGTAATTTGGGTAGCTTTTCACATTAGTAACTTCACCTTCAAGAATGAATATATATTATTTATTTATATGAATGAATAATGAAATCTGAATTCTTTTATAATCCATGTATATACGCTAAAGACCAGCTCAAAAATGTTTGGTCATGTCATGACCATGTTTAGGTAAAATATGTCCGAAGTAAACCATCAAATTAAAACTTTGGAATAATAAAATTCAATCTTAGTAAGGTGATATGTAGACATATGAGTAATATTATTTAGATAAGTCACAAGGGTTCGATGTCTTCATCACTTCACGTTTCTTGCTTGAGATTATTTAGTAACACTTTATGATTAGGTCATGTGCGTCAAAAAACAAATCAATATTGAAATAGATTGCAATAGATCACCAAGATAATTTAGGAAAATCCAACTTGGAAACAAATTTTTTGTGTCACAAACTAGCAATAGCAAATAAATGAACATTAGAGAAAAATCGTTAGATCGCGGCAAAACGAATCGAACTATCATCGCACAATTAGACTACTGCAACTATCGAAATAAATTTCACTTCCATAGGACTTGAAGCCAACAATATATTTACGTCAATATTTCATTTTCATCAAGCATCTTACCTCCATCCTGTCTATGTTGACCAATTTGGAATTATAGATTACTGAAGTTCAAAAAAGTTTTGAATAAATGATTATTTCAGTCAGGATATTTCCTGGTTTGAATTAAGTGCATGCTGTAGCTAGTTATCGAGATATGGCATTACTTGCTGATTTTATGCGATTCAATTTAGAATATTACTAATAGCACCAATAGAATCAAATTCAAATGTTCAAACCATATTAAAAGCCTAGTGTGATGCTTGAGGATACTTACAAACGTCCTTTTTAAATTCTTTCTGCATGGTGAATACCCAAAAGTTACCAACACTTGATTTGTGATTATTTGCACTATTACGGTAGTTGCATCCATGGTATGTCTAGATGAAACTAGCTAGCTAGTAACTCTAACTTGTGGTGATTGTTTGCATATAACACCATTATAACAATTGTGAAAAATTTAGATAGATTCAACTAAAATCCAAGCGATTCATATCAATAGAATATTAGGGCGTTCAATATTTCAAAAAACATTATTCACAAATTCTTTCGAACTAAATTTTAAGTATACCCATTTAGTGCTTGAATAATTTTAAGTGAACAAGGAAGTAATTTTCCAACCTATTCATCATGTTATATTCTATTGATTCATAGTTACCGTAGTTGTCTTTTCATCTCTGCATGTAAATTGTGATTCACGATTTCTATTTGACTCAAATCTGATTGACATAATTGATATTGCCTGGTGTAGTTGCAGGCATTTCCTAGCTTATTTATATATATAAATACATAAAATACCCATTTGATTCTAAAGTTCAAAAGTCTTGATACAAATATACCACTCCACAATATGATCAACTAAACTAAAGCACAGACTTGAACATTATATTTAGTTCCTGTGATTTGAGAATTGCTAATAGATTTACTTTAATCCTTGTAAATTATAAATATTCATTTTTGAAATTTTGTCATGTAACTTTGCACAGATATTTCAATATTGTCGTCGTATATTCTAAAAAAATTAAAAATATGGACTATCCCAAGTTCTATGGACATCACTATTCACCAGTGATTGGCCATTCTAAAGATTCATAAATCAGTTGGAAATATTACCTTTTTTATAAATTCTTCATTTCTCTGTTTATACTTCAAATTATTATTTTGTAATAACGGTACTCATAAATCCCACTTTATGTGTTATTTTCTTTATTATTATCTGCCTTTTCCTTATTCTTACTGTGTCATTTACTTTGTAACTTGCCGAATTAACATAACAAGTCTACTTTAGGATGAAAATGATGTGGAGGAATTCATGTGTGGAAGAGCAATTACACCAGATACTAATTTTGTGGATCTCAGTAATACGGTGGGTAAACGTGGTTATTATTACCAGTTATTTGCCTCGAAGGAAAAGTTAGTTTATGATTGGATTGTCAAGTTTATTCCAAGGTGAAGAAACATGGTAAAATGGCTTAATTAAACATGTATATGATTAACCACAGCTTGTCATCCGATTAACATATGTCAGATATGGAAATAGTCATCAGTTATTCGATTCAGATGCCTGCACTTGATGGTGGAGAAATTTGTCTACCTCGCAATTTAGGGCAATCCCACAATGATGACAGGTCAAACAATCATCATGCACACTATTAATCGTTGCAGGTCTTGATTCTGCGAACATGTGATAATGGGTCTTATATCCAAAATTTAGATATTGGAAATCATACATTAATAACCTAATGGTTTATGCGTTTGGATTTCATTTTGGACGTTTGAAGCCCAACCATTAGTCGACCTCATTGTTTATCCGACCCTGCCTTCCATCCCGAGGTGTATAAAATGGGATGTCAAATACCTGGGTTAAGCCTGTTTTGTATCTCAGTATGTTATATGCTTATGAGAACAACTGCAAAGCAGAATCCCAGAATAAAAACCATTTGATTTTGGACTCCCTAAGAAGAAGTGATTGTAAAGTATTGGATTTTGCAATGATACTTGTGACAAAATATTTTGTTCGTGCAAATATTTGCTGTACATGGATGTCAAAACTTAAGTGGAATATTCAATTTTATTCATCTTTTATCATATTTGGTATATTGAGCACTTGGTATTAGTTTTCCCATCATTACTAACATCTTACAACAGTAAGTAATAGAAAAATGATTCTATGAAATTACTAATAGTTTTTAAATATGCATGCTAATTGAAAATCAATTACCGGTATAAATTTATTCAGGTGACTAAACAAGAATGTGAGGACCTGGCGTATTATTGTGTTTATGGTCTAGCTGCATATGGACCTCTCTTCTATTGGGTGGAGAACACTGGAACTGGACTATGTGGTGTCCTTCAGGAATGTCTGTAAGTCAAGTATGGTACTTCTCATAATAATACATGATGAAGTATTAGTTTTAGGATTCAGCGCATGGGTGACTTCATACTGCTATCTCATTAATGTTTTCTATTATCCTGCTGTTTTCCCAATCAATGGTGTGATTTTGCTGATATCAGGTTAGGATTTTTTAATATTTGGATATGACTGTAGGAAATGATTACTTTTGTATATAAGAAGATATTTTATAACTGAAAGAGGAAAAATTAATTATACAAACCAAATGACATAAACTCACCTTAAGAGTAGAAACAAGTGAAATGCACCGGCCGCAGACGAATTTTGCCCTGAGTTTTCTCAGTTTTTAGTAAGTTTCTTAGTGGCATTTCTGCTTAATCTATCTTTGAACTTGGAAATTTAAGTATAAAAATTTATATTTCAGAAACGTCTTGTTGGGAAATTGTTATATAGTTTTGTATGTATAATCTTTTTACATGTTATTGTCTTTGTATTTAAACACTGAAATTCTCAATTATCAAGAAGTATGTTTCAAGTCCCATGTTTTGAATTCTTAAGATTTTTTCACTCTAAGGCCCATAAGATAACCAGTATTTTTTAGGTGTAGTGAGAATCCAACCTGTACATCACGATGTTGTATTGGGACAGAAGTGGCAAGACGAAGAAAAACACTCATCAAGGGTGATTCCGGTTGTGGATGGGCAATTGCTGGAATCAAGAAATCACTTACTGATCATGGTGTCAACACAGAAGTAGTTTATGTATCATTTGAAAATGATGTAAGATATTTGTATTAGTTGATTTTTTCTATTATGATTTTTATTATTGAAGTTATGATTTGATTGCTTAGTTAACTTCAAATCAAGCTTTTTATAAAAAAAATCATTGCCAACTGTCATTGCCAAAAGAATTTGAGTGAATTATCTTGAAGAAAAAAATCTTAAAGAAATTTGTCACTGGGTATACCACTGCAGGACTCGATATCGTTTATATCGATACATCAAATTATGATTGTGATAGATGCCTATGGTGCATTATATCTGTGAGGGTGACAGTGATCTGCATGTGTATGGTTGTAAAATGGTGCAGATTTTGGATAATATTTAAGCGAAAGTCATAGCAGTTTGATATCATTAATGTCATTAATGTATTATTAATGTCGCTGATGCATTTCTATTTATTCTATCTCTCTCCAAAGCTTAAAAATCATTATATACAATCTAGTACAGAAATCCCCAAAGTGGACGGTTTGCTAAGTGAGCTGTGAAAATCAACCGAATTGTGTTACTGTTAAACATATCTAAGAAAAGAATGAATATTTTACATATTGTATTTATTATAAATGTTTTTACTCATGAATGTTGTTTCTTATTTTAAATGCTGTGTATACATGCCGCACAAACAAAAAGTTTGGGAACCACTGACATTTTATATGAAATCTATGTAACGCATGTTTTGACCACATTTAGTGAAAACTTGTGTCAAAATGAGAAAAACTGTATTTGTAAAATAAAATTGTGATTTCAAAATTGATATTCAAAGAAATTACCTAATCAGCAAATAATCGTATGGAATTGTTCAAATGCAGATTTTTGGACATTTTATCTCTGTTGCTGCGCTCTTTACTCTGATTGATTCTGCTGTACATGAAATGGCATCTTCTATGACTCTTTATTTGCAATTTTTTTCAGGTATCAAAACAACCATTCTTTCTATCTGTTGATCATGAAAAACGATCAGTGGTTGTTACAGTGAGGGGAACACTAGCAGAAGCGGATGCCCTCACTGATCTCGTTGCTTCTTCTGAATATCTTGATACAGAGGAAAATGATGGAACTTGGAGAGCACACAAGGTAAGTGAAAGGATATTACTTTGAAAGTTACATTGTTTTTGTCTAAAGAATTATTAAATTATTAAATTAAATTATTATTAAATTATTAAATTATTTATTATAAAAAATTGTATTGCAAGAAATAGCACAATTGATAAAGTAGCCTACTATGAAAGTACTGTATTTTGCACGGAATTGCATGTTTTTCAATGATATTGTGATTCATGCCAAAATTACATATCACCTTCTGTTATCAGGATTTTAGCATATAGATTTGTATATATCCATCAAAATTGGAAGTGTACATATAGTTAGTCCATACATATAGTCGAACTCTTTGTGGTTTATGGCTAATGAACACTGACAATGAGAAATTCTGAATATTTGATACCGACATTTGATTTCTTCATCTGTTCCTGTGAACATTCTTATAGCTCTGGCAACCCAACTTAGTATGGATTGTTCACTAAAGTATTTGTGAATTCTCAATATTATTATCTAAAAAAAATCACATGATTTTCGCGAATATTGTTTATTTTTCCTATTACTCTTGTTAGCTGTTATATAGAGTAATTGCCATATTTCTCCACTTATAATACTCACTTTCATAGTCAAATTTCATTTCCAAAATTGGGTGTCTGTATTATGCATTGGTGTAAGAAATATATCCAAAAATATCAATCAATATTTTATGCATAGCTGTCTAATACTTTCACATATATCAGTCTTATTAATATCAATTTTATATCAAACAACTGTGAGAACCAAATCATGTTCATTTCAATATAAGCATACCCATTGAACCCAGCAATAAAAAGATACCAATCCTTCTGAACAACTCATTAACTATGTGGTGATGGATGAAATGTAAAAAGAATTGTAAACAACAGTAATTGAGAAGCTATCAATTTTTCTGATCAGCGTTTACAGCCATGTAATTTCAAATTTTATATATGTAATTTATTGTTCTATTTGATACAATGTACTTTTAGTTCTCATTCTAAATTTTATTACTTCAACTTCATTACTACCACTCACGTATATCCAGTCAATAATGATATATTCTTAATCTTATATTGAAAGCTCTTGGAAATCGTTGAACCAATTATTTCCAACCATCTAATATCTCTTATCCAGGGCATGGTGGATGGTGCTGAATATATTAAGAAGAAACTTTTGCAAGAAGAAATGGTTTTGTCTCTCGGTTTTGGTCATTGTATTTCCAAGGGGACGAAAGACTATAATTTAGTTTTAGTGGGTAAGTTGTCAATTTATGGTTATGTACTCTTGGGGTGAAAAGTTTGTTCTATGGACTGCAATCTTTTCATTCTTCAAACAGTCAAGATCTTGATTGTTTTAGCTTCAAAATAATAAAAGAATGGTGATACAGGGTGAGAAATTCACTAATAGATGGTACCTATCATTAACACTATGTATTGTTCTATTTACCTATCTTATTTTCACAACTTTGAAATTATGACAAGTACACATATTTCTAGTAATTTCATATATCATTATGTGATATTGCTGTTATATTAGATCGCATGATTTCTTAAATGATATTTTTCAGGTCATTCACTTGGTGCCGGTATTGCCAGTATTCTTGCCATTCTACTGCATCCTATTTATCGAAATTTAAAATGTTATGCATTTTCACCTCCGGGTGGATTATTGAGGTAGGTTAATCTTCTGAATTAAGATAGTTTTACTAAAAAAATTTCATCATTGAAGTTGGAAAATCGTTTTTCTTTGCATCTAATTGACCAATTGATTTCAAATTTTCAATACGGATGGGAAGTCTCAGGGAATACTATTTTATTTTGATTTTGAATTTTTCCTATAGTCCTATGCGGCTCAACATTTCACCATAAAATTTGATGTTCGATTATTCTCTGACACATTTTCATATGAAATTCGACACCATTCTAGTAACATTAGCCTGAAATTTTGCTATCATTGGCTGTATTACTGTATTTGCTTTTCGTGTCCATATATTTACGGATTGCTCTGTTTTTTAAATCATGGTGATGTTTTATGGAAATTCTATGTATGCCTTCATATCATTAATTTTCATCTATTTTAGCCATTCTGCTGTGATGGCATCTAAAGATTATATTCATACTTTAATATTTGGTAAAGACATTGTACCAAGAGCTGGATTATCACAATTAGAAAGTTTAAGAAATGAAGTTCTTGACTTATTGAAGCATACTAAGACGCCAAAAGTGAGTATCTGTGTACAATTATCTCGCCAAACATAAGATCAGACACCCAAAATTGTACTGAGCTTCCTGATTGAAATAAAATAAATGAACCAACAGAGCCACAGAAGTTGACACATTGTGTTGAGCGCAAAGAAAACTTTCGCTACTGCAGAACCGTCCTGTGGGGACTAATTTTGTGCTAGAGTATTGCTGGACACCTTGTTGTTGAAGGGTATTTTACTTAGCTGCTGGACGATTACGGCTTCCTCCACCATCAAGTCCATGCATCTGAAGCAAAAAAACTAGCTAACTAATCTCATACCCAACGTTTGGAATGGCCACTGGACACGTGGCTGTGGTTCGACATGTGATTAAGCTAGCTCTTCACCTTTCCCTGAGATAAATATGAAGATTTTGTCAAATCTGTTGTCATCAAATGACTTAACTTGCTTATCTGGTTTTATTTTTTCCTCCCATTTATTCTCGATCATTCACTACTCAAGTTCCCGCTTGTCAATGAAAGTCGGTTATATTCTTAACATGTCCATAATTGTCTGCAGCGTTCATTTAGTAAATTTTCTTTCGATCCATACTATTCAGGCCTTTGCAATATTGTCATTACAATGCTCACCTGTATCTTTGCCCAGATAAGAGTCTCTTCTATTTCTGAGCCTGCTATGGGTGATTTCTTTTATAAAAAAAAATCAAGTAAAAATCAAGTTTTTTATTTTAATTTCAGTACCAAATTATACTTGGGAACTTGTGCAATTCTATTGAACACCGCCATGGTTTGCTGCGCTCGGAAAGATTGAATTCACGAGCTGTAAGATTAGGTGCCAGGCCTACAAATTCTGTGAGTGCAAATACTACGGCAACAGAAATGGTCTCAACAGCAACTGAAGAACTTTTTCCACCAGGAAGAATTTTTCATCTTGTGTATTCCAATGACTGTATATCGGAACAGAAGTATGGTGATTTTTGGTTGCATATCTAATATAGATATTTTTATTTATTTAGTAACTGTGAATTCTGACAAACTAAATAGTCAAATACATCTTCAACTTTTTTTTACTACATTGCTTATCAGAGCCATTGGCCTAGCGCAGCGTTTCCCAATCGGTTAGGAATGCTTTTGGGAAGATGTTTGCCACCATCCTGCCACCATGTCGACCACCTGCCCAGGGTGTGATAAATTGTGTAGGCAATGCTGAAATAGAAAGATTCTGGATCTTATTAAAAATATATCTCCTTTACATGTTGTTAGGAATAAAGGTGTGAACATCCCCTTTTAAATAAAACAGTGTGGCTTGATTTCTACATGAATTCTGTGGCAGGAATTGCATCTTTCACTTTTTTCTTTCAAATTTTTGCCACTAAATTCTCCCTCAATGAGTAGGCTAACAAGGGGGATTTTCAAGAAACTTTTTCAAATAAAGATGAACTAGATTCCATAAGTCTCTAACCATGTAGCGTCCCTATGCCTATTAAAATCGGATTTTCATTTTATTGTAGAAAGTTCAAGACTTATATAATATGTCTAACAATTTCGTCTCATCAAACCGGCCCACCTTGGATATAGGATTAGTTAGAAGGTTGAGACTGCTGCAATTTATAGGGATGTTATAAGATGGAAACTGCCACTACTCAGTGCTTATTCAAACTACCCAATGAATGGCTACAATAGTTTGACAATTCTGTCATACATGACCCTACACAGAGGTGAGGTAGAGAGCAAATTCTTTATAAAGTTGTTCTTATTTTACATCAACAGTTCCAAGAAGAAGAAAAAGTATTACATGATATATGGTGACAACGTGAATGACTTCAATCAAGTTATAGTATCACATCAGATGATTTCTCATCATTTGCCACAAGAAGTTTTAAGATGTGTCAGAAAGGTGATTATAATCGTGTTATGGCGATTGAAAAATTTCAGGATTAGCTCAAATTTTCAGGTCAAGGCTTGATGGTCTGAGGTTGCTGAATTTCTTTTTCCCTAATGACTGGGGATTTTAAAACAAACAATGCATTTTGAAATTGCTCATTATAGCAAACCAGTATAGCGAAATTACTTGTTCATAAAACAGCACCAAACTCAAAACTTTGACTTCGCCTAAAATCATAACAGTATCTTTGTTAAACAGCTTTTGGCATGCCCTTTATTCTAAGCACGTATTTATAGTCATGACTGACTGCTTACTTGGCGTAATTAAATTTAAAGTTAACGGTGTGATTAAGCATTTCAAAATTTTGAATATTCAATACTAATTAGTTATGCAAGTCTAATGCTTGATATATATTTTTTTCAGGCCATACACAATTTTCCTACCGATCGTATCAACAGATCATATGCACAATCAGCAACTCTTCCATATACTGAAAATAAAAGTAATTCTATGCAAAGCAATAAAGACAAAAACAGGAACAAGGTAGCGAAATATCTGTTGAATCATAAATGACTAAAAGCAGCCTTTACTAGGCTTCCACTCTATTCTACAATGCTATATATGTACTAATGTAGTTGCAAGCAATGGTGTAGGATTCAGGGAGGGTTCACATGCCTTGGATGGTTGTGATAATCAGCTGACCTGTTCTGTTTTTTTTTTGGTTGTGAGCGTTTGACTACAGCAGCAAATGGGTAACATACCACGTAGTTGAAAACTATCATTGTATTTGGCGTTTCAAAAGTTATGTATGAAATTTATATAAAGCGAATCATGGTAATGAAACATATGTAGTTAGTAGTTACATACATTAGTCAATATGACGTACAATTATGGTTCTAGAAGTTCGGCATTGTTTATGAAACGAAGGAACCTGTTACTGAAATTTTGTATTTTGTTTGTTTTTGTTAGTAGTACGGATAACCTAATGAATACTAGAACCACTATCAGTAATAGGTTGCTCCAGATAACTGTATTTTCAGGTCCTAGAGTTTTTACCACTCATAAAACTGATATATATTCTTTAATTTGCAGAGTTCATTTTTCTTTTGCCCCATTCACCTATTCTTCAATCTGTAATATTATACTTATAGACCATCCCCGTAGTAGAGCAACCTCACACATCCTTGATAATAGAATCTCCTGTACAAACTCATCACCATCATGATGAGGAAGTTGATGGACATCATGATTCAGATGTGTCGGAAGACTCAGATCATCCGTTTCTGAATACAAATCAAAATAAGTATGATTTGTATACCGTACATTGTAATCAGAAATTCTACAAATTATAAATTTAACTTTGAATTTGATGGATTTCAAAGCAGGTATTTAACCCATGTTTTTCTGTGCAGACAAATCTTCCAGTTTTGTATGATTTATTCAGTTCTCTTCATCCTTCTTTTATGATATCACGAAAACAATTTTATAACACAAATGTTATATGCATTTGCTTTGGAGCTGTATACAGCTATTTATTGTACTGGATAAACACCTTTTCCAAACTTCTTGTTCGTACGACGCCATATTATAAGGGAAAAAACTCTTGGCGCACTTGCACGAAAAAAAAATTGCTGCCTTCGAATAAAACAAATTTCCGTGTTTGTAACATAACACTATGTAACAGAAAGTAAACAACATTTAAAGGTGAAATAGATTTATTGATTCATATACGCAGCATTCAAAACAAAAAACAATAAAACATTTATGATAAATACAATATGTAAAATATTCAATCATATATTGGTTATGTTTAACACAATTCTGTCAATTTTGGAGAAGCACCTAGCAAATCGCTCTCTTTGGGGACTGCTGACATAGATTATTTGGGCATATGAGCAACTAATTATGAAAAGTTTTAGCATTGGACTTGACTATGTTCTTCCTAGATTTGTTCCAAGTGAAAGCATGGAAAACATAAAAAAAAATACCCATATAAAATTTTATTCTAGTGTCAACATAACTGATGAGATTCGGGGTACTCCATTATCCACGTCTTCATCTGCTTCCTCTATGTCTCATGATGCAACAGCACCACTTGCCAGACCTGAATCTTTTACTTTGTCTTTACCAGGACACTATGGTATGTTTGTTGTGAAGATTTAAAACCATAATGCATGGTAAACAGCGTCTCTTCGTACTCATGAAATCACCATTCTTGTAAAATCACACAACATTTTAACTATTTCTCAAAAAAATTATGTAGGATGAAATACCTGTAGACAAGGGTTTCAATCAGAGATGTTAAATTGGGGTCGGAGTTCAGCATGTTTTCTCTGTAATCAATAATTTTTCTAGCCAATCTTAAGTCCATGAAAGAAGGCCGTCATAGACTCATATACCATAGTTTTCGTTATCGAAATTTGATTTTTTCGGATTATGTAGCTGGAGTTTAGATCAAAGTTTTTTCATGCGTCTTGAGTCGATTGTGAGTTTTTTCAGACTCTACAGCCCTGGTTTCAACAAATGAAAAAAGCGAGTTTTCACAGATAGTTTTTAGTGAAAAATTTTCATGCATATTTGTCTGATTGCCATCACAATAAAACTTGAATGAGCGACTAATTATAATGCATAACAAAATGTTTTTCCATTCCTCAGAATAAAACCTCAGTTGCGTAAACATTGAATGGGAATATGCCTAATATTGATTGGTAGCCAATTGGCCATGTATAAATATGACATTATGAGTCAATGTGCATTTTTCATCTTGTCTAGATAATTTCTTTTTTAATCCTTGATTGGTTTCTTATTTCTAGCACGAAGTCCAGTATCGAAGAAAACGTTTGGACTGTCATTCCGAAGTCCTGAAAATGTGAAAGTAAGTAATATAATATGATATTAGTTATTGTTGTATTTTTCTTGCATTGCAAAAATGTGCATGATCAACATATATTTGTATTTATGTAAATCATAAATAAAATGTGCTGAATGTTTGTTAATATTTTTTGATTATCTAACGCAGTAGGAGATGATATTTTGATGATTTTGGGTGTTTTGGTATGTATATATGTGAAATAGAAACCAATGGATGTTCCCCCGATCCTTGACCCTATAAACTTTTTTCTATACTGCTTCGTTGTGGAATTTGTTCCGTGAGTTGGCGCTTGCAAATTGGTTCACATCTTCAAAATCATGATTTTTGCCCCAGAATGTTCAAGCTGCTGTCAAAAAAAGAACTAATTTTAAAAGTTTGGTCTATCGCACCCATTTTTCATAGTCTTTCCATTTATCTCAGCCGAGCTAAAACACTTCTGAGGACAAATGAGAGCTGAGATAACTGGTTTATATTTGCTGATTCATTTGTTAACATAACTAACAAATAACACTAACACTCGACACTACGAACAAGAGTCGAAAGTTCAAAGTTGTTCCTGAAAATCTGTCTGAGTGAAAGCGGTGTCTGAAAGAATGCTAATGACCTAATGTCAATGTCACAGAAATAAACAAGGAAGCCGATGCTCGGGGGAACTGTTTTCTTGTCGGTCGACTCTTTATAATGTTGTAATATCAAGCTTTGCAACCTAACCAATTAAACACTTGATGTTGCAGGCTGATGTTGTACCAAATGCATGTAATGAAACTACTGACAAAGATAGGTTGTTGACTCCAATACCACAAGCTTCATCAACTCCTTCCACTTCCACAAAACGTACAACGACAGACACAGCCACATCATCGCCATTCAATGGTAATGTGCTTAACATATTAAGTCGGTGTAATTTTTCATGTACTAAAATTGAGTACTGTATTTTATACCACAACTTCCCACTGCCGATTTGGTGGTTTGGATTTGAAGTTTACTCTAAACTCCGGTTCATTTAAACACAAACAGACTCCTTGTTGACATAAAGTATGACTCTGAGCGCGACTCTAGCTTCTGACTTCATGTTGGAGGAATTTTTGATTTGGAAAAACTTGTCCTATTATTTTTTATCTGTCGAGCGTTCTTGGTTCACTTAATGCTTTTTTCAGTTCCCTCATAAGTTTCGAATTCAATTATCCTCGTTCTTCTGCGGACTAGAATTTTTAAAAATTTTGTCTGTCTCAAATTTTGTGAATCTCAAATTTAGAAACATGCAAAACTCAGACTCTTTTAAATTTACAGAAAACTAGCGCAGATTTCACATAAATAGCTGTGTGATAAGTCGCATAAGTTGGTTTGAAATTTACCAACATTCGTCTTTTTTCTTTGGAAATTTGTAGCTGAAGGTTTTCAGATTGAAGAGCAAGATGACAGTAACATATCCTGTGATGACGTGAGTGTTGATGTACATGGAACTAATGCAGTCAGTTAAATTCTGGTAAGTTAGGTTTAACAATTTGAAGATAATATTCAAAGCATTTCAGGGTATTGAAAATTTTTGAAAAGAGTGAAGGATCATGTTTATTCAATTTATACGGACCATTAGGCAATTTGAGCTTGAGGGTCACTGGCCTTTACAAAAATTCTCGATAACGACCTATATTTTTCATCTTTATATTTCGTTTTTTTTTTTAATTTCATTTTAATGGGTCCGTGCTTGTTTCAATTAGGGTGGTTTTTATTATTTTGCTCAATCAGAAAGTAATAATGTTCAATCACATTTTTTTATTTCAGATGATATTTGTATGAATTTTGAAGAAATGATAGATACTGATTATCATACAAATTCAAGGCTTGTTTTTCGATGTCTCTCTCTAGTCGTAATGTGTTTTATGCATTTCCTAACAATGGATTGTTTTTAAGTACAAATACTTGACTGATTTAGTGTTTGTTGGAACTGACTGTAAAGTTGAGGATTATTGGATGTTCATAATTCATTTATAGTCAATTTTATACAATTTATCAAAAGTCTTTTATTTTTCTTAATAGAAGTGTAAGTGAGTATTTAATGTAAATATTATTCAAGGTATTTGAAAAACATGGTCAAATTAGGAAATAAAAAAAGGAAATTAGTCTTGGATATAAAAATTGAAAAATTGTGAAAATATTAAGATATGAACATTCAAGTAGTAACTCCTTTAAACAATATTTGAAATTATCAGCATATGTTGAAATTGTTGGCCATATTTTTTCCCATTTATCAATAATTAATACTGTATGTATCTTGTACTCTGATATGACTAATGTGCACTTGTCTCTTTCTATTTTCAGTACACTAACGCTGTATGTATCATTTTCATCATTTTGTTATACTACTGTATTTTAATAATCAAACAATGGTGCCTCTGTTTGAAATGACATATATATTCAAGTTTCAGATTTTATTTAGAAAGTTTTTTTATTGAGTTTCAAACGATCAACGTTTCAATTTTGTGTCTGCACCACTGAAGTCGACAAACAAAATTCTGGTCAACATTTCAAATTAGTTCATTGTACATTCTGTATCTTCTTATTAGTTATTTCATTCTGACTTAACCCTCTTTTTCCGCTGGTTACAATCGACTTTTTGTACCATTTTATAATATGTAATGACTAGTTAACCAAACGTGCCAGGAACACCCCTTATATCTCTTTGAAAAGCCTATTTTCGCGTCTTCCTACTAAAACGCGCCCAGATGACGTATCCGCAAACTGTTCGACCTTACCCGGTAAGAAGAGAGAAATTTCAAAAAATTTTGAGAGATTGTGCCACACTCTCATCGCTCCGATGAACACGAGTTACAAAGAAACAAGATTTAAGCGCTCTGCTCAAAGAGCAGTCACCTTTGCAGAAAAACCAGACTCAGCTTCGCAAGCGAAGCGAAACGCGAAATATTCAATGATATGTAAGAGCATGTTCACGATAGTTGTCTGGAATCTTTGTTTGTTTATTATGTGCGCGAAATTGTTTCCCGCTCGATCAAATGACTTATCTTTGAAGTAATGACAAATACTTTCGTGTATCTCTAAGCTTTGAAATACCTACACAAATAAAATTCACCTAGTAGTAGAATAAAAAATTTACAAAAAAAAAAATTTTGACGGATCAAGCACGGATCATAGTTGGAAGCCAAAAATGATTTTAGTTAGTGCGGGAATACTTCACAAAACATGAACATAAACGTAAAATAGTCCGAAAATAACTATTATTGTCATATTATGACCAAGGATGGTAGTACGAATATATATATCATTAGGAAAAAGAGAGTTAAGACTGCACACATTCAATAGAATGGCTGGCATTCTAGATATTCTGTTTGCAAGTCATTTTATTATTCTGAGATATTGGGTATATTTTACTAGGTTAAATTTATCATAAACCCATAACTTTTAATTTGTAAGCTGTGAAAGTGAAATACAGGGAATCAATTATTTTTAATTTTAATCAAACAATTTGGTAGCCTCCTTCCTCTAATCATGAATTTATTCTTGTTATATTCATTGTGCTGCTGCTAAGTCTAATTATCATGAATTTTTAATTAATTTAGAAAGCTTGGTGAAATTTATAAAAATTTAGCGAAGGTTGTTACATTATCTTAACATAATTTAATTCTTAAGTATTTTTTTTCCCTGAGACAGAACTTTGATTGTGTTTGTCACCACATCTTACAACAATGTGATAAAACCCATTTTTGTCATGGTTTTCAAACTTGTTGTAACTAAGGTAAAATGACAACCACAGTATTCCTGTTAGGAGTCGCAAATTTTTTCGTTATTGTCTAGGCCTTGCCTGCAAAGGCAATATGCTATGTGCATGGCTGCCTTATGGATTTCAACAAAAACCATTTTTGTAAATATCAAATAAAAGAACTTTAATATTTTTACAGTGCTGCTATGCGTACATTCCTGTCATTCATTTTACTTATCACTGCTAACAATATCTTGCTATCGCTGTATTATTGTTTATATTCTGAAATACCGTCACTACTTTGCACTTATGGATCAAAAAACGCTTTCTTATAAAATCAATGTACTGTAGAATCTCTGTTGGATAACTTTCATTCATGCTATTCTTTTATAAGCTAACTGCCTCTCATACTGTATAAATTAATTATGAAACTAACTTTTTTTGTATCATTTTTTCTGCTTGCCGCTGCTCAAGTTTTGTAATTGGTGCACTCCCATTTGCCCAGTAATATTGATATTGACTTCAAACATAGCTTATTACCGATGAGTATTTCTTGATTTACAAGTGACACTGACTTTTTTCATTTCAATGTTTTATGACTTTCAAGTTGAAATATTGAATTGTGAAACCATTGGCAAATCATATTTTTGTTTTTCAGAAGATTAAAGTCTTATTGTTACATTGTTATATCTAATGAAATGTTACAGGAGATTAGTATTTTGAAAAACCGCTCAGTTTTTAATATTAAGTTGCGATTAGAAAAACAGTTTTTTATGTTTACTAATTTTCATAGTTAATTACAGTAACGGATATTTTTTCTATACCCTTTGAAGTTTTCTCAACTTTTTACAATCAATTTTACAAACAATTAGATAATCAGAAGCACTTCCTTTATATTAAAACTTGAACCTTAGTCTATATCCATACACAGTATTATACAATAGCATGGCAATATTACAGTTTTGCAATATATAATTTTAAAATCTTGATGAAACCCCAAGCCACTTGCAATCAAATCATGAATCTGTATTTTAATTTTAAGGTAATTTCCAAATTGCTGATTTTGTTAAGAATACTTGTTTTCTCTTTTTTTTTGATGAATATTGGGGAATTGATATAAATTTGATTCTCAATGAAACTTATCATTGAAAAATTGATAATCAACATTTATTTTCATTATGATTTGTGAATTATATTGTTTGAATTGAAAAAAAAAACTTAACATTTATAGATCCTACTGAATAAAATATATTGATTTATATTTTTAATTAATTGAACTACGTCAAAACACTGAATTAGCTGATACCACTGACAAGTTATTGCCTAATTGAGCATTGAGCAAATGTTCATTTTCTATGGTAGGTAACATACATGCTCATAATTTAGTTTCAAAAAATTCAGCATAGTATTCATAACAAACCTCTATAGCGATTTTAGTTGAATCGGAATTTAGAGGTCCATGTTTTCTCATTGGTTTACAAGTTTTGAACATTACTGCGTATGCCAAGGATCCCTCTTATGACCAAAAGTCTTTTTATTTTGTTGTACGCAAAGAATATTTCGTGATATCTAATATCAGAGTTGTGTCTTGCATTGGAAATTACTTGGTTATAATATCTCGTGTTGTTTGTAATATGTGTATTCTATGTTATCTTTGATGTATACCTTAACAGCGAAACTCAAATACCCCTCCATCTCGGAAGTGGGATTTTGAATCGTAAACTCCGATCTGCTCATCAAATATATTTCAAGCATAGATGAAGTTTAGCTCTTCTCGAGGCAATGGCATTTTTCCCCTGCTAGTTTTGCAAAGTTTATTAGTAAAGTGCTTTTCAAGTTTTCACCGATACGCTGTAACTGCTGATTATGTATTGTAAATAAAGAAATGTGGCATATATATTAAGTATATTCCTAATCATGTATGATATTTGATGAAAAATGTTTCTGTGTATTTTATTGATTGCATTCTGCTGCTTATATTTTGATTATCAACTGTTTTGTGGAATAAATTGATAAAACCAAGTGTTTGTTTGACAAGTTTGTATATGTATCGTTTTACTGAATTGGGAAAAATACACTTTCATTTTAACTCATCTGATATTGGACGGATCGTTTTTGATACTTGTAAAGATGAAACCAAAAGGCTAAAATTAACTTAAATACTATTAATTTTATTAGCTAGAGTCTAGACTACTAGAGGATTGTTGGACTCTTCGCCGCCGCATGGTGATTCACTTAACTTCTGGTTGGTCACGGCTTTCCCCACCATGATTCACTTAACTGCTGGTTGGTCACGGCTTTCCCCACCATCAAGCTCCTGCATCTGAAACAAATAACTGCCTAACTAATCCCACATCCGTCATGGACTGATAACAGGACGGAGGGTTGTGGTTATTCATACGATAAACGATCGGATTCATTTCCCTCTGGATAAATATGTAAATCCTATCCTAGATAGTAGTATTAGCCTTCAATAGCAGTCAAAAGAATCTCATAGTAGCTTAAATTATCTTATGCATGTACGAATGATTTGAGAAATATATCGAGTAAATTTGGCGACCGCTGCAATAAATTAATTAGTGGATGATTAAAATCCTTGACTAGGTATTTCAATTCATCCTTATAAAATTTCGAACCAGAGGCGTTTCGGGTTCCGCAATCGTAGGCTTGCCATCAACCTCTGCTGCGCTTCGACGGTGTTCTACATATCGCCCACGGGAGTTTACGTGTGTATTTTTTTACAGATCACGTATCGCACTTTGACTTGACGAGTTAGGGATCGTAACAGAATAAACTGCCAGAAGTCTATCAGATAGTTCAACCCTACTGCAGTCTGCAATACCGTGTAACCCCGAAAATGGGACCTATCCTGAATTTTAAAAATGATTTTATAATATGCTCTCCCCTTAAAATAAGACCTAGTCGGTTTTTTATCAAATAAGAAATTGTTATTTATAAGTAAATGGATATTGATTTCATATTTTGTATATTTGAAAATTTCGTAATTGTTATTTTTCGGAAGAAATTTGAAATGAAAGCCTGTCTTTTCTTCGAGGAAACATAGGACATAGTCAGCATTGCCGAGGGCAAAATCAACTATAATGGAATTAAGTAGGGTTCTATCGGTTCTATATATTTAGAACGGGTTTTCATTTGTATCAAATTCACTAACACGCTTCACATAAATCACAAACGTTCAAAACGTTCGACAGGCCAAATATAGCGCTCGCTGGTCGTCAGTAGCGGTGCACGTATGCTGCGATCGTCTCATCGTCTACTCTAAAACAGTAAACAAGAACGGGTTCGCGGACTCTTCACTACATTCCAAGAACAGGTTCGTGCAAAACCCATTGAACCCCACCACTGCTCATGTCCATAACTTGTATCTAAAACTTGACTTGCGTGCTGGTCCCGCGAGTAAATAAGTTTAGTGCGAAGCTGAGGGCCTTCGATTTTCATGAGCGGCCACGGGGTATCACTAAAGAACAAAATATTAATTGCGGAGCGGTTCAACGTTAACATATAGCAGTAATCATCAAGCCCATAACATCTGCCAACTCATTACTTATCGACTTTAATCGGTAAGTATGTTGATAGGTATTTGTCGGTCTGTCTGTCTGTTAGATGCACGCAATATCTCACGAAAGCGAGATTGAATCTGCTCCAGATTTTGCACGTCCGTTTATCATATCTCGGACCAGAAGCCTATTTATTTTGGGCGAATTATGTCGTATAATTAGCGAGTTATTAATTAATTAGTGATGGGACACAAGGTGTCACTATGGAGTAAGAGCGCTGTTTTGGGGGATCCCCTAACTTTCGATCGATAAGTCTTCGGTCTCTGACCGATATTCTCGTTTTTTTTTGCTGAAACTGGCTTCTCTAAATCCCGTTAATACGCGCCATATAATTTATTGTCAGACTAAACTCGTCTAAGAAATGATATCGCATATTTTTATCGCATAAATTTGTAACACATACACCAGTCTGGATTACTATACTGATTCTATTTGTGTGTTAAGAAAAATTATTAATTGTTAAGAAAATGAATAGAGTCGATATAAATTTAGAAAAATTGTAAATACAAATTCAAGAAATTCAGTTTAATAAACTTTAGTTTAGTTTGTATCCTCATGTTGGTGCTATAATATTGTACAGCATTTAGATTGGAGTTGCGTAACCTGGCCCCGGATGTCTGTAATATCTTGGCGCATACGATCACTTTCGCTCTTAAATGTTTGCGTCAAGTTTGCATCTCGATCTGTCATTGTATCATCTATTGTCTTTTTTAGTGTTTCCTCGCATTCTTGAATTTTTTTCATATTTGAATGATCAAGTGTGTCTATTTTATCCATAAGTCGATTTTCTAAACTGTTTGTTCGCTCTTGTGTAGTTCGAACTATGTCATCGCATTGTTGTTGAGAGTCTTCCAAGCCGTGCCTGAATATATGAATCAACTTGTTAAGCCATTAAATCTAAAATCGAATAAGCAATGTTCATATCTACCCCATGTTACTGGTTATTCACTTCCTTCCACCGATACTTTGCTCTATATTGCTAAGCCGTGGCAATGCTTTAAAAGTTACATTGACCGCAATGAGATCTTACGCGAAAACATTTCACAAAGTTTTGTTCTTAACGTCAATTTTAGATTTATAGGCGTTTTCGCATTTACTGTCAAATAAGGATAGATACAATGGGATGCAAAAATACCACCATGTGTCGATGGACACCAAATACTGTACATGATTGAATGAACTTTCAAATAAATAAAGTCTTTGATCTCATGTCAAATCTTTTCTGTTTACATTTGAAATACCTAAAGCAGTGTTTATCAAACTGTGTGCCGCGGCACACTAGTGTGCCGTGAGAGATTCTCAGGTGTGCCGCAGAGCTTTTTGGAATTTTAGAAAATAAGCTTCTCATATTACACATAGGCATGCATGCAACGGGAAAAACTTGAGTGCGCATTATCCATTATTAGACTGATAACATCATTGCATTTGACTTGTCGTTGTAGTAAGGGTAATTGTCACGCTATAATTGTATTGTTATGTTATAACGTATATTCAAACAAGACGTCCATGTTTAACCATGTTGACTTGCGCGCCTAGTTGGGCTAACAGGAAAGCAAGTTTGTACGAGTTTTGACTGTGCTAAATTCATCGAAGTAATCTGGCCATTTGCATCTCCATATGGCTCTGTGAAAACGGTTTTTTTGCTCTGACTGAAATTAAAAGCAAAAAAGGGATCGATGGAACCTCGTTTCAATTGTTTCTCAAAACAGGCACACACATCGAATCAACATTTGCAGAATAAAATTTGTTTAAAGCTAACTTTATTTTTTACAAGTGTGCCGCAAATTGTTTTTCATTTGCTCAGTGCGCCGCGAGCAAAAAAAGTTTGAGAACCACTGACCTAAAGTCTTGTCGGATATTTTCTTCGGCAGTTCGTACTCTCGTATCAGCTTCTCGTCGAAAATTTTCCTCCCACCGATGCTTCTCTTTGTCAATCCTCTGATCGACATCTTGTAGAATCTCACGTTGAACCTGCAAAATTGACATATGTCCCAGGAAATGCTTAAACTCCACAAAATTTCCACTGCATATTCTACAATCAAAGTGATGACATTATTTTATTGTTTTGTTTATAAACTTTTTAATCAAACCAACGATTATTTTTTTAGATGAATTGTTTGCACGACAGTGTTAACTTTAATTAATTCCAGTCTGGAACATCAGCGCTATCTACAGACATCTTTGTTAAAATGACGACGACGATTGGCGCAATGTCGATCAATATATCATATAGCCAGTGGTGGGATTCAGTCGGTTCGCACCGGTTATATAGAACCGTCTCACGGAATTTTAGAGATCAGCGAACCGGTTAGCATTACTGGTTACTGTCAATGACTTTATGTAACAGAACCAGGTGAAAAATATGACTTTTGTGATGAAACCGCTGACAAACCGATCCAACCACTGCATATAGCACGCTTCAACAGTAACGAGTCTCGTCAATGTAATTTTTTTAGTATAACGTTAAATTGAATATATATATGAAATTGAGCAGATACGAGTTATTTATTCAGCATTTTGTTCGAAGATTGGTTGATTACTACAAAGATTCCCTGTGCCAATATATCCATTCCATATATCCATTTTTTCAAAGTTCATTATAAATTTATTATTATTTTTAAATTGTTACAATCAGAACCGACTGCGATATATACACTAAATATACGGGACGCTGAAGCAAATATCATGTATCTCATTACTTTCCCCGCTCATGGTTATTTGTATACGGACAGCAAAAACAGCAGGCGCATAAATATTTCATTACATCTAACGAAGGTAACCCAAGTTTGCTGAACAATATTATATAATTCATTGCGGCATTAATTCATATTAAATTTATCTTAACTGCGATGTACATACGTTTTCGATACATTGAACCTGCGATGCTTTAAAGCATTGAATATTTAATGAATTAATTGGCCGTTTCTCGATTGTCGATGAAGTAAATTTACCCGATTGATCTTAATACGGAACACAAAATAGTATCGGGCGTTGCCATAGACGCAGTGTTGTTTTCAGTCTTACGCCCACCGCAAAAACAAAGCGTCACCGCGGATCACGAAATGTACGGATGAATCGAAATGAAAGAGTTGAAGAGCATCTAACATGATAAACGTTGTGGCATCATCTGTCCACAAATGTCATTGGTGAAAGTAATGATCGGTTGGAGTAATTTTGATCGTTAAATCGTGAAGCAAAAGCACTTGTCTTGGATTAACCTATAACTAACAACATTTTATCTTGATAAATGTAGGAGGCAAATGCGATTTATATATGGCACATGCGACATAATATTTTTAAGTAAGAATGACTTATTTATGCGATTATGCGTAATCTAGCACCAAAATGTCGCTCCCGGCTAAAACTAGTATTTTCAAGTTGAATAGAATTCGCGATTGATGTGTCATATTTCACAGTATATAAAAGCACGAAAACTAAATATATCTATCAAAACCATTAATCGCTTGAAAAATTTATGGTTTGTGATGCAATTCTTCAATTGATGAGCTCTTTTCAAATTTGTTTACGATATATTAGAATAACATAACAGTTGAATTGTCTTAAAAATAACCTTTTTTAGAGTTATATTCTTACCCTGCCCAGTTCCGATTTAAGAATTTTGTTGAAACTATCTTCAAATTCTTTTTGAACTTTTGCTACTCGGTTTTCAAAAGGTTCTCCGTTTGTCAAACGTTTTTCTAATTCTCGTGTGAGATTATCTTCCGTTTTTTCGAGGTCCACTTTTAATTCTCCTGAAAAATGAGTTTTTGTACGGTAGTTTGTAAAAATCAGTAATCTCTAGATCAAGCCGAAACACTACGTTATTTAGATGTTAATTGGAAAGCCCTCGCAAATAAGTAATGTTCTTTAAACAATTCTAATACATTATTTTACTTTCTTGTTGGGCATTGGTAGATTTTGTCTACTTTGATTGTAGTGGTATAGGGGATTGGTCGAACTATGTTTGGTTTTGTATGTCAAATTGGTTATCTCGGGTACTATCCAATTATGACGGTGGACTTTGTTGATGTCACAAATATATTCTCGGGTTCAAGCCTTCATACCTGTGGAATAAATAGGGGATGCAATGCAGACCCGGACATATTGGTGACCGGGCTTATCAAATCTAATTGATCGAAAATTTCAAAATAAATAAAAAAATATTCCAATTCTGATTTCAGAATATAAATTATCTTCAACGCTATCTCGTACTTGTAATTGACTTTAAGTCGTGTTTAAATGGACGGCAGCCTTCATAAAATGGATCAATTTTGTGTGTTGTGAGTCGATAAATCAATATTATTTACAGCTCATTACACAGCGCAAAGTTGTTTCCTGGAGTAGTCTCATAAGTACTCGTCTGATGGTTAAATCCCTTAAAATTAGGCGATTTTCCCTATAATTGCATGTACCACTCATCTAATTAGGTTAAGGATTATTTCTATCAGCTAAATGTATATTATATTTCGACCATAGATATTGCCATTACGCCACTGTAATATTGATCGCAAAATTTGGCTAACTTGAGGGAATAAAAACTATAAATCTCGGCACTCCAGAAATGTGTGTACCAATAAAGAGGTAATTAATTTTGATCTGATCTCAAGATAAAATAGCGTTTTTACTATTCTTATTAAAGTAATAAATTATCATGTTTGAAACTGATGTCAGCCTGTGATATATTTGAAAAACGGTTTCAGATATTTTATCAAGTATAAGTATCGGAATAACGATCGGGATCGATATAGATTTTAGCGATATCGAGTTTGTATCAATGAAAAATAAGTTACCGGTATATACGACAAAAAGATTGGAAAATCTATTTGTCGGTATTGAAAATAATATGTACAGCAAGAGCTAAAGTAAAAATAGTAGTAAAAATGCTTTTTGCACTTCGCAAATTGCGTTTTTATCCTGCTCTTTCACAGAGCGCTCGTGTATCGATTTAAATTTCCTTTCTATTTTATTAGCGTCGTTTGATAACTTAATTTCACGCTAATCTTACTACGTTTATCAAATAAAATATTCAAAGTAGTCCTCTGCGTTTAATTTAGCCGTTCCATGGCCGAGCAGTCCGATTTTAGAGATGGAAATCTTCGAGCGCCTTTGAGGCGCTTGCCCGTGACTTCCACACAAGTTAATGTACAAGCTAGCAACGTGACAAATTAGCAAGCATAAATTAAAAGCAAAAGTTAGTTTTTATGAGTGTGATTACATAGTTTTTTATGAGTTACTGCTTTGACCCAACTATGTTAAAATCAAAATGAATAGATTTCAAGAACAAATCGCAATGCAATATATCGGGTTCGGTGGTGAGTTGGCTTGAATGTAACAAAAGATACAATTTATTATAAAAAAAACTAAACAGAACGTATATACTAACCTTTTATTGAATGTCTTTCCTGATTTATTCTATCTTGAAGAACCAATAAGATGTCTTTTCTAGTATCGACTAATATGTTATCGAGTACCGCACGAATTTGCAATTTCAATTCTTCTTGTCTTCTCTGGGCAATCAGTGCTCTTTCTTCTTCATGTTGCTTCACTCTGGAACATATAAAAATTGAAACTTTTTTATTAAAGAGCAGACTCAATTTTTTTCGTAGAACCCGAAAAAAAATGCTTATAATCTCAAAACACCTGACCCAAATTCTTTGAGGTAGGCCACAAATTTTGAATAATTCCATACATTGAAAAGCGATATACCTATTTGACAGAGCAATTTGTTCTACATTATATTTTTGCTAAACATTTTTTTTTACTTATTTTAAACTCAAGTCCAAACCCCAAAGGCCAGTCGACTGAGTGTAGAATGTTGTAAACGTATAAAATAAGCGATGGAAGCTTGCAATAACATGATCAAAATATTATTTCTAGTTTTATAAGCCTTGAATTTCAATATAACCCTCCAGTTTTTCAGTTTGGGATACTCAATATTTGCAACTGAGAAATGCGCTCATTTATCATTCAAGTGTGGTCCTGTATCCTGATCAAATAATATCGACGAACTAACAAATAAGTAGGTGTTGATGGATCGGGTTATGCATGCGCGGGATGGATCAAAAGCTTCGGCTTGTTTCTAATCAGAAACTATTATCTGAATTTGAAACAAATGCAACGTAAAATCATTTCTATCGTTTCAATCATGGCTTCAAACCCTCATCGAAGCATTTACCATCGAATAATCTTCATAGAAAAGAGAGGGGGCGAAACATTCTGCACTAGATTAAATGTAATTGTGACCGATGGTGACTTTCTATTAACTTTCGACAGTAAAGTACACAACAGAGTTAGGGAAAAATGGAGATTAATGCGCTATTAAATTTTTAAAACTAACTGAAGCATTGCCAAGTAAACAATACAAAAAGTTCTTATCGAGGTATTTTATGCATGAAAATATTTTGAGCTTTAACGCATTAGAAACAAAAAAACTCACTGGCCAGAAAATCTAAATCGCAGGACTGCTGGGGTAGAATTTGAGATTAAAATAGACAAACATGGGTTATACTCGAAGCATTACTTCAAATCATTAATTATTTACAATGGAGCTCACACAAGTAATTAATTAGATTATTTCAAATTTTGAACCTACTCAGCTATTCGTAATTTCAGATTTGGGCCAGCTTTTAGCTTTTCTGTTCTGGTTTTGTTCGGGTTTGGTATTCAATAAATAAACCCGCTTATTTTTTACTGTTCTTACATTCGCTATGATTAATTTCCCATGTATATAATTTGTACATATTTAATACATACATAAATATATAATAAAAATCACCATGCTACATTACATTTATCAATTGTACGACCGATTAAAATGAAACTATTTTAAACTTTTTTGCTTAAATTCTGTCCAAATAGGAGATTTTATTTTTACAATAATGCAACATACATGATCTTGTTTGATATAACATATTAATTGATATTGCATTTGATATCCATGCATTTACTAGGTTATATCAACTAATTACTTTAGCAAATTAGTATTTATATTCGTAATATTATTTTTTAGTTTTAGTACAATTTCCAATAATTTGCATTCATAATAGGTTACGCTTACATCAAAGAAACCCAAACAAGAAAATAAATTAGTTTTAACGTAACTCATTCATTTGTATTGATCGACCACCCTTAACACATAATTATAATATTTAACGGGTTTGCAGAAAATAATTGTTTGTAGCAGAAATTATTTTAGTCCTTTGCTTAGGTTTTCCATACCTTGTTTCTCGTACTTTTCTTCGTTGTTCTTCAGCTGCCTTTTTCATCGTTGAAAACCTATTTGGTGATTTGGATTCTTCAATCAAATCTCCAGATAATTGTGCACTCAGGCCATTTACTGGAGTTTCACCCCTGGATCTTCGGGCCGGGGTACCCTCTGGAGCTCCTCTTCCGGTGCGAGACCTCGCCGAATTTTGAGAACCGAATCCATCCATATTTGTTGAAGGTTCTTTGTGATCCTTGACTGTTCCTTCAGACGGAGGGAACTTCATAAGTAACTTATTGTGTTTTTGCAATTTTTTGGCATTCAGAACAAGCACCGTATTGATTTTTTATAATTATGCTTATATCTATGAAAAACAATATTGATTAATATTTATTATGCTACAGTAACATCGAGCTTTTTGCAGTTTGCTTCAATTTTCAAGCTGATATACATTAATATGTATATGTGCGTTACTATTTTCAATCTTAGAATCTTATTGTAACAAATATATATTACCATCACAAGAAGCCAATGTTTTGTAAATTAAGCGATAAAACGCATTTCCCAAGACCTTACAATTTTTCATTTACACGAATTAACTTGCTAATGTTACGCATTGCTACACATCGCTCCCCATTAATTTGGTATCTTTCTCTTTCGCTTGAATCAATATTGTGATGGTGTGGTCTCACATAATTTTAAAAGTATTTTCAAAGACTCGGGCATGATACTTAACGAAGTTAATCAATATATAGAGCCACGGCATGCATCCTAGCAGCGCATCTCCTCATTATATTACCTAATAATATGCTAAGACATTATATATAATCGGGTATGCATGGCCGCACATGATTTAGTAATAAAGATTGCGTTAAAGTGGCCCCCTAACTAGCGCGATCTGTAGAAAGCATCTTTTGAACGGAAATGAATTAATTCTTGTATCAAACCATTTACAACAATTCTATTTTTATTCACCTAAAGAGTGGAGGTAATTAAGCTAACTTTTCACCACCTTGGTACCGATATTGCGTGGTAAAATATATCCATAATGCGTGAAAAGTAATTTACTCGCGTCACAATTTTTAGACAAAATAAAAAAAAATCGAAGAAAAATTATTCAACAGTATATTATTACCAACTTGATACCAACCAAATTGGTTGGTTTTGCCACTCACCAGTCTCGATCACAGTAAACCTCACAACAGTAAACTCTTATTGTCAACCTACACGAATGGATGAAGGACAGGCCGACTACATTTCCTTCTTCGCCATACGCTCCTCACTTCATATGATATTGTTCGCTAAACATGAAGCTTCTTGCACACTGTAAATTATTTATGACGTCAAAATGTACTTTATTGTTTTACGTCACAATTGATCAAACTTTAATAAAACGAAGAACTAAAAAATGACAAATTGAAAACTTTTTGGTGATTCATATTAAGCGATCAGGGACTTCCAAGAGATATTTGCCCATGTTCGCACTGACCCTCACGATCTATCACTAACGATGAAGCGTGAATCAATATTACCGCATCATATAGATTGTTTGTCATGAACACACAGGCGTATTTTTAGTCCCGAAAGCGTTCCGTGGATGTAGCATATGTTCATTTTATTTCATCTGCCATTGTAAACTTTGTACGTATTTTTGTCTTCATGGTTCCTAGGATAGAACAATCTTGGTCTTTGTATAACAGACACGACTCATGAATGATCCCATATAAATTTGGAAACTTCAAATAATTAACGAAAATGAACTCTCATTGACTTAAATACACGCCAAAAAAACTTTCAGACAGTCGAAAATTAATCGGTGAATGTAAATAGAATCGTCTCTGATTTCAATGCATATGGAGAATTAGATCCTGAACATATATCAGCAATGTCTGCCGTATAGCTTTACATTAGCATCGTAATAACGACGAAAAATCGATTGTTTTGGAATCTACTTTGCATGCAACAATGATACTTTACGAAAACTCACTCAACTTGTATTACAAATTTAGGAATATCTCTTATACAGATCCATGCATGTCAAAGTAAGGAAATTTGCCAAAAAAAAATTCATTATGTATTCAAGTTTATCGGTAATTGCTCATAAAGTCTTATTTGCATTCCATGATCCTGTTGGTTCATCGGTCGCTTCTTCATTCCGCCCACTCCCCTAATGAGAAAAATTCATAAACAATATTTATATGTACTTGTTTTTATTTTGTCTGCTCCCACATTAATCACCCATCCCGTCAAAAATATTTACATAATTGTACGTAACGACCATCAATGTGCAGCTCACCAATGAATCATTTCCGAAAATGTTACATTTTCTTTAGCCATAATTAAAAACACTTGTTTCCATGAAAATGTTCAGCAACATTGTTCAGTTTTAGCTCATTTTGATTAATGATAAACTAAAACTAGTCTACTATTGTATACACATTTTAATTCAACCATGAAATTACCGTGAAAAGTCAGTAAATCATATGTTTTTTTCAAACTATCCCTTCTTGGCGATATACAACTAATAAATGACGACCGTGTATTCAGCAATGCCACAAAACATTTCCTACTTAATGTTGCAAGTGAGCTGCGGCTAAATTTCTTCTATGTATTCTTCATGAAGAGTAGAAGATTGCCAATTTCATTGAGAAATTCATCCACTTATTTCATTGACAATTCTGAATCCATTTAAATTAAACTATGCGTCATATTTACAGGAGCGACTGCTTTGTATTAGCATTCAAAAACATAAAAAACAAAACAGCTGTAATTGAAATATTATCTTTGATCGTGGCTTTCAACTTGTATTTCGTTCAGTCATATACAGTATTTTAAAACTATTGTGCAAGTTTTGGTTTAAACGAGTACCCCCTGTTATATTATAGCGGCTTTTGGAATCGTTTTCCGCATCCCAATTAAACTAAAATGCCAGTCATATTTGTTGTCATCGGCAAAACGACATTTCCTTGTGTCATTTCAGATATTTTGCTAAATCTGAAACAATATAAAAATGCAGTTAAACGACAAACTTTATTATTTTCCAGGAATTTGTTTTTCATTGACAGACCATACATGGCCTTGTCTTCTATGCCTATGTTTAGTATTTGTTATCATATACGATCTATGCAATATCATATTTTATACTCAATCCCGTTTAAATCTAACATAGCATTAGCCTACGGCGACATAAACATATGACAGTCTTCCTAGTATGTATGTATCAGATTTAACAGACTTTGTACGTTTTTCATATTCTTATTTAATTTTTTAATCCACTCTCATGAAAAAGACTCATTTCGAAATTCTTCTTAAAAGAATCGTTTTAATCGGCACCGAATACCTACAGTGTGAGGTAAATTTTGTAATGCAGGGGTTAAAGGATGCTAATGAATACAAAATGTCAGGATAGATGTAAAATCTTCTAACAGCGATCTAACCTATCATGTGAATTTGTAGTTAGTGTGGTTAAAATACCTTCATGATGACTTATGATTCATAACACAAAAGATTGGGATATATCATCTGTATGATAAGAAATAGGGAGCCGTAGGCAAAGACGAATTCAAATAAAACCAAAAAGACGCATTTATATCGTATGACAGGATTTCGTGACACTTTTTTCTTGTATAAATCCTAGCATAAAACCTCGAAATCTCATTGCGATGTTTTTAGATGTATAACCTTTTCTGTAGAAAGTGAATTAAATTTTTTGTGCAAACGTAAAATACTCCGACCCTCACAGCCACCCGGGGCTGTTTTAATGAAGATGACGTTTACTGGTGGAGGTATGCTATACCTGCTGTTCCTCATAGCATCATGCAATGCAGGAGATACCAATGGGGATTCAGTCGTCTCAAGTATTTCATCAATAGTTGAAATTACCACAAACGATGATTCAACGAGAGAATATATTTTCATGGATAATTTTGACTTACCGGATATTGGAACACCCAAAATACAAATGCTAAAAGAGCGATTCGCGGAGTTGGCGCAGGGCGGACACCTGTCTGATTTATTGGGCGAGATGAAAGAAAGTGAATCAGGAAAAACTCGCCATCGACGTCAAGGTATGCTTTGGGAATCTGTAAAATCCATAAAACTTAACAAAACCATACTTGATTGGTAGTGTATTTAGCTGTATATATCGCAGACCAATATGCCTTCGACGGAGGAGGATATTCACATCGCGTCAGGGACCATATAACCCTCCTTTTAACTATGATTCGGGGTTATAATGGCATATAACCTACCACTTTGCTCAAAATAAGTCCCAAATAAGAAGCCACCAGTGCACCGAAGCCGGCATATTTTGTGGAGGGATTCATTGTTATTGGCTGGTACATTCCCCAATTTGCATATAAACCTTTTGTGTGACCCAAACGATAATTTTAAAACTTGTAGATTTGTGATTGCCAGAACTCAAATCAGTATATTACGCTTTTGTGTATTAATACAAAAACAATTGACTGAAAGAACGAACGCAAATCCACAAATTATGAGGATTACTTAATCTACTTATTAGTTAATGAGATTAAAAACAACGCAGGTGGTGTCGGTATGCAACACAAAAGTTGGTTTTAAAAATACTCAGTAAAAAATACAAATACTCAATATGCAATTAGAACATATAATTATTTTTTCATTATGTAAATTGTAAGCGTTTCGAAAATCAAGGCAAAAATTGCTTGAATGTTTTCACACAACCCGCTAAAGTAATTAGGGCGTGGCAATGAATAAAAAAATAGTAAGATTACAAGTTCGTTTGGCCCTAAATGAGACATTTCGTTGTATAGATAGATCATATATATTGTTTCCCGTTGTTTATGAATTTGGAAGAAGGAACGAAACTTAATATGATTTTGTGATTACACGATTTTTATCTAACATTAATTCTAGTTCTTCATTCGGCAATGCCAACTAAAGTCGTGTCACTAGGTCACTTGTTATGTCCACTAAAGCCACTAGACTGTAGATAAAATCTAAATATCAGTTAAATCTAATACTACGTGAGTAAGCGAGACCAATTGGTTTTCTAGAATTCTCTCGCGATTACTTTAAATGAACGTGTCGCAATTTGTTACGCAATATAATAAACGACACCGCAACGGGAAATATATGTTGTGTTACCGATTTATGATATTCAAAAGTTACATATATATGTCAACAATTTATTAGGTAAACAAAACAGCAAGGCACAAATATATGGAAAAAAGTTGACGCAATTACTATTGGACATACATTACGTAGTTATACGTAAGAGAATAAATCAATCAGCGGAATATCCATGTGGCAGCGAAATCTCGAAATAATAAAAAATTGGGGTCCAGGTAGTCCAAGGAAAATTTGGAAAAAAAAGATATACTATTATTTTATGATTTACTCTTGTTCAAGTACTGACAAATTGAAAGCGATTCGGTTAATAGATAAAGAGGAAGCTAATTTTTTTGTTATTTTATTTAGCAAACCAAGGCCAACAGCCGATACACACTATTTAGGTTATCTTCCACAGAGGTGGCTGATGTGACACAAATAATCGCATAACACTTTTCATCAATACTGTGTATCACTAATCAAGAGCATTACGGGCTGTCTAGCACTAAAAGTTATTATTATTCCAAGAACCAACCTCACTTATTACATAAATGAAAGAGACATTTCAAACCTTCTGGGTGTGTCTCACGATTACAAATCATTACTTTAATGTTTCGATCGGTAATAATCTATTCTAGGTCATGAGGGTTTATTTTGTCCATTTTTTCGATGCTCTCATATGTTGATGCATGCAAGCGTATTGTCGAAATATCCATTGCATTTTTAAGTGCAGTTTGATAAGACTGGCTTTGAAGCTATTGAAGGAACAAATTATTATATTTGGCATAATGCGAAAGAATTTTATACGCAAGTTTCTGGCGCTGTTTTTGATGGTTGCAGATTTTACATTCCGAAAAATTTATCTTTCTATAAAAGTTTATATAGTGTTACTATCTGATAAATACAATTTTAGGAATGATCTTGATATTGACTAAGCGTTTCATAATATCAAATAAATTAGCTGGCATAGAACTCAATATTACTCTAACCGCGTATATATATATATATGGTTGATTTAGCCGAATACCTGCGTACGACTAGGCCAAAATGTATAGTTCAAATCTGAATAACGTGGATTTGTACTGGGAGATTAAGTATTAAATGTACCGTACTCGTCATTTTTGATTTATTTCGCTGAGATATCTTTTGCAGAAACTGCGTTGATATATATATATACTATTTGCCCGGAGCGTTTAATACTAGTCCTATACAAAGGTGAGACATTACAAGTTTACCTATAAATCAAACATACACCTTTATCACCGCCTTGATCCGATTTTAATTTGTTTATAGTTTTAAGTGCTCTTTTGGCGGTTCTACTTAAACGATAAACTCCACGACAGCGCCACTGAGTAAATTTAACTTGGTTTAAAATTTTGTAAGTAAAATATAATCGAAATGTTCGTGTATATATTGATTTGTACACAGTATCCAGCAATCGTGCCCCGGCATTTGAACGTCCATTTTCTGTTCATCTGAAAATCGGCGAGATTGGATCTGCTCAGCTGGTTGCAACGGATCCTGATGGAGACGAGCTGGTGTATTCTTTAACAAAGAAATCATCAATTGGTTCGGTAACATCAGGTTTGTAAATTTAGCTTATTATTATCACAAATATTTCGGTATCTGTTGGATTCGATTAATTACATAAATTTTATATTCAGACGGAAAGTTCACCACATACAATCCTTTGGAAGGCAATCTTGTTGACTACTTGAAAAGTTTACTCCGACTTGAATTCAAGGTAGAGGATGGTAAAGACGGTTTCGATTACCTGTTCCCTGAATGGAATTTATGTGGTTGCCAAAACAACGGATCTTGTAACTCAGACGTGATTTACAGCAAAAATGACAGAATACACGTGAGTATTCATTATTATTTTTGAATTTTTGATGCACTATGCTGTTCATCCAAGCCCATAAATCAATCATTTTATCCCCTTCAGGAAGTGTTTCAAAAATTTCGTGTGTTACCTTTAAATCTAACTTAATATGAATACTCTAACCTTATGTCGAAGTACTATATCTATCCCAACACCGAAAATAACGTGAATACCCTAACATATAACAGTGGAACAAGCGTGTTGAAATGGGACGGCAAGTGTGGGACACGATATTTTTGCGACGTTGCCACGGACACCTCCACATCAATAAAATTCTTGAATCTCTAGCAATTTTGCCCGACTGGGATTGGTTACAGACTGTAGTTCGCCACACCAATGGGTATCTTATTGGCATTCTCCCGAGATGAATATAAATTCCATAGTTTTTTCTATATCATGTAACACTTTGAACAGATATTAAAATGCAAGTGTCCTGACGCTTACGATGGATCAATGTGTTTGAACGATAAAAATGGATGTAGAGACGATCCTTGCTTCGAAGGAGTTGAATGTATTGACGTTCCGGCTCCTGGAACAGGATTCCAATGTGAAAAATGTCCAAGAGGATACCAAGGAGACGGAATAGTTTGTTATGGTAGGCTTTCTGTAGTGTTTAGTAGGCTACATAAGTTCCCCACATTTTTTTCTATTTGCGTATTTGAACTGTCTATCCCTCCCTCAAAGTGCATAAAAACTCCGTTTACATTACTTGTTCAATCTTTAAAGGAGTAATCTAATCTTATTGATGGAACGTTTGTGAATCAGCGCACATTGGTTCATGTTTAGTACGTTCCCTCATTAACGAAAGTTCATAGAATACCCGATCTTTTCATCTTATCTGTAAAATGAGCCGCCAGACCAGACAATTGTTAAAGTGAAATTTTTCAAATAATTCAATATATCATTATTAATTACTCAGTCTCAGTGTTTGTGTTTATTTCATCACCAGCTGTTTGCGATGAGCCAATTATCGACAACGGGCAAATGATTGCTGGAAATATTTCTGTCGGATCCTCTGTAACATTCGAATGCAATAAAGGATTTGAACTTGTTGGGCAGCAAACCATCACTTGTGGTAACGATAACGAGTACGATTCACCAGTCCCAACGTGTGAAGGTAAATATTGCAATACTTCAATACAAACACTTCTTGTGCCGTTAACTCGAAGTAAGCCTGAATTACATAGGCCGTTGCGCTTAACTAAATAACTTACTAAAAGCGAAGTCATGCTGGAACGATTATTTTGAGGATTTCAATAGTGTGATGCTTACATTTACTGGCCATCAGTAACGTGCTCCCTCTCTAAGGTATGCAAGTGGATTGTCAAAATTTGTTGTCCAGTCCCATTTACATCGACTTGTCACTGAATCTAACATTCGTGAAGTAGGTCTATCGAATTTTCCTTTCGCTCAGGACAGAATTGATATGATTCCTCGATTAGTATTCAGCATTCAAAATTTGTCCATCATAGTAACATATCAGTGAAGCTGAAAGTGAAATGGCCTATTTCCGTTATACCTTTCACGGTGGTAGTAGTACAACCAACATCCAAACTCGCTATCAACACACATATAACACTGATGTTCGAACGGTTATGACTCACAATCAGAGTTTACGTTTTCACTATTACGTTTAACTAGCATATGAGGCGTGGTGTAATTAAATCTCACATCACAGATCAAGATGAATGTCTAACCTCTCCTTGTCACGCGGATGCCAATTGTCAAAATATTGACGGAGGTTTTCTGTGTTTTTGCAAAGAAGGATACGTGGGCGATGGAACAAACTCTTGTCAAGGTAGATTGAAAGCGATATACATTCCAACACAATTGTCTTCCACAACCCTTAAATACATTAGTTTTGTTTTGGTGTTACATCGTCTATTGATTCAGTTTGGACTAGGCTAGGGGTGTGCAATCTTAATGGCAGGAGGGCCAAACACAAGTAACTGGGTGAAGATAGCTTTTCTAGCGGTTGCATGCACAATTATTTTTTTGTTTGTTATTGATCTTACGGCATTATCAGAGGTTCTTGCAGAAATGGCGAGTTAAAACGCATAAATTGCTGAAGAAAAGTGCTATTTAAATTATTGTCACACCGACTTTAAGAGAATTAAGTGAGAAAAACGTTTTTATAACATCGTGTATTTTGCAACAGGGGTTTTCTAGCTAGTTTTGCTAATATGACGGAGGTACTCGGGTACTAGTATAGGCTTTGTGACTCAAAAGTATTGGAATTGCTCGCACATACCAGATTATCTAACAAAAACTCTTTTCGCGGGCACACCTTCAAAATTGGCGCTTCTCCGCGGGCCGGGCCGCAGTTTGCACACCCCTGTACTAGGCTATGACATTGCTATCTTCATACTGTTTCGTAGGTGCTACCTTGATATGCGTTCTCAGCGGTTGTGATATCTCACTGAGTTTAGTTTAGAAAATGAATTCTCTGAGAATGTCTTTATGAGATTAAACGCATACAAAAGTGGTAAGCGATCAAGATCACGTTGAGCAAGTGACACCTTTTCGTGTTTACCATAATAATGTTATAATTTTACTCAAAGTGATTGCTTTAATTAAAAAGTTATCATTTGAAAGATCGCATATCGAGATTTTCGTAACACGAGCCTATTTTTTTCAGCTGCCGTCTCGATCGAATATTTCAATTGTGATGTTTTGGGCAATGACACAATCCGTGTTAGCTGGCTAGTACCGCCAAAGTGGAGGAATTCTCTTGTTATCGACCAGGTAATAGGAATATGAAAGTACTTCGACGGCATTTCCCCCTATCTTTCAATTTTTGAGGGGAGATAATTTTAGAGATGAAATTTGAATTTTATATCTCAGTTCTTCTTTATGTTTTCAAAGAAGGTATAATGAAGCAGTTCAGTGGTCATTCTTTCCGAGTCATCGAAAATGGCCCCGACTAAACGGCAATAGTAGATTGGGTGAAAATAATATTTCATCATTTTAATGGCAAATAGCTGCATTGGTAGTTTGATTCTGATCAAGCTAGCAAAAACGTTCTCAAAATGAACATAAAAATAGGTTAATTATAGGTATGTGAAAAATTTTCTAGGGTCGGAGAAACATTGATTTATTTTGTAATATAGTACAATCTGTAATATTGTGATTTATCCTTGACTGTTAGATGTGATTGTCAAATGTCCACTTTATCGTACTGATGCCGATTTATTTTCAATAACTGGTTCATAAAAATCAATTGCAGTCGATTATACTCATACATAGTTGCTATTATTTTATTATTATTATTCAGTTTATCGTTTCTTGGAATCCACGCGAAGACTTGTCGTATGACACAGAGGAAGAATTGAAGACATATTTTGATGAATTCGATGACTACGAAGAAAAACTGAATGATGTCATCGAAACGGTAATCCTTAAAAATAATTGACAAATGAACAAATCTTTTTATTTCACCTAATAATAAGGGAAATAAAACCACTGGGAGCTTTTCAGATGTTTCATTATTATAGACATTTACTTTCACCTATACTATTATTCTGCTTTTAAATGGACGGTCGAAATGACTTCAGCATGTTCAACCGGATCAAATGACTGTATATAAAACACTGTGTAGATGAATAATGAATAATTCTATAGTTTCGTATGCCGAGACACGATTACATTTATGTCATCTTCATCTCTCATGGATTTTTCTCAGATTAGTCACAATAATTGAGTGGATTTTACTAATGTATATTAGATAAACGAGCAAACTGAAAATCTTAAAAATATGAGGTGTTTATTACAAACATTTTATTTTTATTTTTCATCTCCAGGAAACCGTGCCGTCTTTAAAGTACAGAGCAATTGCGCGAAATGAATCTTCATTTATCATAACCAATCTCCGCCCAAGCACGCTATATTTTATTAGACTCAGGATGCAAATCACCGAAGGGCTTGTAGAAAACCCAACTCGATCATGTGTGAAAGTAACGGGAGAAGGACGTGAGTTTGATAGCTTTTGCCACGATTTATACGGATATGAAATCATTTTTGTCCATTTTACTCTCTTGATTACGAATACACGAGCTTTTCGAACATAAGTTTTTAATTGTGGAGTGGGATTTTACTCACTATTTGCCTTGATTTGATTCAGGTTTCAGATTATCAAATGTTTTACAACAGTATTTTTTCGAAGTGTATTCGTTGCGACGATTGCCGCAAAGTTTTAAAGTATCTGTGAAAATATACTTATAATAAAAATAAGATCATAAAGAAGCTAACAATAAGTGTTTAATTTGTAATACATCATAGGAAACCAAATATGAATCAGGTACATTTTAATGCGATATGCAGACTCGTTTAATTTGGCAAACCTCGTCGGATCTCTGAATTAGGCGTGTCTCGTTTAGTATTAATCTTGATGTATCTTTGCGTTTAATGACAGCCAACGCAGAAAATCTTGTCTCGTGTAGATAGGGAGTACCAACCGGGATACTAAATCGTTTATCATAGGGCGTAATGGGTTTATTAATATATGTTAGTACTTAGTAGTCACTGTATTTACGTAACAAAGAAGAAACACACGCGTGTCAGCAGTTAGTATGAATTGATGAAACTCCACCCTAACATTAATCACTGTTCTTTCATGAAGTGATTTTACTGCACTGAAACAAACATTTTCCATTTTTGAACAAGCGCGCACTTCCCCGGCCACTAGTTTGTGGCACAAAAGAGTTGACATGATACACCATAGTGATGGTGAGTGTGTTTGGGCGGTATTTTAGGATTTTACCAAATTTGATGCTTTTTTATGAGTATAAGTAAGTATAAGTATATTTACACGTTTTATTCGTATGCGAGGCTGTATGCTTCGTTCAATTTTCAAAACCTTCCCTTTTTATATTTTAAAGTTTCGTCGCCGCCTCAAAATCTTCTAGTTGAAAATGAAAGAGCAGATAGTATAAAAATATCTTGGGACACACCTGATGAACCAATGGGAATAATACTTGGTTACACAGTTGAATACAGACAAGCGTCTTCATGTATAGGCAATATATGCAAGGAGAGTAAAATAATACAAGTAAGTTTATCAGATTTAAATTTGTTGCTGGTGTGAAATTGATTAAATTTTAATTTCGAGTACATCATTCACCTAATGTCTGACCTATTATTGGTCCGGGTTCTCAAAAACGCAATGCTGATGACTAGGGATAAACATCATTTCAATAATTATTTGACACCTCATTCCAGTACGAGTTGTTGATAAAATGCTTCGGCAGTCAAGTTGATCTCCAATGCGCAATTCATTCATTGTACTATATTTAAAGTTTAATATTTCCAGTAATTTGAATACTAGATGAACAAACGCGCAAACTATTTACATTGCCTTTCATTCAGGTTCTTGCTGATCGGTTATCAACAGATATCATTCGTCTTCTGCCTTCTACAAGATATCTAATTCGGATTGCTGCTATCAATAGTGCCGGCACGGGATCTTATACTGAACAAGTTCAGGCTTCTACAAGTAATGTGTTTTATTTCATGAAACACAAAATTAAAAAAATTCGTGACCTTGTTTTGTTCCTTTTCAGTTGTTCAAACAAATACTAGACGCTTTTTACTTATTTTCTATCAATAAATTATTTTTCATTGTAGATTGTATTTTCCTTATAGTTTTCTAAATCTCGAAAATTTGTTGTCTAATTTTAGGAAGCGGCGAGCTAGTCAGCATAATGAAAAAGTCTGAGATTGGGAAGTCAAATAGTCTAGGTAAGTTGCGGTTGTGGGCCATATTTCAATTAGAAAATTTTCTAATTGTTATCGTTTTTATTTGAAAGGCGGGTCCTGCATCAAGATATCATTTCTCTTGAAAAGAGAATGGAAAGCTGATATTGGTCAAAGAAATCTTTTGGCTGGAAATTTGGAGAAAATGGTAAGTACATATATATTTATATACTTATTTTCGTATGCTAATGTTTTTTCGTTATATCCAAAACTATTTTTTAAATAACATAATGAATCATCCTGTATAATGGCCTTATTTGCTGGGATACAACCATGAATATAACATATATATAACGTGAATGATTCGAAAGATTGGGAAAAACATTTGAGAATGTGTTTCTGGGAATTATGTTGATCTCCAAAAAGGTCATTATTTACCGGCTAAATATAGAATTTGATTGTGTTTGTTCAGCTAACTTCCATGTTTGAAACGTTGGGAAAAGGACCTGCTCATGTGAATGATTTGACTCTCAATGAAGTTGACGACTACACAAAAGTTTTTTTCCATCTTCAGATGCCAGATTTGACCATGATTAGTAAGATTTTCAGACGCAAATCAAATCATATATATTTTCACGTTTAGAACATTAAACACGGGATTCCTTTTAGATGGAGAGGATCATCGAGAATTGACAATAACTCTCAACACAACAATCATAAGCAACTCGGGATCCAATTCACTGTTACAAACTTTGAATACTAAATCGATTGAAATAGAAGGTAATGATCACGATTTACATATCTTCTTTCATTACTTATTTTATACTCTTTCTTCTTTTAGTAAATAGTTTTTTAGCAAAAATGGATTTAGAGTGCCGCCTTATGGTCCGTAAAATACGGTAATCTGAATTTACTACAGACGAATAAATTATATTTTTCTGTTGTTTAGTGTCATATCAATTGAATATACGATACAATGCCTAATTTCTTCACTTTATACCATTGTAGAATGCGAAGCTTGTGATCGAGAAGACAGCAATAATTGCGGATCTGGTACTAAATGCTATAACTTACCCGGAAGCTATTATTGTCTCTGTTCACCCGGTTTTGAACCCGTGCCAAGAAGCAATGAGCTACCATTTCCCATTAATTGTAAAGAGAAGAGAGTATCAAAAGAGGTAATCTATTTACTGTTCTGTTTTTCATTGCTTCTATAAATTGCGATGGTAAATTAAATATTAATATTCTATATGCAATTTTACGCGTAGTCGCATACATTGGATAATGAGTGAAAAGCAGATCGAAGAAAAACAAGCTACATATTTGTTTATCTTTGGAATATAAGTTACGTCTGATCGCTCGACTTACATAATGCTTGAGGAAATATTCAAACAATTTCAGTCACCAGTGAAGATATAACTAGCCCCAAATTAGCATCAAATTGTACTTCTCAGTTACACAAAATGATGATCATTAGTTATAGAAAATGTTGAAATTATTATTCAAATTTAATTATTATTCAAAATTGTCTATTACATTATTTTTCAGATGTCTTTGGTGAAGCCCGTTCGCATTCCTCCAAACTTTTTAGCGTGCGATCGTGCAAAATATGACATTGTAATTATGGTTGATGGAAGCAGAACAGTAACAGATCCATCGTACAGACTCGTATTACGGGCCGTCACAAAATTTATTGATTACTTGGAAATCGGACCGTATGCAACTCAAGTAAGTAAAGATGTTTAATCTTGGTTTACATTACTTTTTCTACGTCACTTAATCACGTCTTTCGTTCTGAACAATGCCCTGTACAAGCATCAGCTGATATGTAAGGGGGACTATTTTTGAAAAGAGCGAAACCTGTCTGGTATCTTACAAACTCGAGATATTCAAACTGTGGTCATCAACACATCCAAGTCTAATGGTTTGACCGATAGATCATCTGGCCAACTGAGCTTATTAAGATAAAGTAAGATGGTTCTCCGTGTCTTAACTTTTAATGTTGGCCTTGATTTCATTCTGTAGATCTCCCTACTTCAGTGATAATATTCATCCGAGAGTCTTCATTTATCTTATATAGCCATTATGAGCAACATCTTTATTTCTCGTTCAAACTTTCATCGCCATATCAAGCCCAAACCAACCTGTACTTATGGATAGTTTGGTATTGTTGTGTCCCATTGAATCGACGATGATCTATTCAAAGATTTGCCATCACATATTTTACCTTACTTTTTGTCTCAGATTGCATTCGTACAATATTCAAGGAATATTAAAGTTGCTTTCCACTTGAATGACTTTGCAAACAAGAAGAGTCTTATACAAGCAGTTGGCAACATTCCGTACTCGGGATTTGGTACAAAAACTGGATTAGGTATATATATATAATTATATATATATATATATATATTTAATCGTATTTTGAAAACTATGTAATATTTGCAGTTTTTGCTAAAGTCCATAACTCGATATATAAAATTCCTGTATTACGACTAGAACAAAAAGTTTTCATCTATTATTATAGCGTTTTATTTGTTCAGCAATACAAAAACTCCAGGACGAGGTTTTGTTGTCTTCGCGCGGAAGAAGACAACGAAACGATCTTCATGTCATTATTATTACTGATGGAAAAAGTGCGGACGATGTAACTTTACCTGCAAGTAATCTGCACAAGGTTTGTTTTATTTTACAATCTGAACAAAAATATTTGGTACGAATTCCATGGACAGACACTACCTGGGTATATAAGGAGAAAAATCAAAAACACCAATATCCCCCGTCTAAAAAAAATTTAATATTGGAAATATGAAGAAATATAATTTACTTTAAACTCGATTGCTCTTTATAAGAACCGTAAACCGTTGCGTTGAGATTGTGGTTTGTGTATTGTCGACATTTGCGCCTGGGGCGATTTAAAAAGTTGTTTTTCGAATTCATCCCATTGTTATTTTAATTTCAAAATAAAAAAAAATGTTGATACCGAATAGACTCTTTGCCAGGTTATTGTTCGAATGCGATAGTATGTTTTTCAGACAGATAACGTATTCAAGGCCCCGGGCTTTCTTATCGCTCCATGTTATTTGATACAACATACCGCGAAAAAATGTCTCGACTTCATTGCCAAACAGTCGTAATGACTTTGAAATTTTTATTAAATATAAAAAAGAGACATTGTTGATTGACCGGAATTTATAATTTACATCAACTTTTAGATCACCTCTCATGTGCATGTCATTGGAGTGTCCAATCACGTCGATAAAAAGGAATTGAGAGATATAGCTGGCTACGATGGAAGAGTTACTACGTATCCAAATTTCAAATTACTTGAACAAAAGATGCCTGCCATGTTACGTAACTCAATATGTCCATGTATGTGCTGCATTGCTTCTATAGCTTTTGACATTTTTTATTTTGACATTTTATGTTGATTGTAGGTTCATAAATGTAGGTTATACGATTTCTAAGTATTTGAAACAAAATAGCTTAATTAGCTCATCCACTATATTATATTGATATAGCAAGTTTGAAATACAAACCTCTTCAATGACAGTTTATTTTACACATTTTTCATTCTTGAGTGTGTACTTATATATATAACACAGTTAGCATGGGCCATAATTGTTGGAATGTATTTTCAATTTTTTGTTCAACGTGTAATGTTTATCATGAGGGTTTTTCGATTTTAGCATATGGCTGTTCTGAAAACAATGATTACCTGGACGTAATTTTTGCTCTTGAAACAACACTTGCTACTTCAGGAAATTTGTTCGGTGGAATGAAAAAGTTTGCCTTAAATGTGGCCAGCCAATTTAATGTTGGACAGCTATCAACCAAAGTAAGTCGCATACCTGGATTACCAAATCATTTAGGATAGTATGAGAAAAAAGTTATAAACGCTGCAGTTCGTCAGAAAAACATAATAATAACATAAAAGTTCTGCAGTATGTCATAAACTGCAACTAAATACCGGTACCTATATGACAGAAACATCGACAACTTCGCAATCATCGGCAATGAGATTAAACCATTTTGCATACCTATCCTTATTCTAAGACATAATTATTTGCCAAATTTAATATTTTTCATTGTGTCACTCGACTGAATAAATGGCATCGCCGTCCTCTGAATGAAATGGCATCGCCGTCCTCGTTGTCCTGTACACCACGTTTTTTCACTGATATGTAAAACTGTGTATTAATCGTTAATATTATATTTTTTTTACGTTAGGTTGGTGCTGTGACCATGGGCTCGACTTCATCGATAGAATTTTTTCTCGATGAACATGAAACTGGAACTGAAATTGCAAAAGCCTTGGAACAAATTACTCACAATGGAAGGGAGCCAAAGTTATTACTTGGCAAAGGTAATTTTTGTTATATCAGTTGTATTGCAAAGTTTTGTTGTTTATGTTCCTAACGCGATGAAGATATCAATTTTAGTAGTGCCAAAATGATATAAACTAATGCTCTTACTCACTAAATACGCCACTGCCACGTTGTCTAGAAATAATTGTTTTATGGGTATCCCCATTAATAAACCACTCTTGGCTATCACAAAAATAAAATGAAGCAACCATTTTAACTTTTGTCATCATAGTATATTATAGTTAAGAATTGCATTTAAAAATTAGTTATCAAACAGTGAAGTTTTGTTATTTGAATAATGTTAGTCCGGTATTAGAATACAGATGATAAACTCTACAGCGTGCACTAAACCAATGTGGTTTATATCATATTGAAGAGCTTATCTCCTTTTGCTTTGCCCACTTGTTCAAAGCCTCGTTCAGAGTGAGGAATCCTTCAAATTTTTTTCAGCACTACAGTTTATTGAAGCAAATTTACTGCTGAATAGAAAGGGCAGACGACCAGGAGCTGGACTGGTCATGATTGTTGTTACCAAAGGGAACCTACCGGATGATTTTGCTTCGGCTGCAGCGTCATTAAAAAATCAAGGCGCTGTTTTACACATCGTTGGAATAGGAGTTAGTATATTTTTATGATTGTTGTTGGAAGTAGTATGGTAGGCCATATATTTATATATATATATATATATAGCTAGTCACGTGTTGCGTTTTGCAATTAGGATAGGATAGGATTTACATATTTATTCCAAGAGAGAGAGAGGAAAGCTGATAAGACGGCTTAAATATATGGCGAACCACGCCTCTCATCTGGTTACCACTCCATGTTGGTCATGGGATTAGTTGTTTTCTGAAGCATGGCCAATATATGTAAAAATAGGTCCAAATTTTCGTTGCGGCGTATTGGTTGTTATTTATTTGCTCTTGGTCATCATATGTATAATATATTTCAGCCATTGAGAAGAAAACTAATGGAAGAAATATCATTACCACAAGGCGTGGTGTTTGGTACAACCGAAGCAACGTTAAATTCTACTGAAATATCAAGAAGAGTTTCGAAAGAGATCAAAAAGGCAGCAAATTGTCCTAGTGAGTGTTCGTCTATTTTTGGTGCAATGTTTTGTTCATTTTTAAATTAAAGATATTGCAACTAACTTTTTTCGTAGTTTCATGTAGAATTACAAGAATAAATATATATGGTCACATATTTTCATTAAAACTATTTCAGGAATCTTTCCTCCAGTTGGAATTCAAGTCCATATAATAAATGAGAAATCGATTCATGTTTCTTGGAAATCCAGAACTGGTGTGAACTCATTTATAGTCTATGTAAGTTAATCTTTCTTGACTTGCATTTCTGTTGCTACAGACTTTAGACCAATTTTCCATCTGGGAAACTGGGATAAACTTTTATAAAATATATTCTTAGTGGAATTAGTTAAATTAAAAGTATAACTTCTTTAGATATAATAATCTAATAGCAATAATAAAAATTTAAAATAAAAATTTGGTATAACTTAAATTGGTTGGTATTCAGCTGTATAAAGGTGATGGTCGAGATGCATCCAGCTATATCAAGCAGGTTCGAGTCACAGGAAATTCCTATGTATTTGATGAAAAAAATGGTTTTCAACCTGGAACACAATATTCTGTTATGGTACAGACAAGACGGGGACGAGGAGGAAAAAATTCCAATGTTGTAGAGTTTTGGACAGGTTTGTTTATCATTAGGTTTCACTAAAATCGAGAAAGTTTAATTTGTTTCTTAGTGGTAAAAGTTTTGTCTAGTACTTTTTAATATTTTGTTTGGAATACCAGATCCTCCTCAATCTGTGGTAACAACATTTCTGAAATGTAAACAAAATGAACACACTTACCTCAGAATACTGTTCAAGTAAGAATACTGTTCAAAACTGATAAAGTAATATTTTAAATATACATGCAGCAGTAGCATAAATTAAGGCTTCATTCGAAAAATTTAGGATTATAATTTTATCATTAATAAAATTAGGCAAAATTCAATATATTGCATATTTTTCATAGTTAGTAATGGAACCTTTTTATTACAGTTTGAGGGCTGCATTTCAATGAATATCCTAATTAGTATCATTCAGATATTTGTTCAAGTACTGAATTGTCGTTATGGTCCAGTGTACTCTACGAGGATCAACTGTGCAATGATTCTTAGCTTTTCTCATTAAGAGCTACTGTGTTAATCTAAATAAAATTTTACTATTTCCATTAGATCCTGCACAAGTTACAGGCAATGTAAAGGTAGTCAGATTGGCATCAAATTTACAAATATCATTTCCGCCTGTTGTTGGAAATGTTGACGAATATAAAACTGTATTAGTTAATGCTTCGACGATGGAAGTACTAGCTGTTGATACTATCAATGTTAAGAAACAGAAGTCTGTTAAAGATATAATTGCTGTTTTCCAAAACAATATACCTGGAAAGTAAGTACTTTTAGCTACAAATATTGGGTGCCTTTTTATGTGCTTTAGTACATAGATTACATCATTTATGTATATTCGCTCAAAGTAAAGATCATATTCACAAGAATTGACTGTGAAATGAATAAAACTCACTCATCAGTAAAGTTGCAAGTGTCCTTTTGAGTGTAAAAGGAGTGTGGCAAAACATTAAATGAGGTGCAATCAGATATTAGTTAGGTATTCGAGAATTTTCGAAGAATTCTGAAATTTTTAATTAGACAAGTTTTGTTCATGTAAAGTCATATTTTTTACAATAATAGATTTTCATTATAATATCTTGAATTTGACTTGAGTCAATTCACCACGGAGTGATTACATCTTATGAATCAATGTACCTAATATCCAATTAATGACAAACTCAAGCTTCCCTGGCATTTGCATTTTGGCAACTTCTATTACCCCCTTTGTTAGTAGCCAGGTCAATATTTTGAATATTGAAAATTGTCATCTTGCATTGGTCAATCCAAGTCTCCTACCAGAACAAGATTTTCTGTACAATGTATTTTTCAATTAAAAGTATATACAATAACCTCGTTTGAAAACAACATTTTCATTTTTAAATTACCCATATTTCTTCTTAGATACTTGTTCCTTGTTACCACTGTGAGTGGCCCAAAGTCATCAAAGCCTGTGCCATTTGATTTTTTGGTTGATGAACTTGAAATACCGAAGAATTTGAAAACTGTGTTATCCAGGACCAACATGCTTGGTATTACGTGGGATTCTATCAAGAATGTCGAAGTGAGTTGGCAAAAAATTGACTTTAAACTTGTATATCAGTCACTTAACTTAGACTTGCACATCAAATGAATCTGTTCATGTTTTGTACCATAACTACACAACACATCTTTAAACAAGTTCAGTAGTGGAAATCGGACCGGATTGTGTACACAGAACTCTTGCTTTTTTAATTCAGGCTTCAGCAGAAGGCTAATTATGTGATATAGAAGAAGTTTATTTGAAATAAGAACCCAGGGTCAATTTTTTCATTATTTATGGTAATTATTGTGTAACATATCGAGATATGGCTGTGTGTTTTTGTGTGCATCAGAAACTATATCATTTGCAATTTATTTACAGGGATATCTTGTCGAATTGACAGGCCCATTGCCAGGAGATAGTACTTTTATGATACACAAAACAAGTGATCCAAATTATACCTTTCAAAAATTATCACCAGCAAATCAATATGAAATCAAAGTCAGATCTTTTATAAATAATATGGAGCAGACCAGTGATTATTCAAGGAAACATATCTCCAATACCGGTTAGTAACTATTCCTTCACCTTATTATTTCCCACCATTTGAGCAACTCAGATAATGGTACTACAAAAATGGTACATGTCATGCACCACTTGTACTCCTTATCACACTCGTACCACTTATGGTGTACTGTTATGGACATCAAAAGTACTATAGCAGAATCACTTTTGCTACACATTCGAATCATGTCTAGATAAAATAACAGTGCAATTCCTTTTGATGGTTACATCCGAGTCTAAAATCAATAAAACAAAGGAGAAAGGCACAAAGATATGGGTACAAAGTATTCTGTTACTGTAATCCTAAGGTGTTTGTTTATCACAAAATTACCAAACTCAATTGGCCGAAAATCGATGTCGTAATGTATTTCCTTCTCGCTTTTTAGCAAATTTGAATATGCTTCGGATTCTCCAGAGTAATTTTCAAGATATAGAAAAATAACTACGTTAGTTTCTAATTATTGATATTGCAAGGTTTAATTGGGCGTGTGAAAATAAGAGGATACATCTACCTACTGTACATTCTGATCTTTATGCTAAGCTGCTTGCTATATTTACTTTGACTAATAATAATAAATAAACATATTTTGGAAATAATCAGAAGTTAAATACTGAGATACAGGAAATTTTGTTGCACTAGAACTTACTGGAAGAATGCACTGGAATTTAAAAAGTGATGTTATTTCATCTGATAACAACAAGTTTTGTGTTTTAGCTCCACTGCCTATTACAACATTGAAACCAACAATGACTTCTGATGGTGTTCGAGTCAAGTTTGTTGGAGTGGAAAAAGTTGATCATTATATACTTTCTATCAAATTTGGAAAAGACATGGATAATAAAAACATTTTGGACAAGTTTGAGGCATATCAATTCTTACCTTTTTTTTTTCCTTCTTTTTTATTAATTAAGAACGCACAAAAGTTAGCAACAGAGTTTTAGAATGGATAAGCTCTAAATGAAACCACAAGAATTTTACTGGTATTTGAACTGATTCAGCTAAAAAGGCATAATGAAACAATACGATTTTTACTTATCAAAATGTGATAGCTCAGTGAAACACTTGAATTTCTGCTATGGCATGTTTACAAAATCTTTTTATACTGGGCATCCGAAAATTAGGTAAAACCATATTATCAGTGAAAGTTTTTAGAACTCTTCTCATATATGGGGATCTTGAAGTGCTAATAGAAAATTATAAATTTTATAGGTCCAAGCTGATGAATCTCTCGAGGGATTATTTAAGGTACCTCAACTTGCGGATACGTCATACATTATTACGGCCATGACAGTTGCTAATGGTGTCCGTGGTGAACCAGCTACTTTTATAATAGAATCTCGTAAGTTTTGAAATGTTTTATATATTAGTTTTAAATTTTTCAAACTATTTTAAAATGTTATTTTTCTGTTTTATCAAAAGTTATCAATTAAATATAATTTTTCCAAATATAATTTTAAATAGGAAATAATACCGGATCGCCCAAGAAAAAACAAGGTTGGTGGTGATAGAGAGTGGAGTTTTCTTGGTGGTTTGTGTACTGTTAGAAAAACATTGCAGTGTAACTTACAAAAATATAATATTATCAATTAAATCAAAAATAATGCTAACATAACAAATAAAACATTAACATATAAATGAAGAAGAAGGCAAGCTGTTAATTAATCAAGTATTTTCAACATAGGCAACTGAAGGATTTTATCACAATATATAAAAACGTAGATTGCTTATGTCTACTTTTAAAACCTTGAAGCTCATACAAGTAATTGAAATTCCATTTCATATGTATTATATTAGTTTTGGTTATTTGTGACTTCGAATCTTTGTTACAACAGTCCAAAATTGTATCTACAATCTATTATGACTTTCGATAATATAATGATGTATGAAGACGATGGTCTGACTTTACTTCGATTTTTAAATATTTACCATTTTATAGAAGAGTTGGAGCTGATAACTTGTCTTGATAAATGAATGCCTATAATATATATAGCCTATATACAATGAATAATATTTATATACGGTTCATTGCAATGTTTTTCTAAGAGTTTTTTGACAATTTATTTTACTCATGCTCAGTCATTCATAGTTCATGCTTGTCCGACATGACTTGAAAATAAATTCTGTTTATGTACGGAAATAAATATTGCTTGACTGTTTGCCTGTGGCGTTTGGTAGAACTGAAGGTATATATGTCCTGAGGTACAATTTTGATTTCATAAATTTGTACCGCGACAACCGTGACAAAGCAGTCTTCAGCAGAGTATGTTTTTGCAAAAGCATTGAAATAAATGCTTTCATATTTCATCAGTAATAATTTTAGGTTTTATTGTAAACATACTCTGCTGAAAACTGACTTTGCTGGAAAGGTCTTTGCTGAACGCTTTGAAATCACTAACTTGTCTAATCCTAATACCAATATTTGATCAATGTTAAAATTGTTCATTGTCAATGGGCTTGAATCACACATGTAAATTTTTTCTATATATTGTTGATTTGATGCTTTATAAGCAACATGCTGCATGTTTAATCGGAAATTGCGCATAATGCTTTATTTGATACAAACCTATATTTTTGAAAAATATTTGTCTTCAACAATATCAATCCATGTGATTAAGTTGATCAACGGCATGGCAATATGCTCAAAATGCAGATCAGTTCATACTTCATTTGTTCACTTCAAAAGTTCATCATCAAAACTGTCCATACACACACACTGTCACTGTCCATGTATTTGTCAATAATTGTGTTAAAATTTAATTCGCTTGAAAAATTTTATTATCATCATTTTATTATTATAGCAGTTAGCATATGCTTTATTTCTTTATGCTTTCAGCTTTCACTTTCACTTCATTGCCATAAAAACATTTCTTGCAATTGTTTTTTAACTTTTGTTTGTATCGATTTGCATGGTGAGCTTATAGAATTCACAATTCGAATGTCGTAATTCGAATGTATGTCGAAGCTATTATTTGTTACAATCAGTAGTCATTTATAATAGCATATGCCCATATATAGGTACAGCTGAATCACCCAAATTTTTACAAATATTCGAATCAAACTATTCCGCTAATAAAAAAAAATTGAATATAGCTTTGAAGCTATGTTATAGAGATTAGTAGGGTTATCAAGTCAATATATATGATCATACAAATAAATCCAAAAAACGGTAAAAAAGTTTGTCTGTATTTTAATATTATGATGCATGAAACTTCGTTCCTAAATTGTGGGGTCGCTTCTTTGACAATCAATATTGTTTCAAGGTGATATTATACATCTTTATTGTGTTCATTTCCATTCAAACTTTCATCTTTCTTCATAATATGCATGAAAATGAAACTAATCTATTATTAACATTTTGATGATAACCCCTAACTGCAAGGATCTTTTCACCAAAGTATATTATTAAGGATAGTGTTGTTTTAAAATTTAACTTTGTCTAAGACATGGTGGTTTTCAACCGGAGTTTGTTTGGTTAATCAGTAACAGGTTTGAGTTGCTTGTGTATCCCACGTAGGAAGATGTTTTCTGGTCAATTTGAATAATCCTATAGAATTGTTTTGAAAGTACATTACTAATCTACATGCATTTATGAAAATATGCTCTTTATTACCAAGATTTTTTATTTCTATTGATACATCAGCAAACAGTTGCTACACAACTATTATTTAGTACTATATTTTCTCATTCAAATGAGCTGAGTTAACTAATTTTTCATCAATAGTTATCAGCATTTGAAGAGATAATGAATCCTATATATAACATTAGCCACTGAGTCACACAGTTCACCTGTAAACAATTTTTGGCAAAGAAAGATCCATCCCTTGATGCCCACCTATCCTAGTTCCAACTGTAAATAACTAATTATGTTAATTTCTAGCGATAACACAGTCTATCACGGTAGACATTGAATACTCTTCTTCATCTATTACACTCAAAATAACACCATCTGACAACAACAGAGAAAGATATCGAGTTACAGTAACTAGAATTGATGCAAACAGGTAAATTGAAGATTTGATCATATGTGTGTGCTGCATTATACTTCAATACTTCCATAATAAATGATTGTATACAAGAAACTACTTATGACTAGAAAGAATTCAAGTACAGCAGCAACAAATGCGGTTCTACAAAGGGTAAAGCTTGCATGTTCGGACTGACTAGAACTGCAATAGCATTGTAGGCATTACTATCCACCAGCATATATTACATTCAGTTTTTATACCCTGATAGGCTTTTAACAGGTGTTGTATTACTGGCTCAATATAGGGTGTTCACACCTTATACCGTTTAGGACAAAAATTAAATCCGAAATTATAAGGCGTAACTAGCTTGAATCCGATTTTACAGGGGTCGGACACAAGTCGTTGCTCTTCGTAATAGAGGCCAACCAGTTCCAGTGGTTTTCAATAACTTGCAACCTGCATATTCTTACAACATTAGTATAACCGCAGTCAACCGACGTTTAAATTTCCGACCAATTAATTCAGTAGTGACTTTAAGTAAGTATAGATTATTGATCGGTAAGTAATCGATTGCAATCTGGTTAGTTAATCTTAAAAATTTTATATTCAACAAATATTGAAACAACATATATTTCAATAAATAACAAATATTGAATTCAATTGAATATTATATGAAAGTTTATCTTGTAGTTAATAAATTTGTAGCACAAAAAATTTCAATTTTACTGTTGTTTTGTTAAAAACAAGATCAAGATATTTTATATGACCACATTTTTTCCTACTTACCGGTAATATGCAAGTGTATTTTAGCACATGGATCACCAGAAATTTTTGATCTCCATACTTATCGTAATACATACATTGGGATTCCGTTTCTGCGTATGTTTTTATGCCGTTCCGTTTTTTGTTAACTACGTAGATACCTCTGAATTAATATATTGTCTTATGTTTATGCCACGTACTTGACTTTTAACTATCCTACTGTTATTTGTCTCCGATCTGATAAGCCCAGTGGTGTTTTCAGAACAAATTAAAAAAAGCAGTATGACCTAATCATTTTTTAACTAATCACAGTCATTGTAATTATACTTTACACATTAATTAGATTTGAGAATTTCAACAATTTTTTATGAATTAAGGTTGTTCACTTGGTTTACGTTATATAATACAATATTGAAAAAAAATCACATATTTCGATGTGTGTTGACATTACTACATGCTAATCCTTTTTGATTCTCATTATCATCAGTTTGTTAGCTTCACCTACATGATGTAATGCAGTATGAAACTGAAGTCAATGTTAACTAAAATATAACACCAATTGGTTTGATTTATTCAATTCCAAATTATATTATTTTCTTTTAAGCTCGTCCACCAATACCACAAAATGTTAAACTTTCCCAACAAGGAGCAGATCGTATTTTTATAACATGGAATAAAGTCACTGGAGTTGATAGGTGAGTCAATGATACAATAATTTTGAATTGTATCATAGTACATGAGGTGGTCAAAGTCGCTCATCAAAAAATCAATTCTGTTGTGTGGCATTTTTTCTAAAAGCAACAGAATTTATTGTAAAATAACAAATGACGAAAAAAATAACAGGTTTTTGGAAAACACATTTGTTTTAATTAATGAAAATTTAAAAGTTACTGGCTTTGTATTCAGGAGAAAATCTAAATTAACAACAACAACTTGACAAAGGTCCACTTGCAGTGATATAAATATGTTTCATTTGCTAAACTAAATAGGTATTTGATGTCAACCACTGTAAAAGGGAAGGAGAAAGTACTGCATGATTCTGACAAAACAAGTGCACTTGTCAACTTTAGAAGACCTGATGCTTTAAGTAAACTTTTTCTTCATTCTGTAAGCAACAACACAAGAAGTTCTCGAGTGACGATAAATATACAACAACAGTGTAAGTGGTTGTTCTTTGTTTTGACTCAAATTTGAAACAATAGTTAACTAAAGTATTTTGTAAAAGCACATTATGTTTATTTTTTGATGATAACGTCAAAGTTTTTCATAATCAAATTTTATTCCTCATTTTTTTTGTTGGTATCAGTCTTTGCTGTTGTATTTTTACTTTTATATATTCAATATCAGTCAATTTGATTTACATATTGAAAGGCAATAAAATTCTGTAGAATAAGGCATTTATGAATACCCATTGTGCATGCAATTAATTCAATAATAATGAAGATTCAAATTACTTTTAATATGCATTATTTTTTGAATACATATATAATTTTATTATTTGGAAAGCGCCATATATGTTTCCCAATATGAGTTTTTTCAACACTATTCCCAAAAATATTAAATATACAATATAATTCTGCTTAGTACTTGACCTGAGAATAATATAAGTATCGATATTAATAATTAAAATAATTTTCTGACAAGTACCTATGTAATCAATTAATTCAGTGTTTGAGTCAAGGGATTTTTATGATTCAAATCATACAATTCTGATTGAGAGTGATAAATATTTCAACAAAGGATAAACTTTTTATTACTTATGTTTAAATATTATCATCAAAACAAAACTATTTGAATCATTACTATGAAATGTTGGAAATTTTTGCTCAAAATATTTTAAAAATATTTTTGCACTGATTTTTCATGGATCGCATCTGATGAAATTTACTGTATGATTTCTAATTTGAAAATTTTGTTAAAGTCTTTCTCATACTAAATCTGAAAAAAAATCAATCTGGTATTTTTGATTTGTAACAGCTCGCCAACCAACTAGAAGAAGAATACTCAGTACTGTGTCAGTTACCAACTTGACAATCACATTTGATCCTGATGAAAGTGGTACAGTACAACATTACACTGTTCGTGTTGCACCGATTGATAGACCAAGGCAATATATTATCACACAAGAACTTCAACCCGGCGAGAATACGGTAGGGTTTGATTGATTGTATGCTGAACTATATATGTTTTGTAATAATATGCTTTTCATTTTTATTCAGTTTTGAAATCATGTAGAAACATTTGTTCATTGGTTGAACTGTTAATATTTTAGATAAGATAGATAGATTAATCACTCTACTTATTTCTGGTCTTATTTTGTGATTTTCTGTTGCACTGAAATTCAAACAGAGGTACTGGAGTTCATTTTTACCCAAATATAGGATAGGATGTACTTATTTAAACTGGGAGAGAGGAAAGCCTATAAGATGACTTAACCCTTAACAACGGCCTGGTTACCACTGCATGTCGAGTATGGGATTAGTTAGTTACTTGTTTTCAGAAGCAGGGACTTGATGGCGGAGGAAGTCGTAATCGACCAGTTGCCAATCAACCATTTTACTAGGCCATGTACATTAAATTTAGATATGTCAACTGGTCAGTCATTATTAGTCCCTGACTGCTAACCTAAACTATTTATTTTCTTCAATCCTATACACCTATCTACACATTGTGACTTGACAATTTGATGGTATGTGTCGCGTTTTATTAAGACACTTTTGTAAATAAAATTTGATCGAATATTTTTAACACTTTTATATAGATAACTCTTGATTCTGACCGACTTATTCCTGGCGAGAGTTATATCGTGACAATTTCATCAAAGCTTGTAGGAAATAAAGAACAAAACACAAATGTCTTGCGAAATGATGTCGTTTTAGGTAACTTCTCTATTTTAATCTTCTGTTTATAATTATTGCTCACTATGTTTTGTGTATATAAAATTTGTTATTATCTTTCCTTGATTAATGAGAAAACCAAGATTACCTAATATTTCAATTTTATTTTTTCACAGCCTTGCCAGAATATCCCGCAATTATTGAAGATGAAATTAATCAAAACAATGCAATATTAACACTGACTCCTCACTACGAAGGCAGTTTGTACAATATTAAGGTATGTATGAGTTAACACTTAGGTAATTTATGATAATAATATATCCAAAGCAGTCATGGTTCTGATACACAGGAAAAAGCATTTAGGCTATATCCAAAGTCTCAATTTCTGAAAATCCTTAAAGCCTAAGTCACCGTGGGTTTAAGATGGAATAATCAATGAGGTGCGTTGCTTGCCGGCTTTGTAGATTTATACACCTTTCCTTATAACCAGTTTAGCACAAAATCAATATTATATGTTATATATTGAAAGATACATACCGTAATTTCTATCCCAAATAATTATTATAAATATCAGTGAATTTCCTTTTCTATTTTATACAGGTACATGACACAGTACAAGGAAGAGATGTTCGAGTTCTCGAAAATCAAACAGAACCTACCATCACCTTGAATCGATTGGTACCAGGACGATTGTATCATGTTTCTGTGCAAAGAAGTGTCCGAGGAATAAAGAGTCCCTTCTCAGAATTTTTTGAACTTCAAATGAGTAAGACAATCATTGTTTTGATAATTTTTATTGCTGGGTATATCTCAGATTTAGATTAACTGTCAGATTCATCTTTTTCCAAATGCATGCTACTTTTTGCAATGTCGATCAAAAATTTTCATCTTGTGAGCATCGAACATGTAATGCATGTGAAAACAATCAAATTATTGTTTTGTCGATTCTTTAATTAGGGCAATGTACAATAAGAATAAGTACAACATTGTTAGCATCTACTGATGTTAAAATCTGCATTACTTTCTTTATCTGCGCACATGATTTGGTAAAAAGACAAACTGAAAATAATTGCTAATATAGTATGAAGACCAGAATAATTCTTTTGTTTTTCAGAACCCAGTTCGATAGCTTCACTCGAAGCTACAGAAATCACAAGAAATTCCATTCAATTTACTGTGAATGCTGGATCTGGAGATTTTACAAGATTTATTGTAAGCTTTATAATATAATTTCTCTCGTTTTACTTATCTTTAAGAGGCGACTGATTGGTTTCAAGGACTTTTGGGTAGTTTACTATATATAAAAAAGGCATTTTAAAACTAAATGTGATGTTACACCATTCAATTTTTTTTTTGTTTCAAATCAAAAACAAAATGAGCATTTGTTTCTAATATTTCAAGTAATCTTGGAATGCTATAATCTCATTTTTACTTAATAGATAAAAATAATAAAATATTTTTGTTTAAAGTTTAACTACTCCTTTGTAGATGACAATTATCAGTCCTAGTCATCCACAGTTGAATGGTAAAAAAGTTATCATCAGAAGAAATAGAAAAGCAACTGTGACTGGTTTAAAGCCTGGAACAACTTACAGATTTTCTGTTGTTGCTGAAAGTGGTGGAAAGATAGTCCAGAAGAGTAGGCAGATAACTTCAGGATTCACAACAAAAAAAGGTATATAATGTCATAAGATTATTTAGAGACAGTAAGAAAATAATAAATAAATATATGTATGATATTGGGGAATTTGAGAACGGATATTTGCTTTTATACAAGTTGTCAGAAAGATAGCACCAGTTATCTAGTTTGAAAAATTGAGATGGACATTTTTTACATAATAAAAACTATGTCTATGTCCCAATACACTTTTTGTGTACAAAAAAGTAAATATGCCTGTCATATCTGATTCATAAGCTATCAGGTATTGGTTATCTCTTATTATCTGCTACCTAGTTTTACACCGGATTAATTGCTCTGAAATATTTTGCATCACTATTGAAATAAATCTGAAAAATTTTCCTTTCTTCTACATATTTGCATTACTAATTTCATAAATTTATAATTGTGATTCAGGACCTTCTAAACCTTCTAAACCAAAGACAACTAAAGCTCCAAAAACTACAGAGGCACCAACGATTAGAATGCCAAAGTACAGGTGATGCTAATTTACTCAGTTGCCAATTCCCTTGTTTGAAGTGTATGAAGTTGATAATTTGGATTGAACATGGATCCTGGTCTTCTTAAAAATACTTTATCTTAATACTTTCATCTTAATTTTATCTTGTAGATAACCTTGTTTAAGACAAGGGACTAAAACACTCAGAAACCAAGAAATAGATATTTTATTATTGATGCATGGGTGTTTTGTTTACAAGTTTGAATTTAAATTCTAATATATAAGTATAAACTGAGTATTGCCTGTTTGTCAATGATTGATTGATTTATGAGACTATAGTGAAATGGAAAAGCAATTTACCATAATAAAAATTAATATAATCACCAGTCATATTACCGCTATAATCATCAGTCATGTTACCACTTAAGCATGGAAAATTTGTATATCTGTACACTAAATGTTATCAAAATAATTGGCATACACATACAATATCTAGCATTTTTTATCTGACAAATGTTTTTTCTTTGAATATTCTATTTTTAATCCCTACTATCTTCAGTAGTTACTGGTATATCATCATTTTGACATCTAACTAATTAAAAATGTACTTCAGAACAATGTCATTTTGAGACTCAGATATAATCGATAGAAATTGAATATTTTTATGCACCTATGATACTAAGTACAGTTTCATCGAAAAAAAAATTCTTAGAAAATCCCTTATATTAATGCTTACTATTTTTTGCAGTTGAATTATCTCTACTTTTATTTAATTCAATTTCTAGTTTCTAACCAAGTTTCCACTTCTGTATTCAGACCAAGATGTGTACTCAACCGTCCAAAACTTAATTTGGTCTTCCTTGTGTCGACTGCAAGAGGAGTGTCCAATAGCGATTACAATCATGTCAAAAGTTTTATTTCCAACATAGTGAGGGAAATTGCTTTCGGAACGCAGTCCGTTCTTGTTTCAGTAATTGAGTTTAATACAGAAGGATATATTCAAATTGGTTTGACCCAGTATTTGTCTAAAACTCAACTATTGAAAGCTATTGGTGATATGAGCAAAAAGGCAGCTGGAAAGAATAATGTTGTCAAAGGTATGTAAATAAGTTGGATTTTATATATTAGTTCGATCATCATGCTGATGCTTTGAAATTCTTTTTTTTTTATATATAAAAAATAAACTATTTTGATCACCTCATTATCAATTGTAAATCAACACTATTCAGTATTGTTTTTGTATGGATATATTGTAATACTGATTTATCATATTTCACAAAGCGCAACACGGATGAAATCTCTCACATAAAAATATGTCTGATATGATACATCGTCAATTTCCCATTTTCGTATAATGTAATTTCTGGTTTCTGCCCGAAAATTTAGGAACACTAAAATATTTGGTGTTAGAGTTATACGGTTCTACTTGCTATTTTGCTTTGATTACATTCTTAAAAAAGGGCAAAGTTGTTTCTTTCAGGTTGCCTCTTATTCTAAATATGTAGAATTTTGTATCAAGTTATGATATTTTTTTAGGATTTGCACAATATATACGTGAGATACAGTCTGCAGGAAGAAATGACGCAGAGAAGATGATTTTCCTCATTACTAAAGATAATGCAGATGATGGACCTAGAGCTATTTCAACGTAAGATCATCCAAAACTTGAATTGGAAATGTATTTATAATGTATGTATTGGAAATGTCAAACAAAATAAGCTCCATGACTACCAACTTACTCTGGGTGTAATGACTATAGTGAGCTATGCTAGCAATGGAATTCAAATTTTTTCAAACATTGTAACATGGTCGCCTGTATGTGAACTTTTATCGGCCAGACAGAATGAAAAACTATAAAAATAGGTCACTTTTTGTGCCTATAACCTTTCAGTTATTTTAACATTCATATATTTGCATTACAGACGTGTTAAAAATGATGGCACTGTTATCACTGCTATTGCTGTTGGAAGCGAACCTGATGATAAGATACTAAATATGTTAGCCTCGAGGAATGATCGAAGAGTGCGATTGCCAAATTATCGAGCCTTCAGAGATAGAACTTTTGTTAACAGTGTTGTTAAGGATATTGAATGTCGTCCTAAAGGTATGCATTACTAACAGAGGCATTTTTAAACATAGTGTTAGCGACTTATACAAAGATGTTTCTTCTTTTGTTCAGGAATTGACATAATAGTAGCCTGTGGAGCCTTTACTCATTATCAGAGAAAAATGCGGCACTAAATCATATTTGAGCAATTTATTGATAATTAGAACATGCATGATAAATGAATCCACGAATTTGAAATAGAATAACAATGATACATCTATTGTTACTTTAAGGAGGTGGCTTGGGAGAACCTAGTGTCAGAACAACCACAGAAAGCATTGTTACAAGTCCTACTTTACCAAGCACTGTACGAGAAAAATCTCCATCAAGTAAGTATAAATGCCAGATAAAGCCTGTTATACTGTATTTGTTTAGAACTCCTAACATATCGGTCAAGTACAAGTTGCTGGAAAACTATGGCTATAACTCCTACTTTGGGAATTATGTGAGGACTATACACTTTTCCTATTTTCTATCAAGGTGGAAAAGCATAATAAAATAAGGTGTTCTCATATTTCATAAAAAAATATCCCAATAAATTAGAGTATGAAACGACTTCTGTTGTAGTTGCTAATTAAACTAGTTAGATATTAATCTGACTCCAAACAGAATATATAATAGGTTACTTGTTCAAGTTGAGACGTCTGTTAATTTAATATAACAGCAAGGATCTAGACAATTGCCTGTATAGATTTTATTTCCTTCGATAAAGTTATTATTCATAACAGTAGCGATCATCAGATTTATTAACGATATTTATTAACGTTTGACGATAATGATGACGATCTCTTGTATGTTATGTTGAAATATTATATTGGAATCTTCTAGAACAGGGCTACTCAACTATTTTTACCGAAGATCCGCATACAAAACTTTAAAAATATTTGGGTCCGGTCTTTCCAGAAATTATATTTCGGCACCCTTAAACACGCATTTCCTCGGCCGACTAATGATTATTAACTAATCAAGATTGTTTAATATGGTGTAATAGTTGTTTTAATATATATTTAAATCTATAAAAGTGATTTTATAAAAGGAAACTTTAAAAGTGCGGCTATTAATCCAAAATAAAGAATTAGGCGCGGTCCGAATCATATACCCGAAAGGTCCAGATTCGGACCGCGGTCTGCAAGTTGAGTAGCCCTGTTCTAGAATATTCTCCAATATTTATGACTTAAGAATTATTTTTAGTCTTGATGTCATTATTTCCAAAATTATTGGTTAATTTGTTACAAGTAAAACAGTATTAATCTGGGTGAAATATAGGGTCCCGTAAGACTCAGAAAAACGTTAGAAATAAATAAAAAGAATAGTAACACAATCCACCACATCTCCAAGTACTGAAAATTTGAAATCGATTGATCCATTACTTGTGGAGAAAAATTATTTTGCCCAATAACAATGACAATTCGACACTTCATGTCCATAAATCTTCAACTGTATAAATCAATGCTTCTTAGTCTTAGAAGTAAATAATATTTCATGCTACATTCAATGCCTTACACAGTAATATACTGTTCAAAAGTGATGAATTACTTTTTATTCCTTTGTATCATTGATTTTGTAAGTGAGTGTATATATTACAGTATATATTTTTACTTTAAAGGCATTGCTTTCATGTGTATGACACACTTAGAAATGTGAAAATGTCAAAATATGTTTTCGCAGAACCCAAAAGAGTGAGAGCAACTACAGTCAATTCAAACTCGATAACAGTACAGTGGGATGAAGAGGAGGATATTAAAGTGAGTTGATAAAATATGGTGCATATTGCAAGGTTAACTTCAACTCAATGAAATAGCTGTATTAAAAGAGTTTATTAATTGAATAACACCGTTTGAGATCTACAATAAGGATGTTAGGAATCTGCTTGTTTGTACACTTTGCTATTCAAAATTGTTATTTTGTAATTATTAATTGTTGTTGCGTACATTTTGAACTCTGTGAAATGTAAACAGTATTATTGTGGCTGCCATGTCATGTTTTGGCTACGATGTTGGCCGCATATTTTTTCTAATTATGACTTTATCAACTAATATCTAATTATCTTTATATCAAATTATCAACTTTTAAATCCTAGGATCATTGCGAGAAATACATTTTCAACAATTTGATAATAATTGAAGTCACTTTCAGCTCTAGAGATCATATTTTTAATACAGATCTACAATCTCAAAATATTCTATTTCGGGAACCCGGCAAATCCTGAAGCTCCAGTAACAGCATTTGAATATAATTTAACATCGCCTTACAAAGAAGTAAAACCATTGTTACCTGGCAGTAGTTACTCAATAATAGCAACTAATCTTCGCGATGGAGATGCATCGGAATTTATTGAAATTTTTGAAACTACGGGTATGTGAGATGGTTTTAATTTGTGACTTGCAAATGCATGTTTTTCTGGACATGAATTGCCATATTTTTATACTAAAAAGAGTGAAGTTAGAAACTTTTGATTCTAACTCATAATGTATTAACCTGAATGAATATTTTGATACTGGTAATTTTTTATTCAATAACTTTGAAATGCAATGTTGCGTAACAGCGGTTATGACAATTTCCACAATGGTATCAGTGTTATTGGTTTCAATTGCTTAATTGCCAACATTTATTTAGGTTCACTCCATAAAAAACTTTGTGTGGTTAGTTTTTCATGGAGTATTGATTATGTGGTATCATTTGTTCAACATTTTTCAAAAAAATTGGCCAATTTTATTTGATATTTAAAGTTTCTCTTTGCATCTATTATCTTGCTTGGACATTTGGAAATAGGGTATCCCATTGCATATTGGCTTATGTTTGATTTCTTCGATTTTTTCATGATAGAATATATTAATTTATCATATTTTATGAACATTTTTTGAGAACATAATTTTTGAATCTCATTTTCAGCACCTTCACCTATTGCATTAGAGCCAACGCTCATTGGCCCTAAAAATGTTGTGTTAAGTTTCTACTCTCTCAGTGGAAATGCTGAAGAATATATAATATCAATCGCATCGAAAGATCAGCCTGATATACCATTAAAAACTATTCTTGTGAGTATTAGAATAACTTATTTTATTGATACAGCATCTGAAGCTCATTTTCTATTTCCTTATTTTGTGTTTCTGTTTTATGATATTGCAATATTTTACCTGTTTCAGAATGAGCACATAGCTTTGGTTAAATGGCAAACTATTGCAACATTTTTAGATGTAGTATTGTTTATTGTTATTTATATTCTAATTTACATAAGGCTTCCGAAAGTACAGACGCGGTTATATTTGAAGAATTAGACACCGACCAAGAGTACATTGTCTCAGGTTATGCTAGAAGTGGGACGAGGAATGGAAAAACTCAAACAATAACTGTGAAAACTCGTCCAGGTATTCAGATGTGTACTGTTAAACTTTTATAGGTATTGGTAAATTTTTGCTATAAACAAGCTTCTGGTTGAAACATTTATTACATTTTTTATTTCAGCACCTTTGATGAACAAACCAAAAATAGATATGGATTGGAAGACAGCTACACCATTTAGATTTGGTAATGCATTATTTGATTAATTTCAACTACATTTTTGTACATGTTTTCATGTTAAAAAACCTTAGTAAACCGGCGTGGCGGTGTGGCTCATCGTGCTAAGCCATGGGAATACGCTCGCCACTGCACCTCTGATTACTCTGCGTGGGTTCGCAGGTTCGAATCCCATGCAGGGATGATTATGTGCAAGAGGATTGCTGGACTCCTCGCCGCCGAAGGGTGATTCACGTAACCGCTGGTCGGTTACGGCTTCCTCCACCATCAAGTCCATGCTTGAAACAAATAACTAACTAACCCCATACCCGACATGGAATGGTTACCGGACGAGAGGCCGTGGTTCGCCATATGGAAAAGCCATATTATCAGCTTTCCTTTCCTCGGGATAAATATGTATATCCTATCCTAACCATCATTATTACTATTGCAGATAAATACACATTCCTTGTCACTGTTACACCTGTATCAGCTGCTTTAAAAATAACTGAGCGACCTGATGATAATGCTTTATATTATGAGATAAGTGTTGTATCATCGAATGGAGAAGTCCGAAGTAGATCATATCTGAGACCAGAGGTACCCCATGTGTTTCTAAGCATCTTGTTTTTTATAGATGGAAAATGCTTGTTAAGAGCACAATTTTGATGGCATGGTTGGCCTGGATTTTGTTTAGTCTCACCTTATTGAGCTTCTCCATTGCTTTTGCTCTCTTTTGGTATGAATTTTTGCCCTATTTTAAACAATTGTTGTACACATTAGAGGACTGCAAGGAACACAAAAAAATAGGCTGGTTCGTTTTTTTTGTGACCTGAATTGACTTACCGGTATACTTGTCTCTTGCCGCTTTTTGAATGGTAATTAAAAAAAAAATTTCAAATTCTCAGCAGGTTCAAAAGCATAATTTTATTGTAAAAGACCTTTCAATGCATATTATCTAGTTTGGTCATTTTTAGGTTTACTTGAGAGAATTCTGATCTCTTTACTAAACGTAGTCTTTTCTTTGAAGCAATAACAAATTTTTTTCAAACTTTAGGAAGACACTTTCCAAACCAACACAATTTTAACACCTGGTGAAGTATACACTTTGCTCGTAACTCCTATCACAGCTGAAGGACCATTAACAGAAATGGATTCACAATTCACAACTCGTTAGTTTTTATCATAAACTTATTTACTTCTAATATTAGTCAGATTATTTATATATTTAGTGAAAATTCATCTGTGTCCTGATAAGGGAATTTGAATTGCTGCAATTGTTATGTTGGCATCTTAGGTCACAGATCTTGTGTTGAAGTTCGGGGGACCTTTCGCTCAAATCAAGCCTACCCTTTTCTGCAAAGTGTTGTAAACTGAAGGCTATTTTGAATTGAAAAGATTTCATTCCTCCAATCGAGTACTGTTCCTTATGCTTTAAGCAGATTTTTGCACAGAGCCTTGTTCAAAACGAATAAGCATTCAAGTAAAAAAGTACTTAAAGAAAACACAATTTGTCATCTTCAAAGAATAAATTTACAATTTTGTTAATCTGTTTTATATTCAGCAACGTTGACAAGACCTTATAACGTACGAGCAACAAATATTACCATGGATTCCTTCAATATTGCGTGGGATCCTGACAATTATGCAAATGTAAGTTACACTAAGAATATCATTCTAATAAAAACTTTCAATATGTTTATTGAAGAGTAGAATGTGTTATAACTTATAGGACTATATACAAAAAAAGTCAGAAAAATTCCGAATACAGTGTGTTCATTTCAAACTGGCCTTACCGAATCTTTTTTGTGACCATTGAAAAGGTATCCTACTTATAATACTGTTTTGCAAGAATTGAACCAACACCAAAAATGATTATTGGATAATACTAAAGCAAGCTAAGCAAATGTTATTGACAAAAGTAATTTTGCTTTACTGCTAATAAATCATGAATTGAGTATTTTCAAAATATTATGTTTACATTCTGACATCATAATCTGTCATTGGCTTTTGTTTACCTTCAATACATCTTTTATCTTTTTATCAATATATGAAAAATTTTAGGTTTATTCCGTTAAAGTCATTTATCTTGGTTATGGTGATGACAGAGGAGAAGTTGTTGTTTACGAAAGCACTGGTTTGAATAATCCTGACATTGATGTCAAGGGACTTCCATCCGGTGGAAAGTTTAGAATTGAAGTTGCCAACAGAGCGAATGGTGCAACATCGAGAACAACATCTATTGAGGAAACTATATGTATGACAATATATGATCATTTCATCTAAACACTTTTCAACATGGCTTATCAGAACTATTGTTATTTTAGATCCAGCACCTTTAGCCAGTTTAGAGCAACTAGGAAGAAATTTGGACAATGTTCGGATGACATTTATTCCTGGACCTGGTGATGCAGATCAATTTATATTCACAATTGCCGAAGAAAATAATCCTACTGTTGTGTTAAAAACTGTTACGGTAAACGTTTAAGGTTTATTACAATAGGTAATAAGATATAGGCAGTTTTTAAAATAACTCATAGATGTAGATGGTTGTAATTATTTTAGACATTATGCTAATACAAGTTTAAAATAAGATACATTTTTTTAATATTTCAACATTTCAATATAGGTACCGTTGACAGATGACAGGGATATAAACAACATTGTTTCATTTACTAACTTATCCCCTAATGAAAAATTCATCGTCACTGGATATGCACAACGTGGAGATCTTAGAAGTTCAGAAACTACTAGTCCAGCTCAAACAGGTGCGAATAGAATATTCAGGATTCATTTTGAGATGTATGTTAATGTGTTGTTCGTTTATAATTCATTGTTATTGGGTACAAAGTCTTCTCAATGATTACTCTAAAACATTGTTATTGATGTCTGTATTCATGTTGTTGTTGCTGACACAAAATATCTTTTTGCTCTCTGACTGATTGACCAGTCGCTTTTTACTGTTTATTAGAAGAAGGACAAATTTTTACAGTTATTTATTTTGTTCTGTATGTATTGGACCTAACACAATATGTATGTTTTCAGTAAAACAATAAGCATTCATTTTTATAGAGTTGAGCATTGATCACTTTTTATTTTTTGTTCAAATTTCAATCATTTCATCAATATACAGAATCAGCTGGTGCTCCAACAAATCTTCGGGTAGAGGACAAAACCACATCATCATTTGTCATTAAATGGGATAGAGATGACAGCGCTGATGTGAGTACATTTTATTCTTTATTACTACATTTGTTGAAGGTCTTTATTGTTGTTGGAATTTGGATGAAATTATACAACATAAGTTAAAATAGTAAAATCAGGCTAAAAGGAACTTTTATCCTATATTATTGATTTAGTAAGTTTTTCTTTATAATGATGTAACTGGTAAGCTTGGCAACATTTTTCAGTCATATTACCTGCAAGTCTTCCGTCTTGGTGAGGAAGGGCAATTCAGAATATATGGCAACAATGGTCTGACAGAACCACAACAAACACTGGATAGACTAACACCTGGAAGAACATATAGGATACAGCTTGCTAGTGTTCGCAGAGGAGTAACTTCAGATACAACAACTATTGAGGAAACTGTCGGTGAGATTAAATACTTTCATTTCGACATGACCTTTGATCTATGAGACGAAAATACTGGAGTGGGCGCAATGTCATAAAGATTTGGTATAAAAATATTAGCCAAACAATATTATCTCCAGCATTTCAATGGTATCGACGTTTTGTGGCACTTTCATGGAAATCGAAATATTGGCTCAGTATATATACGGTATATTAAATTGTCTAGCACAGTGGTTCTCGAACTTTTTAAGCCGCGTCCCGATTTTTAGAATTTGACAAGTCTCCTGCCCCACCTCAAGAATAACTAGCTAACAATAAGCTACAAATAACAGATAGTAAGGCGAAAACATGTTTTATTCGAAAAGCACATTGAAAATATGTGGATGGATCGTAAATATCCAAAATAAGGTGGTTCACCTCTCACCGTTTGACAACCACTGGTCTAGCAGGTATTGCCCCTTTATAGACATAACACAATGTTGATATCCACTGACTTTAGATAGATATTTATAGAAAGAGAAGAAATGCTAACTGTCATAACACTGGTAAAATAACATGAATCGACTTGCTTTTGTCTGCAGTTGATACAAGATATATTAAAGTTGAAAATCATTATATACTGGATATAATTTTTTCTTAATTTAAAAACAAGTACAAATTAAAACATCTCATATTTTCAGATCTCATACCACCTCAAAACTTAAGACTTCAAGAAGTTGGAGAGGATTATATCATTGTCAGATTCGACATTGCACCTAGTTATTTTGACGGTATTACCTTTCAACTTGCATCTAAAGTATTTCCGGATTCTATTATTGACGGCACAACGGTATGTATATGTTACTCTGAATGAAGCATGAGCCGAAACATCGTTATTTTATTGCATCAAGTTTTAAATAGGAATTTTAATGGAAAAACTAAGCGTTTTGTTCATATCATAATTTTGAATCAAAATTTTTGTACAACTACCGTAATACTCCAAGCGTATTCCATACGTGATGACAAATGCTATAGAATGGATTGGGTTCTTTTTACTTTAGGCTCGTTTGATGTCTTCAAATATTTATTTTTATTCCCTGTATTTGAACAAACTGCAAATTCGTATTTTTAGAATACTTTTACTCTTTTTTTTGTCATAGAATTAAAGTTCACATACTTTGTGTCAGTATCTTTGTTTTATATATTTCGTTTTTTCCATTTTATTCTTTTTGTTTTTTGTTTTTTCATGTTGTTTCAATTTAATTCCGTTGACAGGTAAAAGTAGTTGATGGGAAATACAATCCTTTGGTTAGATTTTCTAATCTTGAACCAGGAACAGAATACCTCATTACCGGATTTTCTTATGTTGAAGGATATGAAAGTGAACCAGTAACATTGGAGGTCCAGACTGGTATGTCATTTTTCAAAATAATATAAGTTAATAATGATGACTCTGCATTTGTATACAATATGATTTACTCAAATAACTCAAGTAACTGATATATTTTCTGATATATTTTTTACACTCGTGCATTTCTTGTTAATAAGCAATTTAAATGGATGTTATCAATTTTAGAACAACCTCCACCACGCCCAACTAACGTTCGAGTGGATGATTTGGCAACAACTTCATTTACTGTTAGATGGGATGAACACGAAGATGTTGATGTGAGTATTGAATTCATCTTGTATTCATTTTTAATTCTATAATTGAACTTCTCACAATAATCTGGCTTAGTTATAATCCATTAAATCTGCTAACACTACAAAACTGTTTCATTTATTTGATTTCAACAAGGCCCTGTAAAAACTCTTAAGTATAGTTGTTCATTCTCACATTATTTTTATGAAAGTATTCAATCTCAGCAACATTGTTTTATTATTTCAGCTGTACTCATGTGAAGTATTCTTTGAGCCACAGCCTGGTGTAATAGGCACTCGGGGTAGAGTATATCGCAATACTGCACTTGAATCACCAGAAGTTATTTTGACTGAACTTACTCCCGGAGCTCGGTATACGATTGTAGTTGCTAACATTGTAGGACGAAGAACATCTGAAACTGTTGAACTATCAGAAAGAACATGTGAATGTTTTATATTTTATTTATACGACAGGCATTGTTCTATTTATATTATTTTTATTTGGTATTCAGTACAAGATATGGTTACAGGCAAAGTAGACTACATGGTAGCAGTTCTTTTTCAAAATTCACTAACAAATGTTTTGAAACGCACACAATAAAATTAACAGTTCACTTTCAAAGATTTCCCACTAGGTACACATTTTTTGGCTTAATACAATTAGATACAAGGTAGTCACTGTCTTTCTCATATCAAGTGATCATATATTGCCGGATTATTTTGAAAAGGTTACTCTCTTACTAGCTTTATAGACAGTAAGATACTTAATGCTGTGATTAGAAATGCTATCTTTCATTTCATGTGTGGGAGATTTCATTATATCTAAAATTATTTCAGCATGATCATCATATCTTAAAATTTATTTTGTGAAAGATAGGTTCAATCATAATTTGAGAGCAAAATAATTGAATTGGGTTTGTTCTAAACTTTTTTAATTAGTATAGTTTAATTTGAGCGAATTTGAATACCTGATTTCAATTCAGCTTCATTCTCTTTCAAACATTTGCTTAGCTTTTATAGTCCTCCAATTATTTTACCACTCTTTTTAACTTTCAATTTGTTCTTTTTTAAGATCCTTTGCAGCTGAAAAGTTTCGAACAAACTGGTGAAGGTTTTGATTTCGTCAGATTACAATTTCTACCTGGAGAAGGAGTTGTTGATGATTTCACATTCACTATTGCACGAGCTGATAACATAGAAACAATATTAGAATCTACAAGGGTAAACTAAAGACTATATGATTGATTTCTTTTTGTTGGCTCCACTATTATATTCTACAGTCTCTAACTTTGCATTATTTTTAGGTTGACATTATAAATGGAAGAGTGAACAATGTTGTTACATTTAATGATTTATCTCCTAATACGCAATATGTTGTATCTGGATATTCAACAAGTGGAAATAAGAATAGCGCAGTAACCAATATCATGGCCAAAACAAGTACATTTTATTTATTCAAGTTGGTTTATAGTTGATGTTATTCTGGATTCTGGGAGGATAACACAAGTCTATAAATATATCTTTTTTGTTGATCGAATTATACTACTTTGTATTGCATGCCCTATATTCTTTAGATACCGTTATTATGTAGTACATGTGCAAGAGTGATATGTCACAGATGCCTGTTGCATGTAATTGGGTAGTATATGTTAAATACTAAATTATAGTATCTTCTTATCATTTTTATAAAATATTTTCCATTACTACAGGAGGTGAATTAGCCAGCCCATCTAATCTACGCATTGAAGATGTTACAACTAATTCTTTTACTGTCAAATGGGATCAAGCAGATAATGTTGATGTGAGTATTTGTTGCTTTTCTATTCGAGGTAATCTTAATGTCTTATAATTCTATCAAGATGTCACAGATAATACATAGGCTTTTTTTTAAATGATCATCCGAATTCGTAAAAGGGAGTTATGAGGTTTCGAATGGTAAGAATAGAATCGGATCATAGCTTATTGTTTATTGTGATGTACTTGGTTCCCTAACGGATTTATAAGCTATAAGCTCAAGCTTTTCATTTTTGATTTTCTATTCCCATTTTAGTTCTACTTTGCCGAAATTTTCTTACTGGGCGAAGATTCGAGTCAAAGAGTATTTTTCACTAATGCATCAAAAGTACCTGAAATAAAATCACCTCCTTTAACACCTGGTGGAAGATATAGAATTGATGTTGCAAATATTGGTGGTGGAAGAATGTCGGACAAAATGGGCATTGAAGAAACAACAAGTGAGAGGAAATGATTGAACAAATAGGGCTGACTAAATTGAATATCTACTGACTTGGGAATGAAACAATTTGTTCAAATTGAATTAATTGTCTGTTTGGATAAGATCAAGCAATTAAATCATTCTATTTACTGTAACAACCACGAGCAAATAAGCAATAGAAAATATGAAAGAGTGGATATGATCATGGACAATTTTATCTATTGTACAATTACTTTTTCTCTGCAATATAAAATTACTAGCTGTATGAGTTATTGTTTTGGCGATGAGTGGAGACAAATAATATTACTGAAATGTTCAAGAATCTTTATGTACGTTTTGTAATTTGGGACTAGTTTAGTGTAACATACCTTTATATGAGGTAAACAGATAATTCGATAAAATTTATTGCGTTAAGCACTAGCTTCAGACAAGAATATGCAGAATATGTATCCGATACCTACCTTCAATATTAAAAAGTGACCGACGTGATTGGGATATTTGATACTGATGGAGTTCATTGGTGTTTTTAAAAATGTTCATAAAAAATCACAGTTACCGGTATTACAAAAATTATATGCTTCTTAGAAGAACTGATACTGTTTCAATATGGCTTGCCACTCAATATGGCTTGAGGAGAAACAATATTTGCGTCGATTCCAACAAGGATAGGCTTCAAACATCTAAAAACCTATTCACCATTTCATTTCAGCTCCGATGCCGATACAAAATCTGAGAATTTTAAATCTGAATACTAATTCTGCAACAATTACATTCGATGTTTTACCTGGAATCGTGGATTCATTTGATATAAGAATTGCTCTCAAAGAAGTTCCCGATTTACCTTTTGAATTCAAAGAGGTATGAATCATCATTTCAATGAAAATGAATTAAAAATTAAAATGACATTCAAATTAATTAATTCATTTTACAAGGTTAAAGTTGAGAATGGCAGAGTTAATGCACTGGTTAGATTTTCTGATCTTGAACCTGGAAGGGAATATGAAGTGACTGGAATCGCGAAAAGTGGAGAATCGGAAAGCAGACCCGCAAAAATTCAATTCAGCACAGGTATTGAATATTGATTCTCTGTGGACCATCCTTTGAGTTAAATTTTATGAGTGTCTTTGAGTTATACCATTCTATTATGTTATATCTGTTAGCTTAAATATTACAGCACGGTAACTTATATAGCTGATAGAGGTAGTTTAAAGATGAAATATTTTGTTTTACCTTTGAAGATATCTCTACCCCAGCACCAATCAATGTTCGAGTGGATGATGTAGAAACAACTTCATTTACTGTTCGATGGAATGAGCAAGATGATGTGGATGTATGTTTTTTCTTTGATAATAAGCGTTTTCTAGGCAATCAAAAAAAAAAACCAGTATATCCAATGCTTATTATTAATGATTTATAACAAATCATGTCACTATGCAATTATCAGTTTATTTTTTAAGCAATTACAAAGAAATGAAAATCATAGAAAGCTGGCAAATATTTGCTAATTATTGAACTTGCTTCCATGCTTCCGAAAACAAACAATACAGTAAAACTAACTTGCTTCCATGCTTCCGAAAACAAACAATACAGTAAAACTAATCCCATACCCGACTTGGAATGGTAACCGGACGAGAGACCGTGGTTCGCCATATGGATAAGCCGTCTTATCGACTTTCCTCTCCCCCGGGATAAATATGTAAATCCTATCCTATCCTATCCTTGAGCAAAATATTTAGAGGCCTGCTAAACAATAAATAATCTTGGTTTAAAATAAAGATATTGCTTACCGAGTAGTGGGATTGGTAATCAATTTAGTCAGTTTATTATGTAATCTGAAATTTGATAATATACGGTAGGCCATCCATGTTTCTACTGTAGTATATCTGTATATTCATTAATAGCCTACGTGTTTTGAGTAGATATTTTATATATATAAGTAAATTATATATAATTAAACTGACTAATGGAAACTACTCTTTGTTTTTCAGTTTTATTCTTGTGTTGTTTTCCTCCTGCCACCCCCAGGCAGTTTAGGAGCACCTGCTCCAATATATAGTAACTCACAACTGAGTTCGCCGGAAGCGATCATTACTGGTTTAACCCCTGGTGCTCGTTATGGAATTGAAGTCGCAAATATTGTTGGAGACAAAACATCTGGAATGGTAGATTTGGAACAACGCACCAGTAAGTACCTGTTTTGGATCTCTATAAGATAAGGTCGTCATATTTATTCAGCGGAGAGAAAAGTTGATGAGTCAAATTTATTATATGCTGAACCACGGGCTCCCAGATGTCCCAGATGCATAGACCTAATGGTGGATGTGCAAGGAAAGCATGTTGTAACGATTAGCACAATGTTGACATTTTTTGTTCAATAAATTAGCAGGTTATAGTATTTTTGTGAACGTCATTACACTATGACACCAGTCTTCTTACTGTTTTTATCATTTTACTGAATTAGTCACTAGTTATCATCTATTCACTATAGATGTTCTAGTTTGTCAACAATGTTTTTAAGCACCAAATGTTTTTGTAATTCTTCTTCCATCCATCAGTTTTCTTAATGGCTTTCAATTCTTCACTATTAATGTCTTTGTGTTCTGTGGATGAACTCACAACATTTATGATTTCAATTCTTTCCACTTGTAGTTGAGTGATCGGTGTCTTTGAGTAAAATTATATAAACAAGATTCTATATTTGATTCTATATTACGATTTCCAAAAATTATATTGTATGAAAGGAACTAGAATATGTTTGTTACTTCGTTACTTTGTTACTTATAATGAAGGATTTTACATGTTTTATTTTAACAAGCCTTTTAACAAGCAGTTACAAATCACGCGGAACGCCTAAAATTTGAAAAACTTCTGTTTATACAATGTTCAATTTTCTTGCTTCAAACAGATCCTTCCCCATTGGAAACTTTGGAACAAATCGATGAAGGGTTTGACTATGTCACTCTACAGTTTCTACCAGGAGATGGAATTGCAGACCAATTTACTTTCAATATTGCCCAAGCAGATGACTTAAAAACATTACTGGATTCAAAAAGGGTACTTACACAGGAAGTTTTATGCAGTCTGAAAATTATTTAGCATAATATTGCCTATGTGTTATAAAATATAGAGATTGGACACATGATTCGAAGGAAGTTACTTATGACACACAAAATTTTGACTCGAATTATTACTTTGATTACCATAGATCAGTGGTTTTCAACCGAGTTCACTATATCGAGTTCACTTGGGTTGTGCCAATACAGTCCAAGGTTTTGCAAGTTTCCATTCAAATAAGAGAGTCCACATTAATATATGTATATTGTTCAGCTAAAATCAAAGTTGCCTAGTTATCAAATAAAGATTATTAGGTTAATTATTGTTTCAAGTAAATCTGATCAATGCTTTCTATTAAACTGTATGATTTAGACTAAAATCTATTAATCTACCAGTTCTATATTTCTACATTCCTTTGCCATTGGACATTTTGTAAAAAAGGGACAATTGGAAATTTTCCTGAAAAATAGTCAGGATTTTCCCTCGTAACAGGTTGAAGTTTCTGCTGGTCGTTTCAACAACAGAGTGACATTCAGAGGTCTAGCCTTCAATACCCAGTACGTTGTTACTGGATATTCAACAAGTGGAGATCAAAGCAGTACACCAACAAACACAATAGTCAAAACAGGTATTTTAAACATTTTACAATTCATTTTGCCTAAAAAAATGATAGCTTCCCAAGCACGAAAATGTTTTGATTGAAAACATCTTGCAGCCTACCATATGTCTCGCTGACTGAATACTCATAACACAACTTGGTTTTCTCTCTCAACAAAATTACCTTTTTAGATGGTGAAGTTTCTGCTCCAACCAACCTTCGAATTGAAGAAAAGAAATCAAATTCATTCACCCTCAAATGGGATGAAGCTGAGGGCATTGATGTACGTAATGTGATGAAATTTCAAATTTGACACCGTGTGATCCACTTTTCGCTACACCAATGTGATAAATTTTATTTTGTTATATTTGTATAAAGTATGGAATACATGATTAAACTGCAATGCTAGGTTATGCTAGATTACTTTTCACCAAAAAAAAAGGACGACAATGGAAGTTCGTTTAAAAGAGATGTGTTGCTCAATATGCAGACAATGACTACTCTAATAATTAAATTATTTTTTAATTTCAGTATTACTATATAGAAGTATTCTTACTCGGAGTTAATAATTCGATCCAAAGAGTCTACTTCAACAATGGGTCAAGAGTTCCAGAACTAGAATTACTCTCTTTAATACCTGGAGGAAGATATAGGATTCATGTTGCTAATATTGCTGGAGGAAGGCTATCAAAGAAAATAACCACTGAAGAAACACTTGGTGAGTTTTTTAAGATCCTTGTTTCTATTGTTTTCATTAATACCTGCCTGGACAATTGAGTGATTAATAGTGTACTTAATATTGCTAGTCAGTGTGCAGAATCAAAGTATCAAAACTTCGATACGGAAAAAAAATAAATCTTAAATCGGTATTTGATATAGCTAGAATATTTCTAAGGCTCAAAGTTGAGAAAGAATCATTGTAGTTTTACAAATCTTTAAAACATTTAGTTATAATTTTTCAGATCCAATGCAAATGCAGAATTTGCAAATTTTTGATGTGGGAACTGATTATGCTTTATTAACTTTTGATGCATCACCCGGAATCGTAGATTCGTTTGAATTGACGATTGCAGCAGAAGAACTTCCTGATTTTATAATAAAAACAAATGAGGTAAGTGAATTTCATTCCATTACAAAGAAATGACTAAAAATAATAATACAGGTTGTAAATGATATGAATCGAATGACGATGATAGAGTGTGCTTCAGTCTGATTGTTAGCTTATTTGTAAGAAAATATTTTGAATAATAAAAAGTGACCAACGTGATTGGCATATTTGATGCTGATTATGAAGTCAATTGCTGATTTTGAAAGTGCTCTCAAAAAACACAATTTAAAACCATCTTATTGCAGGTTAAAGTTGTCAATGGTACTGTGAATGCATTAGTTCGATTTTCCGATCTCAATCCAGGGAAATCGTACATAGTATCTGGAATTGCAAAAAGTGGCCAGGCCAATAGTTCACCAGCAACTTTTACATTTACGACTGGTAAGTTTTGACCGACTAATTGCATGTAAGCAATCATAGCATGTGTATCTTTATTTTTGTTGATAAGAATACTATGCTTTATGTATACCTATGCAGTATATCTTACTAGCTGGTTATGATTAGGTTTAAACTGATAATATCTGCTGTTTCTGATCATGACAGTACTCTACGTATTATTGCATGAGTTCGGTGTGGTTAATATGAAAATGGTCAAAATTAAAATAGAGTACTTTCATGCTATTATATATTTATCCAGTAGAAAAAGGAATTATTTATACAATGTAATTTTTCTGTATGAAAATTGTTAATGAGTTTGGCGTTCAAGATATAACATATTTAATATAGAAGACACAACTGTATATTATCATACTCCATGCCAGCAAGTTGGTACAGGGCAATGACTTTGATGGACTATATCCAGGGCTTCTGTCAGCTTGAAGCTAAAAATTAGGATAAGTGTAAAATTGAGTTGCTTTTTGGACATTTAGGAGTATTTATCAACTTCAACGATTTGCTTATTCAATTTTGCATTGACCCTACCAATTTTGAACATATCATTTTACATATAACGGCAATGATTTGGGAGACACATGATTTAAATAAAGTTTTTATTGTCTTTGATAAAATAGATATATTTTCTCTAGATTTGTTTTGTCATAATTTTTCTCTAATATATTATACCCGCTAGAAAAACTTTCACCACGTCCCGGCAATGTAAGAGTTGAAGACTTGACCTCAACATCATTTACTGTACGCTGGGATGAACATGAGGATGCAGAAGTAAGTATTAACAACATTTCAAACAGCTAAAAATAATATTATATAGCTAAAGAGTAGAACCTCTGCAGTTTTGCATACAGACCATTATATTATAAAAAAAATTTTTATCCAATAATCCTATATTTTGAGCAAAAAATGTGGCACTTGTTGTTCTATCAAAACATAAAATTTTATCTACAGTAAAATTATAAACCAAACAAATTACTTTTTCACATTTGCATTATTTCAAATATTTCTTAGTTTTGATTATCGCCATAAAACTTGATACACATGCATAACAATATTTGCTAGAGTAATTGCATTACATTTTCAGTCATATTCGGCTGAAGTTTATCTCATAACACCTTCTGGAGGACGTAGAAGAGTCTACGGAGGTTTTGGATTGACTAGATCTGAAGCCTTCATTACTGGATTGAATCCAGGATCTTTTTATTCCATAGAAGTTTCAAACATTGTTGATGGAAAGACATCAGAAATGGTTACGATTAATAAAATAACAAGTATGCATGTTCTTGAATATCAGTCTGAAAGATTAAATAAATATTTTTTGCAGTAACCGCTTCAAGGTCTTTTGTTTATTTCTTTTAAGTCTTTCACCCACACAGTGTTCATTGACAATATTTTATCATCATACTTGACTCTATATTATCATTTTTAATTATACAATATCAATTTCAATATATATAGAATGCAAATTACCTTTCATTTATATTATTTATAATTCTTACAAAATATTGTCTCAGGGAAAAATATCACTGTCAAAACTTCTATTCTAATTATTGTAGAATTCTAATGGTGAATCGATCGTTAACATTTGATATCAATTACTTATTCTATAACACAGCTCCGAATTCAGTGGCTAGCATGACACAAGTTGGCAGCAGTCTCAATAACATAAGATTTCTATTTGTACCTGGTGAAGGCAGTGCTGACCAATTCACATTCAGTATTGCCAGAGAAAATGCACCAAATGTTCAAATTTTCACAAAAACAGTAAGTTAGAAATGTGATTTTAATTTAAAATGCAGATATGTTTAGATAATTTGTATTCTAGTATTGTAATATGAAAAGAAAGTCTTTGAGTTCTGCATTTGTCCCAGCAACCTATACCGGTCAAATCCTTTACTTGCTACTTGGATGAGACTGAATAATACCAACCGTTGTATTCTACCCCACTACAAATTTCAGCTGTAAAACAAGATGAAATTTTATTTAAAAATAATGTGTTATCTGTAGTTTGCTATGTGTTTTAATTGATTTGTAACTTTGAAACATTTATTTTGCAAAAGCTTTCTATCTTTTACATGGTATATTATCTCAAATTTGCATGGGGTACAAAGATTTTGAAAAATGAAGTGCACAAACACGCAAGCCCTAAGTCCTTAGAGCAGTGTTTCCCAACCCGAGTCCGCGGTCTCAAATGAGTCCGCGGAGCGGTTGAATGAGTTCGCAACGAGCCAGATATTCACTGCGGGTCGCAAACGTTTTTGCGAAACTTAACCATCAGCCACGATTTACGTTAGAATTTACATAAAACATAAAAAGCAAGTTTATTCATATAACATTCATCGAGTCAATAATTTCTGAATACTGAATGAGTAGGGCTTGGCATATATTCGAATATTCAACTATTAGAATAGCAATTTATTATTCGAAAATTTGGTAACAGATGACGCGACAGGTCGCTTGCGCGTCGTTTAATCGAACGATTGGATTTGGTCGTTGTGGTTCGAGGAATAATTTTTCTGGTAGGTGTCAATGGTGGCAACCTAAATTTTCTAAATTGAAAAGCGGCAATACAAAATACTGAAAATAAAACTGCAAACACCATAGGTTTTTTAAAAACGCTTTTTTAGACATGTTGCAAATGCCAAATTTCGGGTGCTAATGTAGTATTCGTATCAGGGCATTTCCCTCAGAATTCTTTGCTTTACTGCAGGGTCCGCAACCTACGGCCCGCGGAGCAATATAATCAGGCCTGCGACGCTTCTCTGAATTATAGTAACAAAACAGCTGTTTTTTACGATTTTACTTAGACTAAATTATATCATAACCGAACAAGTATATAATTCACAATTACTCGTTGAATGAGCCTATAAATTAATTATAATTAGGCATTCAATGGCAACAAAACGCAGAAAAGTTGAACGCTAAGTGCAATTGTTTCAATATTTAAATGGTCAGTCTTCGGGCGCTGCTTAAAATTTAATTTCTGATCTGTGTGAAAAAATGTGATTCATTGGCCATACGTCCGGCTTTTAACTTTCCAAAAATATGAGCGGCCAACCAATGACTTGCAACCTTTAATTTTGGCCTGCGAGCGACAAAATGTTGCCGGCTTCTGGCTTTACTGTTGTACGAACAGCTCATATTTGTCGAATTCACAAAAATACGAATCAAAACAAAATATAATCGGGCACTTTACCACGCCTTTTATGGGTCCACGGATTGTCAGAATATTTTCTGAATAGTTTGGCTTTTATTTCGTCAACACAACCGCAGATTGAAATGATCACAATTAAATTATTATTAAAGCAAGGCAATGAATATTTTATTTTGATTTACTAATATACTAATTATATTTTTATTAAGTACTAAATCGAGTTGTACTTTCTAGAAATTTATAGCAGTCATTTAACTTCTGATCTGTTTGAAAAAATGTGATTCATTGGCCATACGCCCGGCTTTTAACTTTCTAAAAATATGCGCGGCCCACCAATGACTTGCAACCTTTATTTTTGGCCTGCGGGCGACAAAATGTTGTCGACTCCTGGCTTTACTGTTGTACGAACAACTCATATTTGTCGAATTCACAAAAATATGAATCAAAACAAAATATAATCGGGCACTTTACCACACCTTTTATGGGTCCACGGATTGTCATGATATTTTCTGAATAGTTTGGCTTTTATTTCGTTAACACAACCGCAGATTAAAATGATCACAATTAAATTAATATTAAAGCAAGGCGATGAATATTTTTTATTTACTAATATACTAATTATATTTTTATTAAGTGCTAAATCAAGTTGTACAACGGCAATAACAAATTTGCAAGATCGCAAATAATTTATATCAAAACTAAATATATACCCGGCAATATATTCTGAATTATTATGTTCGCAGATTGCCGTGGCATTTCAAAGAAGTAATGCTTTCATCTTGTCATAAATCAACACAACCGCGAGTGACCATGAACACAATTAAATTAAAATAAGAACACATTTTAAATTCTTGTCGTTGTCAAGGATTGAATATTGTGCGACAGGAAAAGCCATTTATACACTAAAGAAGTTGGCCCTTTTAACAAAGGCGTAATTGCGTAGCATTTCCGATTTTGAAATTCGATAAAATTCTGTTGTGTTTGGTTTTATTACTTCTTCACACAGAGTACGGTTGCAATAAACTCACGTTGAGTATGCAAAGGTTTTCGCCAGTGAGAAAATAGTTCGCGACCAAAAAAGGGAAACGCTGCCTTAGAGAAACATATTTGATGTGGTAACTATCGGAGTTGTAAATTTAATGAAAAATAATTTAGGTTGATGTTGAAAACGGAAAAGTTAACAATGTCATTGTTTTTGATAATCTATCACCTGATACACAATATATTGTTACTGGTTTCGCTACAAGTGGAAATGTGAATAGTGCATCGATGAGTGAACTTTTCAAAACAGGTACCAACTATTAGTAGTTTTTTGAATAATTAGTTCAATTGTTTCAATAGAGCCAAATTTGATCTGAATTTTTTTGCTAAATTGATGTTGTTGTTGGGACAGAAAATCGCTTTTTGAATTTTTTTTGTTGAGAATGGAATTGTTTTCTATATTGTCTATGTTCCAACAAAGACTTATGATTTGCCAAGTTCCTGTGGTTCTATTTTATTTATGTCAAATAAAGCAATCTTCAACAAAACTTTTTACAAACTTCATTTTTGCAAATTTAAATTATTTTTAGGACATTGATCCAAGACATGAATTTTTATATAGTACGGTAATATGGTAATAAATTTTTATTATCAAATATAGATGGCAATTTTTTTATGATTTTTTATAAATTCAAGTTGGAGATGCACCAGATCCAACAAACGTTCAACTAGTCGATGTAACTTCCAATTCATTTACTGTGAGATGGGACCAAGCTGATAATGTACAAGTAAGTTTGTTTTTACCGTTCACGAAGCAGCTTGTTTCTAAATATTAATAATCAGATCTACTTATAATTTTATCAATTTTGTTATATTTGCAGTATTACTTTTGTGAAGTGTTCTATGTTCCAAAAGAAGGGGTGCCAGTACGAGTGTATTTTAACAATGGATCTAGAGTACCTGACGTGCGGTTACCAAATTTATCACCAGGCGGAACTTATCGTGTTGAAGTTGCTAATATTGGTGCTAATGGGAAAATGTCAAACAGATTCATCATCACTGAAACTCTTGGTGAGATTGTGAATTTTGTTGAATTAAATATATTTGGATTACTTTGTGTTTAGGAATATTCAATTTTCTCAATACTAGGATAATTATTATAGTGTGGATGGCAACCAAAAGTACGATAACTGCATTGTTAAACACGAATTTTAGCTAACGGAGTTAGTCATCTGATATGAATTTATGTTATAGGTGAAAGAATGTTAGCTAGGCAGCTGCATGTGTAATGCCACAACAAATCAATATACTATAATTGTGTCACTGAATGTCACACATTGTGTGTATCAATCCTAAGTATTATAGCTATCTTCGTATCCTCCATCCTTTTTGAATAAAATGTATGATAAAACCAATAAAAGTGTTAACAGTCTCATCATTCTTCCGCTGATTTATTTGAATTTGTGTTCTAATTAAAATAATAATCCAGCTCAAATCAAGCATAGTTTTGGGTTATTGTTATTCATTTCCTTTTTTATTATTGAAATTTAAACATGTATTATACTATTCGATTGCTTCTTGTTCAAAATTGTTTAAACATTGTTTTCCTGTTTAGAGCCTCCCTCAATTCAAGATCTACAAGTATTTGATGTTGGAGATGATTTTGTGACAATTACTTTTGGAATTTCTCCGGGTATTTCAGACAGCTTTGAATTTTCCATCGCTCTCAGAGAGGACTCTAGTAGAATTTTGGACTTTCGTGAGGTATCATGTGTGATTTTCATTTATTGAACCTCTATCATTATCTTTTTTAACTCTTGATCGTGACTTTGACTTATGTGGGGAATACTGTCCACGTTTAAAGTCTAGATTTTTTTGTCTTACCTATCGAACCTCAATATTGTCAAACTACTAATAGCACTGACTACACATTGTTTCATGCAAAGCTAGTTCTGCTTACTATCTTATTAGTAGTTGGACTAGAGCAAAAACAAGTTTCAAGTTATGTTTATTCAGGTTAAAGTGGCAGATGGATCTGTGAATAATTTGGTTAGATTTCCAAATCTCGATCCTGGGAGAGAATACATTATAACAGGAGTTGCAAAAAGTGGAAACAAATCTAGTTCACCTGTAACAATTGATGTCAAAACTGGTATTCGCTTTATTTTATATTATTTCAACCCATAAAACTAATAAATAAACTAATAAAATAAAACTAAAACTAATAACCTGTATGACGGGAGGAAATTGAAGATGCCACTGTAGGCTTTTTGTACTTTGAATATTAACAATTCTGTCTACTGTAAATTTATGTGCTTCAGCGTGATCCTAAGTGGTGTAATATCTGATACAGATAGCGTTTTGTGATCAAGAAGAAAATTGTTATCATTATGTAATATAAGTTTAGTTCTGTTTTTTTTTTCTGTTTAAGAAACACCTCTTGGTTCTCCAAAAAATCTCAGAATATTTGATGTCACATCAACATCATTTGTGGTGCAATGGGATCGAATGGATGGAGCTGACGTGAGTTTTATTTATGTTTGCCAATTTTGTCCTGAATAAAACTCCATGTAAACAATATTTCAGTATATTATACCTTAAGTGATGTAAATGAATTGTACCATGCAAACAGGTAATAAACTGAACATTTATATTATTGCACATAGCTTTTGTAATGTGTAGATTACAGTTCTAAATGAGTAACATTTTTTAATGAATTCATTGTAAATTAATGAACTTTCATTTTCAGAGATACCTTTGTGAAGTGTATAGAATTGAAAGTGGTGAAAAAGGATCTCGAACAAGAATGTATTACAATACGGGATTGAGTGCTCCAGAAGCATTAGTCACAAGATTGAAGCCTGGTTCCCGATATTTTATTCAAGTTGCAAATATAAGAAATGGTGAAACGTCTCCAAAGATTTCTGCTCAAGAAACAGTCTGTGAGTATTTCTTGTTTACTAACTGTTGCCTATGTTATGTATGTTGACTTTTATAAAGCTCAGTCAAAATTTTTATCTTGTCACTATCAGCCGAAGCTTCGAATTAAAATACCTGTATCGATAAACTGCAACTCAGAAAATCAAATTTATTACCAATTTAGTATATTCTTTATTATACATGTATCGTATATTTTTCCAGATCCATTCCCTATTCAAACACTTGCTCAAAATATCAAAGAACCAGAAAGAATTGGACTTTTGTTCAGACCCGGAGCTGGTACAGCTGAGAAGTTTATTTTTACAATTGCAACTGAAAGCCAGCCAGATATTTTGATTGATACAATTGAGGTAATTGTTTTTTGTTTTTCAATCAGATTTGACAATACCAGTGAACTAGTCCTAGTGCCTTGTCATATTAGTCAGCGAAATTTGGCTGTGTTGGCTGTAAATAAATCATAATGGTTGTGATCATGATTGTGTATTTTAAGGTGATTTCTTGAAAATGATTTTTTTTGCTATATTTGCTGCTTGAACTCATATGGTGTCACTGACTGGATGACTCACTGAGTCTTTCACGACCCCTCATCAATTGCTAGATTCAATGTTTCTGTTTTTGTTGGTTTTTCATGTGTGTTTATTGCTTTACATTGATCACGATAAAAATACCTATTTGAATCTGAATCCATCCAACATTTAATCATAAAGAACACTAAACTATTTCCTTATGTTTTTGATCAGAAATAAGACTTATATATTGTTTCGATAAATTTGTGGCTTCCCATGTTATTAATGGTTGAACAAAAATTACATTTATCTCCAACTATTTGTTCTATCACTTTTAATTGCCAAATAGCTAAATATGAAAGCATCATCTGAATGACTAGTCTTGTTCACTTTTTCTTACTCGCATTGACTTACTGGGACTTGTTTTCCCCTCAAATTTATTTAAAAAAAAAAGCCACTATGTATTTTCTATTGAACTATTTTTGTGACTTTGCATTTATCAAATGTTGTAGTTTGCTTTTTCATATATTCTTACATTGTGCACTATTGGCAAATCATATCAATGTATTTCAAATTTTTGCACTCATATTGTGAACATAGCTGAACTTATCTCTACTTAATATGGCTATAGGTAAATGTATTTGAAGAAACTGCAAATAATCAAATTGAGTTCTTGAATCTTCAACAAGATACAAAATATATTGTGACTGGAATTGCTATCAGTGGAAAAAGAAACAGTACATCAGTGAATAGTAATGTAGAAACAGGTAAATCTCCCCATGTTATCAGATAAATTAGAAGCACGGTTTAATTAAAGAGTGACATAAGAAGCAATTATACATTATATAGGCAGAGACATAAAAACAATGAATGCTTTATATTTACACTATGCAATAGCTTGAGTTTGTTGTGAACTAAACTATTGTTTAAAGTGGGCAGGTGTGAGTATTGCTACAAATCTGCTTTCAATAAGTATTTAACCATTCTTGTTATTAGATTATTCAATTTTCGAACTTAGAATGGACCAATGGATGACCTTAAAAAAGTTTTGTTGTTGTTTATTTTCAACTGCTGTACTAATTGCTTTTGAATGTTTTCTTCTAGAATGCTTATTTTATTTTTGCTGATTTTAAAATTAGATGATAACAGAAACTATCCGCTGAATAATTTTTGACAATCTTGATCTCAATGACATCAAATGTTTAGGCAATGGTAGCGATGTGTGTATCTATATTCTGCACATTGCTATCTCAACTGCTTTTGTATTAGAATATCTCCATTGCAATTTCTAATTCATAATATATATTTCTTTTAGCCAAAGAGCTTACTGCACCAACTAATCTAAGAATTGAAAATGTCACTACTGGCTCTTTCATGGTAAAATGGGATTCAGTAGAAGGAGCCGATGTGAGTACCTGGTAGTGATTATTATCATTTTAATGAATGCATTCATTTTTCAATTAAATGAAGGCATTCTTAGAATGCAAAAATTTCCAGTAAGCCAATGTTTTAATTTCGAATTCAATAATGTGTTCAAATTTATTGGTAATTGTGATAAGATGTGTGAATAAAAAATGGCTCAAGCAAGTGACAAAAGTGCTGTCAGTGTTTGTGAATATTCGATGCAGGTCTCAGGGAAAGCGTATCATTTACTTTTTATAGTTTGTGATTAAATTATCAGCAAATGCTTCAATTATGTTTTTTACCTATAAATACATGATTATCTGTCTTTACATTAGTATTTAGAAAAAAATTTTGGTCTTTTTCTCAGTTTGTGTTCATATCTAAGTGTATGAAAAAGTAATGTTCAAAAAGAAAAACAGTGAGATGATACGACACGGTATATCTAAAGAAGATATTAGAAGAAAATTTTTAAATAATAACTTTCAAGTAGTTGTAACCTATTTTTGAAACCTTATAATTTGGATAATCAAATGAATCTGATATCGATATAAATTTTTTTTTAGTTTTATTCAGTTGTAACTTCGCTCGATGCAGAAACCGTACAACCACTACTTCAGGGATCCAGCACTGGTTTTGCATCACCAGAATATTTTGCTTCACAATTGATACCAGGTGGAAAATACACAGTTGAGGTATCAGCTATACGTAATGATCAAACATCTCCTAAGTCAACTATTGATGGAACAGTCAGTAAGTATTTTTACAAATACAGTATAGGTTTAGACATGATATGTATGATGGCTAGGTAGAAGTATTAGAAAATCACTGCGCCTAATATAGACATAGTTATCACACTTTCTCAATTTTCACAGACCCATCACAGATTAAAAGTATGAGGCAGATAATGGCACGTCCTACTGAAATAGCGCTGAGCTACGAGAGTGGACCTGGTTTTGCAGATGAATTCATATTCGAAATAGCTGCTGATGATGATCCCGATATAATTTTAGGAATGGAATTAGTAAGATGCTTAGTATTTACTGTGAAGTGATTATTATTATTGCTTCATTTTTAGTCCAAATTTTGACCTAATTTTGATTGTTGAAATTTAAATTTTTTATGGTAACTTATGCTATCCAAATTTACAGACTAAGTTTTTGATATCAGATGATATAATTTCACTACTTTTGTTTGAAAATTTGAATATAATTTTTGTTGTTTCTAATGGTATATCATCTTATTCATTTTCAATTATTACTCAATCAGGTCAAGCCAAATGATGGAGCAGTAGTATTTTCTTATCTTGAACCTGACACTCAATATACTGTGAATGGGTTTGCCAGGAGTGGTGACAAAATTAGTAAACGTCTCCCTCTGGATGTTAATACAGGTTTGCATTCAAAATATAATTGTCATCAATGATGTATTATTAGACTTCTCATTTCACCGTCATGAAGTGAACCTGTGAATTTTTTGAACAGAAGTATCTATAACATGGTCTGTGAATTCAAAATTTTGTTTGAATTTTGTGTTGATATTGGATATATAAAAAAATAGTGTAAGGATAATATAGAAAAAAAGATATCTGTAAAAGTTATTTTTTCCTGAAAATTTTGCTTCAATGAAAATTCTATAAGCTTATATATTGCTAAGTTTTGGATAAACGGATCCACATTGTAATGTAAACATCCTGATTTTGAAAACTCCGTTTTAACCAAATCTTTCATTATGCTACTGTAGGCCTATTAATTTTTATTTTTTATAGACTTGACCTTGATAGTGTGTATTTATCATAAGTTGTTCATCTATAAAATATTTTCTATATTATTTTAATTTAACCACTTATAGTACCAGATGAACGTCTGCCACCCACACCAACGAATCTTCGAGTTACAAACGTTACATCTAACTCATTTTTTGTTCGATGGGATGAACATTCCGATGTTGAGGTATAATATCATATCACTAATATATGGAGTACCGGTAATAAGTACCTACTCTTAAGTAATCTATATTTCCTTATGAAAAAAATATACTCATCACTAATTTTCCACAAGTTATACGAGCCTTTATTTCCAGAGGCTGCTAATAGATATCAAATTTCAATTACAACTCATGTACCAAATTAGCAGAACATTGTTAGTAAATTTCACCTAGCTGAAATAAGTTAGTGTAGGACATACAGTCAAATCTTCATTTGAATGGCCTTCTTTGTGCTATTAGGCTGCACTGTAGACACAAATTCTGTGGAGCCATTATGGTGTTGTTTATCACCATTGTTGTAGTTTCCTGAGAAAATATTTTGCCCATAAGATGAGTTTTAGCTTGAAAATTTCAAATATTTTTACAGGTTTATGCAATTGAAGTCATATATGAAGAGCCAGGCAAACAAACAAGAGTATACATAAGCACAGAGTTGATATCACCTTCAGTGAATGTAACAAACTTGTTGCCTGGAGGAACCTACACAATACGAGTTGCCAATATAGCATCTGGAAAATATTCTTATGGAATGACCTCACTAGCAACACTATGTGAGTATTTATACAAGATTAGATTTATCTATTGATTTTTCTTAAATATTCTATTCATAATTGCTGTTATTAAGACCAAAATTCTATTTTATCTTCAATTACAAAACATATCACTTTTTTAATTCTATAACATTCCGTCTAACTTGAGCCAGGCTTCCTCATACAGGTAGTTTACAAAGATCATAGTTGTTGTTAATGATTTGTTCTTTTTTCATAATTGTTGTACACAGCTTGTCTGGAAAAGACTGACTTTTGTCAGACTAATCATTACAGAATAGAATTATAACAAATGCGTCTTCTACTGATTATACTAGCGATATGACCCAGTCTAAAAAGCAGCATTTTGTACCATGCCATCTTAGTAAATGTAGTAAACCTTGCTATCACTAAATAAATTACCTTCAATTTACATACATAATTACCAACTTAACTTTCAGTTCCTTCTCCATTGAGTGATGTCGAAGTAGTTGATATAACTTCGGATTCAGTCGGTATTAAATTTATACCTGGACCTGGACAAGCAGATAAATATACTTTTACTGTATCATCCGCTGCGGATCCTGATGTTGAAGTGGATTCTATTGTGAAGGTGAGTTTATTTGACTTGCATGAACATTTTAAACCGTGAGGAAATATTGTCTCTATTGTTTTCTGGCTCGTTGATACTTTACGTGCTATATATATATATTACATTTGTATGTTTCATGTGTTTTATGTCATACAACCTTCATGGAACATTATTACCACCAGATCTTTCATAAAATTAATTAAATAGTCTTCATATTTGAATTATATTTACAACATTAACATCAATATTTTGAATTTGGCTGATTCTTCACTGCCTCCGATCGATCATAGTTGGTTACGGTTCATAACTTTTCCTATAACATTAACTCGAACTCGATGAATGGAATATTGTCAATTTATCTTTGAACCAATATTGGAATATATCTTCAGTAGGTTTGATAGATAATATGTACAAATCTTTGTTTTTAGATTTATTACCTTTTATAAACTTAAATCATATTTTTATATTAAGCGTGTTATTGATCGTGGAGTGGAGAACGTAGTCACATTCAATGTCTTACAGCCTGAAAGTACATATAAAATAACTGGTTTTGTTGAGAAAGGTGATCGCAAGAGTTCAAATACAACCATCGAAGTTACAACAGGTCAGAGTCATAGCTTATATTCAAATTTTTATTATTTGCATGAATTATTTTGAATGAATGGTTTATGAATTCATATGAGCTGGTATACCCTAAACTTGTTTTTTCTTGGCATATCATAATAACACTGCTCAACAACACTTCTAAAGGAAAGTTATTAGTCCGAATTTTGGCACTTGCGCTGGCATGCTCAAAATACATTTGGTTCAAAGTTTATTTGAGGCTTGGGAGAGTATTATGCCGTATAATGACTTGAAGGCCCTTCTTTGTAAATATCCATTTTAAATACCCTCCTTCCCTCGTTGAGACACTCGTTAGCATTGCCGTAGTGTAGTAGAAGTCATTCAAATTGCAATTGGGACTATATATCCATTCATATTCCCAACAATTTAGAGCAGGGGTCGGCAACCTACGGCTCGTGGGCCGGATCCGGCCAGCGGAGTACTATAGTCCGGCCCTCGACGTCTCACTGAATTATGGTAACAAAACAGGTGTTTTGACGATTATATTCTGTACGTAACAGAATTTATTGTAAGACAAGTGTAGACTAGATTATATTATAATCTAACAAGTATAAAATTCATAAGTACTCGTTTATGGAGCCCATAATTTAATTATAATTAGACAAATGGCAACAAAACGCAGAAAAGTTGATGCTTAATGCAAATGGTTCGAATGAAAGAAATCTATATTCTATTCGAGAGATGTATCACTGCTTCATTTTTATTATAAAAAGTATCATCTGTTCGATTTTCAACTTTCTAGAAATATGTGCGGCTCGCCAATGTCTTGCAACGTCTTTTGGTCCGTGAGCGACAAAAGGCTCTCCTGATTTAGAGGCTATAATAGTGAAGAACAGCAATGGACTTTAGCTTAAGCTTTAACTGTATTACCTTTTTATCTGCCTTTTTTGTGTAAAACATTTGGGTACAACTTGCTTATAATTTTTCCATATTTCAGCCCCAGAAGATGACACAGTTATAAAAGAAAAATGTAAGTTACTTTTTTTCCATTCATATTTTAGAATACCCTTCATATGTAGTGTGGGATTATACTTACTGAATTTCTTTTGTTCCTTCAGATTATCTAAATCCACCACGACACATTCGATATCACAGAGTAACCAGTAGTTCCTTTGGTGTTCAATGGGATTGGGAAGAGGAAGCGAAGGTGAGGAGTTTGCTAATTGAATGTAGTATCTCTACCTGCATATAAGTATAAAAATATTACTCTGATTCATATAGGCTATTTCGTCAAAAATGCTAATCCCACAAAATACTTGGCTCATTGCCTTGAAAACATGTAACTTGACTTCCAGTTACAAGTCAAGTTAGGAATCTAACTTCCAATTTTGATCACTCAATTCACAAAGTCTGTAAATTTGATTTCATCACCAGCAAAAATGGCAGGTTTCATGGTTTAAGTCTTAAAAAACTCAAATAAAAATCACTTTAGTTATAAATGGAATATGCATTTGAAATCTTTTTTCCTTATTTGTGTTATTCAGAAATATCACATCGAAGTGCGGTATCTGGGTGATCCAGTGAATCCAATACAAGAAAATGCTGAGTTAATATTCAGCAAATCTAGCGATGAACCAAGTTTTGATGTATTTGGTGACAAGTTTGTACCGGGGGGACTGTACAGTATTAGTGTTTGGAATGAGGGAGAAGGTGGAAAATCAGCCACACGCTCATTTATAGATACTTTACGTAAGTTTTATGTAGAAAAATCCAAAAGAAATATAAATAAAAGGGCAGTTTTTGTTAAACGAAATTATGTAAGATAACTGCAAACTTGCTTGTTCCACTAAATAATTGTTATTAGTTGTTTTATTATTATAACTGGTTAAAAAGGTATGAAATGTGGGATCGATCAATCAGTCCTAGTCATTGGGTCAATCATTGTCATCTAGTTGAGCAATTTAGAATTTTAACTCAAATCGATGTTGTTAATATGCTCATTACCTTACTTAACCTAATCCTCCCGGTTTGACGCATGCGCGACGTTTCAGACGTTTTGCAATGCTGTGTGTATACCATGAGGTCTGGAATGTTTGTTATGGTCTTGCTTGAAAGGAAATCTTATTCCCCACACAACGATATGAGAATGAACCTTATATGACATTTAGAAGTGATAAAATTTCGCTTACATATCACGCGTGTACTTCCCGCTGCGATATAAAAACGTCGCACAACAAGAAAAGGATTCCATAAACCTTGGCGTTGCGCGCTAACCAATAACAAAAGCTAGTATGATAAGGTCTTATTTTGAAGGTCATTTTATATGCTACATAACATAGGAGAGTGGACATCTCACAACGTCAGGAAGTTATAAAAATATCGAGTCGTTTGATCGCAGCTGCCTCACCGAAAAAAAGTTAGGCGTTTTATCTCGCAAATTCTCCTTGTCTGACGATTATAAGCTTTTATGATTCATAATAAATGTTTTATTATGACTCACAAAAGCTTTCAACGCGATAAAGCACAAACAAACAACCGATCGATCTATCAAGCTGGCCTGATTCGATGTGGTGACTTCTCAAACGGAAAATTTCTAAAACGCTTGAACAATGCGCGCTATGGAAAAGCGTTTAGTATCATATGAAAGAGAAAACCAATGTGCAGTCAACTGTATAGTTACATTTCAGCTTTACAATAGGTATAGACGTCCAACAGCTGATAGAATGAGAGAGTGTAAATATTTTTGTTATTTTTTGACGTTACGAGAGACCTCTTGAAAGAGGTGTTTTAGTTTACGGTCCTCCAGTGACATCTAGCGTATAGTACTCTAAAATACCTTTCCAATGGTATATAATTATTGTATATTGGGTAAATTTTGGGGGTCGTATGACATTAATAAAAATCTATTCAAAATTGGGCTCGATTGGGCGTCTGAATCAGGTTAATATAATAATGTTAAATTGGGTGGGAATTTGGTGAGATTATTCAGATTTCCCAAATGTTATTGACTTTGCTAATGGATATACGAAACGACATAATATGAAAATGTTAGCAGTGTTTTTTCATTGTAGAATATCTATTTGTACATAAAGTATCAAAATATAATTTTTCAATACAAGGCGCCCCACCGGTGAAAAATTTGATGCAAACAGAGACTGGTCCAAATAACATCACAGTTGAATTTACATATGGGGATGGGTTTTCACAATCACATACTGTGACATTAACACCATTCACTAAATCTCGGGATATTTCGAAAGGAGGACAAACACAAACAGTAAGCACTCATTCTCATGTTGTACGTAATTTTATGGTAATAGTCTCTTGATTTTCATTTATGATTGCCTTTTGTGGCTTTACATATCATACAGCTTATGCCAAAAAAAGAGTTTTTGCTCGTTCCATTAATTAAGTAACTTCTTTCATAAAACATAGTGATTGTTTAAGGATGACATAAAAGCATATTTACAAACAAATTTGTTAATTCATTGAAAAAATGATATTGTTACTTCCACAATGTATGTCTACAGTAACGGCATTTGTGTAAGGTAAAATTACCTGTGAATTGCTTGTCATAATGCCTCAAATGATAAACAAAATTGTGTTTGATCAGAAGACACTCGGAAATTTCGTTTTCTAACTTTAAATTTTTTTCCCAGTAGTTTGCTTAAAGTATTTAACTACTGTAATACATGTTATGGATGTTTAGGTCAAACCAAATGTTCATGATCAATTAAGAGTGTAATAATAATGGTTTATGTTTATCAATTACTGGTTGTCCTAAGCCCTGTTTGAACCAAATAAGGGAAATATCTCATAAAATTGATGGTTATAAATCACAACACTATATTTGGTGAAACATTTCTATACTCCTGTTTCTTCTAGGTCAATTTGCCAACTAATGACAGTTCTAAGGTAGAAATTGTAAAGTTCTCAAACTTAATACCAGGACAGTATTATACTGTGTCGGTAGTGGCCAAGAGCGATGAAAGAAAAAGTGATGCTGTGTCAATCCTTGCAAAATCAGGTATTTGAGAGTTTTTTTCCTTTTTTTATTCGGAGGCAGAGGCAACTGTAAAACTGCCTTGATGACTATTTTACTTTTTAGAATATCTTATTTCAAAAGAAAACAATGTTTCACTATCGAAAATGCTGCCGTATATACAGATCTTATATCAGTGCTTATTGAGATGTCAAATACATGAAGTTTTATTTATATGATAACAATGATCACTATATCATATTATCATTTCTAAGCCTTTTTTCATTTATTTACTTTTAACTCAGGGGAACCACTTGAAAGCATCATTGTCAGACCAACACCAACTTCAACAGGAGTCACATTCACATCTCCGTACAAAACTGGACTCACCCATTTTGTGGTCAGTTTCAGAAATATTGATGATGGTAATGATGATGACGACCTACCAACTGAATCTATGAAATACATTCCAGGACAAACAGTATGTTAGAGTTTTTTATTAATGCTCCTTATAATGATATTTCTATTTGCTTGACCTTTTAAAACCAGTGTTTCACCCATTTCAGCATTTATTTATTTAAATCTATTTTCATTCTAATGTATTTTTTTATCTCTATTTTACTGTACAAAATATTAACAAATAGATTCAATAGAATGCCCACAAACGCAATGCTTCTAATTTAAATTCCTCTCCTTTGTGAGGAATGTTTATAATTCCGATCACAAGCTAGTATAATTGAATGCATTCGTAATATACCGTAAGCAATTGACATTACTTATTGTTTGCAATCAACCTAATTTTGATCATGTTTTCAACAGACATACTCATTTGAAACTGGTCAGTATTTTGTACCAGTCACTGGGTATGTTGTAGAAGTTCAGCTTACTGGAAGAATGGAAACTGTTTCATTTAATGAAACATTCTACACATGTAAGTCATGATATCACGAAGGTTTTGAATATTTTACTGATTCTGTATACTTTTTGCGATTGGTAAGCATTAGTTACAAAAGAATAACAAATTGATATTAACGTCTCATCCAATTCCAGAGGAAAATTACTTTACTGCGAAGCTTATCATTATTTTCAATCCAGTAACCCATGCCGTTACTAACATTCTATTCAGTCCATTGCTTTTTTGTAATTTGTTCCAAGTAATCGTTAAAATAGAGTTACATTACAATTATACCGGTATCTTAATTATACATACTGGAACCAGTATCAGAACCCTGTGGCACTCCTCCCTTCTGCCCCTCAAATATCTTTCCGCTTCTAATTTTGGCCCACGGTCAATCAACTTTGGGAACCACTGATTTAATGTATTTGAATGAAGTTACTATGATAATGCTTGTATATCTATAATTTTTTTAGTGCCTCTTGCTCCTCCAAAAAATGTTCGAATTGATGATTTAACAACGGATTCCTTCATTCTCACTTGGGATGTTGAACCATTTGCAAAAGTAAAATTTTTTTTAGTGCTTTGTGAATGCTTTGGACAATAGTTGAGTCAACATTTTAAATAAAAATGTATATTATCAAAATAAAACTCAGAAGTGAATTTTTCTAATTTCCTAACATTTTGATTTGTCGGATGCGAGGAAAAAAATAAAAGTGTAATACATTCATATACCATCAAACCACTAATATAAATGTGCAGATAAACAAAAGTTCAATTTTTATTTTTATATAATGCCTAAATTGTGTAAATGTTCATGATGCATTTTCCACAGAATTATCATTATGAAGTAAAATCTCGTGGCAGTCCTACCAGACCTGTAGAAGATGAAATTCCAATAATAGGAAATTCAGATACTCCACGCTTTGAAGTTGAAAATCTCATACCTGGAAGCATATATTCAATTAAATCCACCAATAACGCCAATGGTGCTGACTCCAAAACAATTGTCACAGAAGAAATCACATGTAAGTTATAAGCATAATATATTTATTTATCAAAAAGGTCATGCCAATAGTCAGTGTTGTCTCTACCATTTTAATTTCAAATTTAATTACTTTATCGCTAGATCCCATACCAGTCATGATCTTTCAACAAACTGAATGGGGACATGATTACATCAAATTAAGATTTGCACCAGGAAAAGGAGGGCTTTATGACAATCATACTATCACTCTCAAAGCTAAAACAAATCCAGTATTTGAAAAAACTGAAACGGTAATTTTGTTATTATTTTTATTCACTCCAGTCTCCACACTATTTGTACTTAACAACATAAGATATATTATACTTGATATGTGTATTGATATATATATTTGTGATTGTATAAACATTTTCTGTGAAATGAGTTGGTAAATAAAATAAATATTGCACAAGAAGTTTGCAAAACAACTTCGCAACTATCAATATTTCCATGTTCGATTTGTGGATTGATGTGCTCAGTCTCAATGGGGAGCCATTCAAAAATAAAAGCACTCCTGATTGAATGTCGTATTCTGCTTCGCTTGAAGCATCTACTCAAATTGATTGTTGGCGCCAGATGCTATAATCAACATCTTGGTCAATAAAATTGACTTTGGCTCTCAGTTTATGGGTCTCGATCGTGGATTACGTCTCCGAATGCCAGCACTTTAACTCTGAAACCCTAGTTTCCAGTTTGTACACAAATCTTGTTATCATTTTTATTATATCCTTTGGAGGTATGAATATCACATTGGGCAAGCAAAGTTATTCATTTTTACTGCTAATCTATTACTAATCTTCATTATCATCGTGCATAAGATTCAAATAATTTCATAAGGCAGAAGTGGATAATGGTATTCAGTAATTCTTTCGGTTGACTTGTTTGACAGAAATTATAAAATTATGCTGGAACAAACATGATATATATGCTCCTATCTGTCGCGTTTGAGTGACAAATTCAAAATAATAATCAAAAATCTAAATAATCAAAATTTGAAATACTTCAAACACAGATTCAAAGTCAAAAGCAAAGATCTGTTACCTTCACTGGTTTGTCACCATCGACTGATTATGAAGCATCCATTTACTCACAAAGTGGCGAACGTAGAAGCAAGGTTGAAGTAATCGATGTTAACACAGGTGAATTTTTAATTATACTTTCTGTGAATCGTAATATGAAATAAGGAAATACGATAAAAGACAGTTAATCTTAAATATGTAAAATAAATTCTTGATTGATTACTTATACTTACTAAGCATATTTCTGAACCAATGAAAAGAGCTGAAAATTCATCTATTTCAATCTAATCACCGGTTGTACTGTACTTTTCCAAGGCGTTTAATCCTAAACTTGGACCGGGATTGATATAGGTATATATTTGTAGCAAATAGTAGAAGTGCGCATATGCAGTGGTATTCATGCCATTGAGGGAGTCTGCATAATTTTTCCCAAAAATGTTACAGACTTACTTTCAATCTATTTTTAGGCTATGAATGTATGAAAATGCTCTGTAGTAGGAGTAAGAGATTTCTTGCAATCTCTGTGTTATAATTTCCATTGTGTCCATATTGTAGATTGTGATTGATTGTATTTTATTGGGAATTTTTAGTGACTGCGCCTCCAGATTTACTTAACGTAACAGATGTAGGCACACGTTCAGTTACCTTAATCTACAGTGGTGACGAGTCTGCAGAGTCCTATGTCTTCAATGTGTATCCAAAAAATTTTATCCATTTTCCACGACAAAGAGAAGTAATTTTTGTGATATTGTTATTTTTATTTTTTTTTCATTTGCATTTGTGTTGAACATTTGAAAATTTCTTGTTTTTTGCTAACTATGTATACATAAGTATTTATTTCTAACAAATTTTCCCTTTTTCTAGCTATCAATTCAATTCAATTTATTGAGCTTAAGTTTAAGTATCAACATGTTTTGGAATACACAATCTTCCAATATACATTCAGTACAATTTTTTAATTAGCTATCACAATATACTTTATTTATGATACATTTTTGACTGACTATATGTAAATGTAATGACTTTTAATGTACATTCTTAAAGTGATAATATTCAAGTGAATTTTGATGTGTATTCATATAACAAAGGTTACAGAATCGAAAGGTGAAATAACAATTGATGGACTTTCGCCGAATATTGAATATATTGTTACATTTCATACCCATACTGCTGGCGAAGATAGTGCGAATTTGACCCAAACTTTCAAAACTGGTGAGATAATATTTTATCTAAAAAATGGATAATTGGCAGAAATATAAACATGTAGCAGATTACAGCATTCTTCTTACTATCAGGGCAACAAACAATATTCATGCAGCCAACAATAAATTGAGTAGTTATGTAACTATTCGTGAATGATAACCATACTGTTAACCATGACTCAATGTATAATTCAATCAACTTATTAGATTTCTCTCCTTACAATAAATATGTCATCTAATTGTTTAACTTGTTTGCCACTTGAACCTAATTTCTTTTATAATGTACTTATTTTCATTAAGATCGAGGTGCTGGCGGAGACATTGATGATAATGTTGTGATTGATCCAAAGCTTCAATATTTCTCGTAAGTAATTCTTTTTATCTGAAGAATAATAGGTATTTGTCTGTTAAATTCCTTCAAGTCTAACACTAATTAGTTTGATTTTGGATTTATGTCTGTAGCAATGTAAGTCATAAATATCATATTCTACCCTTGTTAATTCCTTGTTTATCAAAAATGGAGTGGAAAAAATTCACTAAAAAATAAAATTACAAAACACTCAGTAAATCACCACAAAAGAAGTACCATAAAATTACTGAATAACTATTATAAATTTACTTTGAAATGATATAGAGTTGACACAGAATTTATATATGATTACTACAGAAAAAGTGTGCTCATCTTTAGAACTTGATTTCATTTGCTGTATATTTGTCATGTTTTTCAGTCCTGAATGTGCTGTTAGTGATATACGTCTGTATGTCACATTTATTGTTTCAACATCACAAAATGTCCGTTTGTTTCAATTCAATCACATTCGTAAATTTGTGGCGGCTGTAGTTAGGGATTTGAGGATAGTTCAAATGGACTATGCAGTAATTTCTGTGATTGGAGTCAATTCTGAAGCCACACTGCTCATGGACTTCCGCAATCGACAAAGATATACCAGACATTCTATTGCACAAGACATTGATACTTTGTCATTAGAACCATCTAGACCGAGTGAAAATAATCTTGGGAAAGGTATGATGATTTATAGAAATACAAATGTTTTCATTTTAGTAAATGTTTTCAAATAATAACTAAAAAACATATCCTCTGCTTCATTTGCATTAAATGACAGAGTTAGTAAACTCTATTATTTTACGCAGTCTCCACTTTTTACCCCTTATAAGCCTTCTCAGGCAGGGAATATCCTGTGAACTACCTGGTAGGATTAATGGTATATCTCATATATTATTCTCAAATAGTACTCTGAAAGCTAAAATTCCGGAGCTAATTTTAAAACCCTGTGTGTCACTGCTTAATAAGCAGCATTGGTTTCCTATTGCTTCTCTTCTTCAGTAAAATTGGGTGTTCAATTTTTATTTCTCCTAATTTTGTATGCCTTTTTACTGGCTGAATAAACTTGATTATGACAAAATTTTATAATTGTAGGTTTATCATTCTATGCTGATCATATGAAGGATGTAGATGGTCAACAACTAGTTTACATAATAACAAGAGACAAAGTATCTGACGACGTGAAAACAATATACAGGTATTTTATGCGAAACCTTTATTATGTTTAATTCTTTTGTACAAAAGCCATAACTAAACCAACAATGCATAACCAATAACTTAATTTGAAAAGAATGGAAAATTACTTGTGCGTCATAAACTACAAATATTATAAAATATTATAAATATAATTATAAAGAGGTAGTGAGAAAAAAATAACTGCTAGACTGAACAAAATTTGTTTATATCAAATTTTATCTTCATTTTAGACGTCTTCAATCTCAGAATGTTGTAACGAGGATAATCGGAATAGGAAATTGCACAGATGAACAATTATCATTTATGAGAACATCAGTTTCTTATACAAATACAGTTTGCTTTCCTACTTATCAATCATTGAAAAATGCCGAAATTATTGAAAATGTCACTAGAGATATTGAATGCAGACTTGAGGGTAAGTATGGGATTTTTCTATGTGTTTTTAAACCAGCACATACCTGTACCAGGTGGATTATATTCTTGATCTGTTAGTAATGAATTAAATGTTGTGACATAGGCCAGTTGTGTTCCACTTTGACATATAGCATATCGCGGTAGAGTTTTCACTAAAGCCTCTGCATTGAGTTTCTCAAATCATCCTTTTATGGTAACATATGAATGAAAGATTCTCCCATATTGTTATGTATCTTTGGTTGCAAGTTTTTCTTATTTTGAGAACTGTATTTTTTGACCCCTCAGATTCTATTACGATCGTTCCAACGCCTGTATCTGCAAATATAAGATTCAGTCTACCTGGACTCCTGGGTGTTTTAAAATATGATTATGAAATTACGCTTATTGGTGATGAGAATGCAACAGTAAGCAACTCCATTGAGCAACGTTCTTCTGTTGAGGTAAATTAATATTCAACCATAAATAATTTGTTTTTTAAATAATTTGTAGCCTTTTTCATCTTTTTATAAGAAGTCAGTCAGTCGATAGAACTAGCTATCTTCATCTTGAAAATATGAAATTTTGTACCGCAGTCATATCTTATTATTTAGCTGTATAATATATCATTTTAAAACAATCAAAATAAAATAAATTTCACGGCAAAATTATATACTAATACCTACGGTGTGTACTATATATTTATACAAATATTTAAATTTGGTTCATAAACACTGAATTGGATGCTGAATGTAAAAATACTACGAACTTCATTACATTTGTTGTAGGATAGGATTTTCATATTTCTTCTGTGATAGAAGAAAGATGATGAGACGGTTCTATTATTTTTCACTTGTCCATTTAATATTTTTTAATTATCTTTCTATCATGACCTTATGTGGAGTATGTAAAATCAAGAAGTCAATTTTTTCTAATTACCGGTTTATATTATGTGTTGAAATTATAAAAAAAATGCTGCACGATTGATCGTTCCAAGTTATGCGCCAAATAGTCTTTTTTTAAATTCACTTTTTAACATTGAAGACTTACAATTTTGAGACACCTTGGGATCTGAGGCCAAATTCACGATACATATTCACACTATATCCTGATAGTAATAGGGAGTATGAAGCAAGGCACAGGGAATTTAGAACACGTAAGTTTCAGATATATATTTAAAGTTTATCGTTATCAAAAGATTATATATTATTTAAATAAATGCGTATACCTGTTGATGTAAAAGCATTTTTGTGAGCTTTGGAGATTTTGGACTTAATAGGAATTGCTCAATTTTTCTTGAGTTTGGATTTAAGTTAGAATTGGTTGCGTGAATATAACATTGCCCAAATAGCAAATTCGATCAATAATGATAAATATTATTCATTAAATTTAAAGTATAATGTTTTTATATTTAGTACAGACAAATTCATTTGTTTGGTTGTTATTATAGAGCCTCTACCGAGCCCAAAAAATCTGATCGTAACTGATGTTACTAATGATTCATTCATTGTGGATTGGGATGATGAAAAATATGCTGATGTAAGTATTCAATAGATTTTTTGAAATTGCCATTATGCAGTTGTTTATTGTGAATAAGTGGAATTTTTATATTCGAAAAATACTCAACATGAATAGTGTTTAACGCAGTGGTTCCCAACCTTTTTCTGCATTACCCACTTCTGATTTAGAATATTTCTTCATTCCCGAAATACTGGAGTCTCCGATAAAATATCATAAGACATGAATTTGCTGTTGGGGTAGAATTCAAGGCGCCCAAAAACATTTTTCGTGGCATTCTAACATAATAAAAATGTTGTAGAAGACAGGTTTATCACCCATTTTGATTTGTGTGCTAGTTGAACTACTATTTTTTTTCGTCTACATTTATTCAGTTTTTCATAGTGCTATTCATTACACTTTTGCATACATGCAGTCTTCAATTTTTTAAATTTAGTTTAGATTACCAGAGCAAATTGCACTACAATACGATATAAACACATAAAAATATGAAATAAAAATAGTGATAAGATTAAAATTCTTAGTCCGGGATTATGGGTTTGTGTTCGTAGTGGTGTATGGAACACCAAACAAACAAAGAAAAGATTAAAACGCCAATGTGTAAACAAATCCGACCAAATATACCCAAACCATTGAACCGAAAACGAATTCAGAATTCATGCTTCAAAGTTTTCTTCATGATACCTGACTACCTACGCCTGCGTTGGCATATTTCTCAGCTAATTATCATATATTATGATTCTCTATTGTTTTTAACTGATCTTACAACTTTTGCTCAATCTTTTTAGTTGTACAGTCTTCAAGTGGTCTATCTTGGAAGACCAATAGATTCAATTTCAGCCTCACTTGAGAGTGGAATAGATCGAAAATTCAATACAGAATCGCATTTTCTTGAGGACGACATGTTGCCTGGATCTAGATACTATTTATGGGCCAGAAATGAGGCGAATGATGAAAAATCTATTCCGATACCATCAGAAGTAATCACATGTAAGATAAGAATCAATGTCAACAATTCATTCTGTAATTGACACTCAATCTATAAACGAGTTACTTGAAGTAAACTCATGACAGAGCCCACTTTAAAGGGAAAAGTTAGTCGGATCTAAAGTCAACATATTGCTGCTAATCAAATACACCAATTCATAATTTAGCAATTTGTACAAATTGTTTCATTCAAATTGTTGAGATATGTAGTTGAAAACCATTTTGTATAAGGCTCAAACCAATCTCGAGTCTTGCTTGCAAAAGCTTTCAACTATTTACTACAAAGACTATTTGTCAGTTTCTATCAACATCAATTGATATAAAGTTAAAAAGCTTTTTTCTTTGATTCTAATACAGATCCAAATCCAGTACGAAACTTGACTTTGGCTGAAAAACCCATTAGGTCAATCAAAGTAACATTTGAAAGACCAGTAGAAGATGGATTAGCAGATTATTATATTGCAACGTTGAGAGAAATTGATTCAGACGTTATTTTAGAGGTATTTATTTTATGATTTTGTATTCTCAAATCTTGTATGATAATTTTTTTCATCTATAATTATCTCATTTTTACTTACCTGTATATTTTCAATTCATATTTCAAACTTTTCAAAAGTTCAAAGTCATGATTTAACAAATTTTGTAATGTTTTGTTACAGAAAAGATACATATCATGGGAAACCACAACAACAGAATTTTTCCGTTTCAAATCTGACACAAAATATTTAATATCTGTCTGGGCAAGAAGCGGAAGGCTGAGCAGTACCATTGAGGAAATTACTGTCACGACGGGTATTAACATATTATTGAATATCAAAATAATAATTCTTTAAACAGCTAGGATTTTGGGCATTTTTTCATGTTACAATATGGAATATGCATTGACATCATGTGACCATCTCATAAAGCAGCATTTCAGTTCTATTATTTTGATTTACATTTTACAAGTTTGCTCAATGCAAGGTTTCATACTTTGAACTAAAAGTGGAAAAAGTACTTCAAGTTCTGAGATTTGAGAGAGAGATTTACACAGAGGTTTTGATTAAGGTTAACACAAGACCTAAAACAACGGTAACCATTCCAGCTACTTAGCAGGAATACCTGCCTATATCTTTATGTGAACTTTGTATACAATTACGAAAGTGACACCTTTTTTGTAATTTTTTTTTTTTGAAATGACAAATTTTGCTTTTCATTTTTAAAATATAATTCTGCTTACAATTTTTAATATACCTTGATTCTTAAGAAACTTATTACTCTGTGAGGTTTTCGGTGAATCTCTCAAGTTACTATTCCATATGATATACAACCAAATTTCAGTAGTAAATCAAATTCCCAGCTGCAATGTATATGCAGTTTATATATTTGCCAAGATCAGGATATTAAGCGCTCATTGCGGTATATTATGCCTTTGGTATTTTATCATGCAGATAAAACGGAGAAACTGGTGGAAGAACCTGATCCACCTGGAAATCTACGTGTGATAGATTTTGGAAGATATCACATGGATTTCAGTTTTACTTCGACCGCTGAAAAGCCTGATATGTATATTTTTAAAGTTGTACTTTTAGAAGATCCGGACCAGTTTAGGCCACCTACAATTAGGGTGAGCTAATGGCAATTGTGGCTATTTGTAACATTTTATGAACACTAAAACTTACATTCAGAAAAGCAATTCGATGCAGACCCACTACAGAAATCATAATTTTAATTTTTGTAATAGGAAATCTTTTTATATTCCTTTGTAATAAACACACGTGGCATCGCCTCAAGTTGAAAATTAAGTCTACAACTCAGTATTCAGTCTGGGTAAGAAGGTGGAGTAAAGTGACACAACATTACATAGATATGCAACATGAGTATGAATATTTTAGCAGACATCTTGTGTAAAATCTGTTATTTGTATATTCGTTAGTGCTAGCAAAATCATCTATAATTATATTATTGAGAAAGCAGTAGATTGTTCAAACCAGACCAGCATTTCAATCTCCATATTGTACCTATAGGGTAACATCATTGAAGCATTTGTTCAAAATAACAGTCTTTTTTCATCAACAGATTGCAGCATCTGATGTATCCGATGATTCGATCAACATTCATTCATTCAAAGACTTGCAACCTAGCACTTATTATAAATTAGTTGCTTCTACTGAGAAGGACTCTGTTCCAAGTGATGAGATTGAGCGGTTTTTCAATACAGGTAAACTATATTAGAATAGATCATGAAAGACAGACGGAATACGTTATATGTGATGAATATCATTTCATAACAACTCCTGCACTTTATAGTGGTGGAATCTATGTTTTCTTCTCCTAAAGACACCCAAAAGTAGATACGATTTGATTAGATACTATACGATTTTGAGGCTGCTTTGCTTGATGAAAAGTAATATGTTTCCTTTATTAAATGTTTCAAGTCTCCAAGCAAATATTGTGCTACTGTTGTTAAACATTTCAGTACATCTGACATGACTTATTTTGTTTGCTGATGGTTTTTAAGCTATGCAACCTGTTTTTCGTGTGTATTGGCATTTTTGACTTATTGATTGGATGGAATTGAGTCAGATTATTTTCATACTTATAAGACATGGTTGCGTACCATTGGTCTACAACTATATACCAGTAGTTTTTGGCATTCTATTCTAATGAACTAATTGTATTTTTAGCTCCTGAGCCCATCGAGAATGTAACTGTGATTCCAGGTTATCGTGAAGCATCTGTTTTCATCAATATTCCTCCTCCACCTTACTACATTGATGTCATCAAGTAATATGTTTTTGTTATGAATTTTATGAAAAACTTAACTGATATCTTTCAATTATGAAATAGAATTACAAATTAATCATCAATTATAACAATGAGTGGAATTTTATATGTCAGTTTCAAAACTCCCAGTCCTAGTTTGAGTCATTTTGATCTTCATTTGACACCAAACTTCATGAAGCTCTCACTCAAATTTGTACATAAACAAAGCCAACAATGCTATAATATTCTCAGTTTTATTTTTTATTCGTACAGACAGAAAATGTTTGTGGAAATAAATAAAATTGAATTTTTCATAATACAATATGTATTTTCACTTTTGAATTGCATTTTTTTAGAATTGGTGTTTTAAACGAAGTTTCTGAAATCCCTCCTCGAGTTGTTTCTGTTGACTCTGATGATAAATCAATCAATGAAACGTTCATCTCATTACCACCAGCAACCAAGCATACGGTTACTATAACACCTGTTACCAATGGAGTGGATGGACCAACCACTTATTATAATGTTACAACAAGTAAGCTTAGTTGATATATAATAAATAACACTGTTTTGCCTTCCGCTATATGCTGAGTTAGACTCGTATTAATATATTTTTATGGTAAAATATTTAAAGGCTGAATCTTGTAACACCATATAAACAAAATAATGCTACAGACAAGAGGATCAGTATTGACATGGATAAAGCTAGAAATACATAAATTTGAAGCTACATGAGACCCACAATTATTTCGTTTATTTAGCTTAGTATTTACATTCAAGAGCACTTTGCTCAAATAATTAGTCCTGAACTTGTTTACAGAAGTTGTCTGCGAGCTTCCAATTATTGGGATTTCTCACTTCTCTCGAACCCATCTGCAATTTACTGCATGTCTGCATGTGCCTTTTTCACATATTTTATATTGTAACATTTTCTTTACATTCCAGAACCTATGCCTCCTGCTAATTTCAAAATACATGAAACTGGAGTCTACAATGTAACGCTGAGTTTTAACCCTTCATCAGGAATACCAGACGAATATGTATTTAGTCTGGTTCCCGCTGATGAACCGGAATCAGACCCAGTTGTTGAAATAGTATGCCAACTTTCATATCATTATTTCAGAGTCAAGTTACATTAATGTCCTTTTAAAACTTTCATTACTTCAATATCTCATGTTGAACATCATCTATAAATAGCGGGGGAAGGAAAAAGTGTGATTGTTTTTGAGTGCGAGTGCAGAGCAATAGTTTTGTTTTCTTCTCATTTGTAGGTGTCTGCTGATGGTATTTCCCATTCTGTACCATATCTTGTTGCAATACCATCACTTCAATCGGGTACTAAATATATTGTATTAGGTCGAACAAGGATAAATGATGTCGAAAGCGATCCAGCTATTTTGGAATTTTACACTGGTATGTTGTTAATAAATAGCAAATCTATTTCAAAGTATTTTAATATTCTCTGAATTTCATCGATTTTACAATAATTTCCTTTTTGTAATTTTCTATCTTTTGACTTCTAAAAATAGATTTTTATGTACAAAGAAAAATTGTTGAAAAATGTTAAAATTACTATGGTATTTGTAGCAACTTTCCAAACTGAAAAATCAAAAGTTCCTTTGATTTTGTCACCTTTTCATGATTTTTTTATCAAGTTTTTGATAGTGTATGTAAACCATTAATTAAGGGTTCGGGCATCAACTAAAACAACTAATCATAAATTGAAGCGCTAATGCTACAAATAGCGAGAGCTTTATTTTTGAAATGTTGAAATTTTTCTTTTAAATGTTACAACGATATTTTATTATTGATTTTGTTGTTTTATTTTAGCTCCTGAACAAGTGGAAAATGTTTTCATTGAACCAGGTCCCACTTTTTCTACAATAACATTTACGGCAAAACCAGAACAAAGTGATTTTTATAAGTATGTATCAGAAATGTTTAAAATAACAATAAAAGAATGAATGATTTTATGTAAAGTTTTATAGGACTCAACTGTACGAGTTCAGGTTTTTTATAGAATAAATGCAAAAGTGAAAGTATTTTCTCTGATTAATAATGTATACTCAACTATTGGTTATTTATCATTACTCAATAAAAAAAGATTTGTTTGTCAAACAAAATGCTAAATTGTGCCTGCAAATTTCGAAGATTCTCCTTCTACTTAAAACGTGTATTTACTTTTTCTTTGTCTCCTTCGATTTTTATCCACTGTTCGGGTATGTATTTACTATTTACTATTGAAATTTTGTAAAAATAGTCTCAAAAATCACTTTATCTCATATTAATTATTGGTCAGAACAATCGGTTTTAGTAATAAATAATAACTTGCATAGTGTACCCCATTTTACCCCAAAACAACTAGATATTCAGACTATGGCTACTTGGCTTTACTTTATATGGAAGATACCTGAATTTCCAATTACTATATGATTTCAGTATTACATATTTTGATTTATTATATGTACCATTAGGCTGCTTGTACCCATTCACAAAATCTTCATTCGACACATTGGTTCCCAAAAATTTAAATGAGATAAATATTTTGTTCTATATAATTCCTTAACTATTTGGTTCGACTTTTACATAATATTCATTTCTTCACCAGGATGGTTCTCATGAATAATGCCGGTAATCCAATTGAATCATACGATATGCCTTCAATTTCTGGAAGATATGTATATAATCATACATTTTATCGATTGACACCATCAACACTTTATGCAATTTCTGTGACGCCAATATACAGGAATAACAATGGCCCAGGCATAACAAATGGTTTCAGAACAAGTAGGATTATTTTTTATTTGTTTTTGAAATTAAAATAAATAAAACTAGGCCCGAAGGTACAAGGTTTAGATAGGTACAAGGCCCAAAATTATGTACAATTGTCTAATATATTTTTATTGATTCAGAATCTTTCCCACCACAAAACATGCAAATTATTGAAACTGGGACCAATTTTGTGAACATCGGTTTCACAAGAAATGAGGGAAATGTGCAGCAATATATTTTTAGAGCAACTGAATCTGACAATCCTGATGCCGAGGAAGTTACAGAAACAGTAAATTTACTTTTAAACTAAAACGTCTAAAATATTTGATTTTGAATTATAAGATCAAAACATATGCAAAACAGTGTTCTATAAAAATGTGTTTAACATAATATAAATACAGAAAACTAACTAAGATTTTTAACTATACAATCCAATTGAAGCTTTATTATTGAAGTATTATATGTAAAATAGCAAACAGTCATTTTTATAATCAAAGATTTGATTTTGTTACATTTCTCAATCTGGAAGTGTTTTTCTATTTTTAGATGTGGATCTAACCAGAGTTTTCATATTTCATATAGCACAAATTATTGTGACTTTGAGGTTTTTTTGAAAAAACATGGAAAAATTTTTTTCGTTGTATTTTCTTGAATGTCATTTTGATTAATATTGTAAAATACTCAAGCATTTTGTTATACAGTACATAATTTTATACAAACTTCAAATTACTTGTTCATTGACAAACAAATTAATTTGTGTTTTGGCCTAAAGACTTTGTAATAATCCATATGTACAATTTAATGCCACTATGCATTTGTTACCGAAATGCAATTTTACCATTTAATTTATTTAAGGTGTTGCCACAATTTGTGAGCCCAAGCATAATGAATACAGTTTTACTTGAAACATTGGAACCTGGTACAAGTTATACAATTGAAGGATGGACAACTTCTGATAGTGGGAATAGCGATATACAATCTCAGTCTGTTCAAACAGGTCAGTAGTTACATTGGTCGAGACAAGATGAAATCAAAATGATTTGAAGTTCAGGATTTCATATCTCATGTCAGCGGTTCCCAAAGAATTCTGTTGAACATAACTGATATATGGTTGCCAATTTTACATATTGTAATTATTATGAATGTTTTTTTTTTGGTATATGAATCGAATCAATAAATTTATTTTTAAGAAAAAAGCAGGCAGCGATGAGAAAAAAGAGTTGACCTTTCCATGATGACGTTACATACAACAATTTTATTTATATTCTTTTATCTAGATTGTTTGCCAATAACATTGTATTTGGACATCGCTTGGCCCATTGTATGGAAGAACGATGATTTGCATATTAACTATTCATACAAAATTTTACCAATTGTGTTTTTTAAACTTTTTCTATTTTTTCAGTACCTGCTAAAGTAGTTGTTCAGAGTTCTGACCTTATTGATGATGATGTCTTCATAAGATTCAATGCCGCCGAAGGGAATGCCGATTTTTATAGGTAGCATACTCCATTTTCGCTATGGTATTGTTAGGTAACTAAAATTGGAGTTTTCAGTTGGAAGTTTTATTCATACATCCATGAAGTCTCTTTTGTGTGCACAATTTCCTATTTACTCTTTATTTAATTTTTACCTTTAACGTTGCTTTACAGAATAATTTTCAAGTCGATGGATTCCGGTATCACTTCCTTTGAAAACGACATACCATCAGTTGAGGACCAGTTACAATATACAATAAGTTTTCCTGTAAATCCCGGCACTAGATATTTGGGAACAATTGTTACGCACAGTGGTTTATTGCAAAGTGCTCCTGTTAATGTGAACCTGACAACAAGTATGTCCATTTTAACTGGTTATTTGATTCTTCAAAATTTGGTCAAAAATAGAGTCAAAGGTTCTCTATACCATAATGCTGTTTGTCATATAAGAGACTTTTTGGAAAAATTGGTGTGTATTTATTGGCTATAAGCAATTGTAGTAATAATGTATCCTGTCCTAAAATCATCAGCGGTTTATTCCTAAGGCAAACAACAGCGCACAATATTCGAACCTTTGAATTCACACAAGGTGGAAGGTTCTGATTTTCTACAGTATTGTAAATGATGATCCTAAAAGAACAAATTGTATATTAAGATAGTTTTCATCATTGTCAGAAAGATTGTGCCTAAACTTTTTTCTCAAATATACAATTTCATCAAGATTTGGTTACAATTTTCAGTGCATTTGCATGATTTTTCTATGAGTTCATAGACTAATGAAACAAAATAAGCAAAAATATGTTATATACTGTAATACAATTTAACTATAAAATATAAACCATAAAAAGCAAAATTTAAATGTCATTTGTGTTACAACTTACAGCAATGTACAATAATTCCATTCTTATATTTTACTTTTATTTTCAGACCTTCAACTATTCACAACTATGGAAGTCATTGATTATAGTGAAAATTATCTGTCATTTAGGTGTATATACCCTGATGATACGTTAGATAGCGTTGACTTCACAATATATCGTAATGATAACTCCAACCCAATTCAAATCAAAACTGTGGTAAGTGCTAAGATTGAAAAAAAAAATTAGTCACTCTGTAGTTTATTTTTTCTCCAGTGCTGGAATATGTAATGTACATATACAGTGTAGAATAGAATGAGAAATAGCAGTTCAGAGTGAAGAGAGACATGAAAAACCACTACTGTTTTTTGAGCAGCAACACCCTAGATATGTGTAACACAAACTGAAAATTAAATAACTAAAAATAAGGAAGACAAACTGAACATAATGTACATAGGAAATGTATGTATGTCAAGGCAGCAAGAGTTAATCGTTCATACAGAAAATAGCCTCATTTGATCTAACAAAACTGGATTTGTTTTCACGCCCATAGCATGTTTCTAAGCACATCTGAACAAAATAACACAGGGCTACTAATTTATTGGGATTTTGGGAACCGCTCTAAATTTGTCAGCCTAGCATATTGTGGACCCCATTATCTTCTCATTGCTGTGACTTCAAGATAATAACTAGATCAAGATAACAGGGTCTCGTAGACAATTCAATCATAATCTGAACACATTTTCTGATTGTTCTTATAGGAAAACATTAACAAATCAACAACGTACCAAGTTAGCTTTGGCGACTTGGATCCTGACACATTATATCGTTTAACTGCAATACCTACTAAGCACAACAAAACTGGCCCTACATCGCAGGTTATAACCTCAACAGGTTAGTAATATTGGGTATACATACTTATTTTTTATCTTTTTTTATCATCGATTTGTATATTATAGTATATGATACTGATATATCATTTTATTTTCCAGCACGAAAATCTCTTGAAAATATTGCAATAACACCTGGGGCAGAAAATGTAAACATATTTGTGGAAGTTGATCCACAGGCAACGGGCAATATGATGTAAGAATATTGTTTATTGTGCTTTATGCAAAAGAATAACTGCTTCCATTCTTGAATACATAATAATTTTACTAGTATGATGAAAATACATTGAACTGAATTGAAATATCCATCATGTATTCGAAAAATATAACTTTCTATATCTTTTTTTTACAATTTCTCCACAATTAATTATTCTTTCTGTTTTGATTTGCATTCCTTATTTACACTATGTTAAACTGTACAACAATTTGCAGCATTTCAGTGTCAGATGGCAGCAATGAAGTAGTACCAGAAAAAGAGTATCCTGCCACACCAGGACAAAAATTTTTCAACATTACTTTGGGTCCTTTACAACCAACAGTCAAACATACTGTCGTAATTACTCCTATAGTCAATGGGGAAAAGGGGATTATAGATGAAAGAAACTTCACCACAAGTAAGAGAAACAAAACTTTACTGTTTCATAATACAGTATGATTCCTATCAATTTTTTCTCATTTCATCAATAAGTTTCTATGTTGAAAAAATGCAACGTAGACCCTTTACCAGCAATTTTTTTTTTTTGAATAGGCCATCACATGTGTAATGGGAAAGCATATTTATACAATGAGATTTAGGCATCAAATAATTTTTCTCAATCCTACAAAGAACTTAATGCTGAATGTTACAAAATAGTTACCTACTTGTTGTGGCAACGGTACACAAATTGCCTGGCTTGCAATTACTGGCCAATATATTCAATTAAGCTCTGAAAATATTTTGAATTCTATTTAAGATCATTTCTTCCGAGACATTCCTTATTTCATTTTATCATTTGAATGTATACAGTAATTTTATTTTAATAATTTAGTATTCTTAGACAAAAAATCGAGCTTAGTTAGGCAACATTTGAATGGATTTTCTTAGAATCTCTACCTCCTGGCAAGTTGGAAATGGGAGAGATCGATGAAAATGAGGCCAAATTAGTTTTCATACCAGCACCTGGAACACCTGATGAATTTGTTTTCACGATTGTACCTGCTCTTGAACCTGATTCAACTCCTATTACTGTTAAGGTATTCTATACACAATACCTGAATTTAATGTCATAGTTTTATGAACTAGATGTTGATAATAGCCTAATAATAAACAGCTGAAAATATATACTCACCCTGATATGTTGTTGTTTAAACAATTCATCAGATAATGTTCATTATTGACCGCTATCTCAAGTTGATATTGACAGTCGTCACATTTAGTATTATGCACCATTTTCTCATGGATAACAAAATTCATTTTTGCAGTGCTTTTTACTCTCAAACTTACTAAGAAGTTATTTACAGATATGTAGAAAAAAAAGTAATTTTGGAAAGACTGTGAAATTTTCTGTTTGGCACTCTACCTAATTGCCATGGTCTACCTAATTTATTGCACCCTAGGTTAATAGAGAGTAGGAGATTAGAACAGGACAACTTCAAAATGCAAGACAACATAAAGCAAACACTATAGATTTTTGATACCGTTATTAAGTTGTTCTGATATCATGTGGCACTTTGGCAAGAATCTGCTGCACCATCATAATTTCATTTTTACGTCTGTGTATGTATCACCAAGACTCTTTCACCAATTATTTTTATGAAGCGTCTATATTAATAAATGGGAAATATTTCAATAAACCCTTTTTATCAATAATTATTGCCATTTGTTTAACTAGAAGTGTTACAAATTCAGATTCCTGCGTTTGAAGTTGTGAAGCTGAAAGAAAATACAATTGATATTCCAAAGTTAGCGCCAAGTACAAAATATGTTATAACATCATGGACAATTCACAATAATCGAGAAAGTGATCATGTAACATTGGAATTTTACACAGGTATGAAATCAACTTGTGGTTTTAAAACATTAGTTGATATAGAATCATGATCTGTGTTTAATTTTACTGAATTACAATGGAAGATATTATAAAACATTGAGTGAATGATAATATAAGCGATGACATTCACAGTGTTATATCCGATATCATTTCCTCCTATGAGTCTCAAATTTTTGCTAATAGGCAGGTTGATACTGCAAAAGTCACCAGAAAATTTGTAATTATTCGATTACGGATATTTTTCAAAATTTACAAGTATCACATTTAAAAAATGTTACGACTTTATTTTTTGATGTGACAATATTTCAGTTGAAGTAAAGTAGATAATCACTCATAGTTCCTAACAAGCTTTTGTCTTATTACAGTACCAGAAGAAGTAAGAAATGTAACCATTCTATCTGATGTTGAATTTGTAAAATTTTCATTCGATGTTGAACCAGATACAGCTGATAGTTACAGGTACATATTTTTCACTTAGTTCTGATCATTATAAAAAATGTGGTTAATTTTGTGCACTAGGTAGGCTTGGATTCCAAATCACAGGGCAAAACTGATCTTCAAATTGAAATCTAAAATAATTCTGACAACCATATTTGATAGTATGTGTTCTTATTTACAAATGACTTAAATTATTTTAAAAAATCTTGTCCATTGGATTCAACTCAAGGCTGCACCCAAACCCAAGTCCAAAAATCTTGATCGTTGCATATTACTGATTTTTAACTTACTTGATCAGAAAGTTTAGTTGGTTTAGTTTAATTGGTTCCTGCAACTACACAATCAGTGCAAAGTTTGATGTTTTCACTGAAATTACATATTTAAAAAATTAACAACATGTTATATTTTATTTAAGAGTAATTCTGAAAAATAGAAATTTGTTGACTGTTCGGGAAGAATGGTTACCATCTGTTCTGGGACAGGAGACATACAGTCATTGGTTTTGGAACTTGAACATGACAACAACATATTACATTTCCATTATACCAGTACTGAACGAAAGATCAGGAAAAGAGTCGATGACTCGATTTGTTACAAGTATTTTAAATAATTTATTTTTTATTTTTTTGGAAATCGATCGAACTTTTGATGAAGCATATAGTAAATTACTGAACTGTAATTTGTTGTTCAATTTATTTCAATCAAATTTTAAATCAATACCTATTAAATTATTGTCATTTTCCAGGATCATTGCCACCCAATAATATGCACATTGTGAATGTGGGAACAACATTTATCGAAGTTGGTTTTGAAAGTGTACCAGGAGTAATCACACTATATACCTTTGAAACTCAAGAATTGGACGATCCAACATCTTTGCCTATATCCAAATCAGTAAGATACTAGTTTTTTTCATTAAATGGCTGTGAAGATTTCTGTTTCTAAGTATCCCTTTTCAGTTTTCAAGTGATTCCCCTTCTCTAAATTTCTTCTTATTATTGATGTTTGCTTTTGTAATCAAAATATCCCTATTTCTATGTCTTAACCTCTCTTTTCTCATATTTCCTTCTTCTATATTTATTCTTCATTGGTTTACTAGTAAGACTGAAAAATATACTCACCCAGGTTTCTCCTGTCTTGGTGCGTGTTGCCGCGGAAAACAAATTGTTACTTAGCGGACTGGAACCAGGAACCAATTATACGCTGGAAGGATGGACAATGAATGTTAATGCAAAGAGTAATCTCACTTCAACTATATATCAAACAAGTATGCATAGCTCTATTATAAACATTGGAAGAGCCTATTTGAAATTTTATTTATTTAATTTTTATTCAATAAATTTCTGCAGTGCCTGGCAAAGTCCAAATTATCGGAATTCGTATGGCTGGCAAAAATTCCCTGTTTCTCGGATTCTATGCAGCTAATGGGAATGCTGATTTTTACAGGTGAGAACTTTAAATTTTAATGCAGACATTTCGCAATAAAATGAATTCTAAGTGGCATTCTATAAAACCAGATTATTAATGCGTGTATTGGATAACAAAACCGAGCATATTATGCATAATTTTTTTCTGTATAAAATGATGTGAGCTATTTATATTTTCATTCAAGATTTAGAGAATGAAAATAGAGTAATAAATTTCAAAACGTGCTCGATCAATAAGCAAGCTGGTTCTATTTTAAGAAAATACAATCCTTTGTAACGCTATCTATAAGCCACTCTTATATTTAAAAATATAGTTAACTTCAATTTCTATTAGTTAATACAGTGTCTCTTTTCTTCAGAATTCTCATCAAATCTGAAGATACAGGTGAAACTGTCTTTGATGACGACATCAAACCGGTGCCTGAACAAGTTGTTTATAGAATCAGCTTCCCTGTTAAACCTGGCAACAATTATACAGGAACCTTTGTTACTCACAGTGGACTATTACAAAGTGAAACGGTCCATCAAACCATTATAACAAGTAGGTTTGCTTTTTAGGTTGTTACAAATGATTCATCTTTTTTAAATCTAGGATAATATATTATTCTTTTGTTTTCAGGACCTGCTGCTTTTACATCTTTCAAAGTTGTTGAAACAAGCCAAAACTATGTTGTAGTAATGGCAAACTCGACTGATGACTCTCTTGAAAGCGTTGAATTTTCCATATTTACTGTAGGCGATGGAAATTCTATTGCGAATAAGACTATGGTGAGTGCTGAACTAAGATACTGGTGGATCAGGCAAAAACAATTGAAGTATTTTTTTTTTGAGTAGAAATAAATCTTTTTAAATATTGGAAAGGTACAATTAGTTTTAAATATAATTTATTTGTTTAAAATGATTTTTTAACGCATTGGGCAATTTCTACCTGTTCTTTTTCAAGCAATGAAAGAATTTTGTTGAGACTAAATATTTGGATACTAAGTGAACAAAAATCATCTGACTTTGTTATACAGTGCTGTGTGGCACTTGAAATACGAAAAGATACCTATAAAATATGATAGCCTATTTTCAACAAAATCATCAAATATTATTTAGAAAAACTCAGAGAGTGCCAATGAATATGAAGCAACCTTTTATGGTTTAACAGAAGATACATTATATCGCATCACTGCAAGACCTTTCAAATATGACAAATTCGGTCCAACAGCAGAACTTAATGTGAAAACAGGTAAAATCTATTCCATTAATACCTATTGTATTACATATTGCATATATATTTAATTCATTGTAGATTTATTGATCACTTAAAAATCATCAAATAAACTAGCCATGATGGTGATAAAAATAATGTTTAATCAAACATAGACTGTTCATTTGATGATAATCAGCAAAACTATTTTATTTTGGGATTCAAATTCAGGGATTTTCATTCATATGAAGCTCATTCAAACAGTTGATTCACTTCAAATTTTATGATCATGAATTCGTAATTTGATTACTCTGCATCTATAAAAATAGAATTGCAAAAAAAATTAAATTCCTATACATATAATAATAATTCAAGTCTAAGCGAGATTTCAATTTGTGTGAAATGTTACTACATTCAGTCCTTCATTGATGCCAACATGATCACCAATTAATATATACTGGCACCTCAAGCAGAATTTGAATAGTAATTTCAACTTCTAATTGTTAACATGCTCTTCCATTATTTTTGCCATTTTGCATATTAATGACCATGCTGAAAAAAATTCCTAGGTCCCAAGGCCATTCAGTCAGTTACTGTTACACCAGGGGATGTTTACGTTTATATGTATATTGAACTTGAACCGGATGCAGCTGACAATATCAGGTAATATGGTTTTAATATGATTTAAAAAAAAAAAATCACTGTTATTTTATGGACGAAAACAGTATTTTAAAGTCTCGAATGAATTCAAAGATTCAATCATCAAAACTCATCACTTTCACCAATATCTGAAAACCTAATGTCAAGTCGTAATTTGAAATGATGTTAATTTTGTTTAATTGTTAGTTAATTTAGTATTTGCATATTTTATCTTTATTACCAGTTTCACTATTTATGATGAAACCAAAGACAACCAACAAGAGAAGACTTATCCTGTTCCACCTGATCAAAATTTCTTTAATATTACTTTAATGCCTTTACAACCAACAGTCTTTCATACTGTAGTTATTACTCCAACAACGAATGGAACGATGGGCACTACAATTGAGAGAAACTTCACTACACGTTTGTAATTTTTGTTCTGTAAACAACATTTAACAATCCAATACCCACCTTACAAAAATCGTTCTTTCTCTGGAAACTTTTTTCTATATCTATTTTGATATGGTTCTCTGTATCTGGACGCAATGCGTCATCTTAATTTTGAGCTTTCAATCAGATAATAGCAGTATAGGAAATGTTTTCCATTGTTATGCATATGAATATATAGACATATGTTACCAACATTGTACATTACTTATAAACTTTTATTAGTTGTGTTCCTTATTTATAAACTTATCTCTATTTTTAGTGTCGTCATCCCCATATGATTTGACTGTGGTTGAAACTGGAGTAAACAATATTACATTAAGTTTTGTTCCTGCACTTGGAACACCGGATGAATATGTATTCAGTATTATACCTGAAAGTGAACCTGACTCGAAACCGATAGTTGTCAATGTAATTAAAAGTTTTACTTGTTTTTTGTTATTTATTTTAAAATGTATAATATTGGCTGTTTCTGACTGTTGATTAGTAACTTCAATATATCTAACTTCCATTTCTTGAATTCAGGTACCAGCATATGATGTTAATGTCAAACGAAATAATATTATTAACATTCTGAATCTGAATCCAAGTACAAGATATAACCTCACATCGTGGACAGTTCACAATGATCGAAAGAGCGCAACTACAATGATTTATTTTTACACAGGTGTCATAGTTAATCCTACTCTGTATAAATTGTGAAGTGTTGTGCATTGGGACCAAATAGAAAAATGCCATCATATAATAATGATAGAGAGAGACAAACAATAAAACTTCGATATTGTTCATTTTTGATAAAAAAAATTTGTATATGGTGATTTTTATTTTCAATTATAAAAATGTTTGACGGATTAGTAAAATCAAATAAAATAGCTCAGACAAGTCTGGTTTGGTACTTCTCAATGTCTAACACGAGGATATCTTTCAGCATTAGTCAAACAATGATGAATCGTTTTCTGCATTTGGCAAATATTTGTTGATGAATTGTCGAGCTTATAGATGAACTATTAAAATTCAAATTATAAATGAGTTTTCAAGACTTAGCATTATTCAGTAATTTTATTATTATTGCTCTTGTTATAGCACCCAGCTCAATTGATGACATTGTTGTAGTACCAGATACTTATTTTGTGAACATCAGCTTCCAAGCTGAGCCGGGCACAAGTGACATTTATACGTAAGTTTATTATGATTGGACTTTTAAAAAACATTGACAACAAACGAACAAAATCTTGAAACACCCATTTTTGATAATACTGGTGCATTTCTAATTCTCTTGATTATTTTTTTATAGAATGGTTGTGAAAAATGTAACTGGAGACATAGTAAACACAAAGGAATTATCTGCCATATCAGGCCAAGAATATTATTCTCATGTATTTTATGGGCTCAAACCTACTGCAGATTACATAGTGATCATTACACCATCATTACAAGGGAATGATGGTCCGGATACAACTGCGGAATTTAGTACAAGTAAATATAATATGTCACTATTTCACTTAGTCTCATACAAACTCAGCAATTTGATCTCTATATACCATACCATACCATCAACAGCAAAAGGTAAATAAATAAATCACTATTTACTGATACTAGGGGCACCTGACATAATTTTGTTAGTAAATGTACTTGGTTACCTTATGAAATACATTCAGCCATGATTTTAATAATTTAGGAGCAGTCAAACAGATTAGTATGCCAATGATTTCAGTCTGGATCGTGTTAATGATTTTACATACAAACAATAAAAATGTTTTGAAAAAATAGCTTTTCAGAGTGCTATATTTGATTTGATTTGTTGATGATATTGATATTTTTACTATTCATTGATATTAATCTTTTAATGTAATGTATAGAGTCTTTGCCACCGGAAGATTTACAAGTGATCAAAGTTGGAACTACGGATGTAATGGTTGGTTTTAAACTATCTCTTGGAGAACCAGATGAATATGTATTCGAAGTCACTTCAGAAGATTATCTGACATTAATGGAACAAAAGTTTGTTGTAAGTTATTAAAATGAAATTAAAGGTTTTTTGTGTTTTTAATTTAGAAATGTTCAATGCTCCAAGTGACCCGTAATGCGCTAACATGGCTAGCTTGCTAAGTTTATTTACATGATGTCAGTTGTCACATAACAAGAAAAAAAATAAGGCAACCTTCTGTAGAACAACTTGGATGAGTGAATTCCAAAAAATAGAAATTTTGAGGAAAAAATACTTATATAGAAGTTTTTCTGATTCAGAAAGATTTTTTCCTGTCCACCTGCAATAACTAAGCTCATTCCACAAATTCTTGTCAGGCCGATGAATTTTCTAATTTTTACTTAAGCTGATCTAACTCAAGTTATAAATAATATTGTTCACAGTGGTCATCAGAACTTGACCCATCTATCAGATACAATGCTACTATTGATGAATTGATACCAGGAGCTAAATACCTACTCTCTTCTTTGACTACAAGCAAAGGCATCAGAAGCAACAGCACTAAAATACCATTTCAAACGGGTATGTATATTATGAAACTCTACCATATTACATCTGTGTAATTATTTCATACTTCAAAATATTCAGTTTTATATGAGTGATGTTGTATCAGAATGTAAATTCTTCTTGAATAATCTTTACTGACATGGTTTGATATGTTTAGTTCCTGAACCAGTCAAGAATGTTGTATCGAATACTACCAACAGAGTTATAACCATAAGCTTCCAAGTTCCAAATGGATATGCAGATGAATACAGGTTTTTGAATATATTTTGTATTGATCTTTTTTAGATTTTACTTTGAATAAAGCTTTAAACAAAAAAGCTTCCATTTTGACTTACAGTGTAATATGTTGTTAATGAGCTGACGACGAGGATTTATTTTCTGAACTGTCTGTTCCAGCTTCAAATTGATTTGCATTAGTTTTAAATAAGGTTAAATAAACACCCTTACGCACTTCTATGCAGCTTGATATTTTATAACCAAAAGACTCTCTAGTCTATTGGGTGGTTTAATATTTAAAAAATCAAAATCTCACCATTACAGAGTGCTAGCCCAGCTGGTTTCTAAGTTTGTGAATGTGACAGTTTTTTCAAACCTAAGTTACTTCTATCATTTTTTTTGCACAAAAGTGGAATGAAACTATGAGGTTCCTGTTATGATACTCTAAATTACACAAAATCATCTTTTATGAGCACCATACAAAATTGAATTTTGCATGTACTCCACGATTCAACCAAGTTATATTGTCCTCTTATAGTGGACTGACACATGTTTTGGACTTGCAGTGCCATGTGCGACAATATGATTTTTGAGACTGTTGTGTTAAAAACGGTTCGTGAAACCAGTAATATTAGCAATATGACAACAACAAATCCTTAATCAGCTGAATCAATGCTCGCTTCGAGAAATTGAAGCTATGTCATAAAAAATGTATGCAAATTCAATCGTTTTTCTTTTTTCAGGATAAGGTTTAAATTGGATGGGGCAGAGGATTTAGTATTTAACAAAACAATTTCTGATAGTCCTGATATATCAACACACTATATCAGATTCAATTCTGAATATGGAAAACTGTATGAAGGAAGCATTGTGACTCGAAGGGGTGAATTGGACAGTAAACCTGTTGAATTGATTGTAGTTACAGGTATGCTGAAAAAAATAGAAAACAAAAAAAACAAGGAATGACTAGCATTTTGGCTAATTTTGTGATTTTATGTATTATCAAATACATTGTGTTTATTGGTCATTTTCAAATAGAAAGTTTACTGGCATTTCATTTATTTGTGGTAATTTCATTTTCATTCATGTTAGTACTAAATTTTGAGTTGAACAAAGAAGTGTCTATGTAAAGTGACATCTCTCCATATGTTAAATGTTATAGTAAATTCTATTCAAGTGACATATTTATTGTCACGATGTTTTATTGTTTGAAAAAATTGTATAGGCATATACAAGTAAATGCTAAATTAATCAAGAAGAACAATGAAAATATTACTACTCATGTACAATACTGTTATAGTCACCTTGTTTTATAGAACCTTGGGGCCTGCAAAATTTGTCACAGGTTCATACAACAGAAGATTCTATCACCATTGAAGCCTTTTCAATTGAAGATTTAGACAGCGTTGAATTTTCAATCTTCACTGAATCAAAGTTAAATGTGTTGGACTTCAAAAACCTGGTTTGTTGCATAAATCCAGCTATTCTAATTGTTTATATCCCGGTTTCCTGTAATTCTTTTATTTGAAGTGCACACTTTACGATATCCCCTATCGTTAACGATAATTTTCCTGGTCGACAAATTTTGTCATTGATCTTACTAATTACCGCAACTCTAATGTTAATCAACTGAATCTGACTTTTCAGTCAGTCTCAATCATCAGGATTTGCTGCTTCCATTGCTCACGGAAAATGATTGAAACGTTAGTTCCTTCTTTTTCATCAAAACTTCCCTTATTTAATTTTCAGACAAATCGTCTGGGAAAACTCATTTACAGGCCTATATTTGAAGACTTGAAACCGGCAACCGTGTATATTGTTACCGCTGTGCCAATAAAATACAAAACTAAAGGAAAGGAATCGGAAATTATTGTTGCAACAGGTATGCCTACTTCGAATTGAAATCAATTTTGTACGAATTGACGACATACATTGAAAACAGATGTTATTTATGTACAAATTTTATCTCCCATATTCATTTCTGTTTATTTATTTTCACTTACTTCAGCCCCTTCACCTGTTGAAGTTGTATCGACAACACACAACTACACATCTGCAACAATTAATTTTGTTGCACCCGAAGAAACTGTTGACTATTACAGGTAATTTCGCTAAAAAATATTCAATTCAATTATTTTTATGATTTCGTTCTAATGTGGTGCTTATTTATCGGAAACTGTACTAGGTCAATACATTCTGTGTGACTAAATATATTTTCCTCCAAGTTTGGGCATTTTACATTTCACCTCGTATTTTATGGTCATGTAGTACAAGTTTTCAAACTAAATTGTTGCAGGCCACATGATGTGATAGAAAATTAAGTTGTCTGTGTTGAATGGAAAGAGTTACTAATCACTTCAATCTGAACTATTCATGGCATATAGGCACTATTCTACTTATTGTTTGCTTTCTCACAGTCTACTTTGGATTTTAGATAAATAGAATAAAAATAAATATGATATGATCATGTTCTTTCACAATTCCTCAGCTCCAATTGCTAAAAATTATTTTTCTCATCATTTTTTATGTTTGAATATCTGTAACATCAAAATGTCTCATTATCTCTATCTAGTTTACCAGCTATGTGAAAATTAACTTTCAGAATTACTTTTGTGCAACAATATGGTACTGCTGTTGACATCACTAAAGAAGTTGATCATGTTCCCAACACCACAGCTTATGTTGTTGATATTGATATCATACCTGGTAGTAGATACTTTGGGAATGTATATGCATACTTTTCCGGAATACAAAGTGCATCTGATTTATTTGAAATGAATATAGGTATTATACTTTTCAGTGTTTTATGTATAAGTAAGCTTAAATGTGTTATACTAATATTTTTATTTATTGCAAGTGTGCTATTCGTAAATGCTCCCCGAAAAAGTGCATTAGTGTATTTCTATCAAGCAGTGCTAAATTTGTTAAAATATTCAAAATATAAATTTTCCCTCTGATTTGTTATTTGGAACATCAGAACTAGGCCAAGCACAAAAACAGTGAATTTTTCAGTTCGGCTTGTTCTGCACTCTCAGACCAGGAATCGGTAGTTTCTAGCATATGGCTCTAGTCCGCATTTAGGATAGGATAAGGTTTACATATTTATCCCGGGGGAGAGGAAAGGTGATAAGACAGCTCATCCATATGGCGAACCACGGCCTCTCGTTCGGTTACCATTCCATGTCGGGTATGGGATTAGTTAGTTACTTGTTTTTCGGAAGCATTTAATGTTATATACATGATTTTCTTGTAAAACGACATATTGTGGTGTAATACCTCCTTGTTTTTATAGAGCCAGCACCTGTGACAAGCATAGCAACAGATACAACATCAACTACTGTTAATATTTCATTTGATCCTGCCATAGGAAATGTTGATAGATATCTGTATGTATTTTTATGTGAATTCATTATTGTAATTCATTAGTTAACATGACTATGCTCTAAATAAAACAATACTGAAAGATTAAGCCACCAGAAACTCAAAATAAAGATATTTGAGTTGATCATGGTATATAGATATATATATATTTCTTTTGTAAATTAAATATATAACCTTGTTTTTTCATACTCTATAAAGCATTCGTTGAAATTTAAGATAAGGGTAATAAAATTCATAAGATTTATTGAAAAGAATTGATTGCGTCCCGAATACTTAAGATATAATCATTCAGAAAAATAAACTCATTTACCACTTTTATATTTATATATAATATAATTTATATAATATTTCTGGTATGATCAAGTAAAGTACACCTGCTGTTATTTTTCTTGTTTGCAATATTCAGTGTCCAATTGTTTAAAATGGGGGAAACAACAAATTATATGGATGCATATGTAGCTCACAACCCACCCAAATCAAGATATGGTGTTGAAATGCCAGTCACACCAGGAACCTCATACAGAGGGATTATTGTCACTGAAATCAGAGAATTGAAGAGTGTTGAAAAGGAGTTCGAATTCAATGCAGGTATACAGCTTAAATTTTGCTGACATGTGTTTAAAAATTCTTTTGATATTTGATGCCAAACAAGTTTCTGTATTTTATTAAATTCTTTTTATAAACCAAAGTTCTTAAGAGTGTTAAATTATATGCTGTAACATATTTGCTTTATTTTTAAAACAACTTTTCTTCGGTCTTCTTCCAACTGCTTATCTGCTTATTAATTTTACACTACGCATTGATCCCCGACCCATTTGCTATTGTGATTGCCTGACTCAATCAGCAGATGCATGATTAAAGGTAATAGGTCCAGAAAAATTGATATTTTTATTCACTATTCCCATAATTGTTTGTTTTCAAACTAATATCAATAGCCACTAAATTTGAATTTGATTTATTTTCAGTAACTGGCAAGGTGAAGAATATCACAGTAATAACAACCAACACAGAAGTTGAAGTTAACTTTACCCGTCCTGATGGAGAATTTGATTTCTGCAGGTGAAGCTTACTATACAAGCACACTTAGCATCCAAATTATTTATTTCTTATATTAAAATTTCAGAAAAAACTTCCTAAGTAGTCACTGTATGAACCTTGAATTACTATCTGATGATTTATACTTGAATGATTAGAATCGATTAAATAGTTGGAAATTTCAAGCAATTAAATACATTTATTTATATTTTATGCCCTGTGTTATGCTCTATAAACACAAAACAATTTTGAGTTTGCAAAATTCTCAAGTGAGCAAAAGTCTGTCTTAGCTTTTTACATTTTGCAAAATTTTCCAACCCCTTATGTAGGAAATAATGATAAATGATAGAATGATCTGATAGAATGTAACATATTATGATATAAGCATTTGAATCCTTTTGTTTGTAATTTTAAGTTCAATGTTTTGATTTAGGGTTGTGGAGTGTGATAAAAGTTTCATTCAACTCAGACTCTAGACTTTGTGTCAGTCAAAAACTAACTCAGGCGACGTCTTCTAATTCTTCGTTAATAAAAATTTTGATTTTGACTCAAGATTCAAAAGAGGTTCCAGACTGAAAATCATATTTTAACGACGAAAACTTAGTCATTTAGTCAAAATAGCAATAATGCTTGAAAGACTTGGATGTTTTAAGATTCTGCCTTGGATATTGTTTCAATTGTTGAAAATTTCAACCCGAACTCACCCTTTGAAAGTAAACACTTTGTAAAATATTATTAAAATTTTTGCATTTTTTTAGAATCTACTTGCAAGGTGGTGAAAGAGATATATCACAAGAAGTTTTCCGAAAAGTTGACAGAATTCAATATTCAACCGTTTTAAGAATTGCAAGGGAAACTGATTATGTTGGAAATATTACATGTGTGTCAAACGATGAACCTGGGCCCATTGAGCCTATTGAAGTTTATGCAACAAAATATGAAGGTACCGGTATTGCCCTCTATTTAGCACCTGCTATCAAATTCAATCACTGAAAAATTTTACTGTTTCCTTTTTCCCAAAACTAGCAAACTTATGGATAAACAGGGCTTCAATGAGTTAAAATGTGTTTAAAAAACATGAAATATCTGAAATCCTTGGGAAATATGGCCATTGATAAATCGATTGATCCAGCAGAAAAAGAACTGAAGGATTTTGTTTTAACACATCAATAACAACAAAAGTTTTACAAAGCTCACAGATACACTTTGTGTCCAATATGATTGGATTTTATGATAGACTTCATAGCAGTGGAACAGATTAAGTTATAACTGTCCATTGAATAATTTTGCTACAAATCCCTATTATTTATTAGTATTAACTATATGTAAATAAATTGTGCTCATAATTATGAACTGGAAATATTGGTGTTTTTTTGAAAAAATATCATGTTACCGCAAAATCATCAGTATTCACTTACAATTACTGTAAGAAAGTAGTGCTTTGTTTGACCATGTCAACATCACATCGCACAAAAATTGAAGTTCTGTAAAATCAGATCCATCTAACTGAATTGTATTTGCACCAATCTATAAATTAACAGGACCTGTGGTTTTGGGAAGATTATTCATCACCGATCTACACGCCAATGACGTGAAAGTTAACTGGTATTTAGCCAGTCCTATTGGACGGATGCCAGTCAGCGTTATATTGACTTATACTTCAGAGGATGGACAGTCTAAACAATATGTACATGAGGTAAATTAACATTTAGTTTTTTTTTTGAATATTGGAATAAAATTTTTTTCATACGCAACAAAATAAAAATAATTAAAAACATCTGCTATTACTGAGACCTGCTTTAATTCAATAAATATTTATTTATATCAATATTTATACATGGTATAATTGCCAACCGAATGCAGAACTTTCAACTTATATATTTACTTCTGTCAGTAGAAAAATTAGCTTAAGTTATTTTTCTACATAGCCAAAAATTTATATTCAATTCCAGATTAACAACCCAGATGACAGGCAATATTCTGCAGTCTTGACCGATCTAAATGCTGGAACTAGGTACCAGATTACTGGTAAAACCAGACGAAATAACAAAACTAGTGAATCCAAATCGACTGAGTTCATTACAAGTAAGATGTTTATCTTTCAGGGTACTTGTCAATCGAATTATTTAAAAAAAAGTGAAATATGCCTAGATTAGTTTACTCTAATGTTTCCCAACAGAGGAGGAATTCCTCACCAGGTAGAGGGAATTTAGCTTAGTATTTGTTGTAGTACAATTACTGATCATCCTTATCATTAATATTACTATCGTGCTTATTTACTTCAATCTGTACAAAAGCGTGAGTGACTGGCGCATAATTCTAGCTAAGGATCCATTAGAGATTGAATAAATATAGTGTTTTCCATGCATATCGAGGGAGGAATAGAGACGCTCAGAATAGTCTAAGGGAGTAATTTAACAACAAAGGTTAGCGACCACCGTTTTACTCTAACTAGAATGCCCAAATTGTAAAGGCAAGTTCTAGGTCTCCTACTTACTATTACTAAAATAGGCTTCCCACTAATCGCCGAATGCTGGTGTTTTTATTACAGACCCTGAATCAGTTCGAATCGACCGAGTAGAGGCTAATTTCACTAGTGCAACAATATATTTTGAAACACCACAGAAGGCAGATAATTTCAGGTACTTAAAATCAAATTTTTTATTTGGAAATGTGGATCAGATTACGAGTTATCCCACTGATATGTTTGTTGTTTGTTCTAAACATTCTGTTTGAAGCATTTTGAGAATTCAACAAAACCAAGCTTGCCTTCAGTTGCTGAAAACTATGAAAAAACTCAATAGCAATATATCTGAATTTTGGTTTCTTCTTTCAAAATATGGTAGTATGCGCTATGCACTGTCTCTTTTACTCGTTTGTAGGTTTCCATTATCTATATTAACAAATATTGGTATAATACTCAATGAAGAAGAAGATGCAATCAATACTCCTACAATGCATTAAAGCTTATAATGAACTTGAAAATATCTTGATTCTATTGCAGAATTTTCACCGACCTCGGTGGTGGAAAAATAATTCACACAAAAACTATCTCAAGAGAAGATGGAGTGTCTGTATATTCGTATAATACTCCACCTCTGGATCCGACAAATGTATATATTGTAAGGATATATACGGTCGTAAATAATGCACCGGAAAGCAAGCCAGCCAGAGTGCAATTTGAAACTAGTATGTTTGTTTGGTAATGAATTAGAAGTAGCCAGGCCTCTGGGTTCAAAACTAGTCTAGGCTTAACCTTAACTTGAGAACATGGGAAAGGCATGACAGTGTCTTTGTAGAACAGATATCCAGATGTTGACAGAGAATATCGAGGCTTTATAATTAGAATGATACTTCATATTTGAACCTCTTCACTGTCCGTTTTTGAACATGATTTACTTCACTCATACTCTGGTTTACCGAATTTACGAGTTACAGCGTTTTTTATTGTATATTATATAACACAGTTGTAACTAAACAGACAGGAGGTTTGCCTTAATTTGAAGTTGTGATAACTTTCTGGAATATCAATGGCGGATCTTGCTTTTTGAGCGGGATATTAGGTCTCGGTCATGTATTCTTACTTGAAGCATCAATATTCTTTATTCTTTAACCAAAACGATATTTATATTTAGAACGATTCATCTATCCTGATGGAAGAATTATTCCAAGTTTTGACGATGGTGATGTCATAATCATGATAGAGCATGACCCCACGCCTGTTCAAAAATTCCTCCTCCGTATATCTCCGGAAAATAGTCCTGACGAAGCACCAATAGAAAAAGAAGTGGAGAGCCTTAATGGAAGGTTGAATGTGGCATTTTTCGGGCTCACTCCCGGACAAAAATACCTTATTCACTGGTTAGCAGTTTTGGACAATATCGAAATGAAGCCAGAGCAATATATGGGATTTTTTGTTGTTCGTAAGTAACTTTCATTTCTATTGTTTGCCGGGTTGCATTGGCACCAAACCAATTCCCATCAATTTTTCTCAATCAATTTGAAAGACATCATTGATATAAATAAACCTTTATCTTGCTGTAAAAAAAAATCAAAATGTGGTCAAGTTTATACTTTTTGATTTTAAGATTCTTAAGTTAAACCAATGAGAATTTTTTGATAGATGCTTCATCTCAGAAACCAGAATGTTTCCGTTTTGGCATTCGGTCTATCAAATCTTTACATCCAATTATTCTATAGTGTTAAGTTGAGCGGTGGCGTGATTCGCCATGGCCCTCATATGGTATGCAATTTCAATATAGATTCAGTCTAGGATGGGAATGGATATTAGATTCTGATCGCCCATTAAAACATGTTTTTGGTATTTGACTGCGCTGGTATAGAAGCCGCTTCCTGGATATTCAAATATAATCATATTCAAGTTAGGAATTTTTAAATATGGAGTCACGCATTGAAATTAGAGGGTGTAGAGAACTATAATAATTGAACAAAAATTTCCTGCCCCCAAGAAAACACTTTTGGGCTCTCAATTAGGTAAACACTCTCCCATATATAAATTTATGAATCGTTCTGATATCGGATTTTAACAGCCTCACTTTTGTTTATCTTTCAAATAATTTTGACAGTTGTACAATTTTGACACAATATTATTTTTACTGAACAATTGATAAAATTGAAATATTACTACCTAATTCATGTTTTAATAAATCATGTTTCAAATTTGTGAATTTTTAATTACAAAGTATGAACTGGACGAGCATTTGTTTATAAGATATCACACCTTATTGACCGCCTCCTTCTAACGAACTTATTTTTGTTTGAAAAATGAATATTTAGCTATTAGTTGACCACTCAAATTAAATACTAGGGAAACTGCAGTGAATTTCCATTCATTTCTAAATATTTTTTTATTTTCAAAATTTTTGAACGAATGTTTTAAATGTTTTTTTCAGCACCGGGCAAAGTTAAATCATTATCCGCTACTGCTCCCACTCCAAGAAAAATAAAGGTATCCTACCGACCTCCAGATGGCATTGTAGATCAGTATAGGTGAGAGAACCTGAAATCTATTATTATTTGCCCGGCTCATAGGCACAGTTCCCATTGGGATATATATCACGATTGGGCTAAATTATTTGTACGAAAATCTGTAAATTCTGTGGATTCAAATAAAGGAATATTATTTTGCTTCAATCATAATGTAATGCAGAAATCCCGAATGTTGGAACAAACTGTAAAATACTTACTTGTATTTGTACCTTGCTGAATATTACGATAATCGATTTTATTGTTTCAAAAGACAAAAACACATATTAATACTGTTATAGATAGTTTTTTTCATATCTCGTAATACGCTTGACAATGGATAATTTCTATTTCAAGTTTCTTACTGCCGTGTATGTTTAAGCTTGATAGTGTACTGTCTGATGAAAATCGTAATTATAAAGTGTTGTCTAGTCTTTTTACACCGCTAATTATAAATGCGTAGTAATATAAAGTCTATGAATCCTTGCCAGCTAAATTAGTTTATTCCTATACCGATTTAAATCATTACGTTATGCTTTATTGAAAGCTCATTGGTATCATTTGTATTTTACATTACGGAAATTAAATCCGAATAACTATAACATAAAAGTAGGTTATCGTATCATTTTTACAGTAATGTAGAATTGTAATTCTGCTGCCTAACTATAATTCGGAAGAGGGAAAAATCTTTTAGAGTTAGACTTCAAGTCATATAGACTTGAAATAGATTTATTGGAACTCTCGCTCATAACGTGAAGTGTAGCCAGATCTAGCATTATCTCTAGTTGCTTCCCAACTTACAAAATCGTGAGGTACGCTTTGCATATTTTTTTCGTCCATTGGACGTCTCCACACTAATTTTAATAGCATGCGCCCACTTTGTATTACCAGTACAAATACCAGCATTCATTTCACGCTCTACTATAGACAGTTCATTCTAGTTTTGAAAGTGTTCGAAGCAAGAAAAACTATTTTTATTTATCATTTTCCAAACTTGCCATTTCCAACTATCACATTTTTTTTTGTAATTTTATTGGCGATTAATAATTCTTTGAACTTGTTTTTCTTTCTGTTAAATATCATGTATATACTCGCATTTGTATCGATTCTATATGACTACTACTTATACAAACTGTTTAACGTCGAAATTCTAGATGAATTTCAACTCTGATTGCTGTGAAGTTCAAGGTTTCAAATTACCAAACGCTTAGATATAGAAGTTTCTTCATGTGGTTGTCACTATATTAATTCCCAAGCGCCCTTATAATTGAAGACTATCCTTTTATTTGTATAACAACAAGCGTGGCGCATTGATGATATATATAGACTTCACATGTGTAGTTGTCGAAGATGGTTGAGAGTTGGTTGTTGGTTGGCCTGGGTTTTTAATTGGTTTGTGAGTCAGAACGCAGTTATACCGAGTGCCCATAAATTAAAAAAAAAAACTATCCTACAATTTTTTTTATATTATTAGTTCTCTTTCCTTTGTTATTCACTCCTAATATAGTTTAGAGTCTAGAGTAGACAATCATTCAGTTGCTGGTAGTGAACCTCGTTAATTTGCGACTTGGTCCGACTACATTTGTATCCAACGACAATGATCACTATACTTTATTTTCACGAAATTTACTTATTACACTCGAAATTTACCTATTTCTGTACACTATTTATTACCTTTTTTCTACATGGGCTCGGCTTAACAAATTGAAAACGTCGCCCATTTTAACTCAAATATGTCTCTATGATTAATTTAACTAGTATGTTTTCGAAAGGGTACTAGTATTCATCACTCAACGAAATAGAATTTGAACCCGATGGAAACCGGCAACACCAACCAGCATAATAATCATTTGTACTTATTTATTTCCATTTTCACTTTTGCGTAAGAGTAAATCACTAGGAGAAATCGGCTATAAAAAATTGTATTGTAAGACCGAGTTAACTATGAGCCCGATCAAGTGTTGTGCATTCGATTTAATTATAGCTTACATTCGGTAGTTAATACTCGACGCCAAAGTATTTGATAATTACTAGCGATATTTTTAATTGTTACCTCCTGTATTGTAAATGATTCGTCTGTCATTTATCGTGTATGTATTGAACTCCAATCAAATTAGAATTAGCTTTGCTTTGTCCCTGATTATAGTGTTGTTTTTTTTAATATCAGAAGCGTAGTGTTTGGAAGTGCAGGTAGCCAGCAAATTAGATAAACAAAATTTTTTTTCGGGGAGATATACAGAAATATTTATAGTATACAGTTACAGTCAGTTAGACCAATTTTCAATTACTTTGTTAGTTCAGTTTTTCGTCGATTTCAATTTCGAATTTTCGAAATGGCCTTATTTGTGAGAAAAATCGCAAAAAATAACCAAAATTTGTGTTAATGGCAGTTACAAATCCTTATTTTATCGTATACATGGAAGAAAAAACAATAATTTATATTCGTCTAAATTAGTAATATACGGCTATTTCGATACGCATTGTTTTCGAATCAAAGTTCAAAGTTAGTATCCAAAACGTTTGGATGTTGTACATCTCTATGTACAATAAAATTTAAATATAGTCCCTCGAAATCGTCTTCTTTGCATGAAGGCAGCAATACAATAATACAATAATCGTGGCATAATGCCAGTTGTTTTACAGTACTATATAGTTTCAAAGCATTGAAATATATGTTTGCCTCTTCACATAAATATTGAATGATTTCTGAAAGGTTAAGCGAGGTTTTGTATCTGTAAAGCTAGTAGGCAGCTTCGCATAGAATATTAAATATTAAGGAATGTAAAATACCCACCTGTACCGGAGAATCAAAAAATGCAATTTTATGTGATTAGACCTGCTTTGTTGTTCAAGTCAAATAAGCGCTGCCTGATTTTCGGTATTTAGAGAGAAGATAACTTTTTGGATAAATGTCTGTAAAATAACATTTGTACATTCTACAAGTTGATTGGTATTTTTCGTAGACATTTACAAAGGAAAAGAAGAACACTTGATAAATATACCAAAAAGAGTCGATTTTTAGAAATACGAAATCAAACTGAGTAACGAATGTTCTTATTATTATTCAAATTTTCAGGATCCGCGAATTTTTAGGATCCGATGAATTGAAATACCCAAATTGACTTATATAATTTTTATATGGCTATCGGTTCATCGTATTTTCACTGTTATTGTTATATAATATAATATCATGTTAATTTGAGAACGAACAATTAGAATTGAACATTGTGACATTTTGTTTATTCTAAACCGGGAACATACCCATATTATCCCTTACTTAATCTAAACAAAACGTTCAATTAAATAGCGTTAGAAATATACCGTTGCAAGTACGAATAATGTTTTCTGCTTGTGTTATTTAGATCGTTAAAATTTTCAATTCGCCCCGGGGAATTTGAGCGATCGCTCAATTTCTGTATACCTGTCCAATGGCCACGTATGAATAGGGATAATTCACAGTTATTTTCGTGATTTACCTATTACTCAGGCATGGTTACGTTTTATATTTGGAAAATTTTGTTTGTGGTCATTTTTAATTATATTAAAATATAATTTTGTGTCACACACGCATTTAATATGAATGACCACTCGGATGTGCGTGGCACCTTTACAGTTCTGAACAGCGTAGAAATTTGAACTCGGGCGTTGCTGGTGCTCTCACAAAATAACTGGTCATTTAGTCATTCAGTTTAATTTGATAAAAAATCGTCAGTTTTCTAAGATGCTGCAGCGGCAAGGTCATTTTAATGTAGTTTGAGTCTATGTAGGAAAGAATGTATGATGGTATTATAATAAGAATTGAATTTGACAGTAAGACATGAAAATAAATGAAAATTAAGAGTTGCTATTTTGTTTTTGGTCATTATCGTCATTTATTATAATTTCGATTAGGCTTGTGATGTACTGCATTTTCAAGCGATCATCAATTTGATATTCTCTGCTTCAAAAGTTAAAAATTAAACTTACACTTTTGTGATTATTATACTCTACTTGTTTATTTGTGTTTGTGTAGTTGTCGTACTTAGAACAGTTTAGAAATTCCAGTTATAGTAGTTGGAATACGATTTATGCAGAATAATGACACCTATGTATTGCTTCGGAATCTTTAAGTGATCCTTTTTAAGCGAATGTTCTCTGTGCCACCCAGTACTCCATAACTCGTTCAAAGTTCTTTATTGAAATATTTGTTTCAAATATTATAATTAATTTACTTCGTTTCCTATAGCGTTTTTATTATTTAACATACTTATAGCCCATATCATCGGGACGCATGAAGCAATGCTCATGATCAAATCGATCGAAAATTAAACTATTCGTTGGATTTATTTTTATCATAAATTAATTGTCAACACCGGAATAAGATACACACAATGCTTTTAAACGCATACGTGTGTCGGACATCTTTATTGTTTTTACTTTTACTATGGTAAGTAAGCGATGACGTACAATATGAAACAACTTGTTTTGATATGGTTTCTTTATTACCGGCAAAATTTATTTCAGATTAATCGAAACTTGGCTCCGATCTCTTTTCGTATGCGGGTTTTAGGGATGTTTGTAACACACTATGTATATATTTTTAACTCAACACTCCGATATTATTACTACATAGTTGTTTTATTATTTGATTGTACGTATACCGTTTATGCATATCCCCGCTTTTTAAAATGTACAATCTACTAATAAAAACCTATATTATATTTATTCGCATATTGTGAAGAATCGAATTTGCTATTTCGTGTTTTTCGTAAATATAAACGTGTATTATACAAGTTATCGGTGGTTGACATCACAGGTTAAATAACTCGAGTTCAACCCCATGCACCCCTCACTCAGGGTGAAATAAATTGAATGGGCAATGCTGAAACAAAAAGATTCCGGTCCTCCCGATTAGCAGTAGCTCCTTACATATTAGCAAATGTGTATACAGTGTTTGGTTGAATCAACAGGTGAAAAATAGTTGTATGAAAAGGTGTATTCTAACTGAATAAGATGATAACTGTAATAAACGAGTATAGTTTGTATATTTAGTTGTAGTAAAGCACCAACAATGTTTTACACTCGCTGGATTCCTTTTTTTTTCCCAATCTGAGTTTTATTGTTTATGTCTCTAAATGAATTTGACAATCAATGATTAAAACTCATATTAAAGTTAAACCTAAATTAAATTGGTATGATACTTCTATGAGTCATAAATAACTAGTTTTGTGCGCGTGACTGAAGTGCTGATTGCGCGTCGTACGATTCCCGCGACGAAACCTTCCAAATTATAAATAGATAATACTGCCCGATCAAGGGAATATTTTGGCCTAAATACAAATATGATCATGCGTAATGAAAATGAGCTCTGTAACTTTGGCCAAATTTATTGATGTCATATATTATGGTAAGGAGAATTTTAACCTTCTTTTCCGAAAAATTAGTTACCGTCTATCGTTCATGTAAAATAAGGTTATGCGCGATATTCTCTTATCTTAAAGTTTTTAAAAAATTATCCAACTCACGTAATGATTTTATAATGTTAGACGTTTCAGTCATTATCAAGAAACATTGATCGATTTTATAATACGTTGTAGACAAACTTCGGAATAAAAACCATTACCAATATTCGCCCGATTGCTTGACATAAATTTGTTGCCTTGTTTAAATTTTGGCGAACAGAGTGGCATTAGTTGATAAAAGTTATCCGTTTTAAATCAACGATTTTTTATTTTCAGGATCAAAGTGGTTCGAACACAAGACGGGGCAATCATTTCAGATACTTTGGTCGGCCCAGAAGACGTAGAAAGGGCTTTCAGTTACGGTGTAACACCAGTAACGGAATATAATACATCCGTTGCCGCTGTCAGTCATGGCGTCACTTCGGGCTTTGTTAGCTCGACTGTTGTAACACGTAAGTAGATTATACAGTGGCACCCACAAAAAAAAAACATGAAAAATTCAATTTTATGATGATTATACTTGTGATTTTACATGAAAATTTCCAGAAACTTCTAGATCTACCACCACCCGTACAGTAGTAACGGGTTTTATCGATATATAACCGCTTTGAATCCACGCGAATGACCACCCTGTTTAGTGCAGTTTTGGTAAACGCAATGAGTTAATTCTCTTGTATTTTATAATAAATTATTAAAGTACATGATTTAACAATGATTTGTTTGCAAATTAAGTGTGGACGATATGCCAAGAGGCACATTTGTGTATCTTGTCGACTTTTCCGATTGTTAGTGTCGTTAGTTCCTTGCAGTTATCAATGTAATATACTAATGAGCTACATGATATTTTAGTACGCTATTAGATACATTTATGTTTAATTTCAGCTCAAGAAGATATTCGTCCACCATTGGATGTAATACCTATTGTTAGCGGAACGACGTTAACAGTCAACATACTTCCTCGGCCAAGAGCACAGACGAAATTTGTTGTTGTATTATGGCCATCTGACAAACTGACCAATAAGACACAAAATGTGGAGGTGAGTCAATTGAACAGCAATACTTGATGCAACAATCGTTGTTATAATAATAATCATTACTGTAAGTTATTTTCTAATCGTCATCAGATGAATATAAATTTGGGCGTCGTCTATAGCAAAATGTCGTAATGCTATCAAACGTGCTATCAAAACATTCACCGCATTTCATTAAAATTCGTCCAATTCAGAGCGTTGTAATTTCCTATAGCGTAAAATTGCCTCAGGACAGACGCACGAAGACGTAATTTCAAGTATTTCGCCAATTTTGAACTGATTCAACTGAATTCGGCGATTCAAAGAAAGCGTGCGAATCGTATAAATGCTTTAGTTTCTTATTTTACATTTCGAGAAGACTATTTCGTGCGTGCGTTGAGCATTTTTGGGCAAACATTTAAATTTTATTGAAATAGTCACGTAGGAAAATACTTTCTATTAGAAATATGACACATCATATGAAATGACAACTTTTTATTGACCTATTAGTGAATCTTAAATGAAATTGGGAATATCACACCTTGTGAAATCAATCTCAATATCATCATAGTTAACACTGCCTCTTGGTAGCTCGATTTATTTTCTTATTAAACAATGCGATGACTCAATAGTCATCACTGTAGGTCTACTTCTGTTGTAATCGCATGTTAGGAATATCGAGTTCAAGCCTCATGCTTACCAACTTTAACTATGGTGTAAAATCTAGGTCAGGGCTCATCAAACTGGGGTTCCCGACACCCGGTGGTCACGAAACGGCTCAATAGGGGTGCGGTACCAATTATAGACAGAACTATTCATACTTATTCTTCTTCCTTGTGCCTCCACTTATATGTGTGAAAATACCTTTTTGACACTATCTTATATCAGAACAAACAAATTTGAAAGATTTGGAACTGGTACTGAGGAGAATCGCCAAAATAGAGCCAAGATTTGACGTTTTGTGCGAGAATATGCAAGAACATCGTTCTCACATTGGTCTAACCATAAAGTTCCTGGAGGTTGATAAAAAATTTGGTCATGCCAAGTGGGTCACGATGCAAAAAGTTTGAAGAACACTGATTTAGGCTATGCTGTCTTGAAAAGATTTTGACAAACATAGTCGACCGACAGTATTGATAAACATCACCTCGTCTTTTAAATCAAATTTATTTATCTTGATATTTAGTGGAATCCTGTTGCCCCTCATCTTGTGTCTGCGACATATATACAACTTGTACCTGGAGAACTGTATACAGGAGTTATATATCCAATACTTGGGGATAAACAAGGTCATCCCATTGATATACCTCCAAGGGTTATAGGTTGGTATTCATTCATTTGTTTATGCTCATTTATTATTATTTTTATTATTTTATCTGATATTATTATTTGTGTTTTTTGTGTTGTATCGACCATGTTGATGGCGTGACATGAAAAATCTTGGGGTACAATAACTGGTTATGAAAATGCTATTCTATACCCATAACTTCACCTGTGTGATAAATTGGGTAAGCTATTCACCAAAACGAACTTTTTGGGTTCTTTTAAATCTACATAATATACATATTAAAACCTAGCTCTGATGAGGTGTTCAGAGGTCAGTTGGTCATGGTCAATGTCATTGAATAAGAAGGCCTTTGTAGAACCCATAAATTCTCATCCTTTCTAATTCAGTGGAACTTTTATTCATGGATCCTGGCTATTAGAAGCGGAGATGTGAAATACTACATCTTTTTTGATTGACACCAACATATTTATATGCATTTTTCTATATTTTTAGCGCCTGCCAGTGTTCCCAAAGCATCTGTTCAAGGATCACCAACATCAATAACAGTAACATATGATACTGCAGGCGGGAATGTTGAATATTACAATGTATATATAACACATCCTGAGCAAGGACCAGTACAGGTATATATTTTCTTGAATAATTTCTGTGAGTTTTATTGGAAATATCTTTTAATGCACTCAACTCAATTGGATAATTTGTAACATTATTATTGGAGAATAGAACTGAAAGCTTACGAAACATAAAACTGATTATTAAAGACTAAATTCTCAAAAGAAAGCGCAAACAGTTTCAAAGATGAAGATTTTCCAGGGACTATAATATTGTTCCATTTCTTCATTATACCATGCATAATAAACGATTCATCCCAAAACCACAAAGAAATATTACCTAGGTAAAACGCTGGTTCAAGTAACTTCATAACACTAATGATTTCTTTGGTCCTAAATTTAGAGTACCATCATCGATTCAGGACCTGGTCAATCGGAATATACTCATACTTTTGAAAATCTGTCACCAAACTCTACATATAATGTATTTATTCGACCATACAGCAATGGAAAATCAGGGCCAGCTGCAAACATTACAGCAGAAACGCGTAAGCTAACTAAGTATTGCTTGTGTATCATTTATATTAATTTCCATTTTCAACTCTTCATCATTATCATTATATATACATCTCATTCTGTTTTTCAGCACTATTAACTCAAGCTTCTGGTAAGCTCATTATATCAAAAGACACTATCACTGTCCAAATAACACCTGATTCTACTGGCATTATTGAAAGCTATAGATTGCGTTTGAATGACAAGCCTGATGTTACAATATCATCGGATCAAGAATTGGAACATGAATTCAGTGATTTAACTCCTGGAAACTATGTTGTTACCTTATGGACACAACGTGGACCATTTGAAAGCAGACCATCAGTGTTTGATACTATTACTTTGAGTAAGTTTCCTCAGTTGAAAAATTTATTTTTTATCTTAGATTTCTTTTCCTCTGAAGAAGTGATCTTGATATCATACAGTACTGATTTTTTACATTTATGTTCTTTCAACAGGACCAGCAACTGTTATGCCAAAAATAAAAGCGACTTCCACCACAATAGAAGTTTCATTTGATCCAGAAAACCACTTGGCTGATTTTTATGAGCTTACGCTTGATAATGGTGAAAAATATAAAATGTACACAAGGAGGGTTGGCGAAAATCAAGCAACTTCAACATACACATTTAAAAATCTAGTTCCAAGCACTACTTATAAATTGGATGTTGTACCAAATGAGAATGAAATTGAAGGAACTATGTATTCTCTTTCTCTAACGCTGCGTAAGTTACTTATTTACTTTCAAACCTTCTTATGTAGCCCTATATTAACTTGATTTTAATGCACTCAATATTAGTAACAGGATTGGGATAATCTTTCAATGAATCTGTTGTGAGAACAAATCCAAATCACAACTTCTGCATTTAACCCTCAAGTTCGACAATTGTACGGTTTATTTCAATAACCAATCAAAACTGTTTTCCCTACTCTTTGCTGAGACAAGTTATATGGCACATATACTAGTTGCTTGTATAAATGTTAAAGCACGGGTAACAATGCAAATATTACAAAAGTCTTGCGGCTCATTAAATTATGTTTTTCCGAGAAAGTCTGAATTTGGTCAGGCCAAACATCACAGAAAAATATGTGTGCAAGTGTGCAGCAAGACTTAAGAATCACTTAGAATCTACATTGTACAGTAGGCCTGTACAACGTTCGACTCATGTGGCCCGTGAAAGCTTTTAATGCGGCCCGCAAGGTGATTCGGAAAAAAATGTACTTATGCACACAAAAAAATAAGCAATCAGTGCTAAATAACAATTACAAGTTAATTATAGACAAATTCATCTAAATGTTCAAATTACTAATTCAAATAATGTCCAAGGTGCCCACTATCATATAGCTTACATAAGTACTTTCACGCCCGACATATGATTTTGTCACTATGATTCTTTGTTACATCATAATATCTTGTGCACTGTATGGGACATGTATATATAAGTTAATATATAAAGACATGATATAAGTTATACGTTAATAATGATAAATTGCAGTCCGTGAACAATTGTTTTTGTATGCTGCAACTCTTTCATTCATTTGATTTGTGCAGGCCTGCTCTACACCATCCTTAATTATGTTCATTTGTATCTAAAAGCTCAAAAGCAGTATTTATTACAAAATGTATTGATTTATATTTGCATTAATGATTATCCAATACTACCATTATCAAGACAGATTACACACACACGATTATTGCTAACTTGAATCAAATTTAAAAATTGAAGTACTATAGAGATGCTTAAAAAATGTACATGTTTTCAATATACTTTGCTTATTTTATTGCAGCCCAACCCGAGGTTCCACGAGGTGCAATCTTAGAACAACAGGGAAATTCGTACTTGATAACCATGCGTCCATCACCTCAAATTGGAAAAAGTCGGGCAGATTCCGTTACGAAATATATCATCATCACTAAACCAGAAAGCCCAGAAGCACAAATTATGGAATATGAAGTTCAAGCTAATGGTGTACAACCTGTGGAATACAGAATCACAGATGCAGTTTGGGGAGAAAAATATTTGGTATCATTAGCCAACGTAATCAACGGCTATCAGAGTGCTTCAAGAGAAATTGCAAATGTTGTCATTCGTAAGTATAGCGCTATGGTTTGTGACATCACTACGGACACTAGATGTAACAAAATAACCATTTTGATTCTAACTCTGAATATATTTCCAATTTTTTTGAGTAGTTACAAGTTCGTTTTTTCAGGTCCCGCATCTGTTGATGCAGTAGTCACCCTCGTAAACGACAAAATTAATGTGGCATTTGATCATGTGGAAGGACTTGCTGATAATTACCAAATAACCTTGGCGGAATCGGCTGAACCAGATCGGCTCTATGATATTAAACAGGTAAGAGTTTGATATTCTCACACATAAACAATTTTTTTTTATTACATGAAGCTTAATGTTATTCAGTAGTGTTTGTGAACATAGCCCTTGGTGGTATGAAATTTATCATTTTTTGTCAACATTGTTGAAAAAGAAATTCTTTTCGAACTGATCACTTTCCTTCTGAATTTCCTTCTGAAAATCTCTTAACCTAATATTTTCACAATTTCTTCAGGCTGGTTGTTTTATCAGAAATTTCAGTGGTTTTGGAGAAAATTGTACCATCACACAAATTTTTCGTACCTAGTACTCAGTAAACGAGTCATGGCTTATTGTTCTTATAATTTTATGCTACCTGTGACTAGAGAAGTTTGGCGCTTCAGACGATTGAAGGTTTGGTTACCATCTTTGTGTCCCCGTGTGATATTACTAATTGCTATTTCTTAGCATTTTATTATTAGTTGGATTCAAATTATCTTTCACAGTTATTTCCCACTTGTTCAAGCACAGTGCATTTGAATATTTAGCTAAGCCATGTTTTAAATGTTTGAAAAATAGCATTGTCACCCGTATATAGGACTAATATTTACTTTTACCTAATTTTTGTAGATCAAACATTCTCCCGGGCAGAGGACTGTGGAAGAGTTGTCGGTTCCAATTGTTATCCAAGATACAACATTTGTTGTTAGCATTACAACTTATACCAATAGTGGAGTGAAGAGCCCAACCAAACGTTACAATGTTCAAATTGGTAGGATAGAAAAAAGAACTTATAACAAGAAACTGTAAATTATAACCGCATTAAGTAATCAATTATTTATATTGGTAAATTAGTGGCTAGTATATTCAGCCACTTGTCAAATTCAGATAGGGCCACAGGGCCAACGATCTTTTAGAATATGTATGGAAGATAAAATCAACTCGGCATGGAAAAAATCAAACTGGGAAGATATCAAAACCAATTAATCAAGTTTTACATCTCTATCTCACATTACATTTTACGTTAGATAAGCAATCTCTAAATTGAATCAAAAATAAATGCTGCGGAACGTCAAACTAGCCCTTGATTATGAGGCTTTATTAAGAAGTATAATTTATTTCTTCTTTTTAAAGTTCCGGAACCCATTGAGGGTTCACAAGGACGAGTATCTGTGACACTGGAAAACACAATTTTAGTGGAAATGTTCCCCGTCTTAGAAAATGGAGACAATTTCGTCATTCAACTTAACGGATCTGATGGAAGTCTAGTGGATATAAAGGAGATGTCTTTGCCAAATGATATCATGATGGTATACCATTTTGAAAATTTTTTGGAGTGAAATATCAGTTAGAAGTGGATGTATAATTTCAATTTTCATTTGAATAGCATCCTCCATATGAGGCTGCTATTAGGCATGTGCTAATATAATATGTTCGGGGCACAAGCTAAAAATTTAAACATGTCCCATTTTAGATTAAATAACAAATTATTCTTCTATTTTTGTTCTAGGTTGAATTTGCTGAAAATCTTTTACCTGGAGCAACTTATACAGTTATAGCAACATTACAATACAGAGACGAGAATTATCCTGAGAACATCATTGGATCAGTCACACTACGTGAGTGAATATACAAGAATGCTTTTTTCAATATTAATAGCCTTTCAACAATGATTCGTTTTTGTTCACCATGGTAATACAACACACTCCAAGTGTGGCATATACACGATCATATATACAAAATTAAATATGCAATATTTTTTCTTCTATTACACTTGCAACAGTTTGTGGTAGCTAACTGGTAATAATTCGTGGAACATAAACTAAAACTTAACTTTATAGTTTAGTCTTTTGTGTGTGTTGATTTCTCTGCCTCTGGGTAGTTTTCCTGTTCCTGCATTTGCCAATTTACTTAATACTTAATAGGCTCAATTTTTAGATTTTATACCCAAATAATTTCCAAGTTAATCCAAAATAATAAGTCCAATTGACTTGAAAGGTATTTGCAGATCCAACAACTAAACATGGTTTTTCTTATATTTATAGGACGTGACTTAGATGCAGATGATTTCACAGAAAATACGACTTACAATTCTATAGTCATCACATCCACAAGTCCAGAAATTGTGTTTGATTGGGTTTATTATGAAATCTCTACTAAACAAAACCCGAACGATGTCATAGAACGAGTTACTGTGAGTAAAGATTCACATAATGGCACAAACCCTGGCGAAAAAGAGGTAACTTTTTCTTTTTATCATATTATGATTTATAGAAATTGTTGAATAATTTGTTGCTTGTTTTTTGTAAAAGTTAGACAATGATTTAACCAAATCTGGCAAATATACTTGCTATTTCATGGAAAGAGATTTTGTTCTGTGTATTTTCCACCTTAAATGCTGTCAAATTCAATCTTTCCTTGTTGTAACATCAACATATGTAACTGATGTAGGAAGTAAGGAAAAAAGATTTGTAAAATCCTAGTAACTTCTAATTTATGTCCAGTTCGATTAGAAATTTTGCAACTTCGGTTTCATAGCAAGAATTTTGATTCATAAAAACGTTCTTTTTAATTTTTTTTTGTCAAATTATATTTGGAATGTCCAGCAAATCTAGTTTCATTTGGTGTTGTCTGCAAATTTGGAATTTTGAGTACCTTGGAATACTAGTAATTTTATTCATTTTTATTTTCAGGTTAAATTCTCAGATTTGGTTCCTAACGTTACCTATTCCGTTACAATCACTGGTTCAAGCAATGGTGTTGCCAGCAACCCAACTGAACTTGAAGTTACTACAAGTTAGTATATCAGTTTATTTTCATTTTCAATAACTTTCATAATAATAATTGAGCTTATAAGAGGCGTTATTTTACAATGAAATGAAATAGAAATACAAAATAATCAAAAACTTGCCACTGTTGAACAAATATTTTGTATTTCAGATCTGTATTCGCCATTAATTTCTGGAGAAGCTTCTCTGACCAGTGAAAACGCAATTACTGTTAATTTCAACGTGCCACCAGAGGCTGAAGATGGTCTCAGTTTTATTGTCAAACTAATCCCTGATGATGTAACTGAACAACAATATGAAGAAATTATTCCGTATAACGGCAGAGATGAACATTCAACAAATTTTATTGATTTGAGCTATGGAATGACCTATACTGCGACCATCACACCAGTGCTAAAAACTTTCCAAGGAGAAGAAATAATTCTAAATGACGTTTCCACTAGTAAACATTTTTATTTATACTTCATGCATACTTTGGTTATGAACTGAAATTAAATATTTTGAAATAGATTTTAATATAACTTTTTATCATAACTTTTTGATGATAACAAAACAAAAAATGACAAAATTTATCCCATATGCTATAAGTTACATTTGTGGTTAATTACATTGTCACAATGTCACATTTCATCAGTTTGCTTAATCAAGCTTTAATTTTCAGATCCTCTGCCAGTTACTGATGTAGACACGGAAACTGGTTTAACTTCACTTATAGTTTATTTCACAAAACCATCCAGTCAATATGATTATGTTCGCTTGGATTACTTTGAAAAGAATAATGAGCTGGTAAGTAAATATTTTTTTTGCTAATTGATAATAGTATATATGGTTTCAGTTTCACATAAGCTGAGCTTGTTGATATTTTTGCTCAATTTTTATTGTTGGATATGTTGCTATTGCTTGGCTAAAAACTTTTTTATCTGCTGAATCCATCGATTTCAAGTTTCAGTTGGTAAAATTCAAATTGTCGTTTATATGGCTTTATTACTTGCCAATAATCCCTGAGATGCTCGGGGCCCTTTTTTTACTCAAAATGAACCATATCTTCAACGTTTATCCAGTTATGCAAATTTTTGCAAGCCCATGCTCAATGAATGCTTTATTGTTGTTTATATCGAAAATTTAGTGTCACTATTTTCTTATTCAAAAACTGTAGTTGTAATCGTTTCGTGAGTCAGAAATTTGAACTTTCATGATATTTTATACTCCCAATTTTTATAATCCCATTTTCGATATTTGTTGATCACAAGTTTTATCAAATTATAATATTCCAGGCTTTTGAGAAAATTTGAGTTTTTAGTGTACCGGTATACTGTTTGTCTGCAATAGCAATGAGTGCTGTGTTACCGTCACCTCGCAAATGCTACTAGACTTTGAAATTGTTAAAAAAGTTTTTCACTAATTGTTTCATTTTTATTCTTCATTAATTTTCTTCTCATCTTTTTTCATTTAGAATACTGATGGAATGATGTTGTATGATTATCAGCCAAGCCAGTTAACATTTACAGGTCTTACACCAGGAAAACTGTATACTGTTCGTCTGGTCACTCATTATAAGGACAGTGAAAGTATTCCTGTAGAACAAGATGCTACTCTAGGTACTATTCTTAACATCAATGCAAGAATATTGTAAAAGAATTACTTAATTAATGTTAATCAACTAGAAAAGATAGTATTTATAAATCATACACACCGCAATTCTTCAAATTTAGATATACATAGGCCACTGCTGTACTATGTTAGTCATTTGACCTTTGTGTCCATATATTTCAGCTATTTTTTCTGTAAAGTTTTCAATTATTATTGATTTTTTATTAATTAATGTTAAATATTTTTAATTTTATTGTAGATCTTCCACCGAAGCCTGAAATTGAAATTTCTGAAGTTCATACTACTTCTCTTGATGTTTCTGTACTTGGCGATGACTTTGATTTTGAAGAATACACTATTGAATATTGGATGTATGTTATATCAAAACTTTATAGTGCAGAAATATTCAGTTTGAGAAATACATAGAAACGTACCAACAAGAGTTAATCAATGCCATTCTAAACCCACTTTTATTTTTTTGTTTTTTTTTGTTAGAAATGTAATTGATATTTTTTACTTGGATGCCTTACATATTTAATTAATTGAATTGAAGCAATATTTGGATTATGGAGCCACATGATTCTGAATTCCTTTTACATTCTTCTTTATTTCAGACGTGGTAACCCTGATGAGCGACAAAATGTAACAAAAGGCATTGATGATCCACGAATTACCACAATTGCAGACCTTTTGCCCGGAACGAAGTACACATTCTCAATTACCTCACAAATTGATGAAATTAGTGGTCCTCCCACAGAATCGACTGTGACAACGAGTGAGTAGTCCATCATTAATTAATATTTTATGACTAAACATAAACTAATAATATCTCTTCTTTTTACAGAGCCTGGTAAAGTTATTAACCCGGAGGTTCAATATGACAGCAACAACAGGGTTACATTCATATACACAAAACCAGAAGGAGATTCTGATAATTTTGTGTAAGTTGTGATTATATTTATTAAACATTCTTTTTGTGTTTCCAATAAAAGCATGAGACAAATCTCAATACAAGCAATACTGAAAGTAAGGAGTGTCATATTTCTGCTTTTAAATGCTACCACTAAATTTTCACATTCTGCATGTAGTCTTGAACTTGGTTCAATTATTTAATTTAAGCTGATTTTGAACCCATGATCTCTCTCTTTTATTAAGGCATTTTTTACTTATGTCATTGATACCTACAAATTTATTGTAGTTAAAACAACTGCAACAACAAAACTACCTCTCATGTTCACTAACTACATTGGTATTGCTTTTAACAGCGTTGAAATATTTCAAGTCGAAGATCCCGAAATTCCTTCCTATGCTTTCAAAAAAGTTGATGGAGATGAATCTTCTATTTCTTTTGTTCAAACTTTCCAACCGTTCATAAATTACACAGCTTTTATTTATGCTGAAGTTATAGATCATCTTGGAAATGTTTTGAAAAGTGAACGAGTTGAACTCAAATTTGTTATAGGTATGTTAAAATTAGGACTATTAGTTTCTTGCAAGTGTTTATATACAGAAATTTTTTATTATATTCTTAATTAAAGTATGTAGAATTGTAGTTATTGACCATTGGTATTCAAAATTCTTTCTCCTGTTTTTTTATCTCACACTCATTTAATCACACTTTTCTTTTAAATTGCAGCACAATTCAATATAACTGGATCGACCAATGCAACAAATAAAGATCTCACAGTTCATTTAGATCTTATTGAACGCCCTGAAAGTCTTGATAAATTGAGGTACTTAAGTCTACAGTTTAGACTACATTCTGTTTTTTTGAGTCAGTAGTTCAAATATTATAATACTCTTGTCACTTTCACAAATATTATTGAAACTTTGGATTCTGCTGGATTATGATTGTCCTACTTGAAAATTTGCTATCATATTTAAAAATTTGAGTTGGGTTGCGCGAGTTTAACTTCCTATCTTTTCCCTATGCCTTTATGCTAGTGGATCCGTATGCGTATACTGCAAGGATACTGTAGCTGGAATAAACATGACTATTCTATTCAATTAAAGAGTCCAGCTGCACACTAACACAAATGTATTTCTGTAACGTTTCGTCCGACCAGAGTCAGACTTCCTCAGACAAGCAGTTTACAACAATGGCAAGAAAGAAAATTTGCTAAATGAATTTGAAATATCAAATCAAGTATGACGTAACAATGCATAAACATTTAATTTGCATTCAGCCGTAGAAGTAATGATTGGGAATATTAGAACCACAAATATCAGTGGAGCTCATTTCAGATGTAATTGAAAAAAATAAAATGAAAAAAGGGTTTTATTATTGCATTTACGAAAATGATGGGTAACTAAATGTAATTGAAATTATGGGCACTTAGAGAACCACGAGGAAGTAAACCAACATTTAAACATAAATCAAGGCTTAGTCTGGTGAGGACCAATTTCAAAATTAAAAAAGGTTAAAAGTTATTGCTGAAGTTTGATCTTAAATAGCGTTAAAATATAATATTAATTCATAATAATAAATGAATAAATTAACCATCTAGCATATTTCGAGTAGGACAAAAGAAAATAAATAAAAAAATTATCGCAAGCACATAACTCCAAGGTTTCGAATTATAATTAAAATTAAACTTGGGACACTTGAAAATAGTAAAATAAAACGCCAATCAAGGGGCGAGTAATAATATAAACTTAAGAAAAAGAGTGATTGTTAAATTTAAATATTATATGACGTTGGAATGAAAATTATTATTAAATAATAATTCTTAGATGAGTCTACAGTCTATTTCTCCCGTGAATTGAGTCCTTTTGGTTCCAATGTTCCGAATTTGTTGATGTAGTATGCTTCTACTGTTTGTCGATAGCCCTGGTCTCTGAATAGTTTTTTTATTCCAGTTACTGAAAAGTCACTTATTGAATGTCCCAGTTTGTTGAAGTGTTCTCCCACTACTAAATCATATTTCCTTTTCGTAATACTTCTCAGATGTTCTGTTATACGATATTTTAACGACCTTCCGGTCTCGCCGATATACTGCATCCCACATTTCTTACAGTTTATTAGATAAATAACATTATTTGATTTACAACTTATCCTTTCGTTAATGTTTATATGGACTCCCGTCACGTTCCCGGTACTTATTTTTGTTTCTTCGGAATATTTACAGGTGGTGCATGCTTTTCTATTACATTTATAAAAACCAGATTGTACTTTCTGTGATATTACTGGTTGTAGTTTAGCTCTAACCAGTCTATCGCGTAATGTAGGGCACTTTCTATATGCAATTTTCGGAGGTTGAGGGAAAATCTCTTTTAGTCGTGCATTGTTGTCAAGAATATATTGGTAGTCCGAAAATATTTTTCTAAAGTGCGGTTGGTTTGGGTGGTAGTTGGTAATAAATGGCAATAGTTGCTGACCTTGTTTTGTACTTTTCGGTGTTAAAAGGTAATCTCTGTTCATTTCTTTTACCAATTTTATTGTTTTGTCAATAGAAGTCTCTTCGTAATTTCGTTGCATGAGATAGCGTTTCATAATTCCTGCATGCTTGTCAAAAAATTCGACATTTGAGCACGATCTTCTTATTCTTATGAAGAGTCCCTTTGGAATGTTTGCAGTAATATGTTTGGGGTGGCATGAGGAGGGTAAAAGATATTGGTGAGAGTCCGTGTCTTTAGTGTAAATTTCCGTTTCCAATTTGTTGTCTATGATATGGACTTTTACGTCTAAAAATGTAATGTTTTCCGTTGGGTATTCGAATGTGAACTTGATAGAAGGGTGTATTGAATTCGCATGGTTTATAAAAGATATAAGCTCGGTTTCGCCGTGTGACCAGATCAGAAAACAGTCATCGATGTATCTATAGTAGTATTGTGGCCTAATCTTCGCTGTTTCTAGAATCTCAGACTCTAAGTATGCCATAAATATGTTTGCATATTTGGGAGCCATCTTAGTTCCCATCGCTGTCCCATTGATTTGGAGATAATGCTTTCCGTCAAATAAAAAATTATTATTATCAAGAACCATATTAACTGCTTCTTTAATATATGGAATTTCCCGTTTTTCTGTGGTATATTTACTGAGATACTTCTCCACCGCTAAGATGCCATCTTTATGTGGAATATTTGTATACAAGGAAGTCACGTCCATGGTTACTAAATAAGATCCTGGCGGAATATTGTCAATTTTTTTCAGAATATTCAGAAAATCCATACTGTCTCTGACATATGATGGTATAACCTCTTTGCACATGAGGTTAGTTAATTTGTAATCTATGAAAGCTGATAATTTTTCCGTTGCAGTTCCGTTTGTTGATATGATTGGCCGACTGGGGTGATTTTTCTTATGCACTTTTGGTTGTAAACGTAAACGACCTGGTTTAGGTCTTTTTGGAGTTATCCCTTTGAGTAGTATGTCATCAATAATGCCGGCTTCCCTCATATTATGACATAATTTGGTTACTTTGTTGCCAATTTGTATAGATATGTCTTTTGGAATGCACTTGTATACCAAGTTATCCGATAGATGCCGCATACCTTCTGTGATGTAGTCAGTTCGGGAGAGTATGCAAGTTCCCCCGCCTTTATCCGCAGGTACTATGATGATATCCCTTGCTGCTCTTTGTTCTAGTTCCCTCAGGGCCTCGACTTCGTCTTTTTTGAGATTGGAAAATGTACGTTTCTTTGATGTCGTTTTCTGGATTTCCCGTTTTAGAGTGTTAGCGAAGTGATCTAAGTCAGAATTTCTCCCAGTAGGCGGTGTCCATCTACTTGGAACACGTAAGGATTTCGGATATGTTTCAGCTACTTCGCTGATGGTTTGACTGGAGAATGGATCAAAAAAGTATTCTCTCAAGCGGTAGTTGCGAATAGTTTTATTAATGTCTGTTTGCAGTTGAAAGTTATCGAATCTGTCGGGAGTAGGACTAAAGCCAAGGCCTTTTTTTAGAACTTTTTGTTGTGACTCAGTTAGATGGACATTGGACAGATTGTACAAAGTTGAGGTCACTGTCGCGATCTCTCCTTTGTTTCGTCTTTTCCTCTTTCTATTGAAACGTCTATTTCTCTTTCGTTTGGTTCTAGTCAAGTTTGGCTGAGTTGATTCCACTGTGTTTATATTTATTTCATTTGATTTAGTTGGGTTTCCGTTTGTTATGACTGTATTCCTCATTTTTCTCATCCTTGTTCTTTTAAGTTTTGCCGTTAGATTTGTTCTAGAAATATCTATCATAAGTCGGATGGCATTCCAGATATCTGCTTTTATTTTTGCTCTTAGTTTATTTTCTATTTCTAACCTGGTATTAGTTATCTCATTTAAACTTGAACGACATTCCTTAAGAGCTTGCTTCGTCAATTGTTTTGAAAATTCTTTATGTAAATTTTGCCATTTGGTCAAGTTTTTCAGCGGGGTGGCACAAGTTTTCGGAGTGAATTCGAGTCCTTTCGGACATTTTCCAGTTACAACAAATTGCTCTAGGTTTAGCTTGTGGTGATGGAGTCGGGCTTCTTTCAGTGTAATTTCTCTCAAGTTGTTGAATTCTTTCTTGTGGTATTTGTATATTTCTTTCTTGCAATCGTTGTCGAGTCCAGAGTTAGAAGGATCCATTATGGATACAGAAGTCCCACGAATACAATAACATAAATTTGAGTTGGGTTGCGCGAGTTTAACTTCCTATCTTTTCCCTATGCCTTTATGCTAGTGGATCCGTATGCGTATACTGCAAGGATACTGTAGCTGGAATAAACATGACTATTCTATTCAATTAAAGAGTCCAGCTGCACACTAACACAAATGTATTTCTGTAACGTTTCGTCCGACCAGAGTCAGACTTCCTCAGACAAGCAGTTTACAACAATGGCAAGAAAGAAAATTTGCTAAATGAATTTGAAATATCAAATCAAGTATGACGTAACAATGCATAAACATTTAATTTGCATTCAGCCGTAGAAGTAATGATTGGGAATATTAGAACCACAAATATCAGTGGAGCTCATTTCAGATGTAATTGAAAAAAATAAAATGAAAAAAGGGTTTTATTATTGCATTTACGAAAATGATGGGTAACTAAATGTAATTGAAATTATGGGCACTTAGAGAACCACGAGGAAGTAAACCAACATTTAAACATAAATCAAGGCTTAGTCTGGTGAGGACCAATTTCAAAATTAAAAAAGGTTAAAAGTTATTGCTGAAGTTTGATCTTAAATAGCGTTAAAATATAATATTAATTCATAATAATAAATGAATAAATTAACCATCTAGCATATTTCGAGTAGGACAAAAGAAAATAAATAAAAAAATTATCGCAAGCACATAACTCCAAGGTTTCGAATTATAATTAAAATTAAACTTGGGACACTTGAAAATAGTAAAATAAAACGCCAATCAAGGGGCGAGTAATAATATAAACTTAAGAAAAAGAGTGATTGTTAAATTTAAATATTATATGACGTTGGAATGAAAATTATTATTAAATAATAATTCTTAGATGAGTCTACAGTCTATTTCTCCCGTGAATTGAGTCCTTTTGGTTCCAATGTTCCGAATTTGTTGATGTAGTATGCTTCTACTGTTTGTCGATAGCCCTGGTCTCTGAATAGTTTTTTTATTCCAGTTACTGAAAAGTCACTTATTGAATGTCCCAGTTTGTTGAAGTGTTCTCCCACTACTAAATCATATTTCCTTTTCGTAATACTTCTCAGATGTTCTGTTATACGATATTTTAACGACCTTCCGGTCTCGCCGATATACTGCATCCCACATTTCTTACAGTTTATTAGATAAATAACATTATTTGATTTACAACTTATCCTTTCGTTAATGTTTATATGGACTCCCGTCACGTTCCCGGTACTTATTTTTGTTTCTTCGGAATATTTACAGGTGGTGCATGCTTTTCTATTACATTTATAAAAACCAGATTGTACTTTCTGTGATATTACTGGTTGTAGTTTAGCTCTAACCAGTCTATCGCGTAATGTAGGGCACTTTCTATATGCAATTTTCGGAGGTTGAGGGAAAATCTCTTTTAGTCGTGCATTGTTGTCAAGAATATATTGGTAGTCCGAAAATATTTTTCTAAAGTGCGGTTGGTTTGGGTGGTAGTTGGTAATAAATGGCAATAGTTGCTGACCTTGTTTTGTACTTTTCGGTGTTAAAAGGTAATCTCTGTTCATTTCTTTTACCAATTTTATTGTTTTGTCAATAGAAGTCTCTTCGTAATTTCGTTGCATGAGATAGCGTTTCATAATTCCTGCATGCTTGTCAAAAAATTCGACATTTGAGCACGATCTTCTTATTCTTATGAAGAGTCCCTTTGGAATGTTTGCAGTAATATGTTTGGGGCTTGTCTGAGGAAGTCTGACTCTGGTCGGACGAAACGTTACAGAAATACATTTGTGTTAGTGTGCAGCTGGACTCTTTAATTGAATAGAATATTTAAAAATGTTGCTTAAATTATTCCCAATTTGGATATTAAAGCTTCATGTACTGCTGAGTTGCTCAAGAATATGTTTGAAGTTATGAGAAATTATAATATAAATTAAACTGATTGATCCCCTGTTCAACTCTTGATTATTCTATTGTTCAGTCTACCACTTCTTCAGTTGATTTCATTGTTTATTATCGGTTAAAAAATTTATCAGCTTTCTTTTGTGCATAAAAGTCTTCTTTAGAATCACACATTTATCTTCTTTTTAAGAATTTATGCCAATTTACGAGGATCATCCAAGATATCTGATATCAAAGTTATAGAACCAACGCAAACATTTGTTGTGTTCAACAATCTAATACCCGGTGCCACCTATGATGTTTTTATACAACCGATCATGAAAGGGGGAGCTGAAGGACCACCATCTCCTCTTATTGATACTTTAAGTAAGTTTAGGCTCTTCTATATGACAATGCATAATAATTTCCAAGTAACATATTTATTACTTTAGCATTCATGGCTCTTCCAAAAATGTACCATTATATATGTTTCTTGTTAGATCCTAATCCACCCACTAGCGGCCGAGTAGAGACAGCGAAGAACAATACGATGGTGTTGGAATTTGAACAGCCAGAAGGAGTGGTAGATGAATACACCATAGTAGTAAAAGCAGATGATACACAGGAGCCAGAAACTGATATGAAGACTGTTAAAAACCCAAGTATGATATAATGCAAAACAGTTCAATTTCAACTTTTTCGCAATGTAGTCCCAATGATTCAAATGCAAAAATTAGCCACACTTTATTCATGCATAAATAGCACACATTTTTGGTTGATTATTAACTTTTTGTTAGAGGTTTATATTTACTGGTTTCTTAAGTTGGATTTCCAGCTAAATTGAATTACAATAAAAATGCAAGTTGATTTTCAATAATTTCAACAACAAAGTCAGAAAATTATTGACAAAATGGAATTTTGAATGAGGCATAAAAGTGTTATGTCATTCAGTCTTCTTTTATGTATACTAAATTGCATAGATTTAATGTTTTAGTTCATCTTCTTCAAGATAGATTGTGAATAAAAATTCTAAATATTATTACCTTTTTTGCTAATATTGCTAATATGTGGACAACATATTATTATCAAGAACTTACATGCAGTCAAACTTGTGCAATAACCTCATTTCAAACGTTTTTGATATAAATTCATTCTGCAGCTGCTATTTATTCATATTTTCATTTATGCAGGGAATCGTAGATCAATTATTGTACAATATGATGAACTTGATCCAAACAAAATCCATGTTTTTGAAGTTACATCAATAAGTAAGAACAAATCCAGCGTCATTGCTACTTTCAGTAACCTTGAAGGTAATTTTTTTATAATGATCCATTAGTCAATGAATTAATCAATATTATCAATATTAATCAATATTTTCATTATGAGCTTTATGAATTTAATTGTTTGCTTATATTTAGTAGTAAGCCACTTTCCTTACAACAAAAAATTAAATAGATGGCTGTCGGTTTGATACAACAGTCTTACAGCAACTGTGTTGAACAATAGACAGCCCTAATGATTACCCAAAGCAATTTATATTAATATATTGTTATCTAGTTATTTTTGTGTGGAATGGGTTTTATTTTTATTGCAAACTGTTTATTTCGTTTTTTTTATTATATTTTCATGTTTTATTTTCAGTTCTGCCGCCCACTGATCTCAAGTATCAACTGGAGCAGAGAGGCAACCTGTTTTTTCTTGTATTATCGTATACCGCACCTGAAAGTCCACGTGATTACTTCCGGATAAGAGTGACATCGGATTATTTACCAGAAGTGATTTCTGAAACAACGAACGAAACAACTTATGAAATTCCTGTCGATGCAGGAAACATATACTTCGTCAATGTTTCCACTGTATACAGAGATGTACATGCATGGATTCCTGCTCAAGCTAAACTTGTTATTAGTATGTTTGTCTGTTAATTTATATCATTTCGTTTTAACTACTCATATAAAATAGCCAACAAATAGCCAATATTTCAACAGAACACCATGGATATTTCAATATGTGCATTGGTCTAGCACTGGTAGCCAAAATGATTGATATAGCTGATGATATTGCAAGTTAGAAATCCTGATTCAAGCTTTCTAATAACTCATTAGACTTCAATAAGTTATTGTGGTTTTGTGTTTACAGTTGTATTCAGAGTGAAGCATGAAATGCTAAATTAAAACCAGTCCTGAATATAATTGTAGGATAAATTGTAGGATTGCAGTCATGCAACTCATATTGTTTATTTTTTCCAGATCCAGTTAACGTTCCAGATTTGATTTTGGACGCTACTCATAACTCTGTTAAATTCTCCTTCTCTCCCCCACCTGGATTATATGATCATTTTGTGATAACAATATCAGAGACATCAGATTCTTCGTTTGTACAATTGAGTCAGAATATTTCAATTGACGATATTGGAACTGATGGAAAATTTAGCGGTGTGTTTGGGGATCCAACAATTGAACCTGAAACTGATTACCAGGTTGAAGTTGTTACTTGGCATCGACAGCTACGAAGTGCAGAAGGTGCATCTGTGAGACTTATTACAACTGGTGAGAGTTTTATTTGCTCCTGTTAAATTAACTGGCTATGTCTGGACTGATTGGAAGGAATGTATCTAACTAAAATGCTATACCTAACAGTAGTTTTCAACAATTTTAGAAGTAAATGTGGAACACATCACATAAAAATATTATTTTTTAAATGTTGCAATATCATTTTTACATTGCAGAATATGATAGAAAGATTGACGATTTTGATGTTTCATCAAGGCCGAATGGTGGAATTCTGCTTGAACTTATTGGTGACTTACCTACATTTGGATCGTACATTGTATCAGTGTGGGATGAAGATAACATTCAACAGGTCAGCCTAAGTTATTGAAATTCAAACCACGAATTTATGGAATTGTGAATCCAGGACAACTAGTACTAGATGATATCTAAAAAAGTTCCGATAGTATCAAAACCTATCTTGCTTCAGTTAAAAAATTTTCTCCGATTTTAAGTAGTTTAAAAGTATAATTTTTTAACAAATAAGTTCACGCCCAATTCTGATGCATCTTTTATCTTAATTAGGTTACAAATAAGTAATCTTTTTTTTTTTTTTAGAATTTTACCTTCCAATTTCCGAAAAGAAGCCCAATTATACTTTCTCAATATTTGGATCGAGGCAGCAGATACAAAGTTCAAATACTTCAGAAAGACTTGCTTGAAAAGGAAGTCTGTACTGGTAAGATGAATGAAAGATATTAATGCAAAATTTTCACTTAAAAATAATGTGGGATGAACCAGAATATAATACGATTTAATTTAAAGATATAAACCGTTCAAGCGCTTTTTCTTACTCACTATTTTCTCTTTCAGCTCCTGCATCGCCAACAGTTGATGACTTCAAGAATCTTCCAACATTCAGATCAGAATTCTCTCTGACGCCAGTAGGACGTGCAGAGGAATATATTGTTATATTATTAGACAGCGCAGGTACAGAAGTCGATAGACAAACTTTGTCCTACGAATCTGATCGAAAAGTTGAATTCCGCCGACTCAAACCAGCATCACGATATTCAGTCAGAATTGAAACGTTGTCTTGTGGTGGATCCGTAACTGCAGGATTTGATTTTACATCTGGTGAGTTTTTTTTTTATTTTGAAACCTTTTAATTTGTTCAACATCTCATCAAAGATTAACAGTATGAAGTTTTAATGGTATATGTCCTGTCAAAAAATGCATATTTAGATGTGTTTCACTGCAAAAAATAAAGCTTCCTAGTTTTACTGCCACAAATTTGTAAAATTATAGCCACTTTTTCGATTTCTTGTGCAACTTGTCCATTGAACAGTATTTGCATATTTCTATCAAAAAATCTTCACAAAAATTCTAATGTTTACTGATAAACTTACAATATTTACTGTGTTAAATCTGATTTTCTAGCACGAGTGCAGTCGCCAAATTTCTTGGACATACAAAATGCTGAAAATTTTGGGCTCATTTTATATTGGACTCCACCAGAAGCACCGCATGAATATTTTAGAATTAGAGCCACGCCAGCCACACCTGGCTCCAGACCTGTTGTGCAAGAGACTGAAGAAAGCAGCTTATTTCTGGAAAATTTGACACCAGGAGAAAGATACACTGTCAGCGTTGTATCGGTTTTCAGGGATATTGAAAGTGATCCACTGAGAGGACGTTCTATTTTAAGTATGATAATTTATGTCTCATATTTTTTACTGGTATGGAATAATAATGAAATAACATTGTTTTATAGAATATTTTGGAGTTAATTGTAATTGAGTTGATCAAATACACATCTTGTTTCTGTTAACTCCCTTTTACATGTTAATATAATAATAATTATAAGATTATCATTATTAATCTGTTCTGATGCCTATAGTTAGCCATGGGACAGCAATGTCCGATACTGAGCAGAGATTTCGACACTGACTGCATCATTGTATTATTCCAACCATGCTTTATGGTTTGAAAACTCTTATCTGTTATTATAAATGCAGGCCCAGCCGATGTGCAAGATGTAACGGTCACAACAGGATTCGTTAGCATCACATTTGACATTGGTCCTCCACCTGGAATATATGAATACATTGAAGCGGAATTAACACCTGTTGTGGACCTTAGTACTTTGGATGAAAACTTCAATCCAGGCAGCGTAAACACAGTGAGAAGATCTGTTTCAAAATTTGAACAAGATATCAATGGAAGACACCAAATTTTATTTGAAAACTTAACTCCCGGAACTGAGTATGCTGTCACTCTTATAACATACAATGAAGATCAGTCTAGTTCTGGATATGGCTTAACTGTTACAACTGGTATGTTGTTAGGTTTTATTGGATATTTTTATCTACTTGTTCAAGATTGTTTTTTTCGCATTCCAGGTTATTATCACAATGCTTGTGAAGCTCGATTATGAAGTATCTACTCATGTTTTCACTTATATCCTATGTCACAACTTGTCAATGTAGTACTTTTCTGTCTCCTATTCCAAACTTCATTTTGAGTTTTATTTCACTTTTCATATGGTGTGTCTGTGTTGCAGATTTTAATTTTTCAATTTTACTATTGCTCAGTCCAAAATAAATTCGTTTATCTTTTTGAAACTTGGAGAAGAATCAATGAACAGAGAATTAAAATATATATAATGTTTCCAAAAAGAATAGGTTTTTCTAATAATAGATACAGATGGACAGAATCAACATTCGTTGTTATACCTCTAACTGATTGATTTGGACTGGTTTTTGTGAAAATTGGCTAAAAAGTCTATCTGTTTTTTTTTTTTTGAATTTTTCTAATATTTTGGACTAATTCACCAGAAACTTTAGTGAAAAGATGTCTAATTCATATGTTTAATTATGTGTTTCAGATGGTGTTCCTGCAGTTACATCAGGCCTCCTTGTTGTTGATGAAAACACCATGCGAATGACCGTAATACCAGTAAATGGCGTGGAAGTATACAGAGTGGTTCTTGCCTCTATTGAGGATCCATTTACTGAATTAGATCGCCGTGCTCTAACCACATTACAGGGTGATGATTTGACAGCAGTATTCTCATCTCTGGTTTGGGGACAACAATATATCATAAATGTCACATGCGTAATTGGAGAACATGTTGGGGAAACTGCAATATTTACAGACGCAATTGGTGAGTTATTGCAGATTTTAAAGTCTATATAGAAAAGTTGTGTATAAGATTTTATGTTATGTCTGATTGCTTGGAAATCCTTACTCTAAAATAGGCAGGAATTATTAATAATCATTTTCCATCATATTTTACAGCTCCTAGGAAAATTAGGGGTGCAACAACAGAATCTGATTTTTGTAGTTTCACTTTGTGCTTTGAACCTGCTGAAGGCATTGTGGAGGCTTATTCGTAAGTATACTCGTCCTATCATGCTATAAGCCGATAGTAATAGTCTCAAATGAAATGTTTTGGGGCATATTTATAGGATGCAATTTGAGGTACAATTTAAGATCTATCAGCAAGACTATTCATAAGTTTGTCACCCGTTATACATTGGTTTGAAATGTTTCAATCATTCCACCTGGTAAAGCCCAACTAATTTGACTTGTTCTTGATTTGTGCAATCGTTGAATTTTTATCGAGCCCAAGAGCTATGACCTGAGAACTAAACTAATTGTTAAACAATTGACTGGTGTGTGTCGTCACTCTTTATTAGAATAAACACATAATCATATTTGAAAAAATACTTTTCACCAATCGTTCTTATATATTTTCAAACACCAGGATAACCTGTACTCCTCGTAACAATCAAACAATAATACTGGATGTGAGATCTATCAATGCAAGCACAGATTTCAACCCCGATACTAATCTGTTTTGCACTATTTACGATGGACCTGCTATCAAACCAGGAGAGAGATACTCTATGTTCATAACTTCTTACAGTAGAGGAAAAGAATCAATACCACACGTGAAAACATCAATCATTCGTAAGATGTTCTTTTTTTAGTATTGTGTATATGATTTTGTATTCTGAATTTTTATCTTTATTCACTGACTTTCAAGTCATTATTGGGCTGTTGTGAATGGTGCATTTTAGGCCTGTTTTATGTTTATATTTTAATACTTTGAATAAATGTGATTTGTCATGACTTATTATTTATAATATGCAGCAGTACCTCACTAATGATCCACACTCTTGAAATGTTCAGAAGATACCTCTAATCGATTAGCTTATTATTTCTTATTTATGTTATATAATGAACTTCAAATGAAACTAGTTAATAACTGTTCTTTTTAGCAAATGCACAACGACCGAATTTACTCTCACTCACAAGTCTTCCTTATGAGCCTACGTTAATTGCAACAATCCGAATGGCTGATGTATGTGACAGAGACACAGATGGTGTTTTGGTTTCAATTAAACAAACAACACCAGATGGAACCGCTCCTGTTATTGAAGAAAGGTTTTTCAACTATTCCGAATCTGACATTGTTACCAACTTCTCAGATTTAATGTACGGTGAAAAGTATGATATTTCAGCTCGTATGGTAATCAAAGGAATCCAGAGCAATGCTCTCGAAAAAGAAAGAGCAATCTGTAAGTTGGGGCTGTGCTTTACTTGTTTGATTTAAAATATACAAAATGAATACAATTAATCTCTTGTGTGTTTTTAGATCCGTACCCCATTACAGATGGCAATGTTACATTAGACAAATGTGTTCCTACACTTGAATTTAGCCCATCAATTGGCAAATTCACACACTACCGTGCTCAGATTTTCCAAGAGACTGGCACAAGAAGATCGAGGGGATCCAGGGTATTTCTATTTATGATTATTAGTTCCTTTTTCTCTTTTTTTTCTCACTATTTCGAAAGCGTGATCTCCAATTTCTCTTTCACTTTTTATTTATTTTTTTCATTTTTAAAAACAAAAAACTAGATGTGAGAGAATTGTAAAAAGGTCTGCATTTTATTTCAATTGGTAAAAATTTGCCCTGTTTTACAACAGAGAATTCAAGCAACTGATTCTGACGATCTTGTGAGCCTGACATTTGATGACACAATTTTGAGGCCTGGAAATAACTATACGATTTTTCTATGGCCTATCAGTTTTTCATTGGAAGGCAACAGAACAGGATTCCCAATCAGTTTACGTGAGTAATTCAAATGTTGCTGCTATTTTATATGCTTTTAGCATATTTATTACTAAATCTTGAAAAATTTACAGGTGATCTTGGCTTGATATTTCATAAAAACAACTTTTCAATAAGATTTATATTTTCTGTTACAATTTTTAATAAACAACAAATTTTGAGCTTTCGGTTCTTTGTTTTTGTATCTGTTTCTTATTCTATTCTAAATGTTCTTTTTAGCGCCTCCACCTAATGCAGTTGCAAACATCAACCCATCATCTGTGACCGATAATAGTTTGAGCATTAATATCGACAACACATCTATACCTGTACCCATTTACGAAGTAACATTAGCAAGACAAGCCAGACCAAGAGATTTCCTTAACAATGTAAGCAATTTAACTTTCAACTCAAACTTACTTTAGCAATACTCGAATACATGTATATCCACTACCACACAATATAATTTCATAGTTTCTATGGAAACCAATAAGACAACATTATATGGCTGTTGCGTCATTTTTTTCTCACCAATGTTCTGGAAATAAAGATCTCATACAAGATAAAATAAAATTTCCTGCCGTAAACGATGTCAGTTCGGTTTCATTTATTTATAAGCATTTTAATTAACTATTTAAATAGTAATTTAGCAAAAAACGTATATTGTTAGGAATGATTAATTTGTATCTTTTGTAGAAGGTGTATTCGCCAACTGAGTCTTTGGAGCCTGTGACATTTGACAATCTAACATCTGGGGAATCTTATCAATTAGAAGTCACAGCATTTGTCTGTGCTGTACCTGGAGACACTGCAGTTCTCATTGCAACCTTGTGTAAGAAAACTGTCATAAAATTTATCGTTTATTGCTAATGTAATTGATATTCAACATTTTTTCCCTCTTTAGCATATCAATTTTTTGAAATATCATGTTTGATTGAGAAAGATTACTTTTCTATGTTGAAAAACAATTTTATAAACATCTTAATCAATTATTTAGTTCCCCAAATAGTTGAAAACATTGAAACATTTCCAACTTCTACAACAATCGACGTCCGTTTTAATCAAGTTGAAGGAGTTGTTGATGATTATCAGTTATGGATTGTTCAAGTAAGATTTTTCTATTTATAAGTCAATTACAATTTCACCGCTCTATCATTTCTGAAATGAAAATTATAACGAAATAAAAATCATAATGTATTATACAGGAAAGTTTCCCATCGCTAATACTGGAAAATGTGACTTTGATACCACCAAGGGCAAAAAATCGTCAAATCACGCACACACTTACAGACGGCCGTTTGACACCTGGGGAATCCTATATCATCTTTGTTAGAAGTAGAAGCAACGATAAGGCTGTTACTTCGACTGGATTCCTAGTAAAATTGGGTAAGTAGATTAACATGTATTGATATTTACTAAATTTGCTTGTGTCCTTTGAACTTTGCTCCTGTATTGTACAAGCAGAATACCTCTCGAATCAGCACTGAATATAAATATATTAAATTATATATCATGTTATGTAATATTTCATTATAGTATATTGTGTTTGAGTTCATTTCATATTACACTTGTTATTTATTACGTTTGAATGTAATGTCTGAATGTGACATTATCTGCTATATTTATGTGGTTTAGTACAGATTAGATCAACGATATAGTTACAGGTTCGTAATACAAGGACCAGCTATTTCATGCTTCACATACAATGCTACACACACTCTGAAAATAAAATAGTGTGATGAGTGTATTCTAATTGTGACACATTCATAAATTTTTGATTATGTTCGAGTGAACTGATTCAGTATCATTAGCGTTTAAAACAAAGTGACTTTTCTGTGTAATCTTTTACTTGGAAATTTTTTTCCTAAAACTTCCTTTTCTTTATATTTCTAACTTCTTTTTCAGAAAACACACCACTTGTGACTGACTATACCATACAGACAACACCAACAACATCTGTGGTTACGTTAACACCACCAGAGGATATAGATGATTATTATGTTACTGTAACACTACAGGATGAAAATAAAATACCAATGTTGTAAGATTTGATGATTTAATATCTTTTCTATCGGTCAAAGATTGGTGAATGTTGTCAAATGGCTTTGGTATGCGTGAAGACTTCAACTTGAGATAGGAAACATTTTGTTGATTATTTTGAGTCATTAATTCTTTATGTAGGTATTTGATTGTGTTATTTCATCTACACATTCACACCTTGAAAAACCCATCTGAATACAGCAAGTTTGCTATGTCTCACATCCTAAAAGAAATATTTTTGCATATCTTGTAAAACAATCATCAAACAATGAGATATCAATTTTTCATCTAGATATTTGATATGAACTCGGTTCGTATGTACCAATTGAATTCATCATCTAACATGTTTTAATTGTGTATGCAATTCAGGAACTCAACAATTGTCTTCACTGACATCAGTTCAACTTCATTCGAAGATCTGATACCTGGAACATTATATTATATCACATTAGTAGCAACGAGGAGAGGAGTTAATAGCGGAGATTCCGGCAGTAACTTCACAACTGGTGTGTCACAATATACTGTTTACTGTGTCATATTTTATATTCTCCACCTGACTGGTCACAAGTTGTAATATACTGATTTTCTACTTCTTGGCAATGGCCAATACTGACAATGTATTTTCCCATTGTTTATTTGTGATCATTAATTTGTTTGTACAGAATTACCACAAATAGTAGCGTTTTCATTGAATGCATCATCAATTACTATTGGAATTACAATTGAACCTCCAGATCTTGAATCGTACCAATCAGATGAATATATTATTGAAATTGCGGACGAGAAGACCTGGGTAACAATTTTTTGTAAAATAAAACAACTACTGGTATGTGGTATGAGATAATAATCAGCCATTCATGTTCAACAAATCTCCAGCTTTGGATATTCCAATCTAATAATTTAAACTAAATACAATCTCTTGTGTTTAACTGAATCTTCAGTTATTTTTATACTTAAATAATTTGCCAACGAATCTTCAGTTTTACCCAATCTAGCTTGACATATTTATCTGAATATTTACCCTGGTGTTACATTAATTCATCGATTATTTCAAATTCAATCAATTTGTTTTGACCAGCGAATACCTGGGACAGCAACCGGTGATGTGTTATCAGATATCACACCAGAATCTCAGTACAATGTCAGCATAACATCTGTTATCCGAGGTGTGGAAGGACCTACCAATACTAAATCGATTTCTACAAGTAAGAACTCATTTATTCGGTTTTCAATGTCCTCTCAAAATAAATGCCATGTTAATAAGTTAGAGACGATTAATTCAAGTATCAAATATTTCTATAATACTTCCGGACTGATGAGCTTACAAAACCATTTTATAATATAAATTTACACTTATGCAATTGTGCAAAATTTTATTCAGTTAATAGAATTACTACCTGGAAATAAAAAGTTGTTGACTTGATATGGGGGTTTAAATAGGTCCCAATGCTTTTCTTATACCTTAATTTTTTATCAACCTAATTATTGGTTTATTCTCAGCATTCATGCAATTATTTTACTATTTCATGTTACTGTGTTGCATCTAAATATTATGCCATTTTTACAGGAAAACTCGATCCTGTGGAGTACATATTTGGAGAGCCAGGAATTACTTATATAAACATAACATTCATACCTGTTGAAATTGCAGATGTATATTTATTAACTTTACGTGGATCCATTGACACTATAGGTATGTCAACTAGCATTATCCCAAAAGACATAAAGAAAAATTGAAGATGTTATGCTGTGATGCTATACTATTTGTTTTACTGGAATTAGCTATGAATATTAGTATTTAGTATTTTTTCTTAACTCTTTACTCACATTCTTCAATCTTGGACTAGTGCATGTAACATTTCTTTTGCTAAATTCTGATTAGTAGTTGTAAATCATAGAAATCATGACATAGTCGCAATGGTTAGAATCGTAGATAATCTATCTATCTAATACATTTTTGTTTTTAGTTGTGACAGTCAATCAGTCAGATGCAGAAAAACTTTACTATTATTTTGATGACTTAATACCGGGAACTTTGTATAATATATCTATAGAAGTTGCTGTTGGTGATATATTCAGTCCGGCAACGTCAATAGAAGTGCAAACTGGTATGTTATACTAATTAACTTGTACATGATTTCACGAAAGCCACAGCATATACACATTCTTTTTGTAGCAATCTTGTATATCTTGGATTCACTTTATTTTTATTCACCGGATATAGCCTAATTCTCTCCATTATACCCGTAGAATAATGCATTCTGTATGTCATTACCACTGGAAAATTGCAATCTTTAGCTTGCTTCACACTGAAATGCATTTTTTTTTTCTGTTCTGTCTTAACGATGTGTATTTTTCGGCATGTGTAAAAATAAACTACTGATTACTTACTGCTTCTTTGGAATATATTTATCTGAATTTGTATTAAAAGCCTGATCAGAAAGAAATGAGCACCAACACTGTATCATTTTCCCGACTGCTGTATATCAATCTAAACACTGTTTATTGTTCCGAACACAAGAGTTCTAATTTTTTTCAAATGTTTTCTTGTTGTTAAACAGGAGAAGTCGTGGCTGTTCAATCTGCCAGAACAGAAACAGGCATAACGTTTGTAAACGTGTCATTCCTTCCTGTTGAAGTAGCAAATTCTTACATTTTGGAAATTGCTGAAAATGCCTTTTCAGGTAGAAAAAGAGTTCTTTTTGAACTTAATGATAAAAATAATGTATCAGATCAATGTTTTTTGATTTCCTCCATTTAACACATTTATTTTAGATAATATCATCAACACAGCGTCAGTTGATCAGTCAACTTCAGAAATTTGGGTTGAATTTGATGGATTAAAACCAAATACAGAGTACAATATCAGTATTTATGCTACTGTGGATGGATATAACAGTTCAAAAATATCTGTTCTGGGAACTACAGGTGTGTGTGTTTGAAAAATGCTTTTCAAACAATACCCATTTTAATGAATTACATTAATTAACATTAACACATATTTTTATTTTTTTTCAGGAGTGATACCTTTAATTCCTTTTGAAGCTGTTGCTCTAATATCAAGCATTTTTGTGACATTGGAGAAGCCAGTTGATGTCAGAGTAGACAGTTATGCAATAACTGTGAAATCAGAAGAAGGAGACGAAAGACCACCAGAAGTAACTTTTCCTCTTCTTGATGACTAATTTGAATATTCTTTTCCTATTTAAAAAAAAAAACAGGTTTTTTTGTTTCATCATTTTAAGAAATATCTTTTTTTTAGATTTTGAATTCTGATGATTATCCTGATGACCAATTTTTGATTGATGCTTCATTTGATTATTTGACACCAAATACAACTTATTATATTATGGTTTATGCAACGATTGATGGAAACATCGGACCAGTGTCTGAAGAAGTTGTGATAACAGGTATCCTAGCTTTCAACCGTCTAATATCCAATTTGTACTTAATCTTATAGCTTGGTAAAACCTATTTCACTATAACCAGAGATGTGCCTCTTTGGTCAAGCACATTTTCAGGTAAAAAATAACTTCTGTTCATTCATTCAGATGAAATGCCTGCTTTGACTAATGTGACTGCTACACCTGACTTTACAAGTATAACCGTTTTTGTAACTCCAGTAATAAAAGATGTTGATGGATACAAAATCCAGCTCCTACCGAGTGGTATTACTGGTGAGTTTTTGTCTTCATTTACCCTTATCTCAATTACTTGTTTATATATTTTACTATCATTGATATTTTAAGGTGGTGATAAGACTTGGAATATATCTCAAACTGACTCATTTATTGAAGCAACATTTGAAGGATTGTTCCCTGGTACAGTATATACAGTGGTTGTATCTACTGTCAAAAATGATCATTTTGGTCCAGAAACAATTGTCGAAGTCATGACAGGTTTGTGAGGTTGTTTTCTTACAATTTGTTGTCAAGTGCAGGCTCATATTTGTCTTAATATCTGCTTCGTTATTTTATTATTCTACCTGTAACTAATTGATTGAGTTTTTTGAGTGTTCTAGCTTGGATTCATTATAATTGGATAATGTGACCATGATAATAATCACTTACATATTCTCATCAAATGCAATAATTACTATTTAGCTGATTTTTTACAATTCATTATGAAAATTACAGTGAAAACTGCTTTGATTAATTCCACCTCATCTAACCAGTATCACTAATTGTGCATTGTAATAAGTTTTGGCAACTACTCTGATTAATAATATTGAATGAACATCTAGCGTATTCTTCTTGTAATCAAGTCTTCATTTTTTGTTTCTTAGGTTCTATCCCACTGGTTATGTATGATACTGAAACAACTGCCACCAGTATTACAATAGTGGCAGCCCAACCTGAAGATCCAGTGGATAGGATTGTAGTACAGTTGGATTCGGATGACACATATTCTTCGGTATGTCGACTTTGGTTGTTTGTTATCTCTAAATATTACGGTCATTTTTCACACATGGTTCGTAGTTGTACTTTGAACTTTATGAAAATTGCAATCTATTCAGACTGACGAACTGATTTCTGGGGAAGGTGATCTTGTCACATCATTTACCGACTTGATGCCTAATACAAACTATACCATCTCAGTCATACCTTACATAAAAGATTTTCAAGGACCATATTCTCCCACAGTTGTTGTAACAGGTACACTTTTGTTCAATTTAGAAAATTTGTTGCTTGTTTGTTTTAATTTTTCAAATTTATTTATGAAGGATCTATTTTTTTTATCAGGCTCACCACCATTTGTTGACTTTAGTGTCAAAACTGGTGTTGATGCAGTCAATGTTACAGTTGAACGCCCAGAAGATATTGTCGACTTCGTAGTTGTGAGATTGTATACATTAGATTTGACTGAAGTTGATACGGTAAGATTTTATGTATATTTTTTTCCCAAATTAAATGGTTGGAGAGATATGTATTTTCAATTAGGGGGTGGAGTAAATGATATGTTTGCATTTTTATACCTGCTTATTATAATATATGGTCAACCATCATTTATTAGTATCAAATGATGGATACTGGAGAAAATTGGGAAAACCACTGTGGAAAAAAATATACCTTGTTTTCTTGTGGTAAATATTGTGGTCTAAAAATTTCTCTCACAACTTACGACCTTCATAGCAAAAATAAATTAAAAAAATTAGCTTTAATCTATCAATACACGACTTCACAAGTTGTTAAGATAGCTCTTTCAATTGAATTTTTCTGCAAAAACATTCGCGTGTACTAGTTTTTTTTTAAATCATGACCAATCTGATTTTACAGAAGACTATTCAATATGAAACTGATCCGTTCTTTGCGACCTTTGATAATCTCACTTCGGGAACAGAATACATTGTTACTGCATATTCTGTAATAAAAGAAATTGAAGGACAATCGCATGATGAATTTGTGGAGACTGAGATTGGTAATTCTGTATTTCAACTTTGATAACTAAGTACCAGTAATATAATTGTTATCCATCTATTACTCTACTAAGAAAAAAATTATTTCGCAGATTGATAGTTTTCCAAAATACTATTATAAAATTGTATTTGCATCTGTACAAATAATTATCATTGGATAACTTAACACATCCTGTTTTTGTCGTAATTTAGATATTCCAGTTGTTAATTTCACTTCTACATCAACAACTACGACTGTACAAGTCACCATAACCAAACTCGAAGATGGCAGGGAAGTTGATGAGTTCTTCGTACAAATAATTCCAGAGGACAGTGATTTAATCATGGTAATCATATTAATTAGTGTCTATATATATGTGACAAAATGATTTTAAATGATGTATTCTGTCCGATGTCCTACCATTTTTATGTTCATTTTCTTCTTTATCCTTCCAAATATTCAGGTTCAAACTATTTCTGCTAAAGATGAATTGCTTTCGACTACTTTTGAAAATCTCACTCCAGAAACATTGTATACAATAGAAGTCTGGGCGACCCTGCGTGATCAACGTGGACCTATTACCACAGGAATTGAAGAAACAGGTATGTAGTATATAGATCATGCAGAAACATGCAAAAGCAATATAATGAGTTAAAGTGTAAATGAACTCTAGCGAAAAATTATTTGTCAAGTTCATTACTAAATTTCAGTAATTTTTTTTATTTCAGAGTTACAAAATGTTGTATTTGATAATATTTCAACGATAACAACCATTGAAATAAATATTCTCGATAATGATTTGGAGGTGGATGAATACAAAGTGCGACTTACTTCACCTGATGGCAGCATTAGAGTGAGTTAAAATATTAGCAGTAGCATCTTATTTACTGCATCTGAGACACAGTTAAAGGATTTCAGATTGGAAAGATCTCAATTATTACTAATTGTGCTTTTTGAAATGGCATATCACCTAGTTTCATATAGATAATATGATGCAAACCTATACTATTTTATTTTATTCCACTAATTAGTTGTTGAATATTTCGTAAAGGAACAGACACTTAACACCACTGAAGATCCATTGACTACTTTATTTGAAAACTTGATTCCTGCAACTCAGTACACAGTACAGGTTACAACATGGAACGAAGGTGCCGAAGGACCAACCGCTACAGCATTTATTCAAACCGGTTAGTATGAATTTAAATAAAATTGTTTGGCATTAACCAGGTACTATTGACAGATCTTAGATTTCATCAGTAAGATTGAAATACTGTAGACAACCAAATATTTATTATTATTTTTTTCAAATGGACTTAAGAGTAGTTTGTGAACTCACTTTATAGTTTGCTGTGCAAGATTATGCTATTGTTGTATATCGCTCTCTAATTTAAATATTATTATGAAAACCTCCACATATGGTTCTGTTGTAAAATTTTTAATTATTTATTTTCCCTTTATCCAGAACCTTTTCCATTTGTTGAATTCACAACAACAACTACTAAGGAGAGCATTAGTGTTGCATTAGAAAAACCTGACAATAGAATGAACTTTATTGTAAAATTACTTTCGGAAGACTTGGTACAACTGCAGAGTGTAAGTAGACTTATTTATCTTTTTTGATAATATTCATTTGTGTATGCTTCATTGAATTCGCAATATTTGTTACAGACTCCACTGAGTTACGATGATGACCCTCTCTCTATTACTTACGAAGGTTTAACTCCTTCGACGGATTACATGATTTTGGTTTCGCCCGTTATTAACGAAGATGTAGGACCAGTTAATCAAGAATTGGTTACAACAGACGGTGATGGTAAATAATGATTCTTTACTGTTTCACAACGAGATGAGAAATATTGAGAAAGTGACCATAATCAATCTATGGGATTGGTAATTTAGCACACCACACTACATCAAATACTTGTATGATAGTCCACTTTGGTATTTACTTCTAAAAATATCAAAATGATTCAAAATTTAGCAACTTAATTAGAATATCAATGAAAACAATATTTAGAACATAATTCAATTTAATTTCCGAGTACACTGCAATAAGGTGATTTGAAATTACTTTTTACCATCTGACTTTTAGAACAATAAATGCCATTTCAATTTTCATATCAAGGTTATTTAAATTTTACCTATTTTAAATACCAACATTGATGTGGTCATCTTATATAGGACACATCTTAGCTCAGATTACATTCGGTGTTTATTAAAAAATGATTCCACTGTTTACATATTCATTGTTGTTATATACAGATGCAGAACAACTTCCAGCACCTGATTTTGTGACAGAAGCAACTACAATTTCTATAGATGTTACTGTAACACCACTCAATACAACTGTAGATGAATATGTTGTAACAATCACAACACCTACAGGAAACACCACAGTGAGTTATGTTCAGTATAAATTTGTTTGAAGTCAATTCACAATATTTTCCATTTGTGTATATTTTGAAATCTTTGATAAACCCAATGGCAAGCCAATATGTAGATTTCTAAATCAATGAATTACCTATATTTTCTAGGAAAGCAGTATACCTGGTGCTGATGACCTGATAATAACTACATTTGATGGTCTTTCTCCTGATACTAATTATAGTATAAATGTTCGTGCAGTCTATGATGACATAGACGGGGAAGTCTCATCTGCAATTGTTGCAACTGGTTTGTATCCTTGTCTTGTAATAATTTTGTCTTTTAATTTTTAATTTATAACTATTAAAAATCCTATTGAATTTGTATGTAATTTCTGTCATGAAAACTATTACTAATGGAGTTCCAAGTCTTTCAAGAATAAGGCTACTTAATTTGGTTGATGTTATAATAGTGGGTGAAAGAATTAATCCAACCTTCAATCAGACCATACAATTGTAACACATAGGCTACATACAACGTTTTTCTTATCAGTAGAATGGAACTAATTACACATTACTTTGGTAAATTTTGAAATTTCTAACACTACATTTTAGAACCTGTACCACTCATTTTCTTTGAGTCATCCGCAACTAATAACACTATCACAATCATTTTGCAAAGACCGGAATTTGTAGTGGATGCCTTTGAAGTCAGTTTATTTTTAGCCAATGACGAAATAGGAACTGTAAGTATTGAATCTTAAACAATTAACTCACTGGTTTAAATACCCGTCATGATTAAAATTAAGATTGTAACCTCATAATAAAAAATTCTAACTTTTAACCTAAAATTTGTTGGTTTTATATAAATTCTGTAATCAATAACTTGAATATTTTGTATGTATAGAGTTTTATTCTGTTCGACGAACAAGATTTAGCCACCACATTCGACAACCTGATACCGGAAACTACATATTTAATACGAGTAGTGGCATTAATTGGTGATGTTTATGGACAATTGAATGAAGGACTAGTTACTACTGATGGTGTGTAGTTTTCTATGATTAATGTTTTTTGTATAATTGAAGTTTACAACTACCAGTTTAAGTTTTGATACTAGTTGGCCGAAAAATTAGGAATTTTTCGTTTTATTCATCTATTAGCAGATGAAATTATCGTTAGAGTAATAAATAGGGAAGCTCTACCATGTTAAAACATTTCATGAAAGTAATAGAATTTTATGCATCAAGGGATGCTTGTCTATAGCTTGATAGGGAAAAGGTTTGGAACAATAAAACAACCGTTATTTTTTGATTAACCAGTATTAGTCAGTAAGTAGTAATTTTGACTTTTGATCGACAAAAATTGAGGTTCTGATTAATTCTGCAATCGAAAATAAAAAGCTAAAAATGTAATCCTGATCACTAACAAAATTATTAAAACATTTTGTTGATTTTTTATCCAGATATAGAATCATTTTTTTTTGTGGGTTTTCAGAATCAAAGCCACTACCATTGGTAGAGTTTACCACAGAAACAACTACAACAACTATAAATATCACTGTGGAACCAACAGATATTGTTGTCGATGAATATATAGTTTCACTTACTGATCCAGAAGGAAACGTTATTGTAAGCCATAACTGATATATATTACTTTCCATTCAAAATATACTAATTCACTTTATTGTCAATGCTATCAAAACAAAATATTTCGATATTAGATTTATTGTTCATTATTGAACTAAAGTTTGAATATTTTCTATTTTATATATCATTAATTGATCATTTCCTATGTCAGGAAAATTCTATACCAGGCACTGAAGAGCCATTAGAGACTTATTTCGATGACTTGACACCAGGCACTGAATACATAGTGACAGTTTTCCCACAACTAAATGGGGTTCAGGGAAATACTACATTTGGAGTAATTTCAACAGGTAAGTGTTTTACCATGTAAGGTATATATTTTTAAATTCTCTTTATGAAATAGTAAATTTTGCACCAATATTTTGCAATCACTGAGTGGTTAGGTATTGGCATTGCTTTTTTCAGTTTGATGTTTTTGGTATTCCAACAACTAAGACAAGCTTATTGGCCAGATATGAGCATAGCACCAAACCATGAGAATTTGCATCATTGCAAACTATAGCATTATTTTACTTAAACAGATCTTCATTCAAAATAATGTCGCTAGAAATACTATGCAGAATTGTGTTTCGAAATATTTGTATAGGTGTCTTTAATATTATTTAATACAGCAAGATCGTTTGAAATTATGTTACTGGAATTTTAAGCTTTCATGCGAAATTTCCAACACTTTTCAAATTTCGATAAATATTTTTCACATTTGCACATTTTATAAATTGTGAAATTTTATAAAAACAATATCACAGATTCACTACCCATTGTCAATTTCACTTCGGCTTCAACGCCTACTACAATCCAAATTGTTGTGGAGAAACCTGATATTCCTGTTGAATCATTCACTGTTGAATTGTTAACTGATGGACTGGATCTCCTAGATACTGTAAGTGTATCTGTTCTTAAGCCCTCTCAATATTTATCTTTGTAGTAACAATCGCCTCTTTTATTGAAATTTCTAGAAAATTCATTTTGTGTTACAGTGGTGAAATTCTACATTTAAGTAATTGTTTTGTTAAGTAAGTTTTGTTGAGTAAGTTGTTAAGTAAGTTTTTCTGAAGGCTTCTTAATTTAAAAGTTTTAATATATTGAGAGTATGGTGAATGTCATTTTAACTTTTTTGTTTTAATGATTGTTGTTCTATATTTTTTTGTTTTTGCAAAAAAACTTGATACTATAGCATTATTCTTTGCTATTTTTATTTGTTTTATAAATATTCTCATATGAAAAGATGTTCAATTTGATTTTTTTCTCTCTGATCCCTCTATTGATGAATTTCCAATATTTTTATTTTTTATTCTTTCACAAAACAGAAACAGATAGATGTTACAGACAATCCACTAGAAGTTATTTTCTATGGATTGAATCATACTACCAACTATAATGTTGTTGTTTTTGCCACATTGGATGAATACTTCGGACCAGAAAATCAAAAGATTGTTTCTACTAAAAGTATGGTATTAGTATTAACAATTTGATTGAAACGAGAATCACTCAACTCTGGACCCTATTTTATATTAACTGTTTTTATCTTGTTCAATGTCTAAAAATTCTGTTAGTCAGCATCTATCCATTCTCAGTGCCGTTTATGGATTATTCCTTATAACTTGATAAAACATGGATAAATCTTTAAATTAATTTGCTTCATGTATGAAGAAAACTGTTTACGGTAATTACATTAAAACTGATATTTTGTAAAGCACTGGAGTTTAAAAATAGGTTGAAATAAAATGCAAAACAGTTTTGGGATTGAATTATAAATTAAAATGTAATAGGTGTAACTGAAATTTTAGAGTATTTTTACAGCAATGCGTTTATGACCTTTTCTTTACAAATATTTTTAGAACTACTCCCGTTTATTGAATTCAATTCCACAAGTACATCCTATACCATTGAAATTAACATTGTGAAACCGAAGACCCCTGTTGACTCTGTGAATGTTGAATTATTTACTGAAAATTCAGCCTTTATCGAAAGGGTAAATTTTTTTTCATAAATATATGAAATTGTAGTACCGTGATGGTTTTTATCTAATCACATACAATAGTTTTGAATGTACAGATAGACATTTGTCAATGCTCAACATTTTACTCATGAAACCTTCTTTGCTTGCTTGGAGTCTCGTTGAGAGAAGGTTTAAAATATCTGACCGATGACCAGTTGGAAGTGTCGCATATTTGACCTTATTAATTTTTTCTTGAATCGTCATTTTTGAATGTTATGTCACTTTCTTCTGACAACTTGGTTGTTGTTTGTAGCTTACCATATCTTATGAGGATGAGCTATCTGCAGTTTTCCGTCGTTTGACTCCATCCACAACATACATTGTTAATGTTTATTCGGTAGAAGATGTATTATTTGGACCAGAAAATCAGAAAACAGTCATTACTAAAGGTATAAGAATTTTGTTATATATAATTATACCAGTTTTTGATTCTCAAGTTAACCAGTTATTGAAATCATAATAAGAGTTACCATAAATAGACTGCAGAACAAAACAGAATTGTGCAGGACTTTTCATTGGATAATGAATTTTCCAGTTTTAAGCATCCAGAAAATCAGTTTGTTTGTACCATACCAAAAATAAAAATAGACTTCGAAATAAATATATTTTTTTCTTTCTAGAAGCAGAGCCGCTTGATGAATTGCAGTTTATTGCTGCTTCAACTTTTAACACCATTGTAATTACTATTGAAAGACCGTTTACTGAATTTGTTGAATTAACTGTACGACTTACACCCCCTGAAGGCAATGCTACGGTTGGTTAATTTTATCTTCTTTGTCGAACTTTGCAAATATATCACTATTATGATACATCAATGTGTTTTTGTGTACATCTTGAAAATTTCTATTCTCAGGAAAATAAAATATTGCCATCCGAAGATCCTTTGGCAACAACGTTTATCGATCTAACACCAAATACAGAATATTTCATTGAAGTAGAAGCGGAATATGAGGACGTTCCTATATTACCAGCTAATAGAACTGTGCGAACTGGTGAGTATACTTTAATACGCATGCATCCATTATTGTTGTAATGAACACCGTTATTGTGGCTTCTGCTTTTTTAATGTGGCTTTTTGTGTTACATTTTCAATATAATAATTTGTTGGCATTTCACTTTTTCTCATTTTTTCAGATCCAGATTTATTACCTGATCTGCCTAGCATAGAATTTGATACTATTGAAACATTCACAACTATAGAAGTTATTATTGAGAGACCTAATGTTACAGTGGATGGATTCATTGTAGAACTCATATCACATGAGGAGCTTCGGGAGGTTTGTACAATAAATTTTGTTTTGATTTTTATTTTATTACAATTTACTTCTGTCTCTTTTTCTGATTGTTTTATTTTCTTTCAGGTTGAAACCATTGATTTTGCTGATGATCCACTCACTGAAGGATTTGATGGTTTAACTCCTGGTGTAAACTATAGAATTGAGGTGCAACCGATTTTGAATGAAATCTCAGGAGATAAGACAGTTAAGAATGTTTCCACAAGTATGTCATTTTAGGTTTACAGTACAAAATATTTATACATATTTGTGATTATTAATGAATTTCAGACTTCAAACAAATTCAATCCAACCTAGTTAGATATTAGTTCTTGTTCTGCTTCATTGCTTTAAATTCTAAAATTTGCCATGTCCAGTGTAAAGCTTCAACATCTTCGTTCACAACACTTTGTCTCGGTTAATAGGATTTCATGTTTGTCATTAACCAACAATTCTTAATTTTTAGATTCACTTCCATTTGTTGATTTTGAGGCGACAACCACAACTGCCAATGCTATTAAAATAACAATTGAAAAACCGATTCTGCCAGTTGATTATGTTATGGTTGAGTTGCTGGACAAAAATCAGAATCTTATTCAAAATGTGAGGAAATTTACTGTTATTTTAGTGTAAATTATTATTTTTTCCCTATAAACCAAGTTTTAGCGTCATACTTTTTACACCATAGTTTATCAATTCTGATCATGTTTTCACAGCGGACTTTGCCATATGAAGACTTACCACCTCAAACATTTTCTGGATTGTCTCCTACTACAAACTATGTTATTGTTGTATACTCTACATTGGATGACTTTTATGGGCCGCCTAATGAACAACTGTTAAGCACTGATGGTAAAATTATGAATTTTATATTTTTTATTGTGTATTATTGTCAAATATTATTCATGCATTTGTTGCAACATTTCTTTCAAATTTTTAGATCGTGACTGGTTTGTTAATACTACAAGTTCTGAAGTGATTGTTACAATAGTTGATCTTCCTGATCCAACTCCAGATGGGATTTTACTTGAATTGTTTGTCCAGGAAAGTGGATTATATATAAAGGTAAGTAAGTATGTTAAAATGACAGTGATTATGTCACTCTCACTCTCAATTAAAAAAATTAAGTTGATACAGAATCCTAATATTTTCTGTTGTGTTATTGGCAATATAGCGTGATTGTTTTAGGGAACTTTCAGCAGACTAAATCCTATCCATTTTCAGGAGGAACCAGTTTCACTGAATGACACTAGTCAACCTGTTATTTTTGATGAATTGTTGTCTGGATTCAGTTATGGCATTACCTTATCTTGGATAAAAGGAGGAAAAGTGACAAAAGAAAGTGAAAATGTTACAACAAGTAAGCTGTGTTGACAAAATAAATATCAGAGTCCCTAAAGCAGATAATTGAATAAGTGTTTTATTCCTTATATCTAAACATGTCTGTGTACTCGGAATATCTCTCAGAACTCGGAAATATGAATCCATTGAATTTTACCAGGACGACACTCTTACTGATTGCGCATACCCTACACAATATTTTACTTCTTGAGTGAAATAGTGGGCTTGATTTGAATCGGGGAAAGAAACTATTGTTTAAATGCAAGATATCAAGCTAGTGTGATCTGTCTTACCCATGACACCAGTCCTTGTTATTATGAAGTTTTTTGGTGTCAATTCATTGCTAGCAATTAATATGACAAATCGATTCAGCTGCTGTTGATCGAATTTGTAAACTGATTTACAAAATTATTTTTCAGACCCACCTGCAAAACCAGAAAATTTAATTGTTACTAACTACTCTACAAACCACATCACCTTATCATGGACAAGAGATCACTCTGTTACAAAGTATATAACTTCAATTCCATATTTTGATGGAGAAGAAAAACTCCTCATTTTGGGTGAAATACCACAAGTCAATGGAACTCAAGTAGTTGCAGATACCAGCAACAGGTTTGAAAACTCTAAATATCTTAAGTAAAGTAAATGAAAAGGAAAAGTAGTCAGTTCTCTTTTTTATCAAATATTGTTTTATTTATTATCAAAACTGAAATTAGGTAGTGTCAGAAATGTTTTTCTCTAAATCTAAGCACTGAAGCCCTCAGTAAGTTATGGGTTTTAAGTAAGTTTTTGTTGCTCTGTATGGAAATTTTGTAGCTTACGTAAGAGTAACTCTTATTTTATATTTAAGCGACCAAATGGTATACACATTCTCTGACTTGCCTTCTGGATACATGTACGATATTATTATTACTCCTGTTGGTGATGATTTGTTGTCTGGAGAACAAGCTGAGATTTCACAAAGAACAAGTAAATATACTTGCATGTTCCATTTATATTAATGCAAAACGTTTAGTAATAAACACAGGTTTTAATGGACAAGTTTTTAAAACTTATATATTTCTAATTCTTAGCACCTGAAAGTGTTACTACTGCAGTACTCGTAACAACTAGTAGCAATATTTCACTGACATTCACACCAGCAAACGGATATAAAGATTATTACTTGCTTACTTTGTGGGATGAAGATGGAGTGGAAGTTGATAGTGCAAATAGATCGGCAGGGTATGTTGTTTTATTTAATTCTGTATTTTTTTTTGGTCTTTTATGAAGGAATCAAATTTTATCCTTTGATTGCATTTTTCTTACACATGCTTTCACTAATTAGCACCCAATGTATGTTCGTTATTTAATCTATTCATTACTTTGAAAACAGGGAAGAAGATGTTGGCACCATTTTCAGTAATGATATATTATCAGAACACAATTATTTTGTTGTCATTGTAACCGTAGCTGGAGCTTTGAGAAGTGCAGAAACTGATTTTGAGGCCACAACAGGTAAAATCACTTCAATTGTATGTAGGTAAAAATTGCTACAAATTGAATCATCAAATAAAATCCATCAACATGATTGATTATTTTCAGAACCTGAATCGACCCCAGATCTTCCTATAGTAGAATTCAATACAATTGCCTCATTTACAACTATAGAGGTTGTTGTTGAAAGGCCTATTGTTTATGTGGATGGATTTATTGTAGAACTTGCAACAGATGAAGGGCGACTCGAGGTTTGCATATGAAGATTTATTCATTATATCATTGCAATCATTATATTCATTACATACCACAGACAAAATGTTGTTTCTTTCATAAATACTTCAGCAGACTTTTACCAAACAATTTTTGCTTTGTGGCATACAATGTAACTTTCTCACCTGCTGTGCCAGTTTCAATCATTTCATAATTTGTACCAACTGATTTTTGCATACATCATAAAGATAAAACTTATACGTATATCATTATTAGCGTATCTTTAGTCACTCGTAACTCATCAATCAGTGTTTTCCACTTTTAATTGAATTTTGAATCATTTCAAATTTATACATGAATCATCAGTTATTTACCATTTTTCTGTATTGGCAGATCCAAACTATTCCTTCGACAAACGACCCACTTACTACAGTATTTGAAGATTTAGATCCTGGTACAGATTACAGGGTTTATGTTCAACCAGTTTTAGATGAAATTGGAGGAGATATGAGTGTTAAGAATGCATCTACTGGTATGTTTCATATGCTTTTTAATAGAGCTTCAATAACAACAAATGCAAAACAGCATTATTTGAAGAATGCGATTTCGTGTTAACATTGATATGAAAATCTTTTTATGTTTCTTTCTTTTTTGTACAATGTTTTTCTTTTATGTAATGTCATCCTAATATTTCAGAAACACTACCATTCATCAACTTTACCAGCCAAACAACTGCATATAGTATCTTGGTCGAAGTCGAAAGACCAGAAATTGATTTTGATAATATTACAATTGAACTTCAAGATGACGAAGCTGTATTGATTCAGAGCGTAAGAATTTTTTTATCATGAATCTTAACATGTTTAAATATTTTTCAATATAGATCACTCATCACTGTAATTATTACAAAACCTACTAAATTATTAGCGCTAATAGACTATAAGCGGCATCTAGTTCATATACTAGTACTAGAATCTTTTAATTGATCCAGTAAAATGTATATAGTTTAGTTGTTTAACGGTCTGGTGAATAAATTGTTTTCTTATTTTTAACAGCTCCAATATGAAGTAATTTCTCCAACGTTCTTTGGTTTAACTCCGTCAACGGACTATTTCATTGTTGTATACTCTACATTAGGGTCTTTCATTGGACCTGAAAATCGACAATTGGTTACTACTGATACAACTGATGGTAATTTATATTTTATAATATTTTATGCTGAAAAAAGTGAGAGATTGCTCAATCTAACTGTTATTATTTTTTTTTCAAAATGACGAATACCAACCAGAATTGATTAAATTCAATGCAACAGCAAATGAAACAGCAATCGAAGTGAATGTTGAACGTCCAATAGCTGAATTCTTGTTGCTAACTGTTCGTATAACTTATCCAAACAATGAAACTCGGGTATGTTTACACCGATTTGAGTCATTATCATTACTGTATACCTAATAGATGTTGGATTGGAAAATTAGCCTGATCAGTATCAAGAAAATTATTACGATAGGTATTACATATTTATCCTGGGGTGAGGTAACATGATAAGATGGCTTAATCCTATAGCAAACCATGGCCTCTTGTTCGGTTACCAGTCCATGTAGCGTATGGAATTAGTTAGTCAGGTATGCATGTACTTGGGGGTGATGAAAGCCGTAACCATTCTGCAATTATATTAACAACGCTACAGGAGCCCAGCAATGATCACGCTCATAGATATTCCCCACTGGATTCATACCTGTGAACCTACGCAGGTTAATCAGAGGTGCTTTGACAAGCGTATTCCTAATGCTTTGCATGATGTACCAAACTGCCAGGCAACTACATTGATATTAATAATATAGTATTTTAAATATAAAATTTATTTTCTATACATTATTGCAGGAATATGAAATTTTACCAACAGATGATCTATTAACTGCAACCTTTGTTGATTTAACGCCAGATACTGAATATTTTGTTGAAGTTCTCCCAGATAATTACGAACAACCCATATTACCAGCTAATGAAACTGTTCGAACTGGTTTGTTCTGAGTATTTTTATATTGAGATTTATTTGCAACAAATTATTTTATTTATAATAAATAATATCTATTTATTATAAATTAATTTTCAGCCCCTATTGACGATCCTTACTGGTCTGTGGAAACAACAAGTTCGGAAGTCATTGTTACAATCAATCCAAATATTACTGATCTAAGTATTGATGACATTCGTATTGTACTCGTTACTCAAGAAAACGCATATCTTGTGGACGTAAGTTTGACAAAAATCTATATATATTCAAATCTCACCAGATTGTAGAAATATTGGTACTTCCGTAGTGTGTGTACCATGTTAGAGCTAGGCCACATTTTAATTCCAAATTTCCTTATTATATTTCTATTACAAGTTCAGGGACTGTCTGTGTTAGGCAAGTGAAGATACCCTCTGCCCATATTAATCAGTCCCTTTACACAACTTGATGTAAAGTAGGCGAACAAAATTAGTTACCTCCATATTGGTACACATACTTCAAGAGCGCCAAAATAGGTATATTTGAGATAGAGATATTCTTGAAACAGTCTTTTCATTTTGGGTGTTATTGCAATGGAATGAAATATGGAAATAATTTAAGTTCAATACATGTGATTTTTTGAATATATCCTCATATACGCATAATCCTAGTCTTGCAGCTGTGAATTCTAATTACCGTAGTATTACTATTTTTCTCAAAAATGGGTAAGAAATAAGGTTAAGGATAGGGAATATTCCCATCTTGTTCAACTCATTGCTGTATGCCCAAACTGTATAGAGACCTATTTTAAACATAAAATTGCCATTCTTCTGTGGTTAAGCTTTAATGTAATGTGATTTATATAATTTTAGGGAGAACAAATAACACCTGATGGAGATTATCAACCAGTTATATTTGATGGACTGTTATCTGGATTTAATTATCAAGTTGTTGTAACAATCGGCCGAGGTTTTGGAAAAACTGAAAGCTCTAGGAATGTTACAACAGGTAATCTCAAATTTTACATTGTTCTGCTGTTTTGTAAAACTTTGTTTACAATTAAAGTTAAGATGTTTATTTTTCCTATTATTTATAATCCTGTAACATTCTAGATTCAATAATTCTAACTTTATTTCTTTTGTTTTTTAGATCCACCAAAAAAGCCGGAAAATTTGACAGTTACTGACTATTCTACAAATTACATTACAATATTGTGGATGAGAGATCCTTCTGTAACAAAATATTTAACTTCTATTCCATTATATATTGGAGAAGAACAGCTTACAATTTTGGGGGAAGTAATGCAAATTGGAGGACCTCAGATAGTTGCAAATACCAGTAATAGGTTAGTTTGCTCTGATTTTATGAAGGAACCACTGAATATAATAATTTGGCATTGTATTAGATTATGTAATGTTCCAATGTTTTTAAACTCAGTTTAGATTACTAACCATGCCATTTTGGTCATATTTATCCATATCAAGTTCTATCGTTGAGGACATTTATATTTTGTTTAGTTGCTTTGTGATTCAAAAGCTTTATTTTTTCTGTTTAAGCGACCCAATGGTTCATACTTTCTATGACTTGCCTGCTGGATATCAGTATGATATTATTATTATTCCTGTTGGAGATGATCAGATTCCCGGACAAAAAGCTGATATTTCCCAAAGAACAAGTAAACATCTTTTTATCGTAACATTTTATAAGTTAAGTGTGCTATACCTGTATATTATAGTCTGTTAAATTGATATTCTATAGCTTCTATATCAACCGTATATTACTACAGTTAAAACATATGTATATGACATATATTCACAAATAAGCGTTAAACATACTTACATTTACATCAAATTTTAGTACCGAACAGCGTTACTAATGCATCAATTGAAACCGGTAGTCAAGACATATTAATGACATTCACACCGGCAGAAGGATATAAAGATTATTATTTGATTACTTTATTGGATGAAGACAAAAATGTCGTTGACAATGCCAATGTAACTGAAGGGTATGTTGACATCTTTCTATTTTTTCTTCATTTATCTTTAGTGTGCTTTATTATAACTTTACCCGATTCCTCACATTTTACCAGGGATGAAAACTCTCTTATTACGTTTAATAATGAAATCATACCAGACCACAGCTATTCTGTTTTTATTGAAACTGTAGCTGGGACATTGAGAAGCAATGCAACTGAATTTAATGCTACAACAGGTAAGATCAAATACACAACTAACATGCAATGGCAACTATAAGAATAAAATGAAGGATTTTGATGATGGATGTAGTTCATTGCATAAGTATTTTAGACAACATTTATATCTGCAACAAACTAATTCCACAGGCTGCAATTTATCATTATTACAGTATAAAATGCATGTTATATTTTCTGAAATATACTGTTTAAACAGTGTAACTCAAGAGTGGAAAATTTGCTTTGCATATTTGCATTTGCATCATATATCCCAAAATATATGACAGGTGCAAGAGAACTGAGATAAATTGAACAAAAGTGGGAAACTTGATGTTATTTGAATTAGTAATTTTGACATTTAGATAAATTTATCTAGAATTAAGGATTTTTTCAAATCATCTCCCAGGCTGCGTAAAAAGCTCTTGTGGGCCACATGCGGCCAGTAGCTGGATCATTATTTGAAGTCTCTTTTTCTGTATTTTCGTCTTTTTCGTTTTGTTACAATGAACTACATAAAGTTTTATAAGTATTCCTCTTCTTTATTCTCAGTCCGTATTATTGATCCTGACTGGTCAGTGGAAACGACTAGTTCAGAAATCATTGTAACAATTGATTCAATTATTACTGATCCAAGTATTGATGGTATTAGTATTATGCTGTTTACTCAAGAAAATGAAATCTTTGTTAGCGTAAGTTTCTGAAGAGTTTTCTATTCTCAATGTTTACTAGATTATAGAGATACTTATAATTGTTTTGAGCAGTGTCTGTTCCATCCCGGAGTGGAGTTTAATCAATAATAGTTTCGGTATATTCATTTTTAAAATTTTACTCTATATACATACAATTCTGATCTTACAGTCCCATAAGACCAGTAGTATCAGCCATTGCTTTAGCTTATTTTGTCTGCATCATTACTAATATTGTTTGTTTCGAAACATTATGATTGGTCGGTCCATTGTTTTTCCTGTATCCACTAGTTAAAAACCATTAGCACTATATGTGTAAGTTGGTGCTTGCACTAAGCCCTATTCCACAGAAAAATTTGAACACCATGTCACATGTAACAATTGCTTTTCGCTTAATCACAGGTGGATCAAATTGCGCTAGATGGAGATTATCAACCCGTAGTATTTGATGGACTGCTATCCGGATTTGATTATCGTGTTATCGTATCAACATACAGAGATTCTAGGGAAAGTCAAAGTTCTAGAAATGTTACAACAGGTAATATAGTTTTTTGTACAGGTATATATTTTTGTCATATAGGCACAACTTTTATTTGTGATGAACATCACAATGTCTTAGCTGCAATCATATATTTGACTCAAATTATAAAATGGTGACATTGGTTAATTACTGCTTCATGTTTTTGTATTCTAAATTTAGACCCACCAACTATTCCTGAAGACTTGACAGTGATTGATTTTACTACAAATTACATCACAATATCCTGGAAGAGAGATCCTTCTGTTACGAAGTATTTAACTTCGATTCCATTATTCATTGGGGAGGAAAAATTGGTCCTGATTGGTGAAGTGATGCAAATAAATCAAACACAAGTTGTTGCAGATACTAGTGACAGGTGAGAATGTTATTATCGCTATAGCAAATGTTACTTATTTTGGTATTAACTTATGTCTTCCCACAATATGGAGAATGTTATATTTTTGTGCTGTTTTATTGTTTTTCATCAGTATTCAATTTTTGTACATAAGCTGAACTCGGAGTCATTCATTTGTAGCAGCCTAAACTTCATTTACTTAAAAGGTAACCAGTTGTAAAATCCTTGATAACATAATACTGGTTTAATATAGAATGATATATATGATGGTATTTAAAATATTATGTAAGATTTTTAGTTATTGTGATAATTTACCCAACAATGTTTTGTCTTTTTTGCAGTACCGACATGGTTCATACATTCTATGACTTGCCTGCTGGATATATGTATGATATTACCATAACTCCTATTGGCTCTAACTCAATACCAGGAGAAGCCACAGCCATATCACAACGAACAAGTAAATTCATTTTTAATTTTGCCAAATCAAAATCAAAAATATTTAAAAATAACATTCAATCTTCGAAATTTTTAGTACCAAATGCTGTTCCGTTTGCAACAATTGAACCAACAAGTATCAATATTTCCCTGAATTTTGAGCCTGCAGAAGGATATAAGGATAATTATGTACTGTCTTTGTTTGATGAAGATGATAATGAAATTGATTCTACAGTTGTATTAGCTGGGTAAATACACTTATATCTTCATTGTGGTTTGTCATTTTGAAAATATACTATGCTGTCATTTGTTTCTATGTGTTTTTGCGTTTTGTATAATTTGTTTTCAATTCATACTTTATCTAATTTTTTGTTATTAATTTTTTTTCTATAGCTTACAATTTCTGAAAAATGTCCTATTGGACTCTTTTTATATTTCAATCGATTCATCACTTTGTTTTTCTCATCATATACTCTTTTTTCTAAGGTGATCTTTTTTCATTTTTAATTCTTCTCATTTTATTCTCAACTTCTATTCTATACAGGAATGAAAACAACATCATCTACTTCACTAAAAGTATATTGCCGGAACACAGTTATAATATTGGAATTGTGACAGTGGCTAGCAGCCTTAGAAGTCAAGAAGCTGTATTCAACACCACAACAGGTGAAATCGTCGACCCTATGACTACAACTGATTTAACTCTAACAACCATCAGCATGATACCTGATACTACAAATACTAGTATCTACACTGAAACAAGTGCTATTTTTACTACAACAACTAATAACATCACTGAGACAACTGAAAGTACCACTGACACCACAGATTATGTTACAACTGAAACACTACAACCAACCAACTACTTTACATTACCACCTGTTGAAGAAACTACAACTTGGGAACCTACGACTTTAACTGTCGCAACAACGTCAGCTACAAGTTATTCAACTCAATCTTTGCCTGGGGTTGTGACAACATCTGAATTACCACCTGAAACGACTGAATACTTTACTTTTCCAACTGAAAGTGACACGTCTACCTCCGAAGTTATAGATACCACATCTGATGCTTTTACATCGACCAAATCGATAACTGTAACAACTGCATCATCCACAACAATAGAAGAGACAACTGAATGGACTACTGTTTTTGAAGGCACAAGTGAGGCTGCTTCAGGTGTCTCCATTACCAAAGGCATGGCGCATGATACCAGTACAGCTTATGCTTCTGCTACCATTTCTGATCAACCAAATACTACCAGCTATGATTTAGTAAAAACAACTCATCCTCGTCGCAAAAATATTACAATACCGCCTCCCCCACCGCCTCTTCCCCCTACCCCTCCTCCCCCAAGTTTGTGGACTGTCACTACTAAATTTTCCACAGGTAAATATGATTTAAAACAATGTGATTCAATACCTACTACTAGTTTTGACGAACTACGATTAATTTGATTGAATTAAAAAACAGCTTTCTTTTTCATTCGCTTCTTGCATTTATGAAAAATTGGATTTGTTTGATCATTCATTCATCACAATTCTAATACTCAAATAGAAATATTCATGTAACAATCGATTCGAAACTGAAATATGTTTCATCATGCAATCATAGTCGCTTACATCATCGCTTCAATGCATGGTATAAAGGTCAAAAAAATTTAACAAAACAATGTAATTTTCACGTAATAGCTTCAGCTACCACTATTACCACACCTGAACCAACTACTAGCTCTAGTACCGAAGAAGAAACAACGGAGGAACAAGATTTCACAACTCCAAGTATTACAACAACAGCGGATATTACAACAGGTAAGCATTGGAAATATGCTTGCCACCGCACCTCTGATTTCCTCACATGGGTTCGCAGGTTTAAATCCTGTGGGGGATAATTTTAAGCGAGAGGATTACTGGACTCCTCGCCCCCGTAGTGTGGTTCACGTAAACGCTCTCCACCATCAAGTTTGTAACTGGAAGAGAGGCCATGGTTCGCCATAGGATTAGGACTTCTTAGCGGTTTTGCTCTCCCCCTTGAGATAAAAATGTAAATCCCGTTCTAGGTAGGGATGGGCAATGTAGAATAATTTACTATTCTAGAATAGTTAAATCGAATCCAGAATACCGAATCCTATTCTATTTTCATACTTATTCAAATAGTGGGAATTTTCCTGATTTCTGGATTTAGATGTCAAAAAATTATAAATGTATTACTATAAATGTATTATTTATTTGGAAATGTCCTCAACATTGGATTTGATTTGATACTAAACAGGCATTTCCCAGGACAATGAAATCTAAGAATATTACAATATTTTTGCTTTCAATTGTTCCAAATGTATGTAATCTCTAAATACTGATATGCTAAATTAAGACACGCTTCAAACACTTTAATAGTAAGCGGTTAAATACAAAAATAGATATGAAACGGCATTAAATCATTATTAATGTTAGAGTGCCGAGTGTGCTAAAACACACCCGCTGATAATTAATTACGGTAGATACAGGACCAGCGTGTGGCCACTGCAACCTATGCGACCGTTGTAAAATATTAAATTTACCACTATCAATTAAAATCAACTTTTTATTTTGTGCGATCAAGACGTGCAAAACAAGGCTCCCTTGAACGCGATTTCGTAGTCAGTTATTAGTTATTATTATCTAAAGACGAATTCTGTTAGTATTATTATTGTTACATATCATTATCTACCCAGACTTGGCCCTACTCAAACTCAATACGTAACTATTTTCGCCAGATGTGGCATCTTTTTTTAAATTTATCGGCGAATAAAATTACTCCACACTCGATCAAACGTGCGTCTATCTTGAACGATAGAAACGGACCGGAAAATATGTAATCTTTTGATAGTGAAATTTAAATGCGACAGATCGTCGTGTTTTGCGATATAACTTTGTATTTCGGAAACTGGTGTAATAAAAGTAATAAAGTTATTCCTAAATAATATTTGATTTAAATTAATCGCAAGTAATGTCATAACATTTCACGCCTGGCATTTGGTTTACATGCATCATTTTCTGGGGAAAACTCGCCGGTCGCGGAAAATCATTTACAGTAATGTAAAATGAAGCGAGGCACGCCTGTAAACAATTGAAGATTGTTGCAATCAGATTATCGGAATATCGCCAGTAAGTCGGCACAAATAATTATTATTATTAAACCCTTTCTAGATAGCAAAGCAGGAAAACGCAAAAAATGGTGCAATACCGAGTCTTCGTCGTAAGGTGTACTTCACGACTTCTTGTCCAGAATACGCCGATTGAGATTACAGTGTTTGAAATTTATCGATTTTACGGGTTCTTTGCGATTAGGCAAGTTTAATTAAACGAGAGAAATTTCCACGCGAGAAAGACTGCTCGTCTTCAACTGATAAATTGGAAACCCGAAATATAAAAATTGACGTACGGCGAAAACGCAAAATTGGTAGAATAACGAGTCTTCGCCATGAGATGTACTTCGCCGACTTGCTATCCAGAATGCGCCGATTAAGATCACAGTGTTTGAAGTTTACCGACTTTACGGGTTCTTTCCGAGCAGACGCAAGTCTATTTAAACGAGAGAGATTTCCACGCGAGAAAAACGCTCGTCTTTATATTTGAAAACTGAAATGCAAAAATCGACCCATGGCGCCGGAGAGCCGGAAACCGAATCCTGTTATCGGATCCTGTTGGATTGGAATACTTTGGGATTCGAATCCTCCGGATTCGGTATTCTATATTGTCCATCCCTAGTTCTAGGTATGATTTTTTTGTAATAAAACATTTGAAAATAAATATATTTCAAACAATAACCCATATTTTTCTAAAAAATGTACTTATTCAGATGAAATTACTACACCTCAAGTTGAGACAACAGCAAAACCATCGAGGCGCAGGCCACCTCCCCCACCACCTCTTCCTCCTCCTCCACCACCTCACACAAAATGGTGAGTATTTTTTCGAGTATATTATTTTTAAAATATATCCTATTAACTTTGTTGGAGTTTTATTATTTATCTTGATCTTATTCAGGAGGATCAAGAAAGATATCACCAGAACATTGTATGGAAAATTTGTATTGAACTTACCATCAGCTGGTGAATATGATCAAACAAAAGCAGATGAATTCAAGAAAGAATGTGAAACCTATGTAAGACTATTATCTGTGTCAAAATCCGAAATTGTACTTTTTATATTTTGGCCAGGCAGTAAAATATATTAAAGGCTGGAAGAAATAAATTTTAATATATGAATACAATAAAAGCATTTTATAGAATATATTTCAACTTGAATTCAAAATCTATTAGTAGTCAAAAACTATTTTTGAATTCTTAAGAATGTCAAGCAATATCAATCAGATCCATCATAGTTTGCCTCATTCATTTATGTTTTTTGAAATAAAAATCGTTATTTGTTTTTCAACCGACTCAGATTCCTGAGCTAATGGAGAAATTTGGTGATTTTGTTGACAAGAGAAAGATATCGGATGTTGACGTATATGATCAATGGTTTGAAAAACCTGAGGTATGAATCACATTTTCTTGTTAATACCTACAAATGTGGTATTCGAGTTTGATGCTCGTATGACACTGGCATGACATATGTTTTAGTATTTGCGTATAAAGCTAGAACATTATTTGATAGTAATAATCTTCTAATATATTTGCTAGAAGTTTTTAATAAAATTGACTGCAAAACTATGCATTACAAAGTCCCAAAATGCCTGATAATTTACAATTTTCTAACACATATCTTGCAGGACCTTGTTGTGGTTTTTAAATTTGTGATCAAGGAACCAGGGCCAAATTTCACATCAGTTGATAATCACACAGAAGAATATAGAAACTTACTGGCTAACGAAACAATGATTCCTTTATATGATTTGTCGAGTTTATCTCCAGACTTTGAAGAATGCGTTATAATTGGTGAGATAAGTTCTTTTCTAATAGAATGTAGGAATACTAAAAAAATATTACCAGTAATCAAATTCAATATCAGATTACCAGTATTGATGCTCTTAAAATTTTCTAGACCATTTACTTTAGTTTCAGTAATCAATGCGAATCATTTGAAGTCTTGCCAATATTTGTTTACTGTGCCCCCTTTTATCCATTGTTTGTACTTGCTATATATATTCTTTACAGCATCAATATTTTTCAGTGTTTCAAGAAAATAATACCTTTTTTGATACTTTAGAATATCCTCCTGAGCGTCCAATTTATGAAGGAAGAATATTTGTTGGAGTTATCAATATACAATTACCCGATGAATCTTATCAAGAAATCAACAAAAACAAATCTGACGTATCCAGCTTTTTATCACAAGATATAGAATCTAAATTGAAAGATTTCGTAAGTTATCTGCTTAGTCAGTAGCAATTTCAATATTTTTTTGATATTGGACATAGATTCTGATATTCTTCTTGAAACTGATATTGTCCAAACAAGATGTTTGGGACACGTCAATGATTACAATTTTTGATGTTTCTTTTATTTTTTTATTACTTTTTCCAGATCAATGAGCAATATAGTTTGGAAAAAGAAAATATGGCAGGACCAGGAATTTATGATTTTGAAATCCAATATTACGAAGACAAGGATCCAGATATGGCTGCTCACTTTGTTATGACTATGAGAGGTATTTTTTCAGTCATGAAAATCATATTACAATCGTAGGCCCCAAAGATAAACAATGGAAGATGACCGTGGTATTGTAGAACATTGTAAACGATCTTATTACAAGATTAAAAATCTTTCCTGAATTTTTTCTCAAGTAGTTAGTTTTATTGGGTAATAACTAATTTGGCTGATTTATTAAATTTTCAAAATTCCATGTACAGAGAGTGATGAAGATGAACCTTGTTACATTGAGAAAGTTATCAATCAAGCTATTGAAAACAACACACAGATTGAATATTTCAGTGTCGTGGAAGAATCATTTAGAGTCGACGGTTTGTTATTCTTGTATCTTGCAAGTTTAGTTCATTTTCTAACAAGCCATTTTTCTAACTGTCAATTACACTCCACAATTATTACAGGTCGACGACAGTTTAGTGGATATGCAAATATTACTGATCTTACTGAAGGATACGTCATAACATCTCTGACTGAATCACAGGATGCTTTCAAAACTACTGTCAGAGTAGCGGTGAGTGAATTCATTTTGTTTGGTATATTGAAGTTGAAGGAATGAGTGTGAGAGTGTCAGTGAGTTATATATACTCAAGGTGTGAGTTTGTTCAAATAATTATCTTTTATATTGGAATTGTTTCAACTTTCTTACATAGACTTTCTGAACTTTCAAAGAAAGGTTCAAAGAAACAAGATTAGATACAATATGTCAGAGTACACAAATTGGTTAAACTCCATGTTTGACAATATAGATGGTTCAACCAGGTGAACCCTCGAAATATTCTGAATCACTTGTACTGAAACCTGAAGTATATATTTTTAGTTGAGGAAGACCTTCCGAACATCTTCTTTCCCTGAGCAAGTCAATAGAAGAGTGAAGTGGAAATATGACGGTGTTGAAGGCCAGGCCTCCAATACAAGTCTGGTGCCACATTTCAGTGTCACCACCTCTTCTAATGAGCAAGTGGTGCCGATGAGACTTGTTACATTAGTTGGGTATGGATTCCAGGCATATTTATTCAACTTTGACAAAAACAGTCTTGTCATTGAAGGTGAGAATCATTTTACTAGAATTACCTATTCTTTGTGGATGTTCAGATTGCAAAATACATTTTACCACCAATTTTGAATCCACACAAGATCGCTGTCACGTTTTCTCATATTGTGCACTTGTATTTTTAGGATCTGGTTTTATTTCATCAAGAACAAAGCAGGATCGATATTGTGATGCAAAACCCACACCAGTCCCAATGGGTAAGTAGAATAGTCTTAAGATAGGAAACTATTCTTATAGAATGATATCGCTGGCACTGTTACTTCAAAATTGCAGATTATCTAATTATACATAACAAAGCATTATGTCTTTTTAAGAACATTACTACATGACCTTCAATCTTCACGTCCCACCGCCTGATGTTTATGCGATCGCCAGGATTCCTTCGTCTGATGAATATAAAGACATTTATCAGATCTTGTCACAATTTTTGGATGAAATATATGGACATATGAACGAAACAGCTGTTGTGCAATTGGACTATTTCGAACCAGATGCAATGCCCATGTCACGGTAAGTCAGGGTATAATAAATGGATTAGGATCTCAATTAGCATCAAATTAAATTATAACTACTGTAAATATTGGTGTACTAATTTGGGTTGTTTTGTTGAAATTCCAATTCTCACTGATTACGCTTTGATTTATGAGCAAATGATCCTAATTAGTTAAATGATCTCAAGACTTGCTTCCAGCATGTGCACAAAATTAAATAACATACCGTCATACTAGTACGATAACACACTTTTATGTTTATAACAGCATCATGGCCCATATTTCTGTTCAATCGCCTGACAACATAACTTCTGAAATAGCTGAGATTTTCTACAATTCGACTGATGATCACGAGAAAAACATTTCAGATTTTCTTGACATTGACCAGGATTCGTTTACAACTGATGGTTTGTTCATTTATTTATGCATGAATAAATACTGCTTAACAAACTTGAAAGCACTTTTAATTTTGTGAACTCAAGTAATTTTTGAATACCGTACAATAAAGCATACTGGTTTCATTATTTAAAAACTAAAAACTGGAACTAAAGTTAGAATATATTTTTGGCCGATGCTTTTATTCAGCCTCAAGTAAAACAGAAATAAATTATATTTTTTAGTTAAAAGGACCTTCGTTGGAAGCTTAACAATACAAGATGTACCTTTGGAAGATATTTTATTGCTAAATAGTACAAATCCTGAAGACCAATCATATTTGAAAAACAAATTTGCAACAATCATAACTGAACTAGCAACAGAAGCTGGATATAGCATGCAAACGTCTATAGAAGATGTAAGTTAAATTATATATTGTTTGAATAAATCAAAATTTTTTTCGAGTAGCATTGACCATAGCTTTTAAAACAAACATTCTTCTCTCTGGTATCCTTCTATTAAAACACAAAAAGAATCTTCATGCAATGACATTATAAATATAGCTATATTTCCTCAGTTCATTTAAACTAATATGGAAAATCACTTTCATTTGAAGCAATGTCCAATCTGGTGTATTTATTCATTCAATTTGAGGTGATACTCGATTGGACTTAATTTTATGTAAAACATGAATTTTTGTTTGTTTTGTTAATTTGTATTGATTTCTACCTTTTCAGATGTTAGATCGCGGTGAAGATGAATTTTTTGGTAATGGATGGTTAACTGAAATCTTATATTACATGGAACCTACTGAAGATGAAACATCATATCTTACACCTGAATTATTACAAAAAGATCTGGCAGATACCCAATTGGAAATTAATAAAAACGCTCTAGATGCAATGGGCAGTAGAGTATCATATGATACTATACTTGTATGGCCAGCTAATGATGTCATTGGACTTGGAGTTACAGGTGAGTGTATCAAATTGTGATTGCTCATAATGAGTCTACGTGGTGTCATTTTTTTTTTTTCAAGCATACTTTTAATATAATACTAACTACCTGTATATATTAATTTACTAATCTCGTTTTTTTTTTGTATTTTAGGGAAAGTCAACCTCACTGATGTAAATTATGAAGATATTGTGTCTATGTGGGTTAATCAACATAACACAACAGCTTATACAACAGTAGCAGAAGATTTGGATTCACTCATTATTGAAGCTTTGAATAAGACTACTATCAATACTTTGTTCAACTTAAGTAAGTGTCTCTTCCATTTATAATGTATTTTGTAAAGTTTCAGAAAAGTATGTAATTTATTCACTAAAATTTAGTAAAACTGCCCTTAATTCAATTATTTTCCATTGTTTCATTAATGGCTCCCAAAGTATTTCCATTATAAATAATATTTCTAGGTACTATATCTGTTGACTATCCCGAACCAAGTGAAGATTCGATTTCCAGTGTTATGATTCATTACAAAGTGAGAAAAGCAAACAATCTGAATCCAGATTTCATTCCTGCCTTCATGGTCAAAGAAGAAATGGAAGAAATTCTAATAGGTAAATTATTTTATTTTCAAAAATTGAAAAAAAAAACGAAAGTAATGACTTCTGTTCGAAAATTATTTATTTAAAATTTCGAAACATCATTTTGAAATTTCTAATATAAAATTTTGACAGTTCAAAATTTTTTGATATAAATTAAATTAAAAATTTTCACAGAGCCCTTCCTTGTTTCTACAAATACTGTGGGAGAAAGAAGAAAATTCTGGGGATTTGCTTCACTGGGTAATGCTTCTTCTCTTCCCACAGAAAAACAAACAATGATTCAATCTTGGGTAAGATTATGTATGCTTTACTTGTTTTTCTTATTATATCTTTTAATAACGCCCGGCTAGACAAGCATTCGAGATGGCGTATTTTAAATTTAAAAAGACCTTTTTGGTTTGAATGACGAACTATCTAGAGATCTAACTGAAGCTTTTAACCTTCTTTGGTCAGAAAAAAGGACAATATATTTTCAATTTGAGTTTAATGCTGGTAGCATTCTGATCTGATTGAAATATTAGACGTTCAATCAAATACAGTTATCTCATGTTTTCAAATATATTTTGCAAGGTGGAAGAACTTCTGGACAACATGCCAAACGTATACCATGAAGACATCAATGTGACATCAATTGATGAGGATGAAAATATGCTTTACTTTGATATTGTTATGGAATATTATGATGTCAGTACTCCAGAGATATTGAAGGATGTATTCAATGCATTTTCTGATGAAAGTATACTCCATGACATTACACCTGCAAGCTTTGAGATCTTTGGTAAGAAATGCATAGTATTCTTTATCAGGTTTATTTCACAGATGAAAAATTACCCAGAAAATGTGATAAGATTTATTATATATGACAACTGGAGCTTGTTAATTAATTCGCACATATAAATATATCCTCGCTTATTTTTTTTTATTTAGCCGGTCATTTACCAACAAAACCAGACATGAGTGTACCTGTGTCCTCAACTACTTCCCCTGGTACAGAAAATACAACCATGGACAGCGAAACAACTACAATTTCTGATAATGGGACAATTCCAACCACAGTCTCTGATGAAACAACACCTTTTACAGACATTATCCCTACTCCACAGCCGGCTGGTAAGAAACGACACAGTTTGAGTAGTAGCATATGTTATTTAGCATAAGAGATTCATTCATTCAAGCATTCATTTTTTCCATACTCAAAGGCTTATTATAATCAACACTTAATTGAATCTGTGTCTAAACAGGGATCTCCGAAAAGAGTGTTATTTTCACCTGAAAACTTTCTTTGCAAATTGCTATGTATCTCCTACACATGCATACTCTATTCATTTGCTCAGATTTATTGTAGCTTTCAACATATCATTGAATCTCTTTTATATAAATAATGTATGTTCCCAGTCAATCTGTTATGCATCCGTTTCCTACTCTCTTCAAAGAACAGTTGAAGTATCAAATTCGGAAAATCCAAGAGTAATCTAACTTTAATGATGGTACACTGACCCTCCAATCTCTCACTCATCCAAAGATCTATACACTCCCTTTTTTTTTGTAAATTAGCTCTTTTTTGTAAATTAGCCCTTTTTCTTTTTTTTTTGAATCTGTCAATTTGTATCTTATTTTACAGTGTGGTTAAATGGAAAATTATCATTAATAAATGTTCCTTCTGCTGAGGATAGACGAACTTTGATGTTAGATCCTCAGAGCTTTATACATATTCGCTATATCGAATACACAGAACTAATGGTAAGAAAGTGTGACATGAGTCAGTTACTATATCTAAATGATATAATAGTAAATGTATACTTTGAATTGGTTCAAATATTATGTTTTATTTTAGATTGCCAACATTTTCGAGAACACATCTATATATGGTTTTGCTCAATATTTTGCTCCGGAAGAAGAAAATAAGAACGAAGGATTAACTTTGCATTTTGGTTTGATGAAGTTTGGTGGCTCAATCAATCCAGAAGAAGCCGAAAATAATTTAACAGATTATTTTGTAGATGATCGCTTTCTAGACTTCAGGTGTGATTTGAGATTATCTTTGCATATATGTGTGTATCGTAGATATTCCTTGAATTTTGCAAGGTTTATATGGTCTGATTGAAAGTCCCACTTACATTACAACTTTAATTATGTGAGTAGTACTATTATAACAAAAACTACTGTTATTTTACATCTGTCAATATTTAATAACTGTATTGACATCATTTATATAATGTTCGATTTTCAAACCATAAGAACTTTGATATCTTTTCATTTTACTTTTTTTTTACAATGCATCCAAAATACAGTCAATTGATATAGATTTAATTGTAATGATATTCCTAAAATCTGTTATGCTGATTTTGTATATAGAAACATGCATGTTTTAATAAATAGATCAAAATAAATGTTCACTATATTGATTTTAATATGATTGTTGTTATTCTGCTTGTTTAAATATTCATTACTATCGCTGGGTTAATTCTATTTCGTGGTGTCAAAAGTAATTGTATTTAATTTAAATACATCTCACACACTCAAATATTTATTATTTTTTTTTTTGATTACATTTTTATCTTCAGCTATAAGCCAGAGACTGTTGAAGTCGGAATTAAGAGAGAGTTCTTTGGTGAGATGTATCTGACTGATCTACCCAGTACTGGATTCCGTGGTATAATGCACAAAGATTCAAGTGGAGCTGAAGTTCTATTTGGCGCCATACGAACTAAATTACTCGAAGTATACTCTGAAGTAATTGATGATCAACCAACAGCTTTCCTACCTGATGGAATGGGTTTTTCAATGAAACCTGCAGCAAAAATTGATAATATTGAAATCTTGAGGTAAATATGCATGTTTTAATATATCCTATATACTCAAATCAAGCATTATAATTAACGTTCATTTGTTGAATATCTTTACTTCTGTGATTTGCTCACATTTTTGAATTTATTATGGTGCTTACTTTACTGGAAGCGGTTTATTTATTTTATACTCTGGAACTTTAATCAAGAAGCATATTCCTACAAATCCAAAATTTAATTGATATCTCATTATTTTTTATACTCCAAATAATTCTAATGTTGCTTAGGAGAAATCTTGAAAAATGTTGAGTTTTTCTTATTCATTTTATGAAAATAATAAAACATGTACGGTATCTATTGGACTACCAGAGAAAAGATTGCCAATCGTTTTATTAAAAAGTCAAAATAACAATTTAATACTAATAATAGGTCAAAATCAAATTGATTATCATGTAATAATTATTCTACAAAAAATTGCATTTTTTAGTATTTACTTTGAAATTATTCAATTTTTTTAAATAATTCTTTAAATCATGTTATTGTAGAATTTACTTCTATGGCGAAAAAAAGACAGAAGTTCACTTCAAAGTAACAACGGCCATCAATGAAAACATCACACCATTTGATATGACCGAACAATATAGATTCTACTTGGTGAATGATAACAAGTTTTCTAGTAAGTGGTTAAGTTATAGTAATGGTCTGATGTTCTACAAGTTTATTTTTCTTGAAAATCATGGCCTAACAATAGTTGAACATTGTTTCTTTTGTAACATCTTTCTAAAACCTTACTTTTTCTACCCTGGAATAGTTGCTTCTTTGAAGTATTATCTGTATCAAGAATATAAATCATCTAACACTGCATTGATAATCTCTTAAACATGTGTCACTTTGCACAAATTTCACTGCATGCAAAAAAATTATTTATTTATTTTTTCAGTTCAAATATTTGAGCCAATCATCGAATATTCTACACTCAATATCAGCGTTCTTATTGATCCTCCATTACCTAAAAGTGAGTGTATATTATATTCATTGCATAAACTTAACTAAACCAGCAATATTTTTTTTCCCTGCAATTTTTAAACCCTCTAATCTTGCTTTTATTTAGATTATTTTAACGGAAAGATTGAATTCACCTTGCCTATTGATGATCTTGATTTTTTCCCAATGGATGCCATGACAGACAAAGACAGTTACAGCTATACCTGGATGAAAAACATTTCTGAAAATGTAACATTTTTGGAATACACACATGGTTTTATCAATTGCATATGTATAATTTATTATAATAATTATATATATTTAGGCTCTTTCTGCTCCTATATTTCTTGATGGTTACTCTATTGTTTCTGTGGATTATTTTTCCCCAACGGAAAACGATAGTGTACTTGATGTTAATTTTGGAATCTGGTCAACTGTAAATGATCCAGAAACAGTTGAAATAACGTTCAACACAATTGAAGATGATAATTTGAGGTAAATATTGATTTAAATTCATATTTTTTTATGAATATTTGGAGGATTTAAGAATTATTTTTAAATTGAGCCTATGGCCATGGTCATCATGTCGACATTGCAGTTGGTTGAATTTATGTTTAAGCCGAGTGCTAAGCTGATGAAATGCCCAGTCTATACTTTTCAAATCTCGTTTCAAATAGAAATTAGTAAATCCGCATTTGAATGAAAAAATGAGACTAGATAAACTAAAAGCGATTTTGTAATAATGCTTTCATTTTTGAAATGTTATGTTTAACAGAACTTTACTAAATTTTATTTAAGACCAAACACAACTGATATCATAGTAAAGCGATCTTTCCTTGGTGAATTGTATCTGCCTGACTGGACATTTTTGGATTTATTTGGATCTTCAATCGACGAAAGGAATCCATTTTTCGCTGTTTTAGAACCAATTCAAGATATGTTGCAGGCTTCATACAACAATGCCAGCCAACCAGAAGAACAGATTGAAGATCTTAAATTAACAAAGTATAGTTTATTTTATAAAACTATTTGAATGGAAGAGTATTTATTAAGACTAAAACATGCAATATTCTTTTTGTCACAGGATCTACTTTTATGATATATATAAAACAGAAGTTCATTTCAATCTAACAATGAAAGAAAATGATGGATCAAATCCTTTTGATATGACTCTCAAATTCAGGGAATTGTTGAAGAATGATAAAATGCAATGTAAGTTATTTTTACACAGTATAGTTTATGTTCTAAAGTCTGGAATTGATATTGTTCATCTGCATACATCAACAAATATTCGATTTGTTGTTTAGTGGTAATTTCTTTTCATTGATAATTTTACATTGTTGAGTTTTAATTTAGAATCTCTCAGATGTGTTCAGTTTTTCCAATTAATAAAGCCTAGTTGTTTTAATTCAGGTCAGATTCCAAGCTATTAATACACTCTCATTGAGGTGGCACTGTTATGTGTCAAAATACTTCAAAGTTCTTCTGATTGTGCAATAATTAAGCCATTAAAGCTCACACATTTTCTTGAATTATTGAATTTTTTGTCAGATGTTATTTGTGCCTGTTACCAATATTTCAATAAACTGAACTACAAATACACATTTATTAAAGCTAAAAAAATTATCACTTCTGTTTTAAATGGCAAGTTCTTGTCATGTGATTTACCCAACTTTTCATCTGTTTCTAAATTTTTAGTTTTAGTTGATGATTCAACATACGCTGACATACAAGTGGATACATTCAATATAACAGTTATTTTGGATGAACCAACTCCTCCTGACTCTGATGGTTTGTTAGAATATGACATATTAATCGACATCTACTCTAAAGTTTATATTGTTTTCTAAAACACAATTTTAAATAATAGTCCAGCATAGATGAACCGTGCCTGATAGCTAAATCAATTTTATAATATATTTTTATGTTATCTTAATCCGATTTCAATATGGTACTTTTAAAAATAGCAACATTTAGGTATCTTCATCTGTGCATGACCCCTTATTTAACATGTATACATTTAGTATCAGCTTTTTAATTGAGGTACTGCTTCTTTATTTGATATTCTAGGTGATTAATGTAATAGATATTAATAGAAAACCTTGCATCTAACATATCCAACTTTTTTCAGATGGGAGCACAGGTGTACAATTTGCAGGAGAAATGACATTCCCAATTATTCTGAATACAGTGGATTGGATTGAAGCAAGCAAAAACAATGAAAGTGCTAGTTTTATAATACAAGCACTTTTGATGACTGACGTGGTTAGTGTTTAGATCTTTCTATTTTGTTTGCTATCACAAATAACTATCATAATATTGCATAAAGGTCTTATGTGTTTCTGCATTCATGTTATGTCCATATAATTTTTTTTCTTAATTTTTATTTCAGTTTGAAAACTTTGATCTCGACATCAAACTTTTGCATTTCTCTCCATTTAATGGAACTGAAATGGGTTTAACTACTCATTTTGTTATCAATTCTACATCAACAACTGATCCATCTGATTTGCAAAGAATAATACAAAGATGGGGAATCAATGTGGCTAGCCCTGAAAAGTAAGTACAAACTAATTCTTGATTGGTAATGAACGTTGATTGAATGGTGAAGCCTTTGTATAGTGCTAAGATGATCTGGCATCAGTTGAATCTCTAATAAAAATCCTACGTTCTCAACACCTGTCGATAGAATTAGGTAGTGAATATACAATATTGAAGTAAAAGCTTAATGGTTACTCTAATTGTTCCTGAATGGTAAGCCTTTGACTTTCAATAAATTCACCACATTATTGAAAGATTTTGGCCTTTGAATATGTTTCTACTGAGAACTTTTACAGAATTTATGTGTGATTTACAAAAAAAAAAATTTTGGTATACAGAAATATTATGATATATGAATAGCTTGATGTTATATTGCAACGAATTTAAGATTGGCATAGAATTTATAACATGAGGATGTTTTGCAAAAAAAATTTTCTTTTTCATTCCAGTTTCATACCACTGTCAGTGATAATTCCATCGAAACGAGAACTGTACTTTGAAATTGATTTAATGGTTGAAAACACAACAGCACGAGATGTTGAAAACAACGACACTTTAGCAGAATCTTTTGTGAAAGAAAATATCGTTTCATTCCAACTGACAAATTTGTATATAGAGGACGTCATAGCAGATTTAATGTTGATCAATGTGTTTTTGGATATGTCTGTAGCAAGGTATAAACTTCATGATTTGATGCTATAGCAATCTTTCAGTCTTTTGTGATGTTTATTCTAATCTAAATTAATAGAATATATAAATTTTAATGAAGATTTGTGTACTAGCTATATATAACATAAATATTGTGCAATTGTCTATGCCATACCTGATTACATTTATTTTTATTGAATATTTTGATCAGGAAAATTAGGTATCTATGATTCACTTTACATAATGTGCCGACAAAGCACTGTTCATTTCTGTATCATGTGTGACATTGAACAATGTCTGACCTTTAACATTATTTCAGATTGATTCCAATAGAAGACAACAAAGTTAAGTTAGTTGCTGACATCGATCTTCCATACAATGATTTACTGGATCCATTTGAAACTACATTATTGATGCGACCGGTTTTGATTACCAATAGATTTGTATTACGTTCAGGTAAAATAAGTCTCAGAATTATAACTGTTATCAGTTTGATTTTCATATTTTAAAATATATCGTAACAAATATTGCTTTGTATATGATTTGTTTATATGGCAAGTGATACAAGTAGGCCACAATCACTCAAAATGACTTAGTTTTTGGCATTTAATCTTATAAACTTTGGAATTATTTTGTCCTAATAAGCTCATTCTATTTGTTCTAGGGGACTGGGCGTTTTTACCAGATACAGAGACAGCAAATATCACAAGCTATGTTGATGCTCCTGATAGATATAAAGAGACAGATCCAATTACTGGTATGTATTGCTATGATTATACTTAATGCTATTTTATTTTTTATTTTTATAAATTATTTATAATTTTATTCCGTGCTAGCTGTGAGCAATGGAAAATTTGTAACTTGGAATAGCGAAGAAGATACTTACAATAGATACAATATCATGAAAAATGATACCAGTGAAGATTTTCTAGAATTAAAGAAAATGTCTGAGGACTTGGTAAGTCATATTAGTATATTATTTTTATTATTGCAAATTTATACAGCAGTGTATTTAAATATATTAGGAAACATTGAATATCTAAATTCAAAACAATATCTCATTCTCAAATACTTAAAGCATAAACCAAGTACATAGCTTCTATAAAGGGATAGTTACCGTAAAAATTGAAAATTGTTGTATTTGTTGTATCCAGATGAATATACATCACAGCTATAATTTATTTAATTTGTATCAATGTGATTGCATAATTTTTATCTAGTGTCAAAACCCTACATTGAAATCAGTATTGGGCCTCAAAAATATGAAATAGACTGAATTGAAACCTAAACCTAGTGAAACCTTTTGAAGAGCTGGCAAACAAATTATTTGTCAATGTATTTCAACATTGGCTATTTGTTTTTCAGATTTCCAGTGTTTTGAATGATACAAACGCTGTGGTATTCCTTCAGTATTTTTCACCTGCAGAAACTGAAGATCTATTTACTGTTAACTTTGAAATATTCTGGCGTGGATCAAGCCTGGACACAGTTCAAAATGCATTTGAGCTGCTTTCGTAAGTTGAGCTTTTTCCAGGTGTTACTAACTGAAAGTCAGAACAATGATGTCATCAACCCTACTTGGCTTCAATTGTGACATGGGGCTGTACTTATATTTAAAATTGTATTCTCAACACGCATGGCATAAAGTGGATTGTATGGATATTATTAGATTGTCCTGTTTTGAGTTACAATACAAGGATACAAGGGATACAATAGGCAGATAAAAATTCTAATTTCTATTATGCAGGATGGAACCTGATTCACTGGAACTTGAAATAGAGAGAGAATTTTTAGGTGAAATGATTTTGCTTGGATTTCCTTACCTAAAACAACTCGGATGGTCTGTTGGAAGTGAGAGTGGAGCAACCACAGAATATTTTGAAAAATTCAGAGAAAAACTTCTTACTGTTTACAATAAGACAATCAATATCACAATTGATGGTGAAACGAATGAATTGGATGTCATCAAAAACATTGAAATTACAAGGTTATTACAACTTATTTGAGCTAGAGTTTCGCTTCCTAGCATAAAGCCAGTGGCAAATTTTAATTTACAAATAAACATAACTTGAAATTTGTAGCCTGCTAAATGCGCAAAAACTACAAATGACAAATTTTTTAAAACATTTCATAGGATTTATTTCATTGACGAATCCAAAACTGAAGTTCATTTCAAAGTTCTAATGGAGAAAAATAGTTTGATGGATCCATTCAAAATGACAAAACAATACAGACAACTTTTAGAAAACGACTTTGAAATTCCAAGTAAGTTGAAAATAGGTCGAGGTAAGAATATCCAAAAAGGATGATTTCAAATACACATTGGTATAATCGACCAAATTTCAAAGAATTTCTGAATTATGTAAAAATTCCATTTAACCACTCGTTAGATATAATGGAGTGTAACTTATGGTCCATAATTTTTATTTTTGTCATATTGAATTTTATTGTATCAAAAATATTGGAAGAATGATGGCTGAAGCATATCGTTCTTTATGATATTTGTGAATAAGAATTAATATTGTCTTTCTCTAATATTTTTTTTATCATAGAATGAATAAACTGCCAACTCTCTTGCAATTTTAGTTTTCTTGTGTATTAACATTTACTTATTTAAGGTATCTCACCATCACCAGAAATTGAAATTGACACCTTCAATATCACGGTTATTGTGGATGCACCACCACGAATGCCTGGTAAGTATGAATTAATATTCTAGGATTGAATATTCTACATACAATGTTATCCAAAAAGAAAAATTTGGAAATTTGATTTATTTTTTATTTTTAGACTCGAATCATTTCAATGGGAAATTTATGCTTTCAAATATTGGTGACAATGTTGATTTACGAAAAGCAATGTTAAACAGAACAAGTGATGATTTTAAATACATGGAGGACACAGTGGCAAATATCGTATGTGCTGCAGGATGAAATTGAGCAAAATTAAAAAATTAAAGCAATATTTTGAAATACAACTTTTATTTTTTTTCAAGTTTTCTGATGTATTCCACAACGTGTCAAAAGCAGCAGCGTTTACACAATATTTTTCACCTGGAGATAATCAGGATGAGCTTGTGTCACATTTTGAGATATTCTGGCCTACAGATGACCCAGACTCTGTCAGGGAAATTATTGCGGGATATTCAGAGCAAGAAAGCATAATAAAGTATGTTGCAACAATTTATTCTATATCTTTTCATCACATATTTTATCATATTTTTCTGCTTCTACTACTGTCTCTTTATTTTGCATTTTCGTATTTAATTTATCATTATCAGATTAATTTTCTCTCAAATTCTAACTTTCCAATGCTTACTTTCGCAGAATTTTTTCAGGATTCTTTTATTAGGAAATCTCCCTTTTTTTGGAATTTTCATACATTGCTCATACTTGTCTGTACTTTGTAAAAATGGAAACAACAATGTTGATTGTTTTTAGACTTGAACCAGAAACAGTTGAAATATCCATTCCTCGAAAATTTTTGGGTGAATGTGTTTTATATGGAACACCAAGTTTGTTGGATGATTCTAATCTGAATTGGATTGTGGATGAAACCGATGAGGCCGCAAGAGAACTTTTTGAAAGCATGAAGAACAAACTTTTAGATCTATATAGCAAAAACGATGATTCATTAGGAGATGTGGAGGACATTAAAATCACAAAGTAATGGAACAACAAAAATTGAATTCTTGTGCCAAGCATTTTCAATCATGTTACAACAAAATTTTATCCACACATAATACAATTGAATTTCCCATTTTTCTTAATGTGATAGTCAATGTGTGTTATCCGTCGGTTTTTATGTTACTGAGTGAATGCACCACATTGCGTAGATGTTCTCAAAATGTTCTGTAAAAATCACATTCATACTGATCTTTTATTTTATTTTAGAATGTATTTCTATGATGAGAATGAAACTGAAGTCCATTTTGAAGTTTTTATGGCAAAGAATGACGTTGCTGACCCATTCAAAATGACTGAACAATATCGAGATTTATTGGAGAACAACAATACAGCTTCAGGTATGTCACTATGCATCAGCATGTTAGTCGATTACATTTTTTCATTTGTTTACTTGCACAAAATAAGAATGATGTTGATAATATTACTAAAACCAATTTTTTTGAATTCAGAAGTATTTGCCGATGCAACAATTGAAAGTTCAACATTTAATATATCGGTTCTTATTGATCCACCATATCAAAAACGTGAGTATTTATGAACTTGTGTTAAATTTCGTATTGTCTCGTAATCGAATTATTATTTCTTTATATTTAAAATATTTTATATTTTCAGTACCATTCTATTACAATGGAGAAATTGTATTCATTACACCAAATCCATTTCTATCTGGTGATGTATTGACTGACCTTGATGTAAATATTCGACAAGCATTAGTTGATAGAAGAAGTGAGGACCATAAGAAATTGATGGATGCTGTCCAGGAACTGGTATATTTTCATGAAATATTCTATACAATACAGTAAAGGGAGTTGTTTGATTTGTTGTTGTGTAATTTTATTAATGCAATAAGAGGTTTGCTTATATGAGGAGGAAATATTTTGGTGAGTAGGATACATGTATTAACATTGAGTAACGCATATCCGCCTATATAAGCCGATTTAAAAAAATACAAAAAAATGCCAAACTAAATGGGGCTTATACGCGAGTATCCTTAATCATACTAAAAATTCGGCTCATACGCACATAACTCTGATCGCACTCAAACAAAATGACATTATGCTAACTTAATTCCAACAGCTACAACTCGAACCATGCAGGATAAGTTGTGTTAAGTTTTCACGATAGGAGCGTGCACGCTCACATTGTTATAAACGTGATTGCTTGCATGTTTACGTTATGACAGCAATAACAGTCTGAGTAGGCTTATATGGGAATTTTTATAAATTCACTGTTTTAGGGCTTATATGCGAGGATATATACGTACTTGTGGTATAACTAAACCAAGAATTTTATGTTGATCACAAATGTTCATTGTCAACACCACTTTTGATCTGGTCATCGATTTTTAATTTTTGCAAGTTTATAAATCAAGACACTTAAACACATGCACATCACTGTGCCTATGGTACTGTGTCATCTACGGTATTTGTTACATGAAATATGAATCACATTTTGAGTATCTCTCACATATACAAACTTGTTATAAACATGCTCACAAATTCTCTTTTTTGATTTATAATGATGATACAATTTAACTGTTAAGATTGACACATATTTCGTCAGTCGCTTGGGTGCAGATGGAGTGTTCCTTATACAACCTGATTATTTTGGTCCCTACTCTGTTACCATCGTTGACGAAGATATGTTTTCTCTGCAATTTGGCGTGTGGTCACGAACAAACTCTACAAATACTATAAAGGAGATGGTTGAACTGTATGGATCCAATTCTGATGAATCACCTGACATTGGGTATGTAAAGAAATTATTGACTGGTATCAGAATACTAGGAAGTTGAATAATATTTTTGTGTTACATATTTTAAATAGAAATTTATTTATATCAGAAATACAGCTGGAGGT